>NC_140591.1:85522947-86198609 GCF_964204655.1 Triturus cristatus
TCCTGGGCATCTCTTCTCCCTGTGCAGAGGCCCCTGCTTCGGATGTATGACGTTACAACGCATGCTATTACAACGCATACCATTACAACCCATTTTTTACAACGCAAATACTACTACAACGCATTACTTTACAACGAACACTTTTACAACGCAAAACCTATTAAAATACTTAAAAGTGCTGTTACAACGAAATCTATTACAACGCATACCATTACAACGCGAATTTTTTTTATTTTTATTTAAAAGTACAATAAAATCTGGCACGGGATGCAGGGAAATTAGGGGTTTTAGGGTGGGGAAGTGTATTAAAATGTGGAGATAAACTGTACGTAAATCTACTGAAATGCATTACCAGATTAATACTCGAGTATTAAAATTAATACTCGAGTATTAAAATTAATACTCAAAATCCCTCCTAAAATTCCGTATTCACACATTTCAAAGTTTTATACAAACAACGAAAGATTTAACACAAATACATACACATTTTTATCATGATTACATCGGAAACTAATTAAACAGAGAAAAACAGAACACACATACACATAGGCGCCATTTTATCCATCTCACTTGTAAAACTTGTCCTACAACACTTTCTATGAAAACAATACCAAAAGACATGTTCCAAAATGGATGCCAAAACGGAGCAAATGAATGAAAACAATACATTTTTAAATGCTTTTTTAAATTATCATTTTCCACAGTAAAATAAAGTATAAAAAAAAACACAAAGAACGCAGTTTTAAAAAAAATTAATAGTGACACAGAGTAAAACTTATAAATACCAGGAAGACACCATTTTGCAATCAGTTGATTATCAACTACCAGAGAGACCAGACGTCAAAACCTGACCCTCTGTCACCTCCACTGCGACCTCCTCAGAGAGAGCACTGAATTCGTTCGGAAAACCATTATTAGTTTGCAACTACTAGTAAGTCAGTAAAATATTTTTACACCTTGCTTTAGCGTAAAATATGTTTGCTTTCCATACAAAATATGTTTTTAAAATTTTTATATTAACTTTTAAAATGTACTGTTTCTAATTTGTTATCACTAAAAATATATACCAACTTAAAACAACTACTTTCTTTTCCAAAAACAGAAACTTGCTATATTTTGAAAATCAAGAATTGGTGTACCTAATTTTGCATCACTTCAACGTAATCGACTCACCTTTACTATTGTGAAGGTAAATGTTATTTAATTGTAATTATTTTACTTTAAAAATATATTTTTAGCATTAGCTAAAGTGTTGTATGGTAAAGGTGATTTTTTTATTTTTTTACTCATTCACACTACATCATAAACGAAATTATACCATGGTGCAGGGGTACCAATTACTAATATGACTTCAGTTAGGTACTACATTTGAAAAAGCGTTTCATGTTACTGGGGTAACTATTAGTATTCTAAGTCCCAGAATGTTCAGCAGTAGAGTAATTGAGTGATGGTGTAGGTGTATCCATTATTACTCTTATTTAAAATGCATTCAAAGTGTATTATGTTTTGCTTTACCAATTATTACTCATACTCATTTGTCAAATACCATATTTTCTAAAAATTGGTTATTTTGTTTTAACCAACGTTGGCTAAGTAACATTAATTTATAAAACTTTTTTTTATTTCCAGAGTAAATCGGTTACAAGTTTGAGGATTAATTAAATTTAAAAAATAACTTTATCCTGCAGCCAGCATTACCAAAAAGCCACGAGAACAAACAACAACTGTAAAAGGTATTTTAAATTTTCAGTGTTATAATTTCCACAATGTAATAGTCATTCCTTTTGCTATTGTTACTCCAGTAAAGTGCAGAAATAGAGTAACTGATGGATAGTGTAGGGGTACAATTAACTATTCTAACTCCAGGAAGATGCAGCAGTAGGGAAAGTGTTGGATGGTGTAGGCGTACATTTTTCTATTCTAACTCCAGGAAGGTGCAGTAGTTAGGAAAGTGTTATGTAGTATTAGTTATATTCTATGTCATAATTTAAAAAAGTTAATCAGAATTTGCATTTTTCAACAACGTTAAGTTATTTTATTTTCTCTTTTTTTTTCCAAAGACAATTGTTTGTTTCTTTGCTGAAAGATTCAGTCCATCACATACGTGACAACTCCAGCCAACAGGCCAATTCCTCTTCAGAAGCCTCACCAAGGAAAGCAATTTCAAAAAAACAAGGTATTGTTATACAGCATTGTTTTCAAACCATCAATATGTTAGACTAACCATTTAATTTTTAATGTAAATATAATCCCAAAATAATTAAAATAAGAGTTGCAGTTTGAAGAATTTTTTTTCATAACTCCAGGTTGGTGCAGCGGTAGGGAAAGTGTTGGATGGTGTAGGGGTGCAATTTACTATTCTAACTCCAGAAAGGTGCAGCAGTAGGGAAAGTGTTGGATGGTGTAGAGGTAATATTTACTATTCAAACTCCAGGAAGGTGCAGCAGTAGGGAAAGTGTTGGATGGTGTTGGGGTGCAATTTACTATTCCTACTCCAGAAAGGTGCAGCAGTAGGGAAAGTGTTGGATGGTGTAGGGGTGCAATTTACTATTCCAACTACAGGAAGGTGCAGCAGTAGGGAAAGTGTTAGATGGTGTAGGGGTGCAATTTACTATTCCAACTCCAGGAAGGTGCAACAGTAGGGAAAGTGTTGGATGGTGTAGGGGTCCAAATGACTATTCTTACTCCTGGAAGGTGCAACAGTAGAGAAAGTGTTGGATGGTGTAGGGGTCCAATTTTCTATTCTAACTCCAGGAAGGTGCAGCAGTAGGGAAAGTGTTATGTACTATAAGTTATATTGAATATCATTTTTGCAAAAAGTTTTTTTAAATTCGCATTTCTCTACAACGTTCAGTTTTCTCATTTTATCCTTTTATCACTTTTGCAGACAATTGTTTTTGTTTTACGATTCCAACCAACACATAAGTGTCTACTCCAGCCTGCAGGCCATTTCCACTTCAGAAGCCTCACCAAGGAAACCAATTCCAAAAAAACAAGGTTTTTTTTTTTTAAAAAAAAAATATTCCCAAAATGTATAACATAAAGTTTTCAGATTGAAGAATTTTTTTTTCTTACTCCTGGAAGGTGCAGCAGTAGGGAAAGTGTTGGATGGTGTTGGGGTGCAATTTACTATTCCTACTCCAGGAAGGTGCAGCAGTAGAGAAAGTGTTGGATGGTGTAGGGGTGCAATTTACTATTCCAACTCCAGGAAGGTGCAGCAGTAGGGAAAGTGTTGGATGGTGTAGGGGTAATATTTACTATTCTAACTCCAGGAAGGTGCGACAGTAGGGAATAGTGTTGGATGGTGTAGGGGTGCAATTTACTATTCCAACTCCAGGAAGGTGCAGCAGTAGGGAAAGTGTTGGATGGTGTAGGGGTGCAATTTACTATTCCAACTCCAGGAAGGTGCAGCAGTAGGGAAAGTGTTGGATGGTGTAGGGGTGCAATTTACTATTCCAACTCCAGGAAGGTGCAACAGTAGGGAAAGTGTTGGATGGTGTAGGGGTGCAATTTACTATTCCAACTCCAGGAAGGTGCACCAGTAGGGAAATTGTTGGATGGTGTAGGGGTGCAATTTACTATTCCAACTCCAGGAAGGTGCAGCAGTAGGGAAAGTGTTGGATGGTGTAGGGGTGCAATTTACTAATCCAACTCCAGGAAGGTGCACCAGTAGGGAAAGTGTTGGATGGTGTAGGGGTGCAATTTACTATTCCAACTCCAGGAAGGTGCAGCAGTAGAGAAAGTGTTTGATGGTGTAGGGGTATAATTTACTATTCCAACTCCAGGAAGGTGCAACAGTAGGGAAAGTGTTGGATGGTGTAGGGGTGCAATTTACTATTCCAACTCCAGGAAGGTGCAGCAGTAGGGAAAGTGTTTGATGGTGTAGGGGTAATATTTACTATTCTAACTCCAGGAAGGTGCAACAGTAGGGAAAAGTGTTGGATGGTGTAGGGGTGCAATTTACTATTCCAACTCCAGGAAGGTGAAGCAGTAGGGAAAGTGTTGGATGGTGTAGGGGTGCAATTTACTATTCCAACTCCAGGAAGGTGCAGCAGTAGGGAAAGTGTTGGATGGTGTAGGGGTGCAATTTACTATTCCAACTCCAGGAAGGTGCAACAGTAGGGAAAGTGTTGGATGGTGTAGGGGTGCAATTTACTATTCCAACTCCAGGAAGGTGCAGCAGTAGGGAAATTGATGGATGGTGTAGGGGTGCAATTTACTATTCCAACTCCAGGAAGGTGCAGCAGTAGGGAAAGTGTTGGATGGTGTAGGGGTGCAATTTACTATTCCAACTCCAGGAAGGTGCAGCAGTAGGGAAAGTGTTGGATGGTGTAGGGGTGCAATTTACTATTCCAACTCCAGGAAGGTGCAGCAGTAGGGAAAGTGTTTGATGGTGTAGGGGTATAATTTACTATTCCAACTCCAGGAAGGTGCAACAGTAGGGAAAGTGTGGGAAGGTGTAAGTGTTACATTTTAGGTATTGCATTTACTTTTTCAGGCTAATTTGTTTTTCTTCTCTTCTCTTTTCAGATAATGTCTAGTCTTGAAGCTGCGAAGTACATTAAATCCAGGAAGGGAAAAAATTTATTAAACCATGGAGGATACATATATAGTAAGGAAAGAATAAGTTTAACTAGAAATCATTGGAGGTGTGTGCAATACTACACTACCCATTGCAGTGGCAGAGCGGTTACTGTTGATAATTTAGTTGTGAAAACCACAGAACATAACCACTCTGCCTCTGCAATGGAGGTAGAAATTAGAGAAACAGTTAACGAAATGAAAGCTATTGCAAGCACCTCCAATGATTCTACAGGATCAATTTTAAGAGAGGTTGCACAGCATGTCCCCAGTCATGTTGCTAGTAACATGCCTATAATTCCTAATTTGAGAAGAATTATTCAAAGACAAAAGCAGGCAAGTAACATTCAATTATCTACACCACATTCTTTCTCTGACATTAGAATTCCACATGATCTTTCTATTTCTTTTTCTGATGAACCTTTCCTTCTGCATGACAACGAAAACCCTCAGAAACGAATTCTCATTTTTAGTACCCCACGTAACCTTGCTAAGTTAGAAAGTAGTGAAATTTGGATGATGGATGGGACGTTTAAAAGTACACCCCATCCTTTCACTCAAATTTACACTATACATGCCAAAATTAACAATAGTGTAATCCCATTAGTATATAGTTTGCTACCTGATAAGACTTCTGCAACATACACTGAACTTTTATCAGTGATTAAAAGTAAAACATCTCAAAGTCCTAGGAAAATAATTATAGATTTTGAATTGAGCATGATCAATGTGATCAATAAAACGTACACGGATACCCAAATTCAGGGATGTTTTTTTCATTTTTCCCAGGCATTTTGGCGTAAATTACAAAAAACATCCCTAGTTGCAGAATATTCTCGTGATAGCAAACTACAATTTGAACTAAAAAAATTAACAGCACTTTGTTTTGTTGCTCCCGATAGTGTGGACGAGTACTACACTGCAATTATAGAATCTGTTTATTATACAAGTAACGAAGAAAAATTGGCACCCATTCTAAATTATTTCGAGGACACATGGATTGGACACCTAAGCAGATCGGGTCGCAGGAGGAAGCCACGATTCCATGTGGAGTGGTGGAACTGCTACACGAGTTGTTTAGAGGGAGAAGCAAAAACAAACAATGCCATTGAGGGATGGCATAACTCCTTCAACCACACAATTGGCAAACCTCATCCAAACTTCTACTCTTTTCTGGAAACTTTGAAGAAGGAGCAAAGTTTTCAAGAAATGAGAATAGCCCAAACACTTGCAGGTAGTCTAAACCCACGAGTAACTGCCAAAACAAGGGAAATGTCTGAGAGACTATTGGCTATTGTACAACAATTTTCGTTGTGTGTGGCTATAGACTACCTGGAAAATCTTTATAACATTCTTTCTTTCTAAAATTAGTTTTTTACTTACTTTCTTGCTTTGCTTCAAATTTAAATATTTTTCAAATTACAATTGGCATACAATGTTTTTTCTAAAAAATTTTCAAACAAACAAGTCGGGTCCTTTTTTTTTTGTTTCAAATCTTCATTTCTAGCAAAACTACCAATGTCATCAAATGTACTGTTCCATAGTATTGGACCAATTTTTCAACAACCGATCGCCATTAGTTTAATTACAGAAAACTTCTTTTTTTATTTCCGACCTAAAAAATCACCAAAACTCAAACCAATCTAAATTGTACATGTCAAGCCATAATCCAAAATGCACATTGCTGCATAAACACCAATTTGTATTCAATCATTATTTCCCAAAATTTACGAATACGCTATTTTTTTTCTCTTAGAAATGAAGAACAAAATCACTTTATTTAGTTCCGAAGTTAAGAAATAAACTTTGTGAACAGTAACTTTAAATTTTTTAACAGTTACATACATTTTTTAAATTAACCAATACCTTTTCGCGACCCGACATAGGCATACATTAATGACATAAATGTGGACATGTTTAAAAACATTTAGAACATCAATTAGTTTTTCCGCAACCTCTCCTTATTCTTTCCTTACTATATATGTATCACTATTAAAGGTTTAATCTATAATTTAAAGTGAAAATATTTCCTACCTGGACGCAGATCAGCGTCCTGCTGCTTCCTCCTCCGATGCTCTTCAAAATGGCGCATTACGTCGACGCTCACGTCATTACGTCATCGCGTGCTTCAATATTTATAACGGACTACTTTATTTAACTAATCTGTAAATAAATGTTTAAAAATGTAATTAAAATATTTATATGTTTTCTAAAAAATGTTCCTTGTTTTGCAAAAATCAATAAAATATGGTTTATTTTTTAAGTTTGTTTCAATAAAGAAATATTTTAAAAACATTATTTGTTTACTGTTATTATTTTATAAATTGTAATTTATTCTTTTAAAATGTAACTTTTTTAATGTAAATTTACTAAATGTGTTCCTTACCTCGACTCTATTTTCTTTTTCCTTCAAAACTTGCTCTTTCTTCTCTTTCTGATCCTTCTTTTCTTGTTCCGCGGGTTGTATATTCTGAAGCTGGCAAAATAAATGAAGGACAAATAAGCTCATAGACTTCAATGCAAAAGCGTGGGAATTTTTTTTTAAAGTAAGTTCTTTTTTTCCTGCTCTATTTTCTTTAGGGATTATTATTTCTAAAATGCATTTCTAATTACTCTTTTAATATTAAAAATATTTTTACTTTTTTATCTTTTTTTTTAACATTTGTCTAATTTTTTATTATAATACTCCAAAAGTACTCTTACTTTTTTTTACAAACATTAAACTTTATATAAGAAGATTAAAAATACTCTAGTATTAATCTTTCATAATACTAATTTTAATTTTTTTATTTATTGATATTAATTTAAAATAATTGGTCTTGTATTAATATTTATTAATAATCCATATTTATCTTTTAATTACATATTTTAGTAAAATTAAAATTACAATTAATAATAAATCTTTTTTTAAATTATTAACATATTATAATAAAAATAAAAATACTCAATTATTAATTTTTCATAAGCCAAATCATTTATTTTTTTAAACTATATTTATTTAATTAAACTTTAATAATACTCTTTCATATTAGAAAAATACTCTTTTTTAAATCTTATATTTTTAAATTTAAATTAAAATATACTCTTTGTTTTTTGAAAAATACTCAAGTATTAATTTAACTTAAAAAATACTCTTTTATATTAGAAAAATACTCAAGTATTAATCTTTTGTTCAACTACTCACATTTTTAAATTTTTTTAAAAAAAAAAAAACATTAAATTATACACTATATATTTAATTAATTTAAAATCACAAAATTAAAAAAAGCGTTGTAATAGTATATGCGTTGTAAAAGTACTTACCATATAACATCATGCGTTGTAAATGCATGCGTTGTAAATGCATGCGTTGTAAAGGCTTTTTCAAAGAATGCGTTGTAATGGTATATGCGTTGTAAAAGTACTTACCATATAATAGCATGCGTTGTAAATGCATGCGTTGTAAAAGCTTTTGCGTTGTAAAAAATGCGTTGTAATAGCATAGCGTTGTAAAAGTTGCGTTGTAAAGGTTGTTTCTCCCCTGCTTCTGCACACTGGTCCTGGTCTCTTCTCCTGGCGCTGTTCAGGATCCTGGGACAGTCAGGGGGTTCCTCCTTCCAACTGCCCATTGCGCCAGGCTCCAGCACCTTCTGCCTCAGCAGACCACACCTCAGAGAGAGCTTCTCTTCCTGTGCAAGTTCTTTTAAGAAGTTGGGGAGGGGGCTGGCAGGAAGTCTCTGTTTGCCCTATCACACAGCGACACATCACTTCTCTGCCCCTGCTCCCTCCTTCCTGCCCAGGCCTCTGGGTTGGTTCAAGATGGCGTCATCCAGGGTCTTTTGCCACATTGTCTCTGAAAAAGCCCCTTCCCCTAGAGATGCCTTTTCCCTTGTGCAGCTAGGTGCCTGGCACCCAGTGACAGCTGCTGATGGATTATCCTGTAGCTCCACCCATCTTCTCTCCTCGGAGGGGAGGTCATCCATCCAGGCTGCTGGGGTCAGCCCCTAGCCAGGCCCTGGTTATGAGCGGACTCAGAGAAATATAACCTTTCTGGATGACCCAAATGCAGTACAAATATGACTTTGGACTCTGCAGAATACGTTATAGTGGACTTTGGTGCATGTCTGGAATTTGTAGCCTAGGAAAGGAAAACTAGCCCATGTGCAAATAATGGAATAACCACTGTAAAGCACACTGACTTTACCTGGCATGTTTCGTCCCAGTGTATAGAGCCTATTCCATGTCACCACCCAATTCTGCATAAGTCCTGCCACACCATTCACTTTGTATCTGCTCTGGGGCTGTGCACGCCAGGAATCTCCCCTGCACAGCCCGCACACGTGTGCACCCGCATGTACACATGTGTCTGCATGTAACTAGCCCGGTGCCCCTTCCTCCTGCAGCTGCGCAGCGGCCTGGTCAAGCCAGGGGGACACCAGTAAAATCCCCATGCAGTCTCTTTCATTGTGAGCTCACTGTGGGTGAGTCCCAACTTATGAGGCTCCCCCACAGTAAAAGCTCAACAATTAGGTGCTCAAAAAGCAAAAAATCCGGGCGGCCCATAGTGTCAGAACCACCTTCTAACACCCCTCAAATACACACATTTGGGAACATTTCATTTGGGCCATTCTACATCAACCAACTTACAAAATCTTACACGTTAAACACACTTAATCACATTTATGTGCAACTTGAATCTGTTGCACGTTTAAACCAAGTGCACTACATCACGTATGAGCAACTTCATTAAGCAAATGCAGGCGGCTACTAATGATTACATTATTCAAGGCTCAAAAGCCACATTATTTCTTTGCATAACACAATCACTTCTATCATTATACTTCCATATGTTATTGCTAAATACAATAGAATAACCGGTAAATATTGTTTACAACGATATTTTTACAACGCGGACTTTGACCCCGCAAACATTTTCTCTGCAAGTTCACTTACCCCGCATACCATCACTCCGCATTTTTTTACTCCGCATGTGCATTTAAAACGCATGCCTTTACAACGCAAATCGTTGTAAAGGTATGTATGGTAAATGCACAGGCGGAGTAAAAAAAAAAAGATTTTGGGCGGCGATCCACATCGTTGTGAGGAAACAGGCTTTTCCGTTTCCTCACATCGACGTGCACCGCCCCTCACAGAAAGACGACGTGATGCAGGAAGTAGAAGGTGAGAAAAACAACGAGGAAAGAGAGGTAAGGGGGAATGGGAATAGGGTGGGCGTTAAGTTTTTTTAGGGGTTAGGTAGTGTATGTGTAGTGTAGGGTTGTGTTTGTGTAGTGTAGGGTAGTGTTTTAGGATTTAGGGTAGTGTTAGTGTAGTGTAGAGTAGTGTTTGTGTAGTGTAGGGTAGTGTTTTAGGGTTTAGGGTAGTGTTAGTGTAGTGTAGGTTAGTGTAGTGTTTTAGGGTTTAGGGTAGTGTTAGTGTAGTGTAGTGTATGAGTAGTGTAGGGTAGTGTTTTAGGGTTTAGGGATGTGGTGTAGGTGTAGTTTAGGGTAGTGTTTGTGTAGTGTAGGGTTGTGTTTTAGGGTTTAGGGTAGTGTTAGTGGAGTGTAGGGTAGTGTTTGTGTAGTATAGGTTAGTGTTAGTGGAGTCTCACTTACCTGTAAAACTTTTACTAGGAGTATACCTTTACCACGCATGTCTTTGCGTTGTAATGGCATGCGTGGTAAAAGTATAGTCGTGGTAAAAGTTTGCGTTATTATAAAATGCGGGGTGATAGAATTTGCGTTATAAAAATGTCGTGATGACGGTATGCGGAGTGATGGTTAGCGGAGTAACGTGATATATTCGAATAACCAAATGTTATCATGACAAATTCATATATGCGGATGCAAACTATCCATAAGTATAATGCACTCCTACAAACGAAAGAGCACCATCGCGCTCCATCTGTCGAAATTCTCAAATTTTGCAAACGAAGTCTTCAGAAAACATTTTAAGGATGAATCTAAATTATATTCAATATACAGTTAGTCGGAGGGGGCTAACTAGGCACCTGTGTTAATAACTACTAATTGTCAAGACCAGGTCCCGCTTTGACTTTTCATCTTGTACTTCTGTCACCACAGAACCAAAGCTGAACCTGGCGTTCATGGATTACTTCTACCAAAGTAGATTATAAACCACTTCCTGTCTTTGAATAGGCATTTCAATGCTATTTCAACAATGTGGCTCCAAAAAAGAATACTGAAAAGGTTACGCAGAAGTAACACCACTCAATTTTCCACATATTAAGAAACATCCCCTTGTCTTAAAGTAATTGCAATACAACTTGTTTGGCACAGCTTATATTCTATGTACTTGTCTGTAGATATTCAGCAGAAAAAACTCCTTTACAATGGTAGGATGGAACGACAGCAAAAATAAACATTGCAGCAGGCAAATCTGATACGCAGTTTTCGTGCAAAATAAGTGTACGTAAATGTGAAAGAACAGTGTGAAAATGGAGAGTGGCAACAGTAAGACAAGAGTTCCACACTCTTCCAGGTAAAATGTAAGGAGAGGCCTGAAAAAAGACAGTCACCGACTCTGACTGAGTTCCTGCCCTCTGTTCCAAAGTCCTTCACCGTGACCGCTTACTCTGGCACTTAGAAGTATAGAGGACATTGTTGTTTCCATTGTGTTATTGCAAGCGCTCGACTAAAGCTCCTAGTCTTGGCAAGCAGCAGATGGGTTTGTTTGGGGTACAGATGAACGCAACGCTGTTGAAGCACGAAGGAAAATGAACCAATTTCTCAGAACGTTTGGCGACACCCTCAACACTGACACTCCCTCCACTCTACTGACACCGTCATACTGTTCATGTTCCATCCCACTCCATTCCCCGTCATCATTACCTCTGTCCCACTCCCATGCCACCAGGGGCTTGGGCCCACTCATGAGGATCCTTTACTTCTATTGCCCAGCCAGGGCTTTAATTAATCATGCTTTTAACTTTCAATTCTCAGCAATGACTGTAAACACCCTAAGGTAATCAATGCCAGCAAAGTAGTCCATGCTTACATTTCATGTGTTTTACTTCCCGAAGAGTAGTTTCTTTATCCAGATGATGAGTTTCTCTAGTTTCATTTTCACAAAATACTTTTTATAGTACAAATTGTGAAATGAGTCGCCTCCAGGTGTCGGGTGAGTACAAATTGCGAGTAGGCATTTATGATGGGCACGATTGAGAGTCCAGAGCCTGAAGGCAGCACTGCTTTCTCACAGTGCCTGTCACTGGGTCATTAAGGTGTTCAGACTAAATGCACATCCAATCCTTGGCCTCTTTGGAGAGCGCATAAAGCGATGGTTACATAAATGCCACTTGTAAATTAAAGCACTACTATGAATCTGAACAATGAGGGCTACAATGTATGGGAGTCAAATCAGGCACACTGGTAGGCAATATATATTAAGAGAACCTGGTCTGCAGAAACACACATTACAGGATTAAAACGCTATGCAGTTGTTGAGTGTGCTAATAAGTCTTAATTATCCAAAGTAACCCATTTTAACAACCTTGGAATTAGGAAAGATTGAGGATAAAAACAAGGTCCTAAAGGAATGCCTTTCAGTTTGCATGCAGCTCCTTGATGTCGAGTCACACCTCACTGTGCTATATTAGAAGGATTGTGACATATTAGCTGCAAATGGATCTCTGTGTTAAAGGCAGAGGCAGATGGTAATTTTACCAGGGGGTGGGTGGTGGCCATACCTGCACACATACACCTCACTTACACCTGTGCATTCACACACACTTTCACAACACAAATGTATTAATTTATTTGAGAGTTTTATATAACGCAAGCTAGATACACATACACTAATACATACACACATGAAACATAAAAAAACGCATAATATTTACCTTAAGTGCAGCTCTCTGAGAGGGAAGCCTCAGAGGTCTCAGGAGGGTTGGGACGGCTGCCTTCCCTCATTGGCTGATTGGAAAGCAGCAGTCCCAACCTCGTCAAAGAGTTGGATGGGGTCAGTGAGACTGCTGACCCCACTCCTCTCTATGACTAACTGCTACTGATTGACACTCTGCCTAGGGCACTTCAGGGCTTAAAATTGAAGCGGCCAGGTCAGAGGCAATCAGTGGCGCTCCCCTTCATCACAAGGGGGAGGGCCTCGAGACACTTTTGCCAGACTAGGGAGATCACGCCCACAGGGCTGTGAAATCCTCAGCCTCTCAAAGTTCAGCTCAGGCAGCCGAGAGTCTGCACATTTAGCTAATGTCCACCTCCTGCCTGCCTGACCTTAACAAGAAGAGTGTCTGTCAGGCTGGCCTTTGTTCAGGCCCAACATCCATTGATTTTGGCACTGCCCCCTATTTACAAGGGTGGCATAAATAGGAGGCAGCACCAGAATTAAGATCAGGTAAAACCTGATCTTAACATGGCGAAACTGAGTGAATTACTTAATTTCCCCTGGTTTTTGCTATTTCTATGTGTTATGCATTGTGCAGCACACTTAGAAACAGCAAATCGCCATGAATGGTTGTTCATATGCAGGAAGGTCTCCCTTCCTGCACTTCCCTTCCTGCACTTAAACAATCAATAAAAAAAGGACGACTATGCAAGATATTCAATAGACAATTTAAAAAATAAAAAATAAATGACGACTCGCAACTTCTATGTGTGCTGCATAATGCAGCATACATAGAAGTTAGAATTCCCAATTCTGGATTTTTTATGTGCCGGAAGGGACACCTTCCTGCACAAAAACAATCATTCTCTCAATGGAGGCACCCATGCACTATGGTGCAAGTGTGCCTGTGTTAGTGCTAGACAGCTGAGTTTAGCACCAACACTAGGGAAAACGCAGTGATGTGCCGTACCATTGTAAATACAGAGCATCCCTGTGTTTTCCAAATGGCGGAGACAGGCATTAGCAATGTTTGCCTAATGCCATGCTTCAGCGTTCCCTTGTAAATATGCCCCTTAGTTTGGGGTGTGTGCAAATCCTGCATTGCCCAACCCTGGCGAGTTGCACTACTCCTGCTGAAACAAGGCCAATGGAGGTACCAATGAGTGAGGCGGACTGGCCTCAGGGTTTTGTGACCTCAGTGACACTGTCACTGTTGTTCTATGGTGTTCCGCCTCATAGGCCTTCTCGCAAGACTGGAGGTGAACTTCAGTATGAATTGTGGCGGACAGGTCTCCAAGGTTTATCCACATGTGCCACCACTATGGTCCACTTTCTGGTGCTAAGACACCAGGGCTTCTAAGGTCTTGCGGGTCCTTCTAAGGTCTAGCACAGGAATGTGCTCCTGCAGGAGAGTAGCCTGGTGGACTGGTCATGAATGCTGAACCTGATTCCCCAGTTCCAAACTCTGCAGCTCTGGCCATAATGCCACATCCTCTCCCTTACTGAGCACCATACTGCCCCACTGAGAGAAACTCACTGCCTTTAGCCACAGCCCAATTGTGCCTCACTATAAATACCTGGATGTGACTCAATTCAAATTATGCACTAGACATCTTGGAAAAAGCAAACGCTTATAGGAATGCAAGATTAAGTAAACCATGTAAAATGTAAGCAGGACCAACATGATAACCTTAACCCTTTCACACTCATTATTCAGAAATCAATGAGTGTTTTGCCTGAAGAGTTAGGGACAAGACAACAGGACCCGGAAAGGACCCCTTTTTAATGTCCATTGCTTATATCCTCACAAAACGTGAGCAATATGGTTTAAAAAGACCACATCCCTGAGCACAGAGCTGCAGCACACATTTTATAAACTAAAATAAGGAAATCAGCTGATGAGGATTACATTAAACGTTTTTCACTCCAGTCATCAAGCAGGTATTGCAGTGCCTGCAGGAATGGTGCACTTCTCCACACAGGGAAGACAATGCTGTTCAAAGAAAGACATGAAACCGAAAGTTGTGCTTCACTGGCAAACTCTATAAAGTGGAGCTAATGTGTTTGGGTGTGAATAAAACACATCTGATAAACATAATAATACTTGTTTATTTCCGGCAAAGCCCATAAACCACATCAAGTTAAAACAACAAAAATCTGCTTAGTTACATTATAAAATGTGCAATGTGAAATACATTGTAATTCGATTAACAAACTACTTAAAAAGCATGCTAAAACAAATCTATATACATTTAAAACTTCTGATAGCAAACAGATATGGTTTAGGTGGTTGCTATAGAATGCTATAAAGTGCAAAAGTAGGGTTTCAGCTGCTGTCCTTAACCCCTTCAGTGCCCGCCCCTTTCCCCGCCCAGTGCCGGCCGTTGCATTAGCGGGCGGGGTCTATGACGAGCTGGACTCGTCATGGGCACAGCGCCACCGCGGCCCATGACGAGTCCAGCTCGTCATGGGCACTGAAGGGGTTAATCACCGACCTGCTCACATTAAACAGACTGTTTCAATCAGACTCTCTAATTGGGGCATGTCGTCTTACATAGTTAGCAGGGCAGAAGAATTCATGTAATTACAAAAGGGAACTTATGCAAAAATTGCAATATGAGAGGGATCATAGAAAGGTATGTATTTACAAAAAAATGACAAGCAGGGCCAAAGGTGGCACTATATATCCAGCCAGGACCTGCTCTATCAGTTTATCGGTCATGTTTTGAAGTTAGATAGGGACTTCCTCCTTAGTGTCCAGGCACTATACAAGTACCTGGAGACCGCGTAAACTAAAAGTTCTCTCGTATCGCTCTTAAAGAGTCTTGCGGCTTCACAGCAGTGCCACACAACCATAAGTTTACATGCGGCTATATAGGGGACAAAAAAGCATAAAGTGATTCTCTGTTTCCTCTATGTTGGGGATGTTTGAGCAGGAATCAGTCTGAGGAGATGCGTTGACCCATTATGATATGTGCGTTCCCAAAGGCAGCAGCCCGCATCTATATTGCACATATAGACATTTAGACTGCTGTGGGTGCATCCTTTGCATATATGGTTCGAGCTTTGGTGGGCACTTATGATTCAGAAACGTGCCCGTTGTGCATTCTGTCTGGTGGGCCTCCCATGTTTGCGATAGAACTGCTTCCCAGTATCATTGTTTCACTCTTGATGCATTTCCTTTGACAATTGAGTCCGGGGAGCTCCATAGGTCAGTCTATGTAGTGCTTGTTTAATATTCTTCAGCCATGGGGTGCTCAGGTTACTGTCTAGAGCTAGCAGGTCTTTTACACAATCTCTGTATGTTGCCAGTTCATGGGTGGACCATAATCTAACCCAATACAACAAAGGTTTTAATAGAGCAATTAGGTAGATAGGATTTTAGGCTAGGTCTAGACGCAATGGAGTAACAGGTGAGCTTAAAGGAAGTTTAAGAAGTGCCTTAATGAACTTATTTCTACTTTTGTTAAAATGGCGGCTGAAGCGTAGCCCCAAATCTCTGCTTCGTATATTGATGATGCCACTGCTGAGGCTCTATATACAGTAATAGCCGGAGATACAGGTCCTCCTGATGCAGCCGTATATCTCCTCACTATAGCAGAAGCTTTCTGATGGAGACCCCATGTTTGGGTATTACTTAACCTCACCCTGAGATAATCAAAGGATGAGACCTTTTCAAGGGGAAGCCCCTCTACAGTCACATTGGCTCCACATTTTTATGGGGATTAATCGTCATAACTTTAGATATAGACAGATTTAATTCTAATCCCCTTTCTCTGCAGAAAGTTACAAAGGCATTCAGTTCAGATTGCAGGCCCATTGGTGTGCGAGAGATTAGCAGGGTATCATCTGCAAACATTAGTATTGGTGCCAGTCCAGGGGCGTCATGTTTGCTTTCCTTCAGCTTCCTCACTTTGCCCTTAATACATAAGCTAAAGAGTGTTGGGGCGAGGACGCACCCTTGTCTGACCCCTTGCAAAATCTCCTGTTTGTCACGTCCCCTATGGTGTTCCATCTCAACCTCGCATATGTGTTTTTATCGAGCAGTTTTAATATTCTCAATAGATCTGAGGTAATGCCATGCACCTCTCATAGTGTTTCTCTCGGGACCAGGTTGAATGCCGCCCTCAAATCTATGAAGGCGACATATAGGTAGTCATGCATCAAGGTGACATATTTCCAGGTTATCACCTTGAAGCGGAGGACATGGGCCAATGTGCTGATCTTTGTTTTAAAGCCTGCTTGGAACTCTTCAAGGATGTTGTTCTGCTGCATCCAGTCGTTCAATTTGCACAGGACCATGCCTGCGAATATTTTTGGGGAGTTATTCAGCAGGCATACGGATCTGTAATTCGAGATGCCCTTTAAAATGCTATTAAATAAGGTACTCAAGTATGGTGACCAGATGTCTGGCTGGGAGAGGAAAAGGTCGCCCGGTATGCCATCCACTCTAGGTCTTTGCCTTTTTCTTTTTGTTTAATCACTTTAAAAGTTTCAGATGAAGTAAAAGTAAAGTGGGCCACAGGTGAGGTCAATGTGGTAGTCTCATTTAGTGTTTGATGGCCACTGGCCCCTTCCAAAGTGGAGCTCTCAGGTTTGTTATTTTGGTATGTGCATTCGTATAGACCACTAAAGTGGGTGATCCAAGTATCAGGGTTTATTACAGGATCTAAAGGCTCCAAATTAGAGGGGTTGACTGCTATTAGTCTCCAGAAGCTTTTGTGGTCGCCCTTCTTTAGTGTATCAGCGAGTAATGACCATTGGTCCTCTTCCCATTCTCTTTTAGCTTTAAGCAAGAGGGTTTTATAGTCGCACCAATATGTGATCATTTCCAACCTAGAACCCTTTTTGATGGATCAGCAAGTGGGTCTTTCCTGTTCGGCAGGCTTTATCATACCAGGATGGCATTTTCCGTTTAAAGGTTCCTCTCCTCTGTTCCCTCATGAAGCACGGCCTTAGTGCATCCATGAGTTCGCAGTGTACCGTAACAAAGTTAATATTGTTGTCATTAGTTAAATTAACTAGGGAGAGTTTAGACAGAAAGATGTTACATATGAGTGTCATTTTATTTTCCTCTGCCAGGAGTTCTGCCCATTTGACATTTCTTAAGTTATTTGTGGTAGTAATTAACGGTGCGAGGGTTACCATTTCCAATTTTGCATCGCTAAAAGGGCTCTTACAGAAAGATACGCTTAGTGCCTGATGGTCACTATCTGATCTAGGAATGACTTGCATGTCATAAAGGTCTGGCCATAGTTCATTATCAACTCAAATATAATCAATTCTTGATGTTCTAAGGCCTCTTTTAAAGGTGGAACGGGGTCGGCAATCTGATTTGGTATTACCGTTTGCAATTCTCAGGCCATGATTAGTAAGGAATTCAATAATTTGGATACCCACTTTTGATACTTTTATTATTTTCTTGTATTCTCGTGGGGGGGGGGGGAAGATTTCCAAGTGTCTATACACAGTCGATAGAGGGATGCCCGCTAGGATTTTTTAAGCTTTCTGATTGGATTGTCCCAAAATCCTGCTTACTGTAGTTGATTGAGCATTTGGGGGTATTGACCTGATGTATATGTTTACTAGTATTATATGTCTAGGGCCTGAACAGGTTTCTAATTTAATTTGAATGGCAAGTAGTTCTCTAGAATTAGTGGGGATTGTTTTAGCCACTGGGAACAGATCCAATCTTAGCCATATCAAAAGGCCATCTGAAGGACAAAAAGCCGAGGAGGGGACTGTATTAGCACTAAAGGCAATACAACTTGGACGAGGTATTACTTCAGTAGCCCATTTTTCTTGAAAAAATATGATATGATGGGAATCAACAAATAGTCCCCACTCAGGATCTGAGACTTTATTCCAGCTACATTCGAGGAAAGTAATTTTAAGAAGTTGCTCTCTGACGATCTGGAGCTCTTGTGGTGGTCTGAATGGGTTCTCCTTGCGGCATCATATACTCCTCTACATTGAATCCAGTATCAGCTCCCCTGTGCCCTTCAGTGCTACTTGTATCAACTGGTACCTGGGACTAAATCCCTTTAACTACTGAAGATTGAGATATTACAGTTCTAGAGCACGTTTCAGGGCTTTCAATATGAGTCAATCGATGTCTGAAGTGTTCAGACTAGGAGGTTCTCTGGAGTTGGGGTGCTCTCTTCATGAATGCAAATGTTGATGCCTATTAACAGAGAGATCCAATATATTGCAAGGGGGGGTTCATTTTTAGGGTTATTTGAATATCAGTGTCTGGTCTAAAATGCAGTACTAATGAAATTAGCCCTTCTGCTAGTTCAACGTCCCTGAGACCTATTCCAATGTAGTCCTGCTGCTGGTTTCCTGCTGTAAACCTTTTAGCGTTGATTATATCCTCCCTTATTATCGAATGACACCCCTTGTGTGGCGTATCCAACGGGTCACCTTGTTCACTAAGGCCTCATATGTTTCTGTATGTACCCGTTGAATTTTAGGAACATTAATCATGTGAACATCAAAGCTTTGGCTGTTGCTATTGCTAAAGGTTGCCTTATTCTTATTGCCTATTTCAGTTTGTTTTTAGTAGGCATAGTGTGGAATTCAAAGCGCAGATCTGTCTTTGCCAATTTGGCAGATTTTGCATACAACAAGTCGCTCGGAGGGACATAATCACAAGGTTTCGCCTCTAATATGATTTTGGGGATGGATAGACTTGTTCTTACATTGCTTAACAGATGGTGAATGTGACCCTTTATTAGATACAGTCTGTGTAGTTTGGATGGTGTCATTACCCCCCCCGTGGCTTGGTTACTCCCTGAACCAGAATAGTTAATGTTTCCAGCTTCCTAACTAACAGCTTCCATATTCTCGTTTAGAGATCTTACTTCATCCTTTTGGCCATTCAGTTGGTCAACCAGACCCACAGTGGTCTGGGGTGCGTATATTGCAGTTGTGTCCGCCCCCCGATTGAATGAGGGAATCATTTCCTACGTTCTCATGGTTGTCCGCTAGGTTATCCAGTGTGGTGCATATATTTGAACATTCCACATTTATAACAAAGCGTTCTTCGTTGTTACTTACGGGGTTTACCAGTTGCTGGGTGCAATGTTGATGTTGTGGATTGCGCAAACTCTGGTTATTGGAGGTTGTGTCTAAGCTTATCCCCAATAGATACTTAAAATGAACCCTGGGCGTAGTAATACGCTACGCTCGCGGACCGTGCGTAGTTTGCGCTACTACGCACTACGCAAATTGCACGTAGCACAGTGCAAAAACGCATAGCGTAGCGGGCATTTTTTGCTTGCTCGTGGTCCTCAACGTCAAGTTGGCGACTGCAAGCGGGCAAAAATCAACATCCCTGCCAGACTTTTTCCTCGTTCGCGATCAGCAACATCAAGTTGCCGATCGCGAGCATTGAAAATAAACCTCCCGGCGAGATTCTCATCTCGGGGAAGTCAGGTTTCTCATTGCGAGTGGCCGCGTATGCTCGCGACTGCTCGCGATTAGAAACTACCAGTCCATGTTGAGAAAGCTGACGCTCGAGTACAAATCTACTCGAGCGGTAGAAAACGACCGCTTGCACTGTGCAAGATGCCGTTTGCAATGATTGCACTGTGCGGACAAGCATCTGGCACTGTGCAATCAGTGCGAACAGCATTTCCCTACCGCACTACTCAGTTCGCGTAGCTACGCGTAACGTGCTTAGTGTGAAGTGCACTTCGCGTAGCTATGCGTAGCACTACTACGCAAACTACGCCCAAGGTTACTTAAAGTATGAGTCAATACTTTTGGGGGTTTTAGAGCATTTGGGGTGAATCTCTGTAGCACCCTTCTCCTTCCTCTTACGATTTGGGTCATTTGATCGTGATTTAGGAGCTAACAGGCCCTCGACCTATTCTATTAGGTCATCAATTTCACTTAGGGTGCAGTTTTCAGCCGCATGTTGTGAGTTTTTCCTTTCACTACCGGGTCCATGCTTCTATCGGATGCCTTTCTCTTTCCCATGATAATGGCCGTTTAGTCAAGAAGATAGGGGGGGTAGCACAGTTGTTCCCCGGGGCTCAATAAATGGAGTACTTACGATATAATGTGAGCTGCAAGTGAAGGCCACGGGGGCTGGTCTTGCCCTGCCTCCCCCTGTCGCTGACGGGCGCAGTCCTGGCATGCCCGCGTGTGGCCAGCGCTTCGGGAGCTCTGTGTTTCATTTGTGTGCCTTCGGGCGCAAACAGTCAGAAGCGTTGGCACATTGGCGGCTCACAGGCCGCAGGGAGTGCCGGGAAATGAAGTCCACACAGGTGCCGGTATGGTGGATCCAATCTGACCATTTAGCGACCGCTCTACCATGTTTTATTTAGTTATTTATGTTTCGTATTTCTAACCTTTTTTTCTTTTCGTCCCAGCTGCATTTTGCAATAGACAAATTTCAGAAAAAGACAACATTTCCAGCAAAGGTGTTTATTTCTTTTTTGGATCTATTTCTCAGGGGAAGGAAAGTAGAGGAAACAGAGGGTAAGAGACGTTTATTGAGGTCACAGTTTTCAGCAAGTGAGGAGGAGAGAACAGAAAGAGGGGGAAGAAGAGAAAAAAAGAGGGGGAAGAAGAGAAAAAAAGAGAGGGGGTCTGTTGCCAGTGGCTGAGCTAAAGTGGACACATCTAAACACTAATCTTACCTTCTTAACCCCTTCAGTGCCACGCCCTTTCTCCCTCCTGTGCCGGGTGTGGTATTAGTGGGTGGGGTTCATGACGAGATAGTCTCGTCATGGGCACAGCGCAATTGTGCTCCATGACGAGACTATCTCGTCATGGGCACTGAAGAGGTTAATGAACCTGCTGTCCTCGTGGACTCTCACGTGCAACAGAAGCAGGCTGCAGGGTCAACCAACCAGCCCTTGCCTTGGCAGTCCCTACTCCTCCTCTCT
Source organism: Triturus cristatus (assembly GCF_964204655.1). NCBI lineage: Eukaryota > Metazoa > Chordata > Amphibia > Caudata > Salamandridae > Triturus > Triturus cristatus. The sequence goes on from NC_140591.1 coordinate 85,544,268, forward strand.
CGAGCTCAACAGCGTTCCGAGTCTACCCCACTAACTTTATGCGAGTGGCAAAAAGTGAAGCTGCCTCTCAGCCCTGCCCAGACCACAGCTGGGCGGGGCCAATCATGGCCGGGGGGGCCAATCACATCAACAAACAAGCATTTGCAATGCAATAGGACTCACATTTGCAAGAGTTTAATTTTACTGGCAAACATGAAGAGACAGTCGTGATACATTTTTTTATTTCCATGATGTGGCAAGTAAACTTGGGGGAGTTAATTTACAATCGACAAGAAGACCTTGAAAACATGGTGGCATAGCAGTGCGTCTTCACCACAGTTCCATTAACATTGATTCATGTCACAGCTATTACAGGCAGTTCAGATTGCCAGGTATGGCCGCAATATGGCAGGATAACAATATGCCAAGTGTGACCAAAATATGACAGGACTACTATTAATCATTATGCCAATGTAGCCACAATATGCCACACCCTCTATCATGTCTTGAATGTATGACGTTATTCCGCAGCCTTTTATCCCGCAGGGAATCACAACGCGGTTGTTACAACGACCGCGTTGTGATTCCGCATACCATTACTCCGCAAGTTGGAACAACGACTTCCGGAGGGGGTGGGGGCGCTGGATGTTGGAATAGTATAATTTACTATTCCAACTCCAGTCTGTGCGGACACTAGGGAAGGTGTTGGATTTTAAATCCAACACTGCCCCCCCCCCTCCGCAAGTCGTTGTTCCGACTTGCGGAGTAATGGTATGCGGAATCACAACGTGGTCGTTGTAACGACCGCGTTGTGATTCCCTGCGTTTAAAAAGTTTCGGGGTAAACGTTGTTTACCTCATGTCTTGGGGGCCACAATATGCCTGTGGCATGTGATGGTAAAACAAAAAAGTGAAAAAATACGAGGGAAGAAGTGCTTGAATCAATCTAAACCACGGGTAGCTGTTTAGGGACACATTCCAATCCACTGTTTTTATCTCGCAATACCACTGTGCATATGGACTATGCAAATGTAAATAGGTTCTTATAGAAACTGGACAGTTCAAACTTCTAAGCAATGTCTCAGATGATCGGTGAAGTGAGTCCTACAGCACAGAGCACTACAGGACACCTGCATGGATACTCCCTAAACACCCTGGGTGTCTCACTGAGAAAACATTAAAGCGATGGATGGAATGTTTAAATGAGTTTTCTGCCACCAATAATTTTACCACCTGCATTCCAGTCAATCTCTTTTGTGCTAAATGTGCCACTTCAGAGAATTACCCACTATATGCAAATCATCATTGGTTCTCATCCAATAGGAACAGTCCAGCCCTAACTGACTGGGAAGCCAACCGACCTCAGACCGGATGTCATTATGCCAGGGTGGCAGCAATATTCATATGGACTATGGTTATGCCAAGCGTTGCCGCAGTATGCCTGACAGGGTCTACCATTATGTCAGGGGTGGTCACTATTATGCCAGGGAGACCATGGTGTCAGCAGCAGCAATGATTTGCAAGGGCAAGAATTATGGGTGCCAACTTGAGCTATCCTTATTTCAGAAATGGTATTGTCTGGTATAAACCCTAGGATTTCGGAGATCCTAGTATCTGGGGCACTAACGTCGGAACCTCGCTAATCACGGGTTGGATTCGCTGGGCCCGAAAGCTCCTGATGGAGCCTGGAGCCTGGAGGGGGCCCCTCCACATACCTTGCAGGGAGGCCCCCTCAATTTTCGTTACGCCAGTGGCTGTTGCAACCTCAGAAGATTGAAAAACAGGAGCCATGAAGTGGCTGAAGGGGGAACCAAGTGGCTGCAAAACATCTGGGAAGAAAATGAGGCAGAGAGAGATTAAGACATAATGTTTCTTCTCCTCCAAGCTTCTTGCTCTTGTATTTGCAGCTCTGTCCTTGCTCGGCCAGTGCTGACACATTCTCTTTTCAAGGCCGAAGAGGCAGTGGAATGAATGTCTGGTTCGAATAAGAATCCATGAATATCACTGAGTATCCTCGTAAAGTCCACTTCTCCAGCATTGAACTGGCCAATAAAGGGCACTTTTAGTATTGCGGAAACTTGCAAAATGAACAAACTAGAGAATTAAGAAAATGCACAGTGACTCCCTAGGCATTTTGTAAAAAAGCAAGGTGTGCTAGCAGGGCTTTAGAGAAAATTGTGAAAGGTCGGTGCAGGAGAATGACGCAAACTTACAAAACCCTGCCTGTTGCATCTAGGTTAGTTATGTAATTGTGGAGTTGAATGTCTAGCACCACAATGTAAAGTAAATGCCAAGTAATGTAGAAAATTGCAATGACTCCCAGCAGCTGTGATCCAGGACCCAGGTCCAACAAGGAAGCAAATACATCCTTTCTTACATCTGAGATACATTGGAGTCTGCAGTGGACTTCCCCACAGGACTATTACAATGTGTTATGAATCTGCACTATGGAGGGCTGCAAGCAGGGTATGCTAAATAATGGATTATGGAAACTTGCAATGTGTGACAGCAGTGGCATTATGACTAAGTGTGCCTATGTAAGTTGCTCTTGCATTCTGCTAACCAGTGCTAAAGTGCATGTGCGCTCTAATTTAAACATGATAAAATTAATTTACACCCAATTGGCATATTTAAGTAATTTGTAAGTCCCTAGTAAAGTAGTACTAAGTGTATCCAGGGCCTTTAAATAAATTGCTACTTGTGGGCATGCAGCACCTATTGGGCCACCACAAAAGTAGACTTTTTAAAAATGTCTCAGGCCTGCCATTGCAGCCACTATGCAGTTTACAGCTGCCATTTTGACCTGACAAAAGAAACCTTTTGCCAGGTCTAAACTTTTCTTTTCACTATATATAAGTCACCCGTAGGGCAGGCCCTACACAGCCTCTAGGGCAGGGTCCAATTTATCTAAAAAGTTGACATATACTGTTGAGATTTACATGCCCTAGTAGTGAAAACCTCAGAAAGTCGTTTTACACTACTGCAAGGCCTACCTCTCTCATAAGATAACATTGGGTTACCTTATTACATTTAAAAAGTGCTAATTTTTGATAGGGAACAGTTGGGAAAGTCAAGTTTTTTTTCTAATTAATTGCAATTTGAAACCCTCTTTAATAGTAAAATCAGATTTTAAGTCACAAATCTAAAAATGCGACTTTTAAATATTCGGCATTACCTTGCCCTAATTATTTGGTGCCTCCAGCTTGTAACCTGGGTCACATGACTATATGTAGCTGTCAGTTAGTCTTTGTGTATTCCTCAGAGGTAGTATCACAAAGGGGGACTGGGTGTTGGCAGGGTGGACCATCCTGGTCCGATGAGAATATCGGAGTTGTCACCTGCGACATGTTACGAGGCCCATAGGGACATTGTCTTCTTTCACTAACTTAGCATGAGCCCGTTGCAGCTTGCCTGCTGCTTTGTACATGTTACTACACGACTTTATTTTTTGCAATAATTTAAAAGACTGCTTTCACATGAGAACTTATCACTGTGTTTGCTCTGTACATGTTCCTGGGATTTTGACTTAACATTAAATGCAAGGTCGTACAACAATGCCCCTTGTTATTTTGTTATGGCCAGTCCTTAGCCCTTAGACAAAACATACCGATGCAGCTGTTGTTTGGACAGCGTACTTGGGTTTTTAGTGGGGTGCACAAATAGGTGAGACACACTTGGAGAGGGACCTTTCCAGGGAGAAGAGCACCCATGATGTAGATCTACTATCTATAGGCTTAGGTATGGAGTCTGCTGACAAAGCCCAGAGATCCATTATATAATAATACTTCTTCTTAGCAAGGGGAGGGGGGTTAGGCATTGCCCTATCCATTTTCCTGCTTGTTGTGGCACGTATACTGCATGTTAGGGCACGTTAGTTAAAATAAATATTTTAAACTGTTTCGTGTTTCTGTCAGATCTTATTGTGGACGAGTACAAGAGAGTGAGCGAAACAGTGTGCGTTGTTACCGCGATTCCTGAGAGATCTGGGAGTGTTGTGTTCTGGGGTGTCTAATCATTTGTTTCTCTGTGAGGAGTAAGAGAGCATGTGTGACACTTTAGCTAGTCGGTTCTGGGTTCGTGGGTACTAAGGTAGTGGGAAGACTCAGTCCCTATACACCAAGGTCCCATTTCCTGCGCATAGTTCTGTACTTGTGCAGAATCCCTGCAACAGACACTTGCATTTTAAAGGAGCTGCCTCAGTACAGACACAAAGAACTACACTCTAGCCTTTTGTGGCTCGAGACATCCTGGGACCAGGACAGAGTAAGGTAGGAAACTTCAGCATCAGATGTGAGGAAGTCTAGAGGTTTCTCTCACTTCAAAGTTGGCACTAGGTATAAGTGGGTCTTCAGACCAACTCTTCAGATCCCGTCTGGGCCTGTGGAAGACTCAGAAGAAGGACTGCTCTTCTGCCTTGCTGCTGGAAGGACTGCCCTGCTGCTCGAAGACCTGCCCTGCTACAAGAAGGACTGCCCTGCTCCCTGAGGAAGGAAGACTGGAACTGCTTCTGGAACCCAGAACCACTAGATTGACTCCAAGCACTATCTGCCTGGCCTCCTGTTTTGAGCTACAGGGACATAAAAAGCTCCAGAGACCTGCCCTGCATCAGCCCAGTTGTCTAGACTCAACTGGACATGCTATGCTCTGCTGCTGGCCTCTGCTGGGTGAGTCCTGATCCTCAAGAGGTGTCCCTCAGGTCCTAGACCCTTGTCTGGCATCAGAGTCTACTCTTCCTGCCCCAGCTGTGGGTTCCCTCAGAACAGACTCAACTGAATGTAACATGACAAAGGACCTCACATCGCCTCCTGATAGGCTTCCACATTGGAACCGACGCAGCACAACACAGCTGTGACACAGCATCTGGCAGCCCAGATCGTAAATGACAAAACTAGATGCAGTGTGACACAGGACCTCTCGTCTCAGTCCATTTACAGCCAGATACATTGCCCAGCAGGCCAAACTCAGTCCTCCACCCGGTCTGCGCTCCATCGCAGATGGCCTGAACTTGTGATGTTGTCCTGGTCCAGTGTGAACAAATAAGCCCATTTGGCGCTTTGTGTTTCTTGCAACTAACTTTACCTAAGACTTTAAAATTGCATATCTCCAGTCCTACTGATTGGATTTTTGTCGTTCTGACATCATTTTATATATTCAAATGTATTCTATTGTTCTATATTGGTGTGTGATTTGTCTTGTGTTGTGTTTTATCTATATCACTGTTTTGAGTGCTGCATCAATACATTACACATCACTTCTACGTTAAGCCTGACTGTGTTTGTGCCAAGCTACCAGAGGGTTAAGCAATGGTTAATTTAGTGTTTTTTTGTGGTTCACCCTGACAAGGATTGTTGTTGTTGCTTGAGAAGGGTTTCATCCCCTTAACCAATTACCCAGTTTCTCACAAATATCCAATCTTCGTCATGTAAATTGATCTTTTAAACTTACCTTACATTTAAATATACAATTACATCCAATTTTGAGCAGATGTTGTGTCTTTCAAAATTCACCAGGTAACATGATTCAGAAAATCCTTGAGAGAAACCCATTCCCACTGTAAAATGGCCTATAAATAAAATATCGGTCGCTGTTAATAGGCTATATTGTGCTTTTAATTCAATTTGCCACCAAATTGCCACACAAAGTATGGCTCATTATGGCTAGTATGTATTAATATTTATAATTATGAGGTTTATTGCAGTACTAAATCACATGTCAATAATGTAACCACTATATGGCATAAAGTACCCCTGACATACCTTATAAGGACATTACTTTGTCACTGAGGTGTTCTGTGACCATATAGCAGAATGAGACCAAAGGCTGAGTTCCTTTATAAGGTCATGGAACTCCTCCGAGACTTGCAATAGTTTTTAATGTACTGCAGGGGGTACTATATTCTTTCTAATGTGTTGCTAAACAATAACCTTTACCACAGAATGTTTGAATCCTTGGTGTGGTACTCTTTCATCTGAAAGAGATAGGATGTTTGTAAACATGAAGAATACAATTTGAGTCTAGCTCAAAATTAAGCATGCCAAAGATGTTGGCCGATATTTGTCGCAAAAATATATTTGAATCGGTTTAATACAAGGCAGATTAAAACAAAAAACACTGTAGCACAGAATCTGTAGAAACATGCAGAAAGATTGTATCTTTCCTATACATACATAAAGCATGGAAAAGATATGGGTTTTGCCACAAATATCCACTTTCTGCTGATCACTACTAATACAGAAAAACAGAGCAGAAGATGGAATCCCCAGGTTTTATTTTCACTGTTTATGCTGCCGCTTTAATTATTCTCTGTGATCTGCCTTTCTCCTCAGCTGCCGGCTCTGGCAGTAGATATTGTGACATCAGAACTCAACTGCAGCAAGTTATTATATTTGTTGAGCAGCTACATAATTTTTTATCACGGCCAATGTATTTATGACAGACAACTAGGGATATCACAAGTCGCCTATAATAAGAAAATTAGAGACAGGCTTTTATACTTGCAATATACGCTCCCATGTATTATAAGCCAAAAATTTCCATTGTGTTTTGGATGTTGCTCACTATTGTGATTTGCAGATTGATGTTGCTCACATAAGGTTGGGGACTGCTGCTGCAGGTCCTGTTTTATTGGGCTTCCTTGGGAAGGTAAATATGGGGTTTTGCTCCTTGGCACTTGGGAGAAAGACCCGTCAGTCTTATCCAACCATGGGGTGAATGCCTTGTTTTTAGGGGAATGTGGTCCAAGCCCAGTACAGCAGCCCATCCCTCTGATCTGACTCACCTCCTGTGTTAGGTTTGAAGCAAGGATGATGAAATAACCATGGTCTAAGTAGTGATTCTTCTAATGCAATGATCACTACAATCTTGGGATTCAAAGAAAGTCACATGAGATTTTTAAAGACCTAAACCTAACTACTGGAGAGTTTCGTGAGTCTGTAAGTCTGCAATTGACACTGCACGCTCTCTGCGAGTCATATCCGTGCGTTGCCGCTCAGCAATGAAAACTTCCTGATGAAAAATTACAGAACTTGTGAGTTCTATTAGAGAAGTGGGTACATTCTTGCAACATCAGCAGAAGATTTCAATCATATGTATATCCCATTCACAACATTTTATCTTGCAACCCTCCTCAATCTATTCAAAGGTTTGAAATCCTGTTCGGCTGGAGGGTGCCTCTGGGCTGAGACAACTGAACAGAAACAGAGAAGTTCCATAAAACCTCTAGAAGTGGATCCAGCTGGAAGGACACTTCTAGCATCTCTAGAGACCTTGCATCGAGTTGTGGCACATCAGGAGAGACGGTCTACTACGAGTGACTTTTTTAATTTTGGTTTCTTTTTCACTGTCAAGCATGGTCAGCCTAGTTGACCTTCTAGAATTATTGTGATGTTTTAGCTCCAGAAATGAGACTAGGTCTGAGGGAATGTTTGTTCACCGTGCTGCACTCACAGGTCGTGATCCTTTTGAACAAGGACCAACTTAAAAAGGATACTTTCTTCTTCATTGGCAGTCACTCTTTAGCCCAACAGATGATAATCAACATCAAAGGGCATTCAAATAGACTTCCTTTGTTATAAAATAGTAATGGCACTGACCTGAATGCAGGGTTAATAGATCAAATATAATGTATTCATCAAATGAGATGGACCTGTGATAACACTTAAATGGCTTACAACTCAACATACTAAAATGAGGAAGCAGGACTGGTGCTAGGCAGCGCCAACACAGCTGCACGAACTATGGTAGGAATGGTGGGAGCAATGAGGAAGCCGGATGCAGATTTCAGTAGAGGTGGCTATTGGATTAAATTGCCCAGTGGACAGAATACAGTGAGATCTGAAGCTTATCATAGCAACATGGATTTTAAAATGAAGGGTGACTGATGCCTCTTGCAAAGAACATAGGAGTTGATGTCCAATTTTCAATGGTACCAAACAATAGCACATTATAATTTATAAGCAATATACAGGAACATCAAGGTAAGGAAAGAGGGTGCAACAAACACATATTTAACCACTTTTCAACCATTTACTCCTGTATGTAATAGTTTAAAGGAAAAAAGGAAAAGTATAAATGGTCTTTGATTTTTATCATGAAATATGAATCCAAAAGTCAGCGTGACTTATGAAATAATCACAAAATCAGATTTATCATTGCATCTGAGCTTAAAATCTGTTCTAAAAGTAAAAAGAAAGAGCAAGTGAGATGATAATGCCCATAGCACTGAGATATGGTACGGTGGCAGTACTGTCAGATGTGGGGCTTTAACACTTAGAACTTTACCTGATAAGAAAGTAATTTTGCATCTACCAGAAAAGAAATACAAATTTACAGGGAAAGAACATAGACCTTCCCTGCATTCATGAGAAACTTGTGCTGTGCATTTTATCTGTCATAGCATTGAAAAGGCATCTGAGCTCAATTTCAAGATTATGGAAACAGATCAATTAAATATAGTTTTCGGAATAAGGTTTTGTAGTAAAGAAGTTGAGGTCAGTTGGAATAAAAGGTCCCCTGCTAGGAGTTACAAAATATGGGAAGGACACGAATGGAAGGTATCACATAATCAGCAACATGACTTTGACAAAATGCCTGAAAGCTTAGAGGGAAGATAACAGCCTCAAGCTGGAGGACCTCATGACAGAAATAGCAATTGAGGGAACAGCCACTTGTAATTGCACCGGCAAGCATATGCAGCCCCTTCGGTAATACCAAAGTACCCATTGGGAGCAGAAAGTGGGCACAAATGCCTGTTGTGCCTCGGGGGCACTTTGTGTAATACAGCCCCAGGTGACCTATATTTATCAGATAACATCATCCTCCTTATAGCTGTCTGTGCCTGTCAGCTAATAACCTGTCATTTCAGGTTTTCCTGAAATCATTAACTTTGATCAAGACATCCAGAAATGACATGTCTATTTTAAAAGATTGGATGCCTAAAAGAGCATTACCCCCTCCCGACGTGCGTGCACGCACACTCTCGCACACACTCACACCACACACACACACACACGCTCACAAATATACATCTTTTCTCGTTCACATTGATCTGCCGCAAGAGTGCTGAGAAACATTGCTAAAAATAAATATGATATTATGATTCATTTTTTTCATGACAGCAGAATACGTTTTTTTGAGAAGCAGGCAAAGGTATTGGCAGGTTGGTAAGAGGAGCGGCGAGATGCTGCCACACTGAAACAAATGAAATTCAGTCACATAATGTACTGTGTGAAAGATGTCACAAGCAATAAAGGGAAATGCAAATCTTGTCAACTGAGAAAGGTAGATGTACATAGATACGTGTGGGTATCTTTAAAAATCACATCCCTAGGCCATGAGGGTCCTTAGGGATAGCCATATTGAATGTGCTGACACTAGAATTTTACCTACACTTTAAAAACAATATCTCTACTTTTCTGTATTATGCTCCCCGCGATGCTATAAATCTTGCATGTTTCAATTCAATGGGAAGCAATGGCCTACTATTTTATTACTTAGACTTGGGAATGATTTCCTTCTCTGTGTTAGGTAAATACCAATAACTCTAATTAAAGTAGATGCAAAGATTCTGACCACAATTTGGGCATGTAGATAAATACCTTGTGAACCAAACTAGCTCCCAAGAGCCAAGCTAGCTTTACGAAAAGGTAGGTCTATTCCAGTAGTAGACAAATAATTGATAAACCTCACTTTACTAGAAATAAAACTGAATAGCATATCATATTGGGTCTGGACGCAGAGAAGTCCTTTGACAGCATCAGCCTGGTTTACGTATGGACACCTACCCTAGAATTCATTTCAGTGAAAGCTTTCCTGTTAGCCACAGGTCAATGTATGGAGCATCAGCTTCTGATATCAACACCAAGGAGACCTACATTACCAGACATTTGCAACTGGAACTTAGTCTGTTATCGAATGATTAGCGCCTCAATTCCAGCTTGGAAGTAACAGAATATCTGCTAAAACCAACAGAATATCTGCTAAAACCAACTCACCTCTAACTTCCCCGCCAAATCATTGTTTTCCCAACTGCACAAAACTACCACCAGGGAATCCAAGACAGATGGAGAAACACAGATTGGAATTGCATCAGAAAACCCACCTAATTTGGTGAGGTGCTGTGGACACCACATCTGCCATATTTTTTCTGCCTGAGGTAAGGTTGCCTTGGCAGAAAAATACATTAATGTCCTCTATTCACTGGGGAAAAACAATGGGCCCGATTCACCGAACTAACTTAAGACAAAATCCTACACTTACTACTTTTGGTATTCACAGAAGGCATTTAGTAGTAGTAAAGTTAGGATTTTGTCTTAAGTTTGACTTAAGACAGACTTAAGACAGATTTAAGTTAGGATTTTGTCTTAAGTTTGTCTTAAGTCTGTCTTAAGTCTGTCTTAAGTCTGTCTTAAGTTTGTCTTAAATCTGTCTTATGTCTGTCTTAAGTTTGTCTTAAGTTTGTCTTAAGCCAAACTTAAGACAAAATCCTAACTTTAATACTACTAAATGCCTTCTGTGAATAGAACTCTGTCCTATTGAAAAATTATCCTGCATCCATTGCTGCCAATTTAATTACTTTAAGCATCTCATACTGAAGGTGAAATCTTGTTGGCTTTATTCTACTTTTCTCAGAGAGGAACATTTAATAGATATATGGTACAAGTGAAATTGTGTTTTATGCTGTTTGTGCAACCTTTAAACCTTAAATTAAGTCACAAAAAAAGCATTTTGGGAATTAAAGTGAGGGCATCTGAATTTGTAGTAACCATAATGTGTACCCAAATCTTCATATAGGTGCAATATTTATCCTCACTTGAAGCTTTCTAGCCAGGCTGCATTCTATCGAGAGAGTTTCTATGCAGTAATAAAATAAGTATGCAGACACATGTGACAAAGCACAATCTGTGGATGTGTACCGGCTTTATCCAACAAGTTTGAAAGCCCAGTTTCATAAGGTTCCACAAAATGGATCCAACCCAAGGCTGGGCCAACCCCTTACCATTGGTTATCCAATGGGTCTTTTCTTTGTTGACTGAGAGGTGGCGGAAGCTAGTATTAGTCACACAATCTAATTAACAGTGTAGCCCATTTGACTTCACAATGAGAACTAGGAATCAGAGAATAACGTTTAGAGGTTTTATTACAGGTTAGAAGTCAAGTTAATGTAAATGAATCTCAAAACCATGTTGTAAAGGTACAGAATGATAACAGGATAGCCAAACCTCCTAAAGATGTTCAGGCACAGCAGCATGAGACAAACAAAATGTTCAGTCACAGCAATACAAAAAATTAACAATAGGATCTGGTGCTCAGAGTAGAGTCTCCAATCCTCTCTCCTAAACATGAGTAATGTTTAAAATCATCTGATTCAGTGTTTACACCATCAAGGGTGATGAAGTCTAAAAGGGTCTCAAATTGTTGGGAAAATGCAGAAAAAGAGAAAACTTTTAGGCTGGAGTCTGCTAGGGATAGAGAAGTAAGTGTAAGTCACACTCAGCAAAAGAATCCAAGGTGAAAGCATAGAGGTCTGTACCTCTCAAAGTCCAAAGGAATAGTGGCCAACATCAACCAGCGAGAACACCTGTTAATACTACATGAATATTTTGAGTAACACCCCTTGTGCATGCCATGCCAGTTGTGAGCTGCAAAAGGAGCACATTCTCCCAGACCTGCCTGTGAACGATGTCGACCTTGGGTACTCTACACCTCTCAATACTTTACTCAATAGGGATTGTCAGTTAATGCTTTGGCTCTCCGTGTTCTTTGTCAAGGTCTTCTTCTCAGGCTCTCTATCATCAGTACAGTGTTATATCTATTCTCATACTAACAAACCATGTGAAAGTACCTGCAAGGGTAAGACATGCAAGCAAAAATGTTAAAGCAGTGTTTTATGCAGAAAGAAATACAGGCCTACTTATGTCAATGTTAAACATATAATTGAATGGTGCACATTTAATACATGTCATATGTGCACATTTAACTAAACATTCATTAAAATGCCAGTACATAACTTCAAAATTAGATTAATGTTGCAATTTAAGTAATAGAAATATAACTTTGAATACATGACTATAAATGTGACTGAGAACTACATTATAAATTCAAATGTGAAAACATTAGTGCACATGTTTACATAAATCTTTCTCATGTCGGAAGAAAAAACATTTTACTAGTGTGAAGATGGTTGTATACAGTCTCTAAAGACTACATTTCATTTTAATGATAAATGCTTATAAACAACTGAAGAAGAATTGCAAGATTGCAACTTGAGTACCCCTTTTGATTTTATTCAAATGTATGCTGCTTTCTTTTGAGCAGCCTTTCATCAGTGTTTAGCCTTTAGAATCATTGCAACGAATGGCAGCACCCTTTTGCCCAGCATGGATCTGTTTTAGATTAGAGTGGTAATTAATTATGTTGAAACACCCATATGTGTCCTTGCTTCTTATACAGCTTTGATTTATCAAAGGACAGTATTTTGCGCTCAAATATGGAATCAAAGTTGAAAAAGAATATGATTTGTTGACTATGTGGCTACCCTAATAAGACGCTGCATCATATACTGTTAAATTCTTTATTCTTGTATACATAACAGAAATATTATTCAAAAACATTTTTATTGAACGTCAGATTTCAGCTTTTTAAATCAAATTTTTGCAATTTATCTAGAAGCAGCTATATAAAAATTGTATACAGAGTGGTTCAATCGACTGCTCAAGTTTTTAATAATTCTTTGAGAATTGCCAGTTTGCAATTTGTATTCCATGTTGTAGCTGCTTTTTTTTTTTTTTTTTGGTGTCCTCATAAGCCTCTTTAGTAGAAAGAAAAAACAATGACGTTCTTCCACTTGCACATCTTGATGGGCACCTGAATGCCTGTGTTCTTGTGCTTTCCAGCAGTACGGGTAGGTACGAGTAGAGAGGGAGGTCGAGATTTCTGATGGCCCTTGGACTCGAAACTCCATCTACCCTCTTGACCATTTGTCTGCTTTCTCCCTCTCACTTTCCAGTCGGCAGACAAAAACGCAAGGACCTAAACCCGAATACCAGATGAGGCTGATCGGCATAACCATAGGACCACTGAAAAACCTAACTATTATCATTTAGAGCATCACACCATTCAATGAAGGGAAGCCACAAATTTACATCTCTAGAACTCATCCTATCTATGGTGGCTATATAATTAATTGAGACCAACAAATTGTCCAAGCTTAGGGAGAGGGGGGACACCCATAACTTGCAAATCTCCCTGCGCGCCAGCAATGCAATGTAAAAGATAAGCCTCGCCTGATGTTTGGTAGGTTTTACTTCAGGCTCCAACTGACCGAAGATAACAAGTAAAATGCTTACCTTAACATGCAGCTTAAGCATTTGTGACAGCGCCCTACTCACTTCACTCCAAAAAGTTTGCAATTTTATACATTCTACAAACATGAGGACGTCGTCTGCCTTCATGTTGCCGCAGTTCGGGCAGGGGACTTCACCTCTTCTCCCAAACTTTGACAGCTTCAAAGGTGACCAATGCGCTCTATGGATGGAAAAGAGATGAATTCTCCTCAGATGTGCAGGCTTTACCAATTTAAAAAGCATAGCCATAGATACTTGCCAGTATTTTTCCAGCGATGGTTCCGGCAAGTATTTTCCTCACAGTTCCAAAGGAAGCGTAAAATCTCTGGCCTCTATTTCCACCAGTAGCCAGTAGATGGCCGCTAACTCCTTCTTTTGACTAGATTGCAGCTTCAGCTTAAACTCTAGATCGTTGCGTTCCCCAATCTTTGTTAGTGGATCATAAAACCAACCTTGCATTTGGGCATATTTAAACCTGGATAGGTGAAAGTTTGTAAGCTGGCTACAACTCTACCAGGAGATAAGCTCACCATCGCTTATTATCTGGTCCCATTATATAAGTCCCCCCTCTAACAGATCTTTGGCAAGAATGTCTTTTGTCCACTCAGGGGAGCCGGGGCTATCCCAGATGGGAGCTAAAAAACTGTGGTAGGGAATTTTCAAAGTTTTCCTCACTTTATACCATGTCTCTGCAAGCCCCCTCAAGATCTTCAGCCTGACCTTTTAAAAAAAATTGGGGTCAGCATATTTGAAGAGAAATCCCTCCTTGCCTCCCGGCGCCAGATTCACAATTGTGGACCACAGGCCTCCTGTTATATTGGGATTTGGAGAGTTAAAGAGACACTTCTCATTTTTAAAAGAAACGCCCATGAATCAAAAAAAGTAGATCTGGCAACGCTAAGCCTCCTTTCTCAACCCTTCTCCGCAGCTTCTTCCAAGCTATTCTCTGTCCTTTACTCACCCATATAAAAGAACTTAGGTCTCCTTGTAGCTTTTTGATCCAATCCGTATTGAACGGCAAGGGGATAGCATCAAAGAGGAAGGTCAGTTTTGGGAGAATTACCATTTTAATCAGATTACTTCTTCCGAAAATAGATAGATGGAGATGAGACCAGGTTTTCAAAAGTTTTGTGATTTCCTTCTGGACTTTATCAAAGTTTAGTTTCGCTATTTTGCTGATGTCGTGTGATATCATAACCCCCAGATACCTGATCTCGTCCTTTCCAGTTTCCCCCTCAATGTTCCAGGACATAATTTCAAACTTGTCACCGTTGACCTCATAACCTGAGACCCTCCCAAAGTCTATCGTTAGGGCCATCAAATGAGGCCAAGTTATCAGAGTATTTGTGGTTAAAATCACAATATCATCCGCATAGAGCCCCATGTAGCTGCTTTTTGTCTGCTGTATGGTTTATCCATTTGTTTTTTATTCATGAATATTTTTACAGCATTAGTTCTGAAGAGTCTGGTTACTTTTTTTTGTTTTCTTTTGATTGGAAGGTTTAAGTTGGTGGTTTCTGTCTTGTAATTTGGGGCCTTGACAGCACTCATGCTGCCATTCTATTGTCCTTTGTTTACCCCTCCCAACATGTTCCCCCACAATTCAAAACTTGGAAGTCACTGCTGAAAACAAGCCCACTTTTATTCCTCAGAGTGACTGATGTGACAGGACTGCATGTTCCGCTCGCTACATCCTTTGTAGGTATGGATACTTAAAGTGTTTTCTAAATGCGTGCTTGATGTTTCTGTTGATTACACTTTCATCTAATTGTTTCTGTGTGAGACAAATACGAGAATTTATGATCATAAAAGGGATCCCTTCCCTAATTGTTGGGATTAAGAGTTAACATAATCCATTGTGCCAGGTCAGGCTCTGGGTCCCAAGAGAGGCTGTACAAGCCTTCTTTTGGACATGTGGAGGCTACGGGAGCAATTCACAAAGATAAACGTATCTGTAGGAAAACTACACATGTAAGTTTACACTTCCGCGTAACTTTACTACTTTTGACTATTCACTATTTAAAAGTGCAAAGTTACTCAAACGTGTACGCTTACATGTTTCCAGTAGATCATATACAACTGTGAAGTTACTACTAGTAATGACTTTACATCTGTATTTGATGTTCTGCACTCTCTGCGGAGACCTTCACATTCGGGGCAGAGATCTCCCTATGATAAAGTACAGAGATATTTTGAAAAGTTCATTAAAGTTAAAGAAAATATTTAATTTTGGTAATTTCAATGTTAATGAAAATGTATTTTATATAGGTACTTCAAATGTAGATTGTCTTTTAAAACTGTTACAGCACTATTAACTAAACTTCAAATTAAAAATGTTAATAATTTAAGTATATTAAAATACATTTCAATCATTTTTAAGCTTTATTTAAAAAATAACACCCACCTAAAATATTTATATATATTTATTATGTATTAAAAGTACTAAAATCTACTCAAATTAGAAAACTTCTTAAAATATTTTTGAAAAATAATAATTATTTATAATTTGCATTTTTAATAGTAAAATAAATGGATATTTAACTTTAAAAAGAATAAATACATTAATTTATTTGAACATTAACTCCAGTGTGGTTTTATTTTAAGTCCCTACCTCCATTATTTCTATGAGAGTATGTTAAAGAATCTGTGAGTAGCCAAGGATGGTGATGGAGTACATTTAGACATGTTTGGGGTCCTTTGTAACTATAGTAACTATAGACGTGCAGTTTGTGAACAGCAATGGTCTTAATCTTCTGTGGGTGGGTGCATGTCGCTCACTAAACCCCTACCAAGCCCTTTCTTCACTCTTTTTTAGTCATCCCTAAATCCCTCGCCTTTCGGCATAAGTATTCCCCGTTTTCCAACCACTCCCCCATCCCTCGCACATTTATTACTAGTAGGATAACCTACATGCGGGGAGATCGCCACAGTCAGGACAGAGATCTCTGTGCATAAAAGATAGAGAAGGCGGTGGTGTAGACCTTTGCACAGAGGTTAGTGCATAGCATTTTGTAGTACATTAATTGGACTATTGTAGTACTACTAACATCAAATAAAATGCAGTTTATTAATAGGGCCCTAGGGTACTGCACCTGATGGATTTTCATCCCAAATTCTGGATCATGTTTCTCATGACCTGTCTCTATCACTGAAGACCTATAATTAAAGGACAACACTCTGATGACCAAGTTCATACCCCATTTCAATAGACTGTATCGATGCCAAAGTAAAACTGAAGGTGTCTCACCCAAGAATAGGGCAGGGATCATTCAGGTACCTATAGGAATATGAAAGCAGCATACTGTTGTTGCTTTAAACAGGCACTATTTCTGTAGATGTAAAAACAGCATTACAATAGGAAATGCACACATGCATAGATGAATGATACAAAGTTTAGGCCTGCCTGTGAAAGTGCTGATGGGAAAAATGGACTACAAAGGTGGCCAGGCTACATTACAAGTTATTATGTCTCTTGTTGTCTGTGTAATCGCCATCAGCCCATAAAGGGCCAGGCAGGGGATGTGGAACCAGTGCAAGAATTAAGGTTCGTAAGGGTCCCAGTCTATCGGCATACGCCATATCTGCATGGATGTACATTCCCCAAAATACTAGCGGTTGAGCTAGTGACATTACACACCCTTTCAACTTAATGACATCACAGAAAGTGACATCATATGACCTGGTCTGGGGGAGGGGGTGATGGTGCATTCCCTCCGAGCACATTTTTTAAAAAGGGGGACATTTTCAAGCACAATTTTCCTCTAAATGTGCTAGAAATCTCAAAGAGCAATCATTAAAAATTCAAGTCTTTCTATGGTGTGCTAAGCTAATGAACCCTCGTGCTCCGAAGGAGTTAACCTGATTGTTTTCAAAATGTGCTCCGGATGTCCTCATTTCTTAAAAAAAGACCTCCTCTATCTTAGAGTATTTTTCTAAATTGTGTTTGTTTTATGGTTCAGTTTAATCATACTGTTTATTTTAAAAATGCTTTATTCAATATTTATTTTTAAAATCATTTTCAATATATGTAAAATTTATTTTAAAATACTGTAAGTATTTTTGTAATCATTTTTTCATTTATTTTAATGGGTAATTATATTATTTGGTTGTGGTGAATATTAGCCTCAAAAATATGCACTTTCTTCAGTGTTTATGGACTGGAGTTAGAATAGCAAATCTGACCCTCCACTCCCCAAAGGTATGAACTGTCCTCAATGTTTGCCATCCTCTCATGTATCACTTTTCCTGATGTTTCCTGACTGGAGTTAGACTAACAAACTTGACCAGCCCCTGTGTATGCACTGTTCACACCGTTTGTTAGAGTGAAGCCAGAATACTAAATTGACACTCCCAATGTGACATTTTTCCCAATATTTGTAGCATGTAGTAAGGGCACTGAACGCGATCCTCCCGCCACCACCAAAGTGTGCAATTTATGCCAATGTTGTTAGACTGCAACTTTGCTTCCCCAATGTGTGCACTTTCTCCATTGTTTGTTTGACTGGATTCAAACACGTGATAGCTGAAAATTAATGCAAACACATGTGTATGCACAGCAGTCGTCTTTCAATGTTTTTCAGTCATAGTTTATCTAAAAAAACTTCCAAGATGGCTGCACTGCGCACTCATGCATACACATAGGCAGCATATCTCAATGTTTATTTTGTAGGTATTGTTGGCGCTGAAGAGTGCTTGAAGGAATGCACCGCCTTCACCATGGGTTTTTGGACAACGGAGTCCCAACTCCCCTCAGAGGCCTTAAAAAGCACAGAGCTTCCCATGCCGTGGGTGTCTTTGGCATTGAAGAGCGCTTGAAGGAATGCCCTGCCTTCACCTCCACCAGGGGTGTTTGGACAACGTAGTCCGAACTCCCCCAAGAGGCCCCAAAAAGCACAAATCCTCCCATGCCGCGGGTGTCATTTGCACCAGAGGTTTCTGGGGAACTAGTCCGACATGCACAGAGCGTCACGCGCTGCTGGTGTAACTGATGTTTAAGAGTGCTTGAAGGAATGCACCACCTTCACCTCCACCAGAGGTTTGTGGCTAACTAGACTGACATGCACAGAGCGTCCCGCGCTGCTGGTGTCACTGGTGTTTAAGAGTGCTTGAAGGAATGCACCACCTTCACCTCCACCAGAGGTTTGTGGCTAACTAGACTGACATGCACAGAGCGTCCCGCGCTGCAGGAGTCACTGGTGTTTAAGAGTGCTTGAAGGAATGCACCAGCTTCACCTCCACCAGAGGTTTGTGGCTAACTAGACTGACATGCACAGAGCGTCCCGCGCTGCTGGTGTCACTGGTGTTTAAGAGTGCTTGAAGGAATGCACCACCTTCACCTCCACCAGAGGTTTGTGGCTAACTAGACTGACATGCACAGAGCGTCCCGCGCTGCTGGTGTCACTGGTGTTTAAGAGTGCTTGAAGGAATGCACCACCTTCACCTCCACCAGAGGTTTGTGGCTAACTAGACTGACATGCACAGAGCGTCCCGCGCTGCTGGTGTCACTGGTGTTTAAGAGTGCTTGAAGGAATGCACCACCTTCACCTCCACCAGAGGTTTGTGGCTAACTAGACTGACATGCACAGAGCGTCCCGCGCTGCTGGTGTCACTGGTGTTTAAGAGTGCTTGAAGTAATGCACCACCTTCACCTCCACCAGACATTTGTGGGGAACTAGTCCGACATGGATGCGGCTGAACCCAATAGTAGGGACGCTGCTAGCTGCACCGTGACCACAAATAAATCAACTGTAACGTGCTGTCGCCCGAATTTTAACTTTTACTTTCACTGAACTGTATTGCACTTTTTTAATAACAAACTGTTACCTTAGCAGTCCACTCCCTCGCCCCGGTCCGACGCGGAAAGTGCCGGTGCGCGGATTGCTCTTGGGAGTTGAAGTTTGGCAGGCACTTCTGGTTGGGGTTAGTGCTCTAGTCTCCTGCACACCCACCACTATTTAATTGCATGCCTGAGCGCACGCGCAGCGGACATGCGCAGCGGGTGCGCTGGCGACTCACCGAAGGCGCGCCAAAGGCAAGCCCGTCTGCGCCCCTCCGCGCCTGGACCGGGCCCAGGGCCCCCCCCCCCGGCCCGGCCTCCTCAGATTCAAAGAAAATAATGTACTCAGATACTGAGCTCAAGAACCTTCGCTCTGTAACTCATGTAACTTTGTGCCCTCTCATGGAGCTAGATGCCTCACCAAGTGGACCCTCTGTTGCCTGTCCTAACTGTGATTTTAAACTAGTTACTCAGCCCAGTACGGCTACCTCTAAGGCACACCCTGCCTATTTTAATCATGAAATCATCACTGCCGCACTTATAAATGCACGCACTAGTCAAACATAAGTACGAGATATCAGACTTCTTAATAGAACATAACCTTGACATTCTTTTTATAACTGAAACCTGGACAGACCCTTCATTAGGACCTGACCTTACCGCTGCCACCCCCGAGGGTAATATAGCCTTTAGACAAGATAGACCTCTTAAAAAAGGCGGTGGGTTGGCGATAATATACCGTAGTAAATTCACAGCCAAGATAGACAATATACCTTCTCAGACTTGTGAAACAGTGAACTTTTCTATCTTGCTCACCCCATCTCAAACTTTTAAGGGTATCCTACTTTATCGTCCCCCAAGACCTCGGACAGAGTTTCTTTCCACATTGAGTAACTTGCTGGAGCCCCTGGCAGCTGAACCCACTTTCCTAGGTGATTTCAATTTTCATCTTAAAAATTACACTGACAACGATACGACCGCGCTGCTCTCAGAAATAGAGGCAGTAGGTCTTTCACAACAGGTACTTAACTCCACACACTTAGCGGGCCACACTTTAGATGGCCTATTTTCCAACTTTCGAGCCATTTGCCTAAAGAGTATTCTCCCCTTGTTTTGGACAGACCATCACGCGGTCATATTTAACATCCATATCAATAAGAGATTGACACCTAATGCCTCTTCAAATACTCCTGTAGTAATTAAAGCCTGGAAGACCATAGATCCTCAGCTTCTCAAATTACATCTGTCCTCAACTCAACCGGAAGCCTCATCAGACCCTAATCTAGCGTCTTCAAATTACTCTAACTGGCTGCATAACGCATTCAACCTGTTGGTACAAAAAAAACCTTCTCGAAAAATCGCTGCACCCCATCGGCCCCTTGGTTCTCTGAACCCCTTAGAGTACAGAAGAAACTGTGCAGAAATATTGAGAGATAGTGGCGTAAAAACTACAACCATGAAAAAGTCCTCTATAAAGACGCACTTATAAATTGCTGATCTCGCAGGAGAAAAGCAAATATTATATCGCACACATTGAATCCGCACAAGACTCTAATAAACATCTCTACCAGGTAGTTGCCAAACTATCAGGACAAACATCGAACTGTATCCCAGCCCCCTCACAGGTGTTATGTGACTCCTTTGCTAACTATTTCTTTGAAAAGGTGAATGATATTTACACTAACTTCTTTTTTCAGAATAAAAGGGATGACCAGCCCTCAAACCTTGGCACTACTGAACGTTCTCCCTCCCTATTGCAATTCGATAGTGCATCACCCGACCAGATTTCAAATTTAATCTCCACCATTAAGTCAGGCTCCGCCACCGACCCCTGCCCTCCAGCCGTACTTAAACTAGTCGCTGACCTGGTCGTCCTTATCTAACCTTATCTAACATCTGTAATGCAATGTTTACTTCAGGCATCTACCCCAGGATATGGAAAAAAAACATCATCAAATCTTTGTTAAAAAAACCAATCTGGATCCGAATGAAACAAAGAATTATAGACCCATTGCTAGTCTGCCTTTTCCGGCTAACATTTTCAAAAAAGTGATGAACATCCAGCTATCCAAGTATATTGAAGATCACCAACCTCCTGGATGACACACAATTTAGTTTCCGTAAGGGACACGGAACTGAAATGGCGCTTATTAAAGCATCGGAAGACATCAGGATTATTCTAGATCTGGGAGGGACAGCTGTTCTCATACTGCTGGATCTCTCAGCGGCTTTTGACATGGTCAATCATGCCATTCTGATATACTGTGAATAAACATTGAACAAAAATATCCTTTGTGTATCTCACAAATGTTTTGGCAGCAGGTTAGTCCAGCGCCATGTGACTCTGGGCAATAGCTTGCTTAATCTCCCCGATGGCCCCCAGTACCTAGAGACCCTTAGGGGTGATTAGTTTGCGCTTTACAAACACAGCACTATTATTATTCTCCTCCTCAGGCATGGGCACACTGTGTGTGATTGCAATGTTGTGCAGCAGAGAACAGACCACAATGATATGACACACTTTGTCAGACTGGGATTCCGAGGCACCTCCCCTTCGATGCAGACATCGGGATCTGGCCTTGTGAAGTCCCAATGCCCACTCGATGGTGTTTCTAGTGTGGGTACGAGATCTAGTGTATGTGTGCTCCTGTGCAGGGTTACCCAGCGGAGTCATGATCCTTGGCTTCAAGGGATAGCCAGCATCACCTGTAATAAGAACACGTGTACTACAGTACCCATAATGCATTTTTCAAACATTTCTAACATCATATAAATGAAAGATCTTGAACAATGACAAGAGTTTGTTCATACTTACCAAGTAGTCATGTTCTCAGAGGATGATATGTTTCGATTCCATGGTGTGTGGTACGTATCTTCTCCTTGGTATCATCGAGTCATGGGTTGAAGCAGGATATCCTGCACAGCGGTGCATATAACACAAAGGTTAGCTTCACACACCATGTGCACATGTACGGTGAGCCGCACACGCCATGTGCACATGTACGGTGAGCCGCACACGCCATGTGCACTCTCACCGTACACGCCATGTGTACATGTACGGTGAGCCGCACACGCCATGTGCACTCTCACCGTACACGCCATGTGTACATGTACGGTGAGCCGCACTCGCCATGTGCACATGTACGGTGAGCCGCACTCGCCATGTGCACATGTACGGTGAGCCGCAGCTTCGATTTCTGTAGACAAGTTCTTGACTCCGGGGAGTCACAAACGAAACATGAGAGCAGTCTATGCACCGATCACATGAGGAAATCCGGTTAGAACATTGAATGGGACCTCAGTGGATTAGGTGTTTGACTCTCTGCTGAAAAATCAATGTGTTGATAAAAAATACTGATCAAATCATCATTGACTTAATTGAGCGTTTTATAAAAGGCTGCTTGTGCCATACCATGAACCATACCCACTGTGTGCCTAGAAAGAATTTTAAGGATGGGTGGTATGCCAATGCGTATGCCTACATACACTGTAACAGATCACCTAGTGATGCTAACACATCGGAAACACTTGTAGTTAAAAGGGATTTCTGAAGGAAGAGAAAACTGAGACTCATGCAGCAACCAATCGCTGCATGACTCATAATCAGGGCCTCAGTGGTAAGTACATCTTGGGTTTTCTACGTGGCACTGCCATCAACGTTTGGGAATACCCACAATCTTACATGCGTGTTGGTAGCGGCAAAACCTTTTCTGATCCTTTTCCTACCCTGGACATTTTTGAAAACTAAACCAAATAGGTTGGCAAGTGCATTGGCACTTGAGTGACAGATTTCATCATGTGAAGGAACACAGCTGTATATTTCCACATAATAAAATGGAATTATTATGCTATGTTAGCCTCATTTTATGGAGCATTTCAAATTACCCGATTGGTTTCATGATGTATAGTGGATTTAAGTATGTTTATTGGAGCATACATATATCTATTTTGTGCCTATCCAGGTACGTCAGCACTTTCCTCCTTTTCTGGGGGTTATTTAGACCCTGTATATTCCAGGATAAGAGAGTAAGGGCCAGATGTACAAAGCTATTTAGCATTTCTTAAGGGACCAAATTCCTATTTCGAGTCATTAAGAAATGCTTAAAGGTGGTCACAAAATGCGATTTCTACCCAGTACAAATCTCATTTTGCGATTCCTTAAATAGGAAATCACAAATAGGGATTACCTATTTGCGATTTCCTAAGCACTTGTACAAAGCATTTCCTAAATGCAAAATGGGCATTTAGAAAATGCTATTTTCATTGACTCCAAGTCCATGGTAACCATGTGCAAATTTAAAAATGCCCCTAAAATGCATTTTTTTCCTGTGTCATAAAGCACCCACGTGCCCCAAGGGCAAGCGAGCGCTCTATACGAGCTATTAAGAAATTGCTATTTTGTACATACAATTTTCTAAATAGAGATTTCTTAGGATTTTCTATTTAGGAAATGTAAAATTGGAACTTTGTACATCTGGCCCTACGTTTTTTATTGGCCGGGGTCATGTGCTAGAGTTTCTAATACGATCCATCGATGGTAAAATTGATGCTGTGGCCATCTTCGACAACACTCTCAACTGAAGCAGTCCCAGGGCTCTAGTCTTCTTCCTCACTGGGCCCTGGTCCACTGGTTTATGTTCTCCCAGCAGGCCTCTGGGTCATGACGCAGCATTGACTCTTGTATGTGCATAGAGGACAAGGCCGGAATGGCCAGTCCGGGCATTGGGCGTTTCCCCTGGAGGCTGGAAGGGTCGGGGCTGGATTTGTTCCTGTGAGCTGTCTTGTAGCAGTGCAGTAGTTTTGAAAGCACTGCAGAGTTCCTTATATATCCAGCAGTTTTCAGGCAACAATAAAACTGCCATGAAAACTCTGGTGATTAATGTACCTGCTGGAGAGAGATCAGAGTTTTGTATAGTGGCAGTTTTGGCTCATCTACGGTACCATAGAGGGTTAATATTCATGTTGCAAAGGATATGTACCATGCAGATCGCAGAACAGTGTTTTATGTGCATAGCTGAGTGCATTACTGCTTTCGGCACAGAGACCCTTTTGTTACTGTGCAGGTCATAAGTTACAATCATAATCTAGCACGGTGAGCTACGAAGTGTCATCAAACATACTGCATGTAAACCTCATAGTGCAGGTTAGAAAGTTAGGTTTGTTTCTGAGTCTTTCATTATCCTGATGTTGGTAAAAAGGATTTGTTTGGGTAGAAATATATTCTTATTAGTAAAGCCAACCCTAACCACTATATTATGTTCTGAATCATGGGTTTGTGCTTCTCCAGACCAAGCACTCTTTAAAAAAACTTACCAGTATGGACGGCTTGAATCCTTGTAGTCCACTCTGTCTTAAGTAACATTTTTTGTACACTGATTTACACAGATATTATTCATTGTCTCAATGTTTGTGTGAAGATAAGTGCTCTGACACCCTACACTGGTATGAGATGCACTATAAAATGAATGTAATACATGTGTGAGAGGGGCTATAGAGAGTTGAAGGACCGCTATTGGAGGGTGATAGTGAGGGAATCATTGAAAGGCTTCAACAAAGATTGTTGAATCCTGGTGCACTCTAAGATCATCATTTACTCTGCTTTCAAAGCAAATATAATTGACTATATAATGAAAAATGTGTTGTAGAATGCGTCATTTTTGCCCAAATTTTCTTGGGGTGTGTTGGAAAAGGCCCTTTTTGGAAGGTTATCCTCAGACGTTTTGCTTCTTCCTCCTATTTTTCCTGACCTGTTTTTGCAGGCTTTAGGACTCTATGCACTTTACTACTGCTAATCAGTGCTAAAGTGCATATACTCTCAGTGTAAATTGTGATTCTGATTGGTTATCCATGATTTGCATTTTGTTTTACTGGTAAGTCACTAGTAAATTGCACTAACTATGTCAGTGCCTGTAAATCAAATGCTACCGGTGGGCCTGCAGCACTGATTGTGCCACCCACATGAGTAGCCCTGCAAACATGTCTCAGACCTGCCACTGCAGTGTTTGGGAGCAGTTTTAAACTGCCATTTTGACCTGGCCAGTGAACCCACTGGCCAGACCAAAACCTTCCCTTTCTTTACCTGTAAGGTACCCCTAAGGTAGGCCCAGAGTACCCCCTCGGCAGAGAGCAGTGTATGTAAAAGGTAGGACATGTATTAATGGGTGTTACATGTCCTGATAGTGAAATACTGCCAATGTAGTTTTTCACTATTGAAAGGCTATCTGTCCCATAGGGTTACACGGATGTTTATTTCATACATATTACAAGTAGAACTTTCTATTGGGACAAGATAAAGAAATGGAGTTTAGGCTCTCTAAACTCAGAATTCAATAACACATATTTTAGTAAAGATGGTTTTTAAATTGTGTGTCTGAAAATGCCACTTTTAGAAAGTGGTACAGCAAAGAAATGATGGACAGAATGCTGACAATGCAAACATTCTCCCCCAGTCAAAAGATCTGGGTTAAATCCATCGTTCTTTTGCCCACTCCGCCACCCCAGTTTGGACCCAGCCATATGCAAATCAGTCTTGACCCTGTGCCTCATGGGAACAGTCCAGACCGATCTGCCAGGCCAGATCCTCCCTGGACCGGAAACGAGCATCCTGGGACCGGTTTCAGGGTATGTCACCCTTCTTCAGCCAGGCTAGCTTGAATCTAGTGGCACAGTGAGCAAGGGACCCACATCTGGGAATACCCATCCCACTTAGGGCGAAAAGTGTTACAGCAAACAAATGATGGACAGAATGCTGACAATGCAAACATTCTCCCCCAGTCAAAAGATCTGGGTTAAATCCATCCTTCTTTTGCCCACTACGCCACCCCAGTTTGGACCCAGCCATATGCAAATCAGTCTTGACCCTGTGCCTTATGGGAACAGTCCAGACCGAACTGCCAGGCCAGATCCTCCCTGGACCGGAAACAAGCATCCTGGGACCGGTTTCAGGGTATGTCACCCTTCTTCAGCCAGGCTACCTTGAATCCAGTGGCACAGTGAGCAAGGGACCCACATCTGGCATACCCATTCCACTTAGGGCGAAAAGTGTTACAGCAAACAAATGATGGACAGAATGCTGACAATGCAAACATTCTCCCCCAGTCAAAAGATCTGGGTTGAATCCATCGTTCTTTTACCCACTACGCCACCCCAGTTTGGACCCAGCCATATGCAAATCAGTCTTGACCCTGTGCCTCATGGGAACAGTCCAGACTTTTAGAAAGTGGGCATTTTCTTTTTAGCCATCCTATGTGCCTCTGCTGGGTTGTGTATTGACTGCCTGGTTTTGGAGTGACAGGGGCTGAGGATGTACATTCGCTGTAGACAGCCACAAGGGGGGGTTGAGGTGTGTCCTGCCTTTCCTGGGTGACTCATAGCTGAGCTGAATAGACCTTGGCTGAATTTAGAGTGGTGGGAGGAGTTTCACTTGCACTTTAATAGGCAGTGTCTACTCTTCACAATGCGGTCTCCACCCCCTGGGGTCTTGCTGCACCAGACAAGACAGAACTGTTTTAGACTTGGATCAGAGACCTATGCTACAAAGCGAACAAAGACAAAATGGGGTATACGTATTGGACCTTAAATCCCAAACAATTAGATTACTTCTGGAATCAAAAGGAACCTATGCCAATCAATCAATCACATAATTTGTAAAGCGTGCTACATACCCGTGAGGGGGGGGGGGGTATGCAGCTGCTATTGGTCGAAGAGCCAGGTCTTGAGTTGTCTCATGAAGGTCAGCAGGTCTTCGGTTTGTCGCAGGTAGAGGGGAAGGGTGTTCCAGGTCTTGGCGGCGCGATGGGAGAAGGACCTGCCTCCGGCAGTGGTTCTCCGGATGTGTGGGACCATGGCCAGGGCGTGGTCAGCGGAGCGGAGATTCCTGTTGGGTACGTAGAAGGAGAGTCGACTGTTGAGACAGGCTGGGCCGGTTTTGTGGAGTGCTTTGTGTGCGTGGATCAGGAGTTTGAAGGGGATTCTTTTGTCGACGGGGAGCCAGTGCAGGTTCCTCAGGTGGGGGGTGATGTGGTCGCGGCGTGGGACGTCGAGGCTCAGGCGTGCGGAGGCATTCTGGATTCTCTGTAGTCTGCTGATGAGCTTGGACGAGGCTCCGGCGTAGAAAAAGCTGGAGAGCTGTGAGGAGGAATACTACCCCTTTGCTGTGTGTGCTTTGCTGGGTTGGCCTGCAGTGGCTGCTTCTGCCAAGGAGAGGACGAAGGGCTGGACTTTGCTGTGTATCCTGCTTGTGAAGTTTATCCAAGGGCTTGTGTGTGCTTGCCTCCTGTTAAGAGGTCTCAGGGACACAAAATACTTCCTGCAACTCTACTGGTGCTGCTGGACTCCGCCATCTGTGACTCCTACCCTTGCTTGAGGTGCCTCCTTCCAGTTACAGGGCCTCAGAGGTGCGTTTTGCAGCTAATGTCTGCAAGAACCTGCGCAAAGCATCGCAAAACCGTGCAAAGCCTCTCGGAACTGACGCCAGACGACACAAAGCCTCGCCGAGTCCCACCGAATGGCTGAAAGCCTCTCCCTACCAACGCTGGATGATGCGAAGTCTCACCAAGTCCTGACAAACAGCTGCCAGCCTCTCGGAACCAACACCGGACAACATGAAACCTCACCGAGTCCCGCGGGGTGACGTGAAGCCTAGCCGTGCAGCCCCTAGCACTGATGCCGGACGGTGCCAAGCCTCACAAAGCAACACATCACCTCTGGTGTGTCACGCATCATACCTGTGCGCAAACCTTTTCCCTGTATCACCCGCAGAACAGAATAGTCTTGGATTTCGACACTAAGCCTGGGCTCCTCATGTCCTTCTGCACTTAAAAAACCCTACGTTGTACGTCTGACGCTAGCAGCTGTTTGGCAGGACTTGGTGAGACTTCGCATCGTCCAGCGTCAGACGTACAACGTAGTGTTTTTTTAATTACAGAAGGACGCGAGGAGCAGGACGGAGAGCGGCCAGGCAGGGGAGGCTTTGCTCGGATTGTCTACTTTAAAAATGTGCAAAATGCTAATAAAAAAAGATTTAAACAAAAATGAGGAGCGCCTCTAGGAATGAGGAGCTGCAGAAGGCCTTGAGTGCCTGGTGGGAGGTCAGAGTAGCTGGGAAGGCCGAAGATGCAAATATGGATATGGGGGTGCTAGAGGGGAGCTTTAGGTCTCAGAATCTGCCTGTGCGGAGAGTGCCCTCCAGGCCTGGCAGCAGTGTGTCATCTAGATATCTGTTACCAGAAAAGATGGAAGAGAGACAGAGGGCCAGGGATCATGAGTTGGAGGTTATTAGGCTACAGATAAAACAACTGGAAATGGAGCTGGAAGCCATGAGGGCCGAGTCCAGCTCAGATGGTGGCAGCAAAAATGTGATGTCTTGTGTTGGTTGAGGGAGAAGTACACCCACCCAGAGATGTGGTGCCTGACTTGAAGGAGGAGGTTCACACACACCAGGGGGTTCAGGTTTATGAGATAGCTCCAGTGGTGCACAGTTATGTTCATTTTCCTAGTGGTGAGAGGGACACTCTACTGACTCTAGATGAAAGGTGCAGTGAGAGGGGTTCCCCCATGGTAGAAGCCCAGGTATGTGAGTATGGAGACCGCCCAGAAGAGTGTGGGTTGAGTGACCAAAATAGTTAGATACTGTCTTACCAATCTCAGGAGGGTGATGTGAGGTACTTTTGCAAGGCACTGGATAGTGAGGTGAAGAGTAGCTTGGTTACCACATGTGTGGTGGGCCTGTGTGATTCAATTGTTGGAGAGCGTATTTCAAGTGCCTATTTTCCAGACCTATGCCAACTCCCGGTGAAGTGTGAGTTCTATGACCCCAGCTTTTGGGAGTGATCCTGAAGGGGGTGGCTCAGGTTTTCCCCAACCAAGTCATATAGGGGAGGGTTGTGTTAGCCCAGATTGGTCCCAGTGTAGTGGGATGGGTGAGGGGTCCCATGTCTTGTCTCTGAGTAAAGGGAATGGGGGTGGGCCGAGTCCCAAGGTGCCCGAAACCCAATACTAGGGCCTGGTTGGTTCCATGAGTGAACACAAGGAGGGGGGCCTAGTCTGTACTGGAAGGCCATACCCTGCAGGGGATCCCAGGGTGTCAGGTGAGCTGGGTGGGTGCTGTAACAAGTGTCCCACCAGTCTAGTACCTGGCAGCACCACTCCAATTGGGAGGGTGCATGAGTCCAGAGAAAAGGGTGAGGGGAAGACTGTCCCCAGTGGAAGGACCAGTTGGTCAGGGGTTGCCAGCTCTGATGTCAGAACACCCCAGGACTGACCCTGGTGATGCCACTTCTGCCTTCGAGAGGTCGTCATGCACTGTCAGGTGGACAGGAGGCTGGAAACCTGCGCCAGGCAGACTCTCCCACAATTCATGAGGAGTGTGCTTCTCTTGGGGGGGGGGGGTGGACTCCCACTGAAGTCTTGGCTTGCCAGGCATAGGTCCAGCCTATGGCTGCAGACCCTGGGTTGGAGGGCCAGGTTCAGGGTGTCCCTCCTGACGTGGAGGAAGGGGTGACTGCTAACAGTGCCCCTACCGGTTTGTCTTCTTGGGTACCGCTCCAGGTGGGAGGGTGTAGAGCCCCAGGAGTGTAGGCAGGGAGAGGGAAGCCTCACCCATGACCTTTGTCTAAGGGTACAGACCCTAGGCTGTTGTACCAGTTGTTGGATAGCATCCCTGAACTGGTGGGAGAATTGTGCAGGGCATCTGCCCCAGGTGCCCTGACAATTCTGGAGATGGGGGTACCACTCCAGGTGGCAGGGTGCCAGGGAGGAGGACAGGGTGTGGGCAGGGTCTTGCCTAGCCGCAGGGTACAGACCCTGGGCTGATGGGCCAGTGTCAGGGTGACATACCTGACCTGGCAGGGGGGAGTGGACAAACGGTGCTAGGCACCTGGGGCTAATGCCCACCACTCTCCTACGCCACAAAGATTAGAGAGCCCTGAGAGGCATGAGACCTGGGTCTCGTCACTGACAGTTATAAGTGGCCACTGTAGCTTTGCTGTTCTGGTGGACAGAGTTGCCCCTGGGAGGGGGACAGGAGTCAAACGCCGGGAGTGGACTGGGCCACACCACTGTGCTGGCCATGTGGGTAGTGTGCGCCTGCTGGGACGCATCTGTGAGCAAAGGTTTTGGGGCTGCACAGATGGGGTCCACAGGTGAGGAGAAGGGTTCCCCATGGGTTAGCCTAGTAGGCCCTGAGAGTATGGATAGAGGTATCCAACTGGGTACAGGGAGGCGTAGAGCGGGAATAGACCTCTGCTGTTGCGGGTCAGGTTCCATGTTCTATCGCCCCAAGCAGGGAAGCCCATTGAGGTATGGATTGGCTTACCCTGGCTTTAGGCTGGAAGGAGGTTGTGTTGGAAATTGCCCTTTTTGCAGGGTTATTCCCAAACGTTTTGCTTCTTCCTATGATTTTTCCTGACCTGTTTTTCTTTTACTTTAGGACTCTAGGCACTTTGCCACTGCTAATAAGTGCTAAAGTGCATATGCTCTCTGTGTACATTTTAATTAGGATTGGTTATCCATGATTGGCATATTCTATTTATTGGTTAGTCATTAGTAAAGTGCACTAAATGTGTCAGGGCCTGAAAATAAAATGCTCATGTGGGTGGCACTGATTGTGCCACCCACATGAGTCGCCCTGTAAATGTATCTCGGACCTGCCACTGCAGTGTCTCCGTGCAGTTTTAAACTGCCATGTCGACCTGGCCAGTGCACCCACTTGGCAGGTCCAAACTTTTTCTTTCCTTTCCTGTAAGGCACCTCTAAGGTAGGCCCAGGGGACCACCTGGGAAGGGTGCAGTGTGTGTGAAAGGTAGGTCGTGTACTGACACCGCCAATTTTGTTTTTCACGAATGTAAGGCTATCTCTCCCATAGGGTAACATTAGAGTTTATTTGTAACATCTTACAAGTATACCTTTCTATTGGGACAAGATAAAGAAATTGATATTAGGCTCTCTAAACTCAGAATGTAATAACACATCTTTTAGTAAAGATGTTTTTTTTAAATTGTGTGTTTGAAAATGCCACTTTTCGAAAGTGGGCATTTTCATACTTAGCCATCCTATGTGCCTTTGCTGGGTTGTGAATTGACTGTCTGGTTTTGGAGTGACAGGGGCTGGGGATATGCATTCACTGTAGTCAGCCACAAGGGGGGTTGAGGTGTGTCCTGCCTTTCCTGGATGCCAAGCTACCAAGGGGGTGAGCAGTGGTTATCTAGTGTGTGTAACGCTCTTACTCCGACTAGAAGCAAAGGACCCTACTTGGACAAAGGTGCATACCTCTGCCAACTAGACACACCCATTTCTAACAGGGGGGAGAACCCCTGAGGGGGCAGAATTACTTGCTGCACTTGCTATGAACTGCACGGGGGCTGGTCTGACAAAATTTGTCAGGGCTACTTTGGGTTCTCAGTTAGGCTCTGATTGGGGATGGGGCTGGCTATGTTCACAGGGGAAGAGTAATGCCCTGAGGAGTCTGTATAGGCCTACCCAACACAGCGAGTGGGCAGCGCAGGGTCCTCATGCTGCCTAGCTGTCTGTCGTGGCTAGGCCTCTGAGGCTTGCTCGTGCAGGGAGACCACTACCGGCGCTGCTGCCAGCGGTCAGCCTCATGTTTTGCATTCTTCTATGGCTACCGCCAGCTGGGTGCTGGTTGCATCACCTTGGGTCAAGAATGTCGATCTTGGACACATAGCTCTGCAATTCCATGGCCATCTTAGATGCCAACGTGACCACGCCCCCAAGTATGGCTCATTCTAAACAGGTGATAACATTTTGCAACATGAAGGACCAATAATAGTGCTGAATGGTATAGTAAAAAAAGCTACACAGATCAAGTGGACGCCTGGATTCATGACAGACAAGTGCTGCCCTCTTTACTGTTCTAATTTTTGTAAAACTTCAGTGAATGTGAAAGGATTGCATATAATAAATATAGAATATTTCCAGTATTTTAAACTTTAGAAATAAAAACTGAAGTACACTTCAGGAAACTTTTGTGAATTCCTGAAAGTTGGAAATGTGCAGGTATGGAAGGCTGTAGGCCTTTAAATACAGATGCACTACTGTACTTACAAGTTCATGTACCACCAGCATGTCACAGGCAGTCTCGGCTCACATGACTCACGGGGTGGATGCAGGGGGAGGGGTTTTAAAAAAATGTTTTTAAAAACTTACCTAACCAGGTCCCGCGTCACCTCCGCGGCTGGCCGAGTCCCGCGTCCGAATTTTCCTGGAACAGGAAGCATGCATCCAGGGCCAGACTGGGAACCAAAACCGGCCCTGGCAAAGTGCTCAGCAGGCCCCCTCCCCCCCAGGGGGTTGGGGATGCCGCCGAGCTCTTTGCCAGGGCCGGTTTTCGGTCAAGTTTGTTACAGGGCCGATTTTGCAACAAAAATTTGGCTGTAACAAAAACGGGGGATTGCCCGGTGCCCGCTATGGCCAGCCCGGCCCTGCATGCATCCTCCCTCCCCTCCCCTAAGCCAATAACAACACTGCAATGACAGCATTGTGATTGGTGTGGATAGCGCCTGTAGCGAGGGAATTTTCTCTATGTAGGCTGCATGCAGCCTACATAGAGAAAATGTAGAGTGCGCATGACTAGTTTGGTCGTCCCCAGAGGGCCGACCAAACAGTCAGGTCCCACAACAGTGGGCAAGCCACTCCTCCCCCACCCGCCCTCCCTCCAACCAGGCATACCCTGCCTTCTGCTTCTCGTAGTGCGAGAAGCAGAAACATAAAATGGTATTTAAAATACCGTTTTATGTTTCTGCTTCTGGCACAGCGAGAAAGCAGTGGGGCGACGCTCCTCCGCCTTAATGGAGGAGCCGCCCCCGGTCACAGGTACCAGCTGCAGTAGAAATTAACCCTGGTATGATATTGAGTATGGCATAGGATGGTATTTATTGACATTGTATGGGCATTTATTGGCCTGATGGGGACCACACTTGTAGGTATGTTGGCTCCAGCGGGGGTGGTAATTCATGGCTCATTGAGGTTATCCATCAAAGTGCCAACTCTTGGTAGAATGCTACCCTTGGCACATAGTGGTAATTCCTGGCCACTGCGGTCCCCAGTTCCATGGTTCCACCCACCCATAATTTAATGCCGGCTCCAGTGTTATGGTAGTAATTACTGGCATGTTGCATAGTTCCATAGCATCATGACATCCACTCTTGATATAATGTGGCCTGAGCCTGAAGTGCGGGAATCTTTGCATGTTGTTTGCATCCATAGGATGAGATGGTAATATATGGGCATGCAAGGCAGAATCTATGCATCTGTGGCAGTTGTGAATGCAGGCCATTGCAAACATAAATATATTCTAAAGGTGAAAGCTACTGATTCATGATAAAAAATTGTTGGGCAGAATAGCAAGGAAATTAACTCAGTGCGTGCTGCAAGCCATTTGGCTGCGCCGGACTGAGTCTCTTTCAAAGCACAGGGATGCAACATATTTACAACAATATGTCGCATCTCTGTGCTTCCCCCTGCGCTGGCGCCAAACTGCTGCCATGCGCCGGCACAGACACCCCTGCACCATGGTGCAAGGATGCCTGCGTCGTGGGGAGATTGTTTATGTGCAGGGGGGATCACTCCCTGCACATAAACAATCAGAAATGGTGTTTTTCAAATTCTAAGTGTGCTGCATTAGTACACATAGAACTTGCATAATGTAATTGTTTTACTGATTATTTACGTAGAGTCAGGGACACATTCCTCTTTATGTACCTTCCTGTACATAAACAATCACCTGAGGGGATTTCCTCTTTCTATGTGTGCTGCATAGGCAGCACACATTGAAAGAGGAAAAAAACGAGGAGAAATGAATACATTTCTCCTCATTGCGCCTCCCTACACCTTCCCTGAGGAGGCGCAGCGTTCAGATGCATTTCCAGATTAACGATTTCTCGTAAATATGGAAATGTGTCTGGATCCATGGGTTTTGCGTGGGAACACCCACAGCAACACCCATGGAACGCCCCTTTCACACAAAGTGCTCCGTGCAAAGGGGCCATATTTACAAGAAAAGTCATGCAGGGTGGCTTTTCCTGTCCTTGTAAATATGGGGCACTAAAATGCGCCACCAGTACGTCACAAAAAGTGATGCACCAGTGGTGCAAGGGGCTTGCAAATTTTCCCCTGTGATTTTCATGAACTTGGTAAGCATTTGTCTAGGAGTGGTCTATTTTTTCGTTATGCCATTCACTAATGCTTTCTGAGAGTCTACCCCGGAAGTATTGTGTAACCCATCTTCTGCCCGAACCTGTCAAGTCTTCCTAACTTGAGGTACTGCCATATTAAGCCTATATCTGCCTGCCTCTGCTGGGTACCACCGGAGAATGCTACATTGGTGTTTTCTATTATTTTCCACCCTGTCCCTTCCAAGGAGATTGTCAGTCATGACATGATTCAGAACGTGCTTGTATGGGTCAAAATGGAACACCCAAGAAAGAAAATGAAAGAAATGAAACATGCCATGCTGTTGGATATTGTGTTTTACGACTGATGGATTTTTTTTTACACATTTTTTATTTGATTCTCCTGAAAAAGACACCATTTTGCCAAAACTTCTCAAATGTTCTTGGAGCTGGTGAATCTCTAAAACCCTAAGGCCTCTGTTTAGGGTCAGCCTTGCTCGGAACACAAGCAAAGTACTGGAGTATTTAATTGATTGGCCCGCTTTTTAGGTCAAGTCTAGCGTTGCAGAGCGCATGCGGTGCTCGCTCTGCGAGGCATGCTGTAGTAGGGTATGTTGTGGAAGTGCTGTGAAAGCCTCGCCCACTCTCTGCCCAGACTTGTAATTGGCTGGTGTCAATGTCCTTGGTAAACGTGGGCTTCCGATTCATTATGAGGCTTGTTAGTCCTGCCTCGGTACCGCCGTCTCCATTTGCTGCCGCCCATAAGGACTGGACCTTTTACTTCGCCTCTTACACGGCATGCTTTATCCAGGGGTGGGCGGAATTTGCATAGTCGCGTTACACAACGCTCCGCAAAATGGTAAAAAATCTCTGCGAGCATGCAGAAATTCCGCGAACAAGCGGAATTGCTTGTTCGCAATGCTTTTTTCCTGTCCGCGAACGCTATTTGCGCGCTCGGGGGGAAATATCTCGCGAACACGCATTTTGAGAACGCGAACAAGCAAAAAATTCCGCGAAGCCGCGGAACGCAGAATCTTGGGCAATTCCTCGTTCTCTGCGGTACGCGAAATTACCCAAAGTCCGCAAATTCCGCGAGCGGAACGGACTTTGACGCCCAGGCCTAGCTTTATCTAGAAGGTGAGCACTATTTACTTTAGCCACTGGTAACTGGTCGTTGCCATGTGCAAAGCCTGGATTCCTTGGGCGGCACTGCAGAAATCTCAAACATCAATTTAATTTATAATTCTAGACATGCGGGAGTGTGGGCTGAAAGTAAACCTAATTACTGTAACATCTCTTACACAAACAGTTTGCAGAAGTGGCCGTGTACAGCGAACCAAGTGCCTGTTGATCAGTTCCGAAGGTTTTGTTATGAGCTTTCCTAATCCCATGTTCAGAATCATTCGGATCAGAGCCTTCTGCAGCAGAGCGCAGGGCAGAGGCGCTAATGGTCTGTGGAGCTGGCCTGGCCCTCCTCTGGGAGCTTCTGCGGCGCTGTTTGTGTATTCTGTGCCAACGCTGGCCTATAGGACGAGCACATTACCTTAAAAGGAGAGAGAGGTTAGGAGGTATGAACAAGCTTAATCCTATTGGTGATTTAAAAGAAACAGTGATGCACGCATGGATGTCATTTAGGAGTTGCCAGGGGTCGCTGCTGTGACCCCCTGGCATGCCCTTTGCGACCCCTAGGTTCAGCAGTGGCAAAATCAGTGCCAGGAACAGAAGCGGCTCATCCTTATTGACGTCGGTGGAGGCTTCACTCTCCTTCCTTCGGTATGGCTTCACTCTCTTTGCTTTTTGTCAATTTTTGATTATACTAATAGTGAATAATATTACATTATTCGCTATTAGTTAAAAAAAAACTGGAATATGACTTTCCCTGGCACCTGAGGTAAGTTAAAAAAAAAGGCTTTATGTATGTATGTTGTCTGCGTGCTTGCAAATTTGGAGTGTGTTTATGTAAGAGAGAGTGTATATGTGAATGTGTGTGTATGTGTAAGCAGAGTGTGTTTG
This sequence comes from Triturus cristatus, assembly GCF_964204655.1. Classification (NCBI taxonomy): domain Eukaryota; kingdom Metazoa; phylum Chordata; class Amphibia; order Caudata; family Salamandridae; genus Triturus; species Triturus cristatus. Next base: position 85,580,506 of record NC_140591.1, read on the forward strand.
AATGTGTGTGTATCTGTGAATGTGTGTATGTGTAGGCAGAGTGTGTTTGAGTGTGTGTGTATCTGTGAATGTGTGTGTATGTGTAGGCATAGTGTGTTTGAGTGTGTGTGTGTGGGTGTGTGCACGTGTGTGTATGTGTAGGCAGAGTGTGTTTCTGTGTTTGTGTATGTGTGAATGTGTGTGTATGTGTAGGCAGAGTGTGTGTGAATGTGTGTGTATGTGTAGGTGTGTGTGTATGTGTGAATGTGTGTGTATGTGTGTATGTGTAAGCACGTGTATGTGTGAGTGAAAGTGAAGCTCAAGGAGCATGTGAAGCCATTTCCGCCACCCCTTGGATTGTTGTTAACTGATGTCCATGGATGCACGGTTACTTTATTTTTATCTTAAGCAAAAGCTCTTCTAGCAGTATTGAGAATTCGGGGGAGACAATGGTTGCAGATGCACCCCAGGCCTGCCCTTTATTACCCCCAGCATTCCCCTTTCACTCCTAGGATGAGGGGTAATGAAGGTGGCAACACTGCTTTAATTGATGAGCTCACCACCAGTGGTTTCCACTGTGTGCATTCCCGTAAGTACCCTGCATGAATTGCACACAGCAAGTAGGGAAAGCATGGGAGGTATTCCCTCCTTGCCCATCCCTGCTGCAGTCCTTACCTGCGAGATTCCACCTCTGTCCTGCAGAACCTGTTCCCTAGCTGACTTCAAAAGATCCTTCCAAAATGGCTGCCTGTACTCATAAGGCAGTAGAAAGGGGAGGAAGCACCACCCCCATCCTGTCAATATACAAGCACCCTAAAGGAAAACACAAGAAACATAATCATTTCCACTCTTGGGAGGGAGGGTGGAAAGACAGAACTGCATCAGGGAAGACTTAGACTCGGAGTAATGACGATTATCAGTAAGTAACTGGGAATTATTGAGGGAGCATGGTGGCTCCCATGAGACATGTCACAATGGGGTTAAAAAGTAAACTTTGAAGCATAGTGTGTCCCTGAATTAGCTAGAATGACAAAAGTTATGACCTCACTGGTAATGTCTGGGTTTCTCTTATCCCATGAAAAATGGCTGTGAATTGTCAGCACAGTTTCACTACTTTCTGGCAAAAAGATATTAGAGGTAGTGTAAGAATCCAGACATGCAATTTTACATGACCTATTAATTTATATAGCATTTTCTTTCACTGCATTCCATTTGCTTTCATTTTAACATCTTGCTCCTTCCTAGTCATGACTAACTATCTACTTGGAAGGCACAAGGTCGAAAAAATAAAAATCAAAACCTCAGGCCATATACATACGAGGTAGACCAAAAGATAAAAGCTTGGGGCCGCAAAAATTTAATATTTTATAATCTTTACTAATCACATATTAACCTGTGCATTGTACGTATAAAGAAGCCACGATTTGTATAATCGAAGTATAATCATCAGTTTATAGTATATTCACGTTTAACCAAATGTGCATTCTTAATATTGGCCTAACTGCTAATAGGCCTCAGCTTCTCAAAGTTTTTCATTGTTAAACATAATGTTGATTTTTATATGTGCTTCCGCATTTTCTTTTTCGTTGCAGGGGCAAGATAATATATGTTAGTTTGAAGAGTAGCTCTTTGTTTGCTTTTGAAAACATTACAAGAGATAGGACTAGGTAGAAATGTGTTGTGATTTACACCATGCGTGGAGATTAGAAGGATACTCTTGTATCAGGACGTGGAGATTAGAAGAATACTCTTGTATCAGGCCGTGGAGATTAGAAGGATATACTTGAACCAGGCCGTGGAGATTAGAAGGATACTCTTGTACCAGGCCGTGGAGATTGGAAGGATACTCATGTACCAGGCCGTAAACATTAGAAGGATACTCTTGTACCAGGCTGTGGAGATTTGAAGGATCCTCTTGTACCAGGCCGATTAGAAGGATCCTCTTGTACCAGGCCGATTAGAAGGATACTCTTGTACCAGGCCGTGGAGATTAGAAGGATACTCATGTACCAGGCCATGAAGATTAGACGGATACTCTTGTACCAGGCAGTAGAGATTAGAAGGATCCTCTTGTACCAGGCCGTGGAGATTAGAAGGATCCTCTTGTACCAGGCTGTGGAGATTAGAAGGATCCTCTTGTACCATGCCGTGGAGATTGGAAGGATCTTCTTGTACCAGGCCGTGGAGATTAGAAGGATCTTCTTGTACCAGGCCGTGGAGATTAGACGGATTCTCTTGTACCAGGCCGTGGAGATGAGAAGGATCCTCTTGTACCAGGCCGTGGAGATTAGAAGGATCCTCTAGTACCAGGCCGTGGAGATTAGAAGGATCCTCTTGTACCAGGCTGTAGAGATTAGAAGGATACACTTGTACCAGGCCGTGGAGATTAGAAGAATACTCTTGTACCAGGCCGTGGAGATTAGAAGGATACTCTTGTACCAGGCCGTAGAGATTAGAAGGATAGAAGGATACTCTTGTACCAGGCCGTGAAGATTAGAAGGATCATCTTGTACCAGGTCGCGGAGATTAGAAGGATACTATTGTACCAGGCCGTGGAGATTAGAAGGATCATCTTGTACCAGGCCGCGGAGATTAGAAGGATACTCTTGTATCAGGCCGTGGAGATTAGAAGGATCATCTTGTACCAGGCCGCGGAGATTAGAAGGATACGCTTGTATCAGGTCGTGGAGATTAGAAGGATACTCTTGTACCAGGCCGTGGAGATTAGAAGGATACTCTTGTACCAGGCCGTGGAGATTAGAAGGATACTCTTGTACCAGGCCGTCTGGACAGATGATACATCCAATGTCATGCAGCTGTGTGCGCTTTTGTTTGATGATGGGAACAAAGGGAGTTCATCTGTTCCAAGGAGACAGCAAAAGCAGATTGGTCCCTATTCCAAGGAGTTGATGAGAAGAAGTTCTGGAGAGAATGCAGTGTATTTGACTGTGTGCCTTGGAATAGTTTTGGAGATTCTATGCTAACTTTGGAGAGGGACGCCCTTTCCTTAACTCTGCTGATATTGGATGTTCTTGAGTTAAACTCTTGAACACCGGAACTTCTTTACCCTGAACCTTTATTTGGTTCATTTCAGATTGACACCTTCTGCTTAGAGTTTCCCCTTGCCATCTTTAGATGCCTTGTTTAGTTTAAGGCAGATCCTTCATGGAGCTGTTGCTTCCTCTGCTTTGCTCCTGCACCTTATAATGGTTTCATTACCGTTTATCTGTTTACATACTGCTGGCTCGAATAACTATGTCAAATTTATGCTTAACTGACAAATGGTTTACTAAATGAATAAAGTCTGTAACTTTAACTAATTTGCCAATAAACGTTCATGGTTTAGAAACCATGTGGAGCCAAGCAGGGTTCACTGTAATTTGACTTGGTGTACGGATGTTAGCTCACAGAATACACTTTCAGCTTATTTCTAAAGATCCATATGATCAGCGGCACAATCTGTCTGATGATTACACCAGAGCGCAAAGGTATATAAAATTGTGCTGTATCAGGCTAATACAGCAGAGTTACCTTTGCAGGGCCTAAGCACAAGTCTTAAATTGTTATAGTTGTAACGTCATAAAAAACTTTGGGGCTCACTAGGATGGCGGGCGGACCTGAGTCCGCCCACCATCCCCGCGGTGTTGGGACCGGCCGCCAGACATGGGGCAGTCCAGCACCGCGAATTAGGAGGCGACCGCCACCATGGCAGTCGCATTCTGCATTTTAACATTTCAGCGGGTGCTGCTGACAGCAGCACCTGCCGCGATGTTAAAATCACATGCCTGGCATTTAACTGCACCACATGGCAGGCACCACACGGTGCCTGCCACTTGGTACAGCAAAATGTAGGGGGGTACCATAGGTACCCCCCAAGTGCACCCCACCTCCCACAGGCACAAGGGGGGCCCGCAACGGGCCCCCACAACCAGCCCCGCCAGCCTTTCCCTGGTGGTGTTGCCACCATGGAAATGCCTTCCGCAACCGACAGCCTAATATGGCGGACGGTGCCTGCTAGGCACCGCCACCGTATTAGAGCCCCTGCTCTGCCCGGCAGGCAATCGTGATGATTGCCACCAGCGGAAAAGCGGCAGATGGACTTTCCGTCCGTTGCGATACCCACTGCCATTGTAATGTGGCGGGGGGTAAATCTCATGACGATGGCGGAACTATCGCCACCGCGTGGCGATCGTTCCGCCATCGTAATGAGCCCCTTAATTACGTTGGATGACTAAATGTCTCCAAAAGACATGAAATAAATGTCATGACAGGAAGTACCCTCTGGCACCAAGGAAGCTTTATCAATACACACATGAAAGGATCACAATAAAGATGTTGAGCATGGTTCCACCTTCCGAATAAACTTTATTCACTCCATTTTTATTACATAATCATACAACAGCGGGGAGCAAGACCTAACCACACAATCCATAGAGGTTCTTTACTGGTGCATAGATATTGCCCACCTTCCCGAGCTGATTGCTCTCAGCCCCAACATAAAGCAATAAACAAGTTGCGAAAGACAGCACAATACCAAAGTCATTCGGCAGTCTCAGCTTTTACAACAGATGCTCCTGCAGTTCTTGTCCCTGGAAATGAGTTCTTTCTTTCAGACCAGACTCTTGGAAGTGACCCATGCACAGCCAATGAACGCATTTCACTCTTAAAACAGAAAAAGAGCGTCTTCAGGGATGCAGATCAAAAATGAGACGATTCGAATATCTTCAAAACATTAACACTTATAGTTCCACGAGCAAACAATACATTAAGACAACAATTGCATAAAAAATCATAAAAGCAAAGTGAAATGTTTCTTGACATACATTTATCAGCCTCAAAGACAACCCCAGACCTGAGCAATGGAACACGTATCCCATGCTTAGTCTCAACGCAATCCATCGAGGGAGGAAATAGATAGGCAAAGTCTGCTGACAGAGGCCTTTACTGAAAGTATGAAGAATATACGTGATGACATCCATCATCGTCAGGTCATCAGCACCAAGACTTAGTCACTCGCAGCGTCCTAATTCCTGCACTAGTGCGGCTTCTCCTGAGCTAGATGTCAATAAAAAATGTTATAAAAAGAACTTAAGTCATTTTTATTAACTTCTGTTTTAACGCCATTTCAGAGCATGATTCCAACTTGGGAGGAGTCGCACATGTGTCTTTCTGCATCACAGTACACAAAGCACACAACAACACAACACACGTCCTGACTAGGAGAGTCACTTGCTCTTCTGCCACGGAGGGAGTAGGGAGGGAAGGAGAGGTATCCCATGTACTAATACACCGAGAAGTCCAATGTTATACTCTATGTTGTATCTTCAAGTTGGCAACTAAAATCCTATTGTAGAAGAAAGTACCTGAAACTCGCCCTTGTTGTCCTGCGGGAAGTCCACTTCTGTCACCTGTGAATTCAGGTGTGAAATGGGAGTTATAGTAGATTGGAGTATTAGGGGATCATAAAAATGGAAATTTAGTTTTGAGGCTCAAGTGATCCGGCACTAGTAGTACTGTGAGTACTGGGTTAGCTAGATTGGCATTTTACAGGCACTGGGATTTTGATAGCCAGGCCAGATCCCTCCAGCATCTTCCCACAACTGCTTGGGTTTTTAGGAGCCAGGGCTTCACGGACTCTCGGGCTGTCTACTCATTTAATGATTCTCCTGTGAGCCGCCTGGTTGTATTTTGGTATATCTGGGCACGCTAGACCGCCTTTTGATTCTGGAGCTATTACTATATTTTTTATAAGCCTGTAGTATCCTGCATATATATTGTAAGGTATTTTACCTCCCCTGCTCAGCCAGTGCCTGTGCTCTGACGCATTAGAATGTTAGGGTCTGATGATGCCTCGGAATGTTGGGACTGAGCGAGGCAGAGTGACAGTTGGTCATGGGCTGAGCAGTTGACAGGCAGCTCCTGGTGGGGCGCTCCTTCAGAACATAACTACCTGTTATACTACTTGTTACCTGCTTGAATAAATCTTACTGAATTACTACTTCCTGCGTGGACCTCCTCACTACATAATCCTATCGCATTCTGCCCTTCGCACAAATTCAATCATTCTCCTCTATATATCCTTTAATTTTGCTGTTGGTACTGGCAGCAGGAGGGATTGAAAAAGTTATACAAATCTGGGCAGGATGTTCATTTTGAAAACTGTAATCTACCTCGGCTCCATCTTTCCAAATCCACACGTATTATCAAATTCAGGCCAGACCAGTTACCCTGTTCCAACTATCAAGGCGGCCTATTAAATAGAGACCTAGATACTCAATGATTTCCTTTGCCCATTCAAATTGTGAGGCATCTTGTAGTTGAGCAGTCCTATAGGGTGTTAACTATAAATTTAAGATCTCAGATTTTTGTTTGCTAACCCTAATACCTCGCATCTTTTTCAAGAGTCCCAACGCTTAATCAATCTCTGAAAATGAAGCAACCTGGTCCATGGGGGCAAATGCCATCTGCAGAAAGGCAGACCGTGTGCTCCTCTGTCCAAAAGTGAATCACAAACCTCTAATTATAGGATATTCCTGAACCCTAATGACTGGAGGCTCCACTACCAATGAATATAGGAGCAGTGATCCTGACACTCCTGCCTGTAGGGAGAGGAGTTGGCCCAACGGCTAGGGCGGTCGACCTCAAATCTGGGGGAACCGGGTTGGAGTCTCGGCAAGGACGCACAACATCCTGTGATTCTGATCAAATTACTTAATCTATCCGGGCCTAACAAGAAAAAACAAATGTGTCCTCATGTAACGCAACTGGTGCTCGTGTAAAGCGCTCTGATACCCGATACCTTTGGGTCAAGTTCGCACTATATAAAACTCCGTGAAAAAGAATTGTGCACTCCTGCTGGAGGTGCTTTATAACTCGCTGGAGTCTATCATTTTATCTACAAACTGAGGCAAATGTTCTTTAAAACAGCCACCAAAAGATCTCAAAAAGACCGGAATGCTTTTTTAGCATCTAGCCTCTGGCAGCTTCTCAACAGGGGTTTCAAGGTGCTCATGTGAACCCCCACATTCTGCTCCTTGCCTCTTCCCACAACTGCTAAATAATTAAGGGGCATATCAACAACAACCGGCGATAATTATCTCTAAGCGCACTTAGCGCTAGGATAATTATCGCCGACTAGCGTGAATTTTTATCGCTGAGATAGCGTGCTATTAGCGACGCTTATCTCAATAGCGATAAAAATTCTCACGCTAACAGGCTAACGTGAGATTATCGCTGGAAACCCAGCGATAATCTCACGTTACCTTGTTGATAGGGACAGGCTAACTTAGCCATGATATCCACCTTCCATAGGATATCATGGCTAAGTCAGAAAAATACCAGACGTAAAAAAGCAGCTTTAACCGCGGTTAGCGCTGCTTTTTTTGTCTCTAACAGGGTTAGCGATATTCTTAATAATAGGAGAAATGTCGCTTAGCGACATTTCTCCTATTATTTTACTCTGGAACGCCCCCTTTGCATCTCATTGGAGATGCAAGGGGAAGCATAGAGTAAAAGGGTGCTACCATGCAAATTTGCGTGTTAGCACCCTGTTGTTGATAGGGCGCTAGTTTTATCTCTGCTTTTTGGCTTTTAAAGCCAAAAAAGCAGAGATAAAGCCCTTGTTGATATGCCCCTAACTGAGCAGTGTTCACGAAAACACAACTTTGTGTTATCCTAGCACTGCCAGTGTACAGGTCAGCGCCTTCGGCCTCGTCTCCAGGCTACCGATGAGAGGAGGAGGAGGGGAGCTCAGAGACATGAATCATGATCCAGCCGCAGAGTTCTGTTTAAAACCCCAGCACTCTGGAGGTGGATGTCTGGGTTGGACCTGTCTGAGAGGTGTAATTCAATGTTGATCTCCTCGCACAGGCACAGTCCTTCCACTGATATACTGTGCATGCCTCACTACATTCACTGAAATGTACTGTCAGGGCGCACATGAGTGCATCCCTGAGAACCATGAGGAGCCACAGCAGCCAGGTCAGAATCCCCAGCACTGTCCCAGACTGTCCCAGACTGTGCTTCCAGTCTTATCAAGGAGTCCAGAGAGGGACCTGAGGTGAGTCTTCACCTTATACTTCCTGGTCCTGCTGCTCTGGCCTGCTCCTCGTTGGGAATCATGGATTGCTGGTTCCAATGCCCAGCACTGGATTCCTCTGATGTGGCTTCCACTGAGTTTCAGAGTTGCCAGCAAAGAAAGCAAGGTAAGTAAAAAAAAAGTGCTGATTCTCTGTGCATCCGTGTGTTTGAGTGTATTTGTGAGTGACTGAGAGTGAATAATATTGAGTGAGAGAAAGAGTGCTTTAAGAATGTTAATGCAATTGAAAGTGAACGAGAATGAGAAGTGTGAGTATGAATACGTAAACTTGAATGTGAGGGAGCCGGTGAATGAGTGTGAGTGAGATAGGAGTGAGTGAGAGGGAGTGGAAATGAGTAAGGCATAGCTATATATGGTGCAGCAGGTGCAGTTGCACCAGGGCCCAGAGGCCAGAGGGGATTACTGTGTCTTATTTATTAAAGTAGAGCGCCTTTACACCTGCAGTTGTGAGTTGGAGTCGGTGAGCCTGTGTAAGTTTGTAAGTGAAAGTGAGAACCAGTGAGTATGAGAAAGTTTGTATGCAAGTGACAGTCTATGGAAGTGTTTATGAGTGAGAATGAGTAAGTGAGATAATGTGAATGAGTGAGGGGCAAAGATTGAATGAGAGAGGGAGTGAGTATGATTGAGAGTGAGCGAGAGAGTGTGAGTGATTAAGAGAGAGTTTGATAGCAGGTGAGTCTGCTGATGGCCATGACATATGGGGGCACCCACTGGCATATTGGAGGTAATTCATGGCAAAATGCCACCCCGAACATACTGGGTGCAATAATTGGCATAAGGGGAATCTTACTGCAAAATGCTGGTACTGACACAGGGGAGGTAATTCTTGGCCTCGAAAGGGGTATTCATGGCATATTGGGGTTGGGAGGTCAGGTTGGGGGAAGCAGACCATGAAATAATGCTGGCTCTGACACACTGAGGGTAACTTTAGACATATGGGGCACCCATGGTATATTAGCATCATCAATGGCAAAATCCTAGTATAGCATGGCATATTGTATGCAATGTTTGGCATGGGATGTATCCATGACAAAATTGTCCATTGGAGGTAATTCTTAACTTATAGTGAGCTCCTGGGCAAATTTGAATAAAATGGGGTGAACTCCTATCTTTTTTCTATGGAGAGATTCCCACATATATCAATTTACTAATTAATAGTAAATGTGGGAAGGGCCAGACATGTGGCTGGATAAAAATGAGGACGAGTTTAGGGAGGAGTAAGGAGGGGTCCAGGAACAGTTAGACAGGTGTTTAAAGGGCATGCACCGACCCACAGAAGAGTAAGCCTATTGCTGTTAACAAACTGCAATTCTAAAGTTAACTACAGCCAGACAGGGACACAAAACAGTAGTAAATTACTCCAGCTGGGGCTGGAGTAAGTCCAGCATCACACATATCCAACCACTGGTGCTGTAATACCCTCTCATAAAAATAATGGAATTAGAGACTTACAATAAAACCCCATATGAAATAATGTCAAATTAAATTTAAAAATGAAACATTATTTAATTCTAAAATATTTGAACAACCTTTCTTGAATTTATCAATTAATCTAGCATTCATTCTTTTAAAGTATAACTATATTACTTTCATTATTTCCAAACATAACTTTTAATGATTATTATTGCATAATAAAATTTCTTTTTGTAACTTTAGGTGAGAATTAATTTAGTTAATTTAAGATTCTGAAAAATATTTTAATTTAATGTATCTTAATTAATTAAAGAGTTAATTACATGTTAAATTGATAGTGTGGTATCTCTTTTTTATTTGGTTCTACATTTAATATAATTAAAGAAAATACATTTGCATTCATATTTAATATAAAAAAAAATGTGACTACTGTTTTTATAGTTAATTTTCCCTATACTTTACCAAAGTGGACTCCACGTTTGGAGTGGAAATCTCCCTATGGTAAAGAGTAGGGAGAATTTAAAATGTGTATTGAACTTTATGACAAATTAGTAAACATATTCATTGTTATATATAGTATAATGAGTAAACCTTGCCCCAGGGTCAAGAAAGTGAGAGTTTAAGGGTATTCACAGACTTTTCCATAACAAATGTCCTCGCAGAAACCTCTGCAGATTTATTCCTTTCAAAAGGAGGAGTAAATTCTTATCCAAGGTAGGAATAGGAAAGGAAACCCCCAAAATACTGGTGATGTAGTGAAGGGTTTTCTCCATGAGGGAAATCATTTTTTACCTTAGAGAATTAAATGATTTAAAAAAATTCAAGCACTGTGCAGATTTATACTTTTACGTTTTAGAAGGGGGCCCCAAGTCTCTTAATATTTATAGGTAGCTATGACAGACCTACTTTTATAAACTACATATATCATTTAATAAATGATAGTGACTCTAAGGCAGAAAATATATTTGAAGAATAATTGGGTGGTTGAAGGGAAACTAAATGCGAAACCTCTTTGAGATGGTGCTGTAACGTCCATGGGAACCAGAGGAGTATATCAATTGCATGAACTTACTGATCTCAAGAGGCTTTTATTTTAAATGGATTTATGTTCTGAATGTTAGGAAGAGACACATTAGGATATCACTTATGCAGGCTGGGTTGACTCATGGGCCCTTGAATGCCTATTGACTTGAAACGACGAATACACCTATTGTCAATAGAGGGTTACATTCGGCAGGAAGTGAAAGCAGGGGCACTTTACATCAATTTTTGAATGTAGACAAGCAACTTATTATATCTATTTATATTTTTGTATGATGGAGATTTTTTATTGTTGCTGCAAATGCAGAAATATGAATAAAAGTATTTACCATTCATAGTAGTATTAGCATTTTGATTAGATGGAGGGAAATTGACAACAGCGTTGTGAAATTGGAAGTGAATAGACACTCTCTTATTGCGTCAGATCAGACTGGGGTAGGGGGGCGGTGAAAAAAAGGGCCGCCAGTCAGTATCAGTGCATAACAAGAAACAAGGCACTGGTGGTGGTGCTTGCCCCACATGCAGTGATTGCTCTGTCCCCTAGGGGCTCTACATTCTTGGACCCCGGCTGGCCTACCTGTTGGGCAAAATGGACACAAGGGTCACAAGCTGCCTAAGTGCTTGCTTTAGTCGAGATAAAGCTTCTCAACATTGAGACATGATATTTAGGATAAAGTACACCGTGCCATACATTATAAGAATATTACAGGTGACTGAGCAGCTACATGGCCATTTATAGGTCTAGTTCCTTTTTAAGGTTATGGAATTCCGAGGGGACTTGCAAAAACCTTATCATGTACAACAGGGAGTCATTTATTTCTTATAATGCATGGTCACATCATCACCTTTCCCACAGACCACTCAAATTCTTGGTGCGTAGCTCTTTCTGAAGAAAGAGAAAGCATGCTTGCAAACATGAAGAATAAAAATAGAATCTCTACTACAAAATGAATCATGTGAAAAAAAGCTGTTAAATATTTGTTGGAAAAAGATATTAGAATTGGTTTAATGCAAGCTAGTTTTTTTTTTTTTAAAGTAGGTGCAGTAGCTCAAAATGTGTAGAAACATGCAGAAAGATTCTAACAATTCTATAACTACCTTGGGAGAGCAAAAAATCAGCAATATGCCATAATTTTTCTGTTTGTCATGGTGCAGCTCTAAAAGCAGAGCAGAAGAAGGAAAAGCCGTTTTGTTGTCTTTAAACTGCTGCTTTAATTGAGTTCCGTGACCTGACCTGCCTTTCCCCTCAGGAGCTGCCTCTGGCAGCAGGCTTTCTGATGTCAGAACTCAACTGTCATAATTTATTACAGTTGAAATCTGGCGTCATTTCATTATAATCAGTGACTGGTTGTTTCACAACTTAATGATTAATTAGAAGTTAAAGACCAGCTTTTAATACAGGGATTGCAGAATCCTATGTATTATATATGGGATGATGTACCATGACTTTATAATTTACAAGAACACTACAAGCGACTAAAACATTCGGTGGTCATATAGAGGTTCGAGGTCAATGGTCGAACATCTTTAAAAAAGGATGGAACTTAGAGGTGGCTTCAACCATCCAGCAAAAAGTGCAGCTCTGAGCATGCATGTAATGAGAGGTCCTTGCTGCCCCCTTTAAGCTATGGCCATGGGCCTTGTGTTGTCCTTGGTCTGGTTGACATGACCACCACTATTAGTGAAGAAGTGTTGGTCACAAAGCTTCTTTTATGGTGCACTAGTCTGGTGCTGATAGGATATCTTTGCCCAGCTCAAAAGGGTGGCATTGCAGGTGTGATCCCAGGAGCCTGCACACAGTCTAAGTAGGAGACTCAAGCTGGTTGTAGGGGAACCACAGTACACAGTCAGCTCCTGTCACTGGGAGAAGCATGAGGAACTAGGCTGTGCAGACAAGGATGTGCTTGAACAGCTTCGGTCACTGACGGGCTTTGGGAATTTGGGCAATTAGCCAATGAGTTGCGCAGCACTCCACACCATAAAGGGTCAAATATTTGTCAATCGTAGATCCATCCATTTATGGGATAGGTCACAGGGGAAGGATGTGAGCTCTAAGACCGGCAGCAGCAGGCAAGGAAACAGACTCATGCCGCTAGTCACTAGTAATAAGCAATTGCAAGTGAGTATTGACATCATTCTGCTGCCAGAACATGCTTGTAATAGGAAAATGATATAGTAAGATTACAAACTATCTCTTGTAGAAGTTATAAATACAGGAGCTTACAATATTACAGACAGGGATCCTGTTAGGGTGAGAACATAATCAAGATAAGTAATCCTCAGTCAACCAAGTTACACTAGACAATCAGTGTTATAGGTCAATGAGACATCTATCTGAATATAGTAAGAGGCCAGTAACATTCCATCATTTCACAAGAGGTTCCCCACATATGGTAAAGTAATGTATATACTGAATTCAGAGAAAGTGGAACAATAACGCTAAATCAGACAGTGCGCCACGTCTTCTCTGCAGGACCCCTAGTACAGCATTTCAGCCCTGGATGGGAGACTTGGCCAAGAGCCAGAGTAAAGTACGTGGCTACCTAAGCAATACCCCCCTGACATCGCGGCTACCACATTAAGAGCATTTCTTGGGCAGAAGAGAAAGAGGGTTCTGGTAGCTAATTAGTCTTGGAGCAGCAAAGACTGCTGGCTATTAACAACAGCAGTTGCAGGTGGAGGTTGACGGATTACAAGAGTGCTGCCCTATGTCCCCTACCCTGTTTGCACTCCTTTCTGTGCCCTCCCATTAGAAACCAGCTCAGCTGAGCACTCAGTAGCTGTGCAGCATGAAATCTAGTCTTTGTTGTTTCATAAGGTCAAGAATGGCACCAAGCCAGAGGCCGCATAATTGTTGAATGAGGGGAAAGAAACGTGAAAATGGCCCTACAAAAGTGCACCGTACAAAGACAATTCATCCCAAGAATAGGCCTCTGATTCCCAATTTTCCTTTAATTTGTATCCCTTCTTAGACCTCTTAGCCCTAGGGTGGTCTTCTCCCAAACCTTTTGCCTTACTCCTCCATTTTGCTGAACCCATTTGTGTTGGCCTTAGGACTCTGTGCGCTAACCAGTGCTAAAGTGTGCGCGCTCACTCCCTAAAACAGGGTAACATTGACTTAAACCCAATTGGCACATTTATTTACTTGTAAGTCCCTAGTAAAGGGGTACTATGTGTACCCAGGGCCTGTAGATTAAATGCTACTAGTGGGCCTGCAGCACTAACTGTGCCAGCCACTTAAGTAGCCTTTTAAACATGTCTCAAGCTTGCTATTGCAGCCTGTGTGGGCAGTTTTAAACTGCCATTTCACTTTACCAAAATAAACCTTTTGCCAGGTCAAAAACCTTCCTTTTTAACACATATAAGTCACCCCTAGAGTAGGCCCTAAATAGCCCATAGGGAGGACAGAGTGTATTTAAAAAGTGGGACATGTACTTTTAACTTTTTCATGTCCTGGTAGTGAAAATCTCTTATATTCATTTTTCACTACTGCAAGGCCTGCCTCTCCCATAGGATAACATTGGGTGAGCTTATTATATTTAATAGGTGATAACTTTCAATTGCTAGCAGATAGGAACATCAAGTTTGTGTCTATAGTTGTAACAATGATGATAAGTGCCCTCAGGATCGGTTCAATGCAAAATAGGGTCCACCTCTCGATAGCCTCAATTCCGTCTGCTATTACAGCACAGAAGTTTGAGGTGATCAACTGAGGGAAGGAAAGGGAAGGGAACAGCTGGAAAGGAGACCTGGTATAAGCACATCATACATTAATCACTCCACACATTGTTTAATATGATAAATATTTTGCCTATACCTTAGGCTTTACCTGTAACGAAATAAAAGAATATTTCTGCTCTTGTAATTCCAAGATGAGGAAGAGGCTGTTTCGAAAGTAGTATGTCTGTCTTTATGCTTAATGACCAAGCTAAGGAAATAAGAAGTAGATGTAATTTATTTATACTATTCACACTCAAACACATAGTACCTCTACATGAGGAAACATATACCCACCAAAAACAAATAGAAACTGTGCCTCACAGGGGAATAACCAAAACTACCTGGACTCCACTTGACCCCCAGTTAATGTTTGTAAAACACCAAATCAAAAGAAATCAAATGTGAAAATCTTCATGAGAGTCCTTGTTTTCCAAGCAGAGCTCTTCTTCCAAAAAAATGAATTACGTCTGGTAGGCAATCCACAATCCACTTATATTTCATCTTACCAGAATTAACATAGGAAATACTTATTTCTCCATTATTGTTCCAATAATATGACATCTTGATCCAGAAAAACATGATAAAGGAATGTTATTTCAAGACAAGAGTTTGTAGAAATTCGGCATCAGTGCAGTTTAAGCAAGCCAGCAAATAATTAACTCCTCCAAGATTTATGACTTCCTATGGTGACGTTCACACCAATTATAGCTTTATCTGATTTCAAACAGAGGAACTCAGAAATATAAAAGAAAACACTCTGTCAAACTGAATATAATTAAATACAGCATTTCAGAAAATCAGAACAGTTATTGAAAGCACTCTGTAGATAAATCTATACTCTAATAGACTTAAACTTTTAGACTGTATGAACAGGAATCAGCGCAAGCACCCTTACCACCTCACAAGTATGAGGATTTTCAGGAAAACAACAGAAGTACCAGATAGGATCTAGAGTCAGAATAATCTGCCTCGTTCCTCAACCGGAAGCTCTGTTATAGCTCTTCCGGGTTATTGTGAGTCATTAATTACAAAAGGTTATAGAGCAACTGACCTCTACAATGATTCATGGGACATGTAGTTCTAACCTTCCCCATCCGAAAATCAGCTTTTATGATGCCCTATGCATTCTCTCATAAACTCCACCATTTTGTGAGCTTATGAAATAATGTCAGTAACTTCTGCTCTCCAGTAATCTCTACTTATAGATCTGCTATTAGGAAGTTGTTTTGTTTTGTGTCAGTGTTCAGGTCCTTTTTAGCCCTGGTGCTTGTTTTAGTTGTAACAATAGTATTAGAATTTAAAACCCTCTTAAATTGTAAAGTCAGATTTTAAGTCACAATTCAGAAAACGCCACTTTTAGAAAGTTGGCATTTTCTTGCCTCAAACACTTGGTGCCTGAAGCCTGTATCCTGGGTTCCATGATTAGGTGTACCTGGAAGTTAGTCTTTGCGTATTGCTCCCAGACAGTGAAACAAAGGGGGAATAGGTGTTGGCAGGATGGGCCATCTCTGACTTGATGACTGTCACCTACCACACTAGCACATTACACAGCCTCTGACCTGAGCACACTCACAAAAGGTTTGACACTAGTCTATTTTGCCCCCAGATACATGGGGGCCATGACATGGAGGAAGGCAATTCCAAACACCTCTAGGGGTGGAAACCTCCAGAATCTTCTCCTACTTTAAAGCTGGTTCCAAGTATGTATATTGGACCTTCAAACCAAACATATTACACCTCTGGACCTGTGGAACACTCAGAAGGACTGCTGTGCTGCTCAGCGAGAAGCACTTCTACTCTACTGCCCTGTTGCCTGAGTGAGAAGGGCTGCACCTGCATCTTGAACCCAAGACCACCAGAGTGACTTTGAGGGCTAGTTGTCTGGCTTGATCAGAGCATCAGGGACGGGAAAGGCTCCAACCACCTTGAACCCAGCCCATGGACTCTGCTTGCTGTGTGTTTTGCGCACATGTGGTGCCACCCCAGTCCTGGACCCTTAAAAGTGGGCCTGAAGGTGCTCTGCCAGCCCAGCTGTGGTTTCTTGGCTAGAACCCATGAAGCACGATGCATCTTCTCCCAGCCTTGCAATGGAACTGCTGCTGCACGATGCATCCTCCGACTCAGGACCTCACATTTCAGCTCATTGGAACCGCCGCTGCTCAATGCAACCCTGAGGCAGGACGGGGCATCAGCCCACAGCTGATTGGAACAGTCACTGCGTGATGCATCCTTAACACAGACTCTTGCAAAGCTCCGCAACCAGGATCTCAGATACTTTGTTCGGAGGGCCTAATCTAGTACCTGTATCCGGGCCCAAACTCCATCGTGGTAGGCCTCAACCTATGACTTTGTCCCAGTCCAGTATTACCAAATAACCACAGTTGGTGCTTAAGTCTTCACTGTTTTCACTTACATCTTTAAAATTGCATAACTCTGGTCCTTCTGATGGGATTTTTGTTGTTTTGATCGCATGTAATTTATTACATTTGACTCTATTCTTCTAAATTGGTGTGGGATTTTTCTTGCTTTGTGTGTTTCACTTTATTGCTCCTTGAAGTGCTGCATACATACTTTACACATTGCCTCTAAGTAAGCCTGACTGCTTTGTGCCAAGCTACCAGCAGGTAGAGCACAGGTCAATTTGGGACTTGCTTGTGTTTCACCCTGACCAGAATTGTGGTTGCTGTTTGATTTGGGGTTCACCCCCCTTAACTAGCAATCTAATTTCCTACATCCCTGTTTTAATTGTATTCATATTATCTAAACTGCAACACTTTCAAGGTATTGCCTATCCCTCACCAATCAATTGATATCTTCTGGATTTGCTATGATCGCCCTCAGACTCTTATAATTTTTACAATGGCTTGTTTTAACCATTTCTGCAATGTATTGATGTGCACTTCTCTTCCTAACATAGTCCTTTATGCGCCCCTATTTTTAGCCTCCCACATACGTATCTCAGTATTTAGCTATTTACCTCCTGATCCTTATAATCATTGGTCCTTTAATGTATATCTTTCATTTTACTGATGCCCAAAAGGTCAGTAGTCCAATACCTGTTAAACAAAATTGGGTCTTGGAGTTAGGAAGTGAAGAGGCACAAATATAATTCAATATCTGGTTAGAAATAGTGGAAATTTGATCAGGGTTTCTCGAAAACATGTCCAAGATGGTTGAATAATCTACTGAACATGAATTAAAAGTGTGAGGACGTGGACTTTGTAATCCATCCCCAGGCTTCTGTTGCGGCTTACATTACATGTGGGTCACTCAGTAGGCAATGAGAGGAGATCAGTCAGTCTGTTGCTGATGAAACCCATTGGATGTTTACCAGTGAGTGAATGAATGTCCTTGTATATCACACACTTAACTCCATGGCAACCAATCTACAAGCATGCGAAGCCTTTGAAAAAGAGCTTTAAAGCTGATTAAATACTGGTCGACACAGTCAAGACGGCCCTTAGCATATTTATACAGGCTCACACTTGAGTCATGGGTATGTGTTTCAAGCTGAGCAGGATTACTGGTGATTTGTAGGCTGTCTCACCAGTCTTGTAGGCCCATTTGACAACGACACAATCTGTTCAATGGCCACTTCCTTGTGCGTGGACCACTGTGCGGGTTTAGGACTCATGCCAGCAGAGGCCAGCAGCAGTGTTCAAGGCCTCAGGAGCTTATTATTTCCCTGTAGCCCACACAGCAGGCCAGCAAACTAGCCATAATAGCCATTCTCATGGTCCTGGGTTCAAGGTGCAGGTCCAGTTCACCTTCAACAGAAAAGAAGTCCGTCTGGCAGCTGGGCAGACCTTCTCAATCTTCCACAGGTCCAGGGTTGTACTGAAAAGTGGTGCTGAGGGTCCAATATTTATACCTGCTGACAGCCTTTGTGTGTCCTACCCTCATCTGGTTATGGAAAGTTCTTCCCTTCCCCTGTAAAGGCTGTAAACTGTCTGAGGTGACAATAGGCTGGTGTCAGGTTTCTTTGTGTGTGGTGTAAGCAAGCCCTTCTAAGTGCAAGTGGGGCAAGGCACAGCTCTGCCCGCAGCCATCCTTGCAGGGTCAGCCATCCTGCCCACACCTAGTGCCAATTGTGTCAGTCTGGGAGAAATACACAAACCCCAACAGCAGAAAAGTTCACAGTCATGTGACCCAGGACTTTGGCAGAAAGCATAAATGGCTAGAACCAGAAAATGCCAGCTTTCTTCAAGTGACATTTTCAGAATTGTGACTTAAAATAAAGCAGTGTTAGTCAGTGGACAAAATAGTCCTTTCAGTAGTGAAACACGATTTTATGAGTTTTTCACCACCAAGACATGTTAACCTTAAACCCAGATGTCCTACCTATTAAATACTATGCACCCTGCCCTGCTTTTTAAATGCAACGCACCCTGTCCTGTTGGCTTTTAAAGCCAACCTTAGGGGTGACTTCTAAGTATTAAAATTAAAGGTTTAGGCCCTTTTAAAGGGTTTATTTTGCCAAGACTGTTTAAAACTGTACTACAGCTTACAATGACAGGCCTGGGACATGTTCTAAGTACTATTTTAGTAGGTGGCACAATGAGTGCTTCAGCCCACTTTAATTTACAGGGCACTGGGAACATGTAGTAACCACATACTAGGGACTTCCAAGTAAATCAAAAGTGTCAGTCAGGTGTAGGCTAATTGTACCATGCTTTAGGGAGAGAGCACAAGTACTTTAGCACTGGCTAGCAGTGGTAAAGTGCACAGAGTACCAAATCCAACAAAAATGTGTCTATAAAACAGGAGGAATGAAGGCAAAACATTAGGGTGCCCCTGTAGAGAAGGCCAGGTCAAACACTATTTAAGATAGGTTCCTGGACATTGTAAAATATTATACTGTGATTTAGTACAAGACTAAATTGAGTCAAGAGGCGTTTGGCGTAGAGGATAAATTATACTCAGATAGTGATACAACGTCTGTTGAACACAGCGTATTTACCAGAGGTCCCGTGTCAGAACTTCATGATCTTGAACACTAAATATCTTTATTCTCCAGAAGAAATGTTTCAGCCTGTCAGTTCTGCTCCAGACAATAAGCCTCAAGGACAGGGAGGCCTCAAAGCCAGATTTCACAGATCATTTTTTCTCAATCCTAACCCAAAAGATCCTACTAGTGCTGCATCATTTTCAAAAAGGAGGGGCAGTGTGCGGCACTATGTCTGGGGCTGCAATAATAGTCCATCCTGAAGAAAGTAAGGATCATACATCATCAGCAAACTATTGGCCGATCTTGTTACTTAATCTCAGTGGAAAGTCATGTCAGTATCCTGGCTAAAAGGCTTTGACAATCCCCAAACTAATTTGCCTAATAAAAACTACATTTCTGGAAGGCAGACTATCAGCTGATAAATCTAGCCTTCTCTGTGATGGAATTGAACAAGGGAATAAACTGGCAACATCTGTGGCACTCATTTCGTTAGATGCTGAGAAAGCATTCAACAGGGTCTCCAGGAGAATTCCTCAGAAATTTCAGATTGGTCATAGGTTCAATAATAAGGTTATAGCTCTCTGCCACAAATATAGAGCTGCAACTTTGGGATAAAAATGTTGTTTCACTTTACGTTGACCTTAGTCGAGGCACAAGGCAGGGATGCCTTACTTCCCCCTTTAGCGTCTGTAGCTGTCAAGGTAACCTCTAGCCCCTTCAACGTCCATTAGCCACAACCTCTCCAATGACTCCCATGGTCTCACCTGAATTCATGAAGCCCAGCATTTGCCATTGAGCGTTCTCTTTGGCTTTGTACAAGTCATGGAAGCCCAGGGAACAAGATCTGTGTCTGACCTCCACTTCTCCCTAGATCTCTGGCAGGAAGGCTCCACATAACGCAACGATCTGGAGGGGCCCAGTCCCATGGTAGGTCTTAATTCAAGGAGCTTATGAACATGGAAAGGAGATAGGCCAATGGCCCTTAAGTGATTTCTGGTGCTAGGCAACCCACTTACATCACCAACATCATCCAGAAAACTCCAGCCCTCATGGAAAGAGTATCCCGAGATTGACACTGGTGGCAATGACAGAAAAAGCCCATCTTCCCTGAGGAGTGGCTGTCACCACTGTAGTCACCACGAGGATGCCTCTTTGCTCACTTGAATTGAGGAAGACAGGAAGATGTGCTGCTGAGCTGCCCCCGTTGGCTGACGCCTGCCTTGTACTGCAGATCCATAAGCCTGAAGGATGCCTAGGTGGAATAGGACCTTGCTTGGACAGCTGCCACTGTATCCCCTTCAATGCGTTGAACTGATGATCGCAAGTTTCCTCCACAAAGCATGTGCTACTGTGCACCCAGTTTTTCAAATCAGCCCTGCTTCCAGAGCTGATCATCATTACTCACCATGACATGCCCGTAGGGAAATCCCTTGCCCATGTAGCCTATGAGGAGGAGACATGCACCTACCCTGTCACTTTCACCGCACTCGTTTCTTGGAGAGTCATTGTTATTCCTGATAACTGTGCTGCATTACCTTTCAGCTTCTGACCCCCACCTGCTGCAGTAATCCTTCTTACAGACTGGCTTGGCCAGCTTGTGACTGCCACCTTGCCCATCACATTCATATTTGCCCCCCTAGCTCCTCAATGGCTGTCTTGTCACCAGGCCAAGTCACAGTCTGTCTCTTGATGAACTTAAACCATTCTACAGAATTCCCCTTAAACCTCTGCTAGTGCAGGGACCTCAAGCCCTGCATCAGTGTGCTCAACCTCTGAGAACACCATCATCTGCACCCAGAGCCCCAGTTGTGTGCTGTCAGGCCTAGCCTTTGGAGTAGGAGTGCACCTCATGCCATGACTGAGCTCACAAGGCCCCAATGGAGGAGTCTACCTAGTAGAGCATAACCCTGCTCACCCCTCCCTCAGGATGAGACAACATAGAGGTGTGACATTCTATCGCTTGGTGATTCTCTGGTACAAATTGTGTAGTAGAATTAGTGTGTATGTAGGCCAGAGCCAGTGGCTTACTCACCTCCCTTACAGCAACAACTCTTTATCTACCTGTTTTACATAGGTTACCCCTAGTAAAGCTTTTGAGTAGGAACTACCTAGGGCCAGTGTGATTTTGTTCTTTATAAGACCCCTGTGAACCCCCCATGAAAGAAACTCCTTGTAGATTGTTAATGGATATTAATTATGTGCAATGACTATCCGTGCAATAAAAGTATTTTCACTCAGGCTAAAGGTGTTCTGTGGTTACCGTGTGGAGTATTGATTCCGAATACTACATGCAGCCAATATTCTTACCTTGTTTGTAACCTTGTTGTTTTGCTGGTTTCACTACAGTTAGTTGTCTCAGTTTTAGGTCTGGTTTGACATTGCATCTGTCGCCAGGTGCAATGTGGTTAACTTAAAAAAAAAACTTTGAGGAGTACTACAGAGAGGGGCTTTGGTAGCTAGGAATACATGTTTTAATTGGGAAGAAGTTATGCGCTTCCACAAAAAAGTGCTTCTCTTCTATGCAGCTGTAATTATTTTTTTATTTACCCAGCTGCCTGAGCCAGCAGCAGTATGGCTGCCTAAGCTTGAACTTTCAGGGGCACACACATGACATTGTTATACTAGTGTCTTGGGCAACTAGATCATTTATGATGTTTGTTTTTCACTGACAGCAGCACAGATGGGAGCAGGGCAGTCATGAGGATTGTATTGCAATCCCATCAGCCTCCCCTTCCACCATTAGCGTTAGACTTCAGAGTGCAGTTTTGTATTTGAGAGCAGTATTGGATGCCCAGGGCTACACTAACCTACATGAATCTTTAGGGCTCACATGACCATGTATCGGTCGCCTGACCTTATGTGATCAACAAAAAAAAGCTTTTGGAGTATTGTTGAGATAGGGACTTAGGCACACCCACATTCCTTGATTACAGAATTTGATTGGGCCGAATTTGTGCGCTTCCACTACAAAGACTGCTTATATTGCACTTTTTGTCTTACATCAGGACGGAGTTGGTTATGGTGGCAAGCCAATGACCATGGCTATAGGCATGATAAAGGCATCAGACCTGACATATTTGGTGTGAAAAGCATTTGTAATAGGTATTTAAGTATGGATTGGTATTACCCTATATTAAAGCCTACAGACAGATATTTTGTTACATGGAACCTCACAGCTTACCACAGTAGGCAATGGTTTTTATTTGACAAACCATGGATGCAGAAGGATTGCTCTGTGAGAATCCTTGCTAGGCCTTCCTAGGAGAGACAGTATTTTTCCTTAGCCAATTGTAATTTTGTAGACCGTTCTAATTTTGTGATTGTGTGTCTGATGGTTGCCTTGTGGAAACGCTTCCACCCGAAACTGTAGGCCTGAGTTGGTTAGAGCAATAAACTACAGGCCTGGTTGATGCACTGGAGTACATTATGTCCGATTCCATAGGTCTGGTCTGCTTATTGAGAAACATTAAGTTGTTCTTATTTATTCATTATGAAAAGCATTTGTTAAAGCCAGTAAGTCTTTAATAGTTGGTGTATCACATTGTGTTAAAGGCTATAGACAAGTATTTGCTACATATAATCTCACAGGTTAGCATAGTAGATAAAGTGTAAAGCCAATAATAAAGGGTCAAAGTCATGCCAGATTTCATACGTTTAATCAGCTAAAAGCTGCATCGGTTCATTGGGAAATGTAATGCCAGATTTCAGAGGTTTAATCTGTTTAATATGAAACATTATGACAAAGCCAGTAGGCCTGATTGTCAAAAGCATGTATTAAAGACAAATGTATGACGTTACAACGCAAACATTTACAACGCGTGCCTTTACAACGCAGTTTTTACATCGCAACATCCCATTACAACACATGTTTTTACAACGCATGCCATTACAACGCATACTATTACAACGCATACCATTACATCGCATAATTTTTGGGGGTAGCGGTAGGGTAAGTGTTGGATAGTGTAGGGGTAAAAATTTCTATTCCCACTCCAGTGAGTGCAACAGTAAGGTAACTGTTTGATAGTGTAGGGGTTAAAATTACTATTCCCACTCCAGTGAGTGCAACAGTAGGGTAAGTGTTGGATAGTGTAAGGGTAAAAACTATGCGTTGTAATGGTATGCGTTGTAATGGTATGTGTTGTAGTGACGTGTTGTAATGGCATGCGATGCAAAGGATGTTGCAATGTAATGACTGCGTTGTAAAGGTAGTGCGGTGTAATGACTGCGTTTTAAAGGTCTGTTCCCATTAAAGACAAAAGGCTATTAAGGATGGATTGTTATTAAACTGTCTAAAGCCTATGGGCAGCTATTTTGCAACCTGAAGCTTACCGCAGGAGGCAAGAGTGTTGGTGTTGGTCAATCACCCAAACATGGAGATAGAAGATATGCACTATAACAATCTTTATTAGGCTCTTTTAGGGGAGTTAGTTTTTTGCTTTGCCAACTGTAATTTTGTATACATTTGTACTTTTATGACTGTATGACGGATGGTCACCTTATGGAAACCTTACACTTAGTACAGTAAGCTTAAATTGGTTAAGATGAGAAATCAATGTTAAAGGCAATAGGCCTGATTTTCCATTACAAAATGTTATGATAAAGGCAGTAGTCCTGGTATATGGATTGTGAAAAGCATATGTTAAAGTCAATATGCATTTCTAGAAGGATTGTTATTTTTCTGTATTAAAGCCTAAAGAAAGGCATTTTGTTATGTGAAATTTCACAAATTACCTTTGTAGGGAAGGAATTTGGTGTTGTTTTCCACCTCTGACAAACTCTGGAAGAAGAAGATTTGCACTGTAATAATTCTTGGATATGTACCTACTTATAAATATACATTCATATAGGTACACAGAGGGCCTTTAGGTCAGTTCTGCTCTGCCACTGGTCTGTCTGAGTGTCATTTACACTCCGCTTCAATCCAGGACAGCGTTCTGCATATGGCAGTGATTCAATCCACATCAGTCTTTTGCTCGCTTTCCCTGTGGATGATCGCATTTTCTGATCACATGAGTACATTTACCTGAAAATGAGCGCGCTTTAGTGTCAGAGCAGTTTGGCCTCTCCTTTTGTATTTAAATGTTCTCCTTTTATAGCTACCATTTAATTTTTTTGCTTCTTTTTATTTTAATGTTTAGATGATACTACAGCTCTCCAGGCAGTGCTGACGGGTCATTTGGTTGCCGCTCATTTCATCTGGTGTGCGCCACAACCCACGTGTTTGTATGACTCCACAACGCATGCCATTACAACTCATGCCATCACAATACGGTTGTAACAATGCAAGTGTTGTTACAACGCGCTACAATCACAGCGCAATCTTTAACAGCTCATATACCTTTACAACGCATGCCTTTACACCGAATTTTGTTGTAAAAGCATGTTTTGTAAAATCATATGCGCGATTAAAGTTATGATTGAAAATATAAGTATTTTACAGGTAAATATAAACGCTATATATGTATACAATATGTTTTTACTTCCCTGTAAAATCATTATAATTACATAGTAATGGCATGTATGGTAATGCATAAAAACCTATGTAAAACTAAACTAATACACTTATTTTTATATATGTTTAATATATTCCACACACAATGATGTGTGTTGAAATATATAAAACCATATATATATATATGTATATATTTTATATCAATGTGTATACATACATACATATACACATATATTAAATTCATATATTTATATATGAATATTTCCTAAAAATCCAACAACCCCTCAACCCCTACCCACCCTAAAATTACCCTTACCACCCCAAAACCCCTACCCACCCTAAACCCTAAAATTACCCTTGCCACCCCAAAACCCCTACCCACCCTAAACCCTAAAATTACCCTTGCCACTCCAAAACCCTACCCACCCTCAACCCTAAAATAACCTTGCCACCCCAAAACCCATACCCACCCTAAACCCTAAAATTACGCATACCACCCCAAAACCTCTACCCAACCTTAACCCTAAAATTACCCATGCCACCCCAAAACCCAAACCCACCCTAAACCCTAAAACTACTTTTGCCACCCCAAAACCCAAACCCACCCTAAACCCTAAAATTACCCTTTCCTCCCCAAAACCCATACCCACCCTAAACCCTAAAATTACCCATGCCACCCCAAAACCTCTACCCACCCTAAACCCTAAAATGACCCATGCCACCCCAAAACCTCTACCCACCCTAAACCCTAAAATGACCCTTGCCAACCCAAAACCCCTACCCACCCTAAAATTACCATTGCCACCCAAAACCCATACCCACCCTAAACCCTAAAATAACCCATGCCACCCGAAAACCCATACCCACCCTAAACCCTAAAAGTACCCATGCCACTCCAAAACCAATACCCAACCAAAACCCTAAAATTACTCATGCCATCCCAAAACCCATACCCACCCTAAACCCAAAATTACCCATACTTACATTTGAAATGCATATCCCTTTATCATTCATGCCTTTACAACAAAATTTGTTGGAAAGGCATGCATTGTAGAGACTTATGCGTGGTAAAAAATTGTGCTGTGATGGTAATGCGTTGTAACATCTTTTGCATTGTTACAATTGCGTTGTGATGGTATCGCGTTGTAATGACCGCGATGTAATGGTTATTTCCCATCCCACGTGGCCACTTCCTCTGAACCAAACCATTATGAAAGGCAATGGACAGGGATTAGAATTGTTTTACCATTCCAAGATAGCCATCACGGTTCTAAATGTGGCGGCCATGCTGCATCTTTGAACCAACAATAGGCTATTTATAAGACCTCTACAAAATGGGCATCCTCTGCTACGTTTAGTTTCATTATTACAAGCATATGCATGTAGTGTTTGGACTGCAGTGTGTTTTCTTTTTTCTACTTCTATTCTTCTAATTTATCTTTCATATATTATTGAGTTTGTTGTCACAGGGTGAATGCAAGAATGAGTGAGTGGATGGATAAATGGATGCATGATAGCTAAGATGAGTGAGAGCGCATGTATGATGACTTATTGAGTAAACATTTCAATGCCAATTAACAAAAGGCGCTTTCATTCATAAGCCAGGCCTGTAGGCGCTGCCAATGCTTGTTAGAGTCTGTGATTTTCTCAGTGCGGAGATGCTCTTCACGGAGCTTGCATGCACTTGCTGTCACCGCTTTTTCCTGCATGCCTGCATCGCACTGTGACTTCTATCCTCTCCAGCTTCCCCCTCTCCTCCACATCCCTCTCTTCTGCTTCCTAGTTTGATGTACGACTTCTCTTGTTCCTATCCCTCGTTCCCTCCTCTCTCCTCCACAAATCTTCTCCCCATCCCCATGTTCTCACCCATTGTTACTCTGTGTTTTGTTCGATTTACGACCTTCGCGTCAGTGTTGCAGTTGACACGTGCTGGGGCCCAATGTTCTTGTTTCCATTTATCTCAAGAACCCACTCTGGTCGACTGGACCTTTTTACTTGCCCAATAGCGTGGAGGGAGCAAACACAATTATCAAAGAATACCTTCCGCAATTTGACATAATTGAAGAATCGAAACTCAATTTCTATTTCTCTCGGGATTTTATTATCAAGAAAAACATCTGCAGATATAAGCACCTTAGCACAAGGCTCAACAGGTAAATGGGCACTAATACAAATGCCACTCTACGAAGAATCCGCATACGACTGAATATAAACAAAAGTACAGCTTCTAAAAGCATGAGGTAGATAACTACCAAGCTAATGTCGATATTAGGAATCATTAAACCAAAGCATTTCTGTCCCTACTCTATGCTAGATGACATCTCTGCTTACCATTTCCTTGAGACCCAAAAACTCGTGAAAAGGTGTCAGAAGTGAACTTCCTAAGAAGTCTTCACTTAGAGAGCTTGATCTACAACGCTCCTTCTAGCTCCTCGCCTACCTCTTCTCTGCTCAACCCTCGGGGCGCTGTCCCTAATACGAAACCCCAAATCACAGAACACGCCCTCCGGCACACCTCCTCGACCAGGTCTTCTTCCAGTAATTTTCCATCCAGCTCTGTCCATCTTCCATCGTCCATCAGCTTGGCCTTGAGTCCCAGACACCGTCGGCACTAGGAGTTGCGATTGGCACATTCCAATGCACTCCCATGTCTGGCTTCCTCCATAATTCAACTCTTAGACAAAGACCTTTTTTACTAACGAACCAACTGTCCTTGCACCTGCGGTGAGATCATGGGATGGAGAAATACTTCGCATCTTTTAACTCTACGATTTACTGCAGCCCAAAACCTCCACTAGAATAAATCACTTGCGGCCTACCGCATTCAGCTAACATAAGAAATACCAGGCCTTTCTTCTCAACGATATATGTGAAGTCGGGCCTCTACTAGGTTAAACACACTATTAAATTACATTCTAACATTAGTGCCTTTACTTTCATATACGTGGATAAACGACATACAAGAGTTAATTCAATCAGGTTACACGTTTAGCCTAATACATTGCATTAAACAGGAACTAATCGGTATGCGTTTTGCTAAATACATTCACAATATATTTTCCTCTCCTACTGCTTCTACATTGCGACACAGCTGATACATTTCTTAATACATTTCGCACAGCATAACTAAAGATACATTCATTATATGTGGGTGCCAACTAACAGTGAATATGATGCACCCCTACAATTTTCAAAACCTTTAGGCGCTACATCACACGTTCAGCGCTCCTCCACCTCTCAGTGCCATGTCCCTTTAAAACACTTTTCATTTATTTAAATAATTGAGAAATGTTTGGTGTACCTCACACGTTCATGGCAAATAGAGAAGAGGTGCAGGCATTTCCAGTGCACTGCACACCAGAAAGCTCTGCATGTACACACCACAATTTACGCCACCGTAGGCTGTTCCTAGTAACACAGAGACCACCCTAAACATCACGGCAGCAGAGGCGTTTTAAGGAATGGGCAAAGTGGGCTCTGGCCCGGGGCCCCAGCCTTGCAGGGGCCCCCTGATAGATCAGACACTCTGTTCTCCACAGAGTCCAGCCAGATGACCTTGAATGATTCTTAAACATAGGGGGCCACGTAAAGTTATCCTGCATGACCTTAAATATGGGTCCCTTTCGGGCATTACTCTGCGTGAAAGGGGCGTTCCATGGGTGTTGCTGTGGGTGCATCCGTGGAACCTGGCACATTCCCAGATTGACAAACTATTAAAAACCTGGGAATGCGACAGAATGCTACGCCTCCCCAAGGGAGGCATATGAGCGGGGCAACGAGGAGACATACTTTTATTCTCCTCATGTTCTGCGCTTTCTATGTATGCTGCAGAATGCAACACACACTGAAGGAGCAAATCACCTTCAATGATTATTTATTTGCTGTAAGGTGTCCCTTTCTGCACACAAACAATCATCCCTGCAATGCCGGCGCCCTTGCACTATGGCACGATGGTGTCTGGATTGGGGCACAACTGCTATTTGTATATTTGCTGGCGTAGAGGAGAAGGACAGGAATGCAGCATATCTTGTAGATACAGCGCATTCCTACCCTGATATTTTGACGCATGGCAGCGCAGCAGGAAGGCTTGCTGCACTGCCATGCATCAAAATATAGTAAATGAGTTCCAAATTGTTTAAAATACAGTTTACCTTTAATTTATCCCTAATATGAGTGATGCGTGGGAGTCTATTGCACAGATGTTGCTGAGAAACGTCTGTTTTTCAGCACGATGCAATATCCATAAAAAAGTTCCTTTTAGATCAAAACAGGACCTTTCATAAGAGAATCACAAGCTCTGACTAATAGATAGAAACACATCGAATTTGGACCAGTGTGATTGTGCAGTATCGGTCATCTGGTCAAAGAGGGTGTGAAAAACCTGAAATTGGATCATAAAATCAAAGCTGTTGTGAAAAGGGGCCCACAACATACGTTGAGGCCAGAACCCCCAAAATCCTTAAGATGTCCCTGCACGGCAAGATTCATCACTCACAGAAACCAGTGGGTTCCAAGCATCGGGTCAGTAACTGCCGGCTCCCCACCCACGCTGTCCCTCACCCACCACTTTGCTGCTCGTTGCCATGAGCTCACCTGAAGTCCACCATCCCTTTTTGATTTATTCACAGTACCCCCGCCACCTCTGTTGCACATCCTTCCAGAGGACCTCATATGTTTCACAGACCTGTACGTTGAGTCCCCGTCACCAGTCTGTGTTATCCATCCCCTAGAGTCACCTCTGCCTTGTCCTCAAAACCTGCCATTTATCCATTTACCACTGGTCCTCCAAGTCTATCTCATCCAGAAATGTGCTCTTTGTCCCGCCCTTCTCAGGTCCCGCCCACAAACACGCTCGCTGCCCCGCCCCACACAATCCCCGCCCACACACTTCCAACAAATCTGTTTCAATGAAAAGAATTGTTGTTGACACTGTATAGGGTGCAGAAGGCGTGTTCTGTAAGTTCATATGGTTTCTGCGAGTGATGCTTGAGATGCACTGTGAAAGTACAAAGGGCCACATGTGTCAATATTAGGAAATTAGGAATAGCGATTAACGAAGTGGAATGTTCTGCGAATCTCAATACCGTAAATGCTATTCCTAATGTATGAAACTCCGTAAGTTTCATTTAGCGATACCTAAGGCGTCGAAAATTGACCTACCTCATGAATATTAATGAGGTAGGTCGCTATTTGAAACCAATTAGGAATCACTAAAATCACAGGGATGGTGGCCTGCTGGTGTCAGCAGACCACCATGTCCGTGATTGATTAAATAAAGCAATATTTTTTTTAAATGCCGGCCGTTTTCCTTATAGGAAAACGGGTTGCGTATAGAAAAATCAAATGAAAAGCTTTCTGTTCATTTTTAAGAGCAGGCAGTGGTGGGAGAACTGCCTGCTCTGAAAAAATGTTTGTACTACCATTCACAAAGTGGACCCCTTCCCATTTGTGAAGGAATACCACCAACTCAAACTGGTGGTAAAATGCGAATGTTTTGCGACTACATTTTTGTTGCAAAACATTCTTACATACCGCTTTGATTCGGTATTACAAAGGGACGCCCTAAACAAGCCCCTTCCTAATGCCGAATTGCAAACCGTAATTTCGATTCGGTAATAGGTTACCAAATCGCAAATAGGGTTTGGTACATAGAAAAAAACTTTTTTCCAGTCGCAAACGGCCCAATTCTGCATATCAGGCGTTTACGACCTTAAACAACGTACATACATGTGGCCCAAAAACTTTATGAGTAACGAATATGCAAATCTTAGCCTTAACACATGGTAATTTTAACTAGGAGGAGTGATTAATAAGCTAGACTGATTGCTTGAGATGCTTACACGCATTTTAATGAACAGTTTTATATGAGTACTCGAGTCCAGTAGTGTGGTTCTCTATCCAATTGTTTTTTCACATGATGCTGTGTTTTCTCAGGGGTTTGATGGAGGGGTTCTCTTCTTAATTTTAAAGAGCTAAAAAGGTCTGGCATGTGCCCTGGAGGGTTTCAAGCAGCAGGTGCCGCTCTGTTATGCACATAGAAGTTTTTATTTTTCTCTCTCATGTATTGCCAAATGGTAATTTTTCACTCTTAGACCTGTTTCTCGCTCTCTGAATTCAGTGTGATATCAACTACAGCAGAGATAATCTGGGCCATTCTTTCGCTTAATGACACCACTTTTTCTGCAAATGGCTTCATGGGACTTTAAGAAGACACAGTTCCCTGAATATCATACTTTACAACACAAAGCATTAGCCTGCATGGCTTTACACCCTGCATGGATTACAGCGCGTTGACCTTTACAACACGTTGTAATACCATACATGGCTTTACAACGCATGCCCTTATAATGCTGTCATAAAGTCTGAAATTCCTATATATACATAAGTAGTTATAGTTAGGACCACGTTACCACTGAAAATAAATTTTTCTGTTGGCAATAACTTTTATAACGTTTGATGAATCTTCATGAAACTTCCCCAAAAATGTCTCATCCACCTCAGCTGCTTCCTGGAGAGTTTCGGGTGACCAGACAAGCAGGAGCCGAGAGAAAGAAGTGGGAGAAAAACATGTCTGCTCATTGATTGTGTTTTCACTAATTATTTTATCCGTTGTTTTTTCGAAAGGATCATGAGATGTGTTTTCAATAAGGCTTTTTATGTCTCGAATGTGCTTTTATGGCTGTGTTTCACTGCCAAAATAAAGAATTATCTATCTGACTCCATATTAATTTTCCATAGGAGAATTAAACAGCGATAGCGCAAAATCTGTTGAAGGGATTTACATCAAATTTGGCAGAAAGCAAGCTCTTGGTCCAGAAAGTGTGCTTTTTGTTATTTGCTGTAAATCTTTTCAGTAGATTTTGAGGAATAAAGTCTGAAAATCAATCAATAGATCACACCACTAAGGACCCCCATCCCCCGGGATTGATAATGTAAATTAGGTGAGGGGGTGTACACCTCTCCTCCCCTAGCCTCCTATAGTCCCCAGGACCCCATATCCTGGGGCCTTGATTTGAATTTTGGGAAGGGGCATACCAGCTCCTCCCCAAGCCGTAGATCGGCCCCCATTACTGCATTACCTAGGTACACTAGAAAATGTATTCCCTGCCCGCACTCCTGGGCAGGGAAAGCAACTTTGCTCCCACCAGGGTGGAAGCAGAAAAGAATGCTGCTCCCTCCCAGGCACTACAATCGGTACTGGCTGGGACTGGGGAGCCGGCTGGGGCTTCTGGGAACTTGGAGATCCCCCTGTAAACCCCAAAGATAGATAAATTGTGGGGGCCCCGGATGGGCATTGATGCACCCACAGATAACCAAAGTGGCTGACTAGCAAGGGCCAGGGGAGCCAGCAGGGATGGCAGTAGATCCCAATGAATTGTAGATATGCGAGTGCCCAGGTGGGAACAGGGGCACCCACTTTGGAAAATAATGCTCCCGCTGGCACTTGTTATTAGTGCTGGCTGGGGCTCCCCCTGTGCCTACCCCCACACCTTTGGTGATGTGGGTGCCCCAGGGTGACTGGGGCATCCACTTGGAAAAAAGTTCGGAAAAAAATTAATACATGACTTTTAGAAGCCACTCATTTATTATTCACTGGTCCATGGAAGGAGCACAATATAATGCCCTAGGGTTTTTTTGAGAAATATGTTTTATTCCTGGTGGTGCCCCTAGAGGGGTTGGGGCACCACCAACCTTTTTTGTAATGTTGTGGGGGACTGCAGAGAGTGCAGCAGCCCCCCAGCAACAGTGGGAAAAAACACAGTAAGTTTCCTGGGTCATTGAGTTCATGACCCCAGGAGAGCACACCATATTTTATTTAAAGCACTCTGAGCTAGAGCTGTATGTTCTTCAACTGGAGTGCAGGACCCCCTTGTGGGTGCTTCTATGGCTGCACTTTCTGACTTTCAAAACATTTAAGAAAAGACTCAAACAAGTTTAATGGTTCTTTAAAATGCTGTATTACAAATTACCGGTGACGTTTTGACAAAGCTAATAGGCCTGCTTTATATATGTTGATGTGTTGACGCTTTGATAAAACCAAAAGGCCCACTGCTTATTGTATTTTTACATTTTGATAAACCCAGTAAGTCTACCTTACTTAAAATGACAAAAAGTTCCTATCGGATAAAAGTAATTTCCTCAAGGGGAATTGTAAATAATGTTTTTCCTTAAATACTAGAGGGGTCTATAAGTGATCCCTTCAACATGTGGGAAAGTTCTCCTGACTCAAATAACACAAGTGTTTCAAGAAAATAATATCTTAAAACCACTGACACAACACAAACACCAAATTATGTTTTAAATATATTCTTATTCATATATCAAAACATGTATATATACATCTCTTTTCATATTTATTTTTTCAACGGCTTCATGGTTTTGGTGGGGAGAGGGGGCGGTTGGAAGTGGTGGGTGAGGAGGAGAGAGGAGAGGAGGGAATGGTATTGGTTAGGGGGCAGAGGCGGAAGGGTGTGGGATGGGAGGGGTGGGGTGAGTTCAGCACAAAAGGAGAACCAAAAGTTGTAAATGCTTTTTAACAGTAGGAGCCGTTGAGGCTCATTTGCGTGGGGGGGGGGAGCAGGGCCTTCTTGGTTGTTACTTTTCTTGTATCCTAGCCGCGAGTAAGCTCCGCATGGTAACTTTGAATAATTATGAGCTGAATGCTAGTTGCAAAAGGCGGATGGTGGCCCAAGACCTAAAGGTAATATGGGCCAATATACTTTGCTTATAGGAGATGCACATAGAGGGGACAAGGAGGCACTTGCTGAAATCTTTGAATTTCCAATTGGTTGGGTGTGGGAGCCAAGGGGAAAGGAGCCATGGGGAGGCCATTATGGCATGGAGCAATACATTTAGCTTTAATCAGTACCTGACGGACAAATTTGGTATGTGAGTGATTACAGAGTGTCATTATTCTAAGGGTGCATTCACGCTGCGCTCTGTGTATGGCTCGACCACAGATGACCCTGCAGATTTTGACTGGTTGGATACTGAATTGTAGCTCTGGCCTACTCCGATTGTAGTCTGTGGTGACTTTAACATCAATATAGTGGGAAGGCTGGTGGAAGTCGATGGTGACTCCTGTTTGGGTCAGAAGTCCAAAGTATTTAGATCCCTGTTCAACTTGGGGAGGAATCATGTGTTAGTCAACCCTGGCATAAGATTAGAATATCAGACCCTGGTTTCACCTATTTTTCTGCCCCACATAGGTCACATGATCACCTGGATTATTTTTTAATCTCCCACAGTCTGCTCTGAGAATGTAAAATTTAAAAATTCCCCTGGGTCATGTCCGATCATAATCAGCTGGTCATACAGCATAGCAGTGATTGGACTGGCCAGGAATTTTTAGAATTGGTCTTTTGAGTGGCCACTCCTCTCTGACAAAGAATATATTAGGCATATATGTACTGGATCCCAGAATTTATGGAGCATTACAGAGGGAGCGTTGCAGTTGGGGCAGTGTGGGATGCTTTCAAGGCTGGCGTAAAGGGGAGACGCTTAGCTTTAGCATGAATCGGCAAAAAAGTAAAGTCAGCAGCTGATGCAGCTGTATAGGGTGCTGGGGGAAGCTGAGTCACAATTAATTTTGGCAGCGTGAGGGCTCAACACCAGATGCCACTTACTAAAGCCGTGATTAGTGATATATTGGCAAAAATAAGCGGCGGATAAATATCTCGCCTGGAAGATGGAGTGTTGCGAGTATAGTGAAAGGGTGGGTCATCTATTAGCTGTTTATACTAGACAAAAAATGACGCAAGGTGGGATAACTGAATTGAGGGATCCAAGGAGTTGCCTGGTCACTGATCCAGAAGGAATACAAGAGGTTTTTCGGGGGTATGAGAGGCTCTATAGAGAGGAAGAGGGGCAGGAAGATGGGGTTATAGTTCAGTTCCTGGAGTCAATCCCATTTAGGAAGATGAATGTCGAAGATCAGGAGTTCATGGATGCTCCCCTCTCTTGGGAAGAAATCCAGGCTGCCATAAACAGCTTGCCCTCAGGGAAAGCCGAAGGCATGGATAAAATCCCTTTAGAATTTTATAAAGTGCTTTCCCCCTTGCTAGGGGCAGTCCTGAAGGATACATTTCTGCAGATATAGGAGGGGCAGGTGGCTCCAGAGTCGTGGTGTTATGCAAATATAGCTGTGTTCCCGAAAAAAGGCAAACCTCCGCAAAAGCCTGGATCATACAAGCCGATCAGTAGAGACAGGTAGATATACTCTAAGGCAGGGATACTCAAAGTACCAACCGGGCCCCATGCGGCCCCCTAATGAACAGCAGCGTTGGACTGCTGTTCACTTGACAGAGCAGATATATTCAGAAAGTTGTGAAAAAAACAGGCATACTTTATTTACACGTTAACTAAAGTAATGGTAAAGAAGAAAAGAAGGTGTCCTAGACAACCTTTCTTTAGGAACACCTTTAGTTTTAAAGACATCTTGCACTAAACACGTAAAAGCATGATACGCTCTTTTCAAACTTCAAAGAAGTGTATTTTATTATCTTGCATGAGAATTTTACCTTAGTAGATCAGATTATATCACTTCATTGAGAGTCATTCATTAGCAGTGATAGTTTGCAAACTAGATCTTGGAAACATTCATGGCACCCCCATTCTGAAAACGATGCCATTAGTGAACCAAGAG
The DNA here is from genome assembly GCF_964204655.1 of Triturus cristatus. Classification (NCBI taxonomy): domain Eukaryota; kingdom Metazoa; phylum Chordata; class Amphibia; order Caudata; family Salamandridae; genus Triturus; species Triturus cristatus. The sequence continues at coordinate 85,615,805 of NC_140591.1, forward strand.
GCAAGTCATTTGTCAGGAGCACCTTGTGTGTACCCTTGGTTGTTTTATAATTGAAACATAAATTACATTTTATTTAATAAAATACTCGAGAGAAGATTTTGTACAGCCACACCCTGAACTTGTATATTTTAAGGGTCTCTTATATGTAGTTATGAAGGAATAGGAGGCAAAGCGAAATTAACCAATTACCTAGGATCACACAATTTCGTCAAGTGGAGAAGCCAGAACTGATACCAGGTTTTCTGGTTTCACATTTTGCAATTTGGACACCAGATGAGTATCTCTTTCCCTCTCACATTTTACATTAGAAGTTAATGCTTTGACTTTAATTCTTGGTGCATGAGACCAGAGCGTTGGTGGCAGACAGAAGTCATGTGAAGGCTCAGTTTGTTGTCCTCTGCTTTCCCTCGACATTTTGCTTTTCTCAATCCCAGTTTTCTGCTGATTTAGGTGCTAGCCTTAGAACTTTGAGCACGTTTGACACTGCCACGCCGGGGTTGAATTGGCACCTGCATTCCAAGAGGCAGAGTATTGGCCCCACTAAGGATAGTGATCTAACCTCCCTGGGAAGGATTGCAGACAGGACAGAATTTAGAAAGGGTCTGTGCATTTCAAAGGTGGCCTTTTGAACTGTCTTCAGAGGCCATTGTTGGTGTAACTGCTGGGACTCTGGCCTCAGAAGTTAGATATTCTTTTGGATTTGGGACCATACTACGCTGATTAGAAGCTGGTACATCAACATGAGGAATCATCAGGGTAGGAGGGACTGCAACTGAATTATCCGCAGACTTGTGGTGGCCTGGAGCTTGTCGTGCTCCAAGAAGGGGACTATCACTTGGTGGATTTTGCCTGGACATTGCTGGCTTGCAGCTAATGCCAACTGTCACGGCCCAGGTCCCGAAGTACTCTCCAAGAGCCGGTTGGCTGGCTTCCTCTACAATAGATCCCAAGGACAAAAAGGATCTCCCCATTTCCACAAGATCGTAAGGACCATGCAGGGTGTGGTGGAGATGGGTCGAGGTGATCATTGGTTGGGACAAGGATCATCATGACGTACACCATCATCACATTGTGTAGAGGAGTGTGCTTGTAAAGATCAGCAGCCCACTTTTGGTGCCGGGACATGAGGAGTTTGAGGATTGTGGGGGAAGCTTGTAGAGCAAGTGCTGGATCACTATCCCCTCGTAGACAAAAGGTTGTGACCCTGGAGAAATGTTTCTCCTCAGTCAGATGTGTGACCTTCTAGCTTGCACTCCGGAGCATGTGGTGTCCCAGGGGTGTTGGGGGACCTGAGCTGGGAGCTGAGACTGTCTTTGACCTCCACATTGGGAGGATGACAGTGCCTGACATCTCGTCCTCGATACGAGGTCGCTGACTCTTTCTCCCTGGACCCACGCCACAAGGTGCTTTGTTGGGGAGAACTTTGTAATAGGCCCGAGGGGTTTCGTTGTGCCTTGTGGGCACCTACAGCTGGCTGTCAGGAGTTACAGAAGGTCACACATCTGACTGAGGAGAAACATTTCTCCAGGGTCACAACCTTTTGTCTATGAGGGGATAGTGGTCCAGCACTTGTGCAGATGCTGTTGGGTGCCTGGAGGCCTAATCCGGATGGATAAAGCTAAGTAACTGTTTCTTTCCACTTTAGGTGGTTCTGACATTCTAATCAACTTGTCGCCATCAGGGGAATCGTTGGCTGTGGTAGTTGAGTGACGGGAAGGACTGGGTCATGAGGCGTAGTCAAAGTCCGGTGATTACTTGACCATTGCAAATATTGGGGGTATGCAATATTGGGAATGTCGTATTTGTTGATTACATCTGAATTGGGCATATATGGTTATGCTGTTCTGCGGCTAATGTGAAAGTTTGACAATTGCCTTTAAGTGTAAAGTATATATTCAATGTACAGATTGTTTTGATTTCAATGTGTATATCGTGTTGGTTTCAATGTGTGTGTGTGTGTAATAAAAAGACCAGTGTTTTATACAAATGGTGTGGAGTCTTTTTGTAGCATAAGCAGTGTGTTGCAAGGGTGGGGTTGTGCCAATACTTTATACATTGACCCTGAGGATGAGCCTGATTGCTCTGTGCCAAGCTACCTAAGGGTGAGCACAGGTTATCGGACACGTGTATCATACTCATCCTATCTAAGACAGTGGATTCCGACTTGTTTCAATGGGTCCCAGCCAATCGGAAATGATATTTGCTTCTTCGAACCAATTAAAGACCAGGATACATATATGATAAGGAAAAGGTATGGGTAGAAAGGAATGGCAATGGGAACCAATGAAAAGTCATAGAAGAAACAATTAGGGGAAAGAATAACTAATAAAACTTTAGATAACAGGATAACAGGATAAGACTAATGGGTTCATTTAATATTCTATAGACCTCTTCAAGCCACGCAACTCAATGTAAAAGTTCCACTAGAAGTAAATGAATAAAGAGAGTAACCAAATGGACTTTATAGAGATTTTGTGTGGTGAATAGATACAGAACACCAATGTTTTTAATACTTTCACTATTAGAGAAATAAAGTTGAGAGTAACAGAATAGTGAATGTGGGATATACTTTATTAATAGGTTTAACAATGGTTATGGAGACTACTCCCCCTAAAAGCAAAGAATTAGAGTTAAAAAAGCTGATGAGACATAACATCCCTGGGACCAGGAAGTATGATAAGGTTGAGGGGGGAATGTGAATATCCCTGTTATAAAGCGGTTAAATTTACCGCTCAAATGCGCATTTATATATCCTTATGGAGACTCATTTTGAATCAAATTGATATTTCAATGTGGTGACGCTTAAGTGCAGAGTGTTCCATTGAAACAGATCAGATTCCTGAATGATACATTACGCGAGAGGCCTGCCTTATTGAAATGTATGTCAAACCGTATCTAACATTAGGAGCGTACGTGATTAAAATAGGCCATAGTGAATTCATTTACATAGTAAAATGGGAAAGAGGTAGTGACATACATCTAGTAGCATGAAGAACATCCCCTTATGATATTTAGTATGTGGGGATATTGATTTCATCTCAAATACATAATTTTACAATGATTATTTGAGTAATGATATAAGAAGAATAAGTACATTGAAAAAATACTTAAGAAAATAATGAGAGGTTCTCTATTGCACATTCATACCTGTGTTTTCAGTTTTTATATTTAACAGTGCAATACAGTTTAACCATTATATATGTCCTGAAGAAGGTGGGGTGAACCTTGAAACATTGCGTAAACACAGCATCAACATTCCTGTTAAATATATTTATGACCGTTTTTTAGCATTCATTTTTTCAATATTGTGTATTATTATTGTGATTTTTGTTTTATATTGTGATTGGGGATGTATCTCGGAATATGAACTGTTGTGAGAAATTGCATGTTGAACCTTTGATATAAGATCACGTTAAACATTGAGATTCATGCCAGAACGAAGTAAAATTTGTGAAAAGGTTTTAAAAAATGAGATAATATTTTTGAACTAAACACAGGTGTGCAAGTGTAGTACATATTACTGCTGAAAATCCTCTGCGAACTAAAGGTACACAGGGAATACCTGCTAATCGCAAGGTGTTACTTGAACTGGAGCACTTTTTGGCAATAGGTTTAAGAAAAACCTGTCCCCTTTGACAGTTTGAAGGGCTACCCTCCAAATGTGTAAATCAACTGCAAGGGCAAAAAACAGGTGGAATAGCGGACACCTCTGCCTTGTGCGCTGTTGCACCATGAACACATCCAATATCATTTACCCTACACAGACCCACACCCGCAGGATCGTAGAGAGTAGCTGAACATACTTTCTGAATCTAGGACCAAAGTTGAGTTTCTGTAATAGGCATCTTAAATCGTTCCACCCCTCAAAATTAAAAGCTTTCTCAAAATCCACTAATAGGAGTGCCCTAGGACCCTACAGTTTGTGACCTAGGGCTAGTGCATTATGAAATCTTTGCATGTTGGGGTGGCTTGGTTGGACATAAAACCAGACTGGTCTGTCCGGACAATAGAACCAATCATCCTGAGTATCCTTTACTAGACCTTTACTCTTGGCATTCAGGAGCGAAATGGGGAGGTATGACAAACAGAGCTCTGGAAGGCATCCAGGCTTATGAAACAAAAATCTCAGCCAGCCAGAGTTTGCAAGGACCCCTCTGAAAAAGGGGTTGCATAGTATTTTGCAAATTTGTGGGCAATTTCGCTTTCTGATCACCTGATGTACATAATTTACCAGTGAGGTAATTGGGCCATGTTTGATCGATTTAGTGCATAACCAGTAAAGGTTCTTACTAGCTATGTTGCCCTACTAGTATATTCTACTTTGGGTGGCCAGCCATGCCTTATTGGCCTCATTTAACTGTGTCTGTTTTTAAATCATCTGTGTATGTAAGGAATATCTGAATATTTCTGGGGCTGGATCTGACAGATATTGGGCTTCTATGCCTGTCACCCAAGCCTCAAGCACATCAACGTTCCACCTCTTCTTTTTCTGCCTCCCTGCTTGGTAGCTAGACATAACCCCTAGCATTGTGGCTTTGAAGTTCTCCCATAGTACATTGGACGAGCGTAAAGAGCCCCTATTATGTTTAAAGTAGGATTCTGACTTCTCCGCGACACGCTTCCTACACTCAGGTTTCCAGAGCCACCACATATTCAGATCCCACCTCTGTCCAGCACCTCTCCAGTCCCACCTTTATTGCAGCATAACTGGAGAGTGGTCTGAAAATCCACAGGCCAGAACCTGGACATCCACCACTCTTTGTGACTCAGAGCTAGGTACCAGAAAATAATCAATCTGAGAAAACATGTTGTGGACTCTAGAATAAAATGTATCCCCTAAGATATGGGTGAAGGATCCTCCAAACATCTGCTCATCCATTGTCCCACCCGACTGATCCCACTTCCATTCAGTCAACCTGTTCAAATCACTACTAACTATCTAAGGCCATGAGGGGAAAAGCCAAGAAGAGCCCCGGAGACACAAAGAAATCACAGGATAGAGGAGGGGGGCGCATGAACACACAGCAACAAAATTAATCTATCATATGGCCCCACCCGTCACTGCCACGTCTTCTCAAATCATCACGGCACAACCATTCCACCTGCAAGGGCAAAGTTTTACTGATTCAAATGGTCACACCTCTAGATCCTCTGGAGAAAACCACATGATAAAGATTGCCAAAAAGGTGGGTTTCCTGGAGAAAAAACACAAATGGATTCTGGGGCGTTGCGATCCCCAGTATAACCCCTCTCTTTATCTGGTTCAGAAGCTCATTAACGTTCCATGTGATGGGCTCCTATTTGTCTCAGTTCACACCCATGTTTCTCAGCCATTGGGTAAAACACAAAACATCTTATCAGGTGAAGGTCAATGGAGCTCAGGACCCAGATTCCTCCAAACCCATTTAGCTAAACAAATATGATACAAGACACATTGCCTTTTCTAAACCCATAAGAACTTCCTGGCCCACACCCTACACTGCTAGCAGCAATGTCATTTGTAGCGGAATTAATTCTGAACCAACCCCTGATAAAGAACAGAATGACAACTTGGCTCTGTTTCACCAAACCTCCCACCCACCTGCGTATTAAAATGGAAAATCACCAGGTCGAAAAACAAAATACTCCATTCTACCTAAAGAGGGGGCTAAAGCCAAACACGAGGTGTTGTTTCTTTAGTACCTCATCGAGCTTTAATGATAGTGTCTCCAATCTGCTGTCTGTCACGATTCACTCCCTGTGCTCTCGTTCCCACCACCAGGGGACTGAATTGTGGGGCTTTCCGGTATTCTAATATGCTTCCAGACACTCCCCTGTTTGCATATCCTGACTTCCGGGCATTTGGACATCATTTAGGAATTGACATCCATTCCCAATACATGCTGGGTTTTGTGGAAGCCAGTCTGCTCATGCTGGAAACTCCATTACCTAAAATCCCCTGCTCACTGCTTTGTCTCCACCCCTACAGGCCATGGGTGGAGGAATTCAGATCACCTGTGCGTGGCTGCTGCTAGCCTGCTCACACCTGATGTGCATGAATACTGTGAGCTCCTTTAAGCCCCAGCTCTCTTCAGCCCAGTGTTGGTCATTGTAGCTGTTTTCCGGTGAGACCGATCCCTGTTTCCTGAGCTTTTGATATTCCTTGTGCCTGAATTAGCACTGCCTGCAGTGCTACCTTGTTTCCTGAGTTCCAGCATTATAGTTATTCTTTGTTCCTGTTCCTGGGCTTCAGCTATTTCCTGTTCCTGATTTCCACTGCTTGCAGTGCTCTCTTGACTCTTTGTTTCCTGAGCTGTAGCTATTACCTGTTTCCTTGAACCAGCACCACCTGCAGTGCTACCTGGACTCCTGGGCTACAGCAATTTCCCTGTTCCTGAACTAGCACTGCCTGCAGTGCTACCTTAACTCCTGGGCTATAGTAATTTCCTGTTCCTGAACCAGCACTGCCTGCAGTGCTACATAGATTCCTGAAGCCTTTGTTCAATTATTGTTCCTGCCTCAGCACTGCCTTCTATGCCACTTTGCATACCCTTGTAGCCTCCCATTCTGTATATCCTTTCCAGTCCCTGCCTTTCTTCCTATTTCCTTGGTTCTAGTTCTAATTTGTTGTCTTTCTATTCTGCTGTCTTGCTTCTGTTGCCTTGTATGTTTGTTACCTGCTTTCTGGAAAATGTGCCCTGTGATTTCCTTCCTTTCCTGTTAAGCGCTCCTCCTTGCTAGCTCCTCGTCTATTGTGCTTGTGTTTAGTTCTACCCCCTTGCTGTTACGGCATTGCGTGTTTCTGTTTGATCACCAGGATCCGTGGGTACAGCTGACCACCTAGGTGGTTTTTCTTGTTCACTGTGAGTATTGTCTTTGAGCTACTGGTATAACATCACCATAGGTATAAGCTCCACAGACCCCCCTTTGCATATATATCCTATATGTGGGTATTTTCAGTCAGTATCTATAACAGCAATTGTGGGTGAGGAACTTACTGAGCTTCAGTCTTAACACGTGGAGCTCCTGAGTGCTTTACCCCACATTCCCTTTATTGTTAATGTTGTATTATATATATATATATCTTGCACATCCATCCTGGGTGTAATTAGCCTGAATGCTAAATTGCCTTGTGACTGCCCTTCCTTTCTGAGTCTTAGCCATCTTGTACAGGCTTCCCCTTTGGATCCCTTCTTCTCTTCTGACTCCTTGTGTGATCCTGGGCAGCGCTGTACTACTCTTTCTGTGCACAGTATGTTTTCTACCAGGTCCCCAGTCCTTGCGCAAGTCCCTGATTGTGTTCCCGACATAGTCCTGGACAGTCCCTGACACTGTCCCATCACTTAACACAGCTTTCCTCTTTTGGGGCTCCATTATTTTGTTTCAACCTTTAATGGAATGATACAGTAGTCATGATAACTCATACCAACTCTCCACAGTCACATATTATCTCAATATCTGATCTCATAACCATAGAACTGGGGTTTCTGCAGTTTAAGAGGAGCTGAGATAGCCCAGTCCCCAAGATGCCTCTGAGTTGACACCCCTGTACATACAAAAGCTGCACCATTCTCAGGACCCCTCCTCTCTTCCCGGAAGGACCACAGTGTCGTCTGTTTTCGGTAGTCTCAATTCTTCCATTGATGGTTCAGGGAGGATCTTCTTGGGGACATAGGGGATCAGTCTCACTGAGGTAGGTCAGGACTCTCCTCGATCCAATTCCAGGCCTGCCTTGGTGATTCAAAGAGGCAGGCCTTATCTTGGAAGATGGATACAGAAGCATATATTTGAGTCACAAAGCTCTCAATTTGGCCATGACCTGGTCAAAGGCTTTGCATTTTTGTTTTGGACCAACATGGTATAATCTGGAAAAGTCAATATGGACTTTTAGACAGTCTCACCCAATATCTGGCCCTTCTGAAGGATAAAATCACTGTCCTCATAATTAAGAATATCAGCTATAATGATCCCAGGCGGACATGCAGGCGATGGCCTTGTCCTGTTCAATAAGGAAGCAAGGACTGAAGGCTGTAACGGGATCATGGATACCAGCCTTGTCTTCAGAAAGCCAATCTGGTCTCTTCCTTCCATTTCTTCTGGGAAGCCCTCAAGGTGCAAATTATTTCTTCATGAGCGGCCTTAAGAGTCCTCTGCCCGCCTGGCCAATTTCACCAACACGTCTTTAACCTCTGAATGTAGAGCAGAGATCCTATACTGTGTCCTTTGAAGCAGAGATGTGGGTTTTAGCCTCTACAACCCTTTCAACCACTTGTCTCAAATACCTGGAGAGAGGGGAGACATCTACACCCACCACAGCAATCGTTCTTCAGTGAAGTCTTGGAGCCTTGTATTGCCTGGAGAGTTAATTCCGTGGTGGTGGTGCCCTCGCCACCCTGCAGCACCTCAACTTGTGGAGATGTAGCCCCTTGTTGCAACGTCACCATCGCTTTTCAGGGGGTGAGCTGACTCCACCTCCTGGTCAGCACAGGCACAACCCACTTATTATAGTGGCACTCTCCCATTAGGAAGTATCAAATGACTTATCCAAGGGACCCAAGCCATGTAAATGTTGTCCTGTTGTCTGAGACTCCAGAGGAGATGACTGCAAGAGACAAGCATCAAAGAGTGACGATTAGGCGCGGCACTGACTTAACAATGACCTCAGTTTGATGAATACACCTACTGCAGTTTTTAAGAAAAGGCATTTTTCATTGAAAATGCAATGCACAATTTGGAAGAGAGTGCTGCTTGGGAGACTAGTGACAATGTGAAGCCACTTACAATGAAATTCGTTTTGCCTTGTGCTGAGGGTGTTAATTAATACCATCTGCTGACGTTTGGTTGTCTGCTTGGAAAGAAACTAAGAGCTTATGTATTTGATAGGCAGATCAGTTGATTTAATTATTATTATGAAATCTGTTTCTTGGCATTTTGTTAAGATAGACATAGCACATAGTACACATGAATTACCTTACAGGCAATGAGTCAGCTACTCTGATGATGCGCCACCAGTCATGAGCATGGTAAACAACAGGATCAAGCGCCGCACCCGTGTGCCAAGCAAGATGAATCCTGTGGGTCTCCGGACCAACACCCTTATCTAAACAGTTCCATGAAACAATAAAAAGAAAGAGGCAGAACAACAGAGGCCCCAGCACAACAGCAGCAGCAGGTTCGTTCTTTTACCTCATGATCCCCAAGGTTCCTCTCCCGACCCGACCCCCCCACCAGCTCCCCACCCCCCGGTACAAACAGTTCCATTAATGGCAATTTTCAGTGTCCTCACATGCCCCCGATTCAGCAAGGACCTCCGCGACATTCCCCATGTTGGACCCCCGGGCCTCTCCTCCGCTCCCCCCCTCCTCAGGGAGTGTCTCCACAGCGCGTGTCCCACAGAGCCCCAGGGCGTCCCCATCCAGCTGCATCAGGATCTGCAAATGTGTGGCCCACTGATTCGCTATAGGTGTGCGCCTGAGGCCCAGCGTTTCCTCCCGCAAAAGGGCCGTACCCTCCGCCCCCGCCCACACCAGCAGGGAACTCCGCCATGCTCGCGCTCGGGGGAGCTCAGCTGCCTTCCAGCGCTTGGTGAGCAACCGCTTCGCCACCACCAAACCCAGGTCGAAGAAACGAGAGGCAACCTTTGTGGGGGGGTTCTACGAAACAGGTGCAGCAAGCAAGCCGGCCACTCCCGCGGTGCCAGTGGGCCGGCGCATTTACTTAACGCTCCATGCACCGTCCGCCAATACGATTCTAGCGCTGGACAGCTCCACAACATGTGCACCAGCCCAGCATCCAGAGCCTTGCAGCGCGGGCAGCCTGCATCCGCGCGATGGAAATATCAATTTATAGAGTCAGGAGTGAGATATGCTATGTGTAGTATAAAATATTGAATTTGGCGAAACCGCATGTTTCTGGGAACCCGCGTCGGCCCCCGTAGCGCATTACTCCATTCCTTGTCAGCCATGGGGCGATCCAAGTCCGCTTCCCATTTACGGCGCAATGGAGACAGGTCGGTCGCCACCTGTGTATGCAGGGAGGCCGCGAACCAACGGATCAGGTGGCTCCCCCGTCCCATGACATGTAGGTATTGCATCATGAGGTGCTGTGCCGGTTCCTCCTGAAGAGCTCCCCACCGGCTCGTCAATGTCGTTATCAGCGAGCGGTGATGGAGAAATTGGCTGACTGGTAACCCCGTCTCCTCCGCCAAATGGGCGAATGGGATAAGCGCACCATCGCGGTAGAGGTCCCCCAATGTGCAAATATCCACCGCATGCCATTCCGTAAGTTCCGCCAAGCGTAGTATCCTCCGCCCGCTAGGGGAACCCTCAATCGGCATGGCGGGGGCGTAAGGGACACTCGACCGGGTCAAGTAAAGGGCACGCCGGTAGCATTTGTAGGCCACTGCCACAAGGAGGGGACCCGGCTTGACCACTCTGGCCGTCGGGTGGAACGACGCAATGATATCCGCCAGAGGGAGAGGTGGCTCCGCGGACGCCGTATCGTCCCTCTCCCTATCGGCCAACCACCTGGCCACCCACTGCAGCTGCGCTTCTAGGTAATAGTGTGCAAAGCACGGCATCGCGAGTCCCCCTTGACCCGTAGGAAGGTATAACTTGGATAGTGCCACTCTGTGGCGCGCAGTACCCCACACAAAGTCCCGGAGTGAGCGCTCCAGGGTGGCAAAGAAGGATGCCGGGATGTAGATCGGCAGGTTAGCAAAATAGTAGAGGAGCCTGGGTAGAGCCACCGTTTTGACTAAGGCAATGCGCCCTGTGACCGCGAGAGGGAGGGTACCCCAGAAACGCATCTGGGCCCTGACCGCCGTTACCGCCCTGCCCAGATTGCCCTCCACCAGGTCAGCTGGTTGCCTATACACTTGGATGCCCAGGTAACGGAAGGTGTCCGGCTGCCACTTGACAGGCACACCCCCCAGATGATACTGGGGATCCAGAGCATCAGCGCGGAACGGATAAAGGTACGATTTGGCCGCGTTCACCCGTAAACCGGAGAGCGCAGCAAATTCCGTTAGGACTCGCTCCAGGTCCCCGGAGATGTGCGCCACATCTTTAATGAAGACCAGGAGGTCATCCGCATATAAGGAGACCTGGTGCGTTGCGTCGCCCATGGGGATGCCGTCCGTCAAAACCTTCCGTAGGGTGGTCGCTAAAGGCTCTATGGCAAGCGCAAAAAGGAGAGGCGAGAGAGGGCAACCCTGCCTGGTACCACGGCCAACTGGAATGGCATCAGAAATGTATGGGCCGGTTCTCACCCGAACCACAGGGTTCTTATAAAGAATAGGCCTGGGCAAAAATTTCGTTCCGTTCGCGGAAATTGCGATAATTTGACATTTTTGCGTTCCGCGGAGAGCGCGAAAATGTAAAAAATTCCGGTTTCCGCAGCTTGGCGATAATTTGTTTCTTGCTCGCGCTGTAAAATGATACATTCTCGCGCGCGCGCGATCGCCTTACCTGAATCCCTGCGTTCGCCGACAAGTTTTCTTGATCCGGTCGCGTTCTCCATGAGATGTTGTATTGTTTTTAGCCATTTGCGCTGTCTCGCGACAGTTCGCGCCCGCAGTGACGTCATGCGTCGCGCGATCACGTCTTTCTTCTCGCGATCATGCACCGCGAGAACAACTCAAAACAAGATGGCCGCGCCCGCAAGCAACCACATGGGTAAGTTGGCGACCCGCAACCATGCAGAAAATCTCGCGAACATGCCGGAAAAAAACTTCCGCATCTTTGCGATATTTCTGCTTGTTTGCGATAATTTTAAACATTCTCGCGATAATTTGCGAAGGTTAATTCCGCAAATTCCGCCCACCCCTAATAAAGAAGCGCCGCCATTTGGAGGAACCCGAGGCCTAGTCCATAGTGCGACAACGATGCCACCAGATACTCCCATTCAAGGCAGTCGAAGGCCTTTTCGAGGTCCAATACTAAACAGCCTGCCCGTGGCCAATGCTGTGCGCCATGTGCGGCAACGCGGAAGAACCGACGGGGGTTAAGTGAGGTGCTGCGCTTCGGCACAAACCCATTTTGGTCCTTGTGCACCTGCACAGGTACAGTGGGGGCCAGCCGCTCCGCCAGGACTTTGGCCAGAACTTTATAATCGGTGTTGAGGAGGGCGAGGGGGCCGTAGGACCCCAGGTTGGTAGGGTCACGTCCTGGCTTGGGTAAAGAGATCTGGTAGGCCTCCCTCATGGAGGCAGGCAGGGTACCCTCCTCAAGTGCTGTGAGATATAACGCGTGCAGTCTAGGCACCAGGGACTCTCGATATGCCTTATAATACTCCGCCGGGAGACCTTCCGGTTCATGCGCCTTGCCAGAAGGCAGTGAGGCCACCGCTTCCCCTATCGCCTCCATCGTGAGGGGACCTTCTAATGTTTCCTGGTGGGCACCCGGAATCGTGGGCAGGCAGGCGGCCTCTAGAAACTGATCCAGATCCTGTGCCTGTCTGCGCCCCGTTGAAGTGTATAGGGCCGTGTAATGCGCTGTCAGTATCTGATGGATCTCCTGTTGCGTATGCACCAGCGTCCCATCCGATCCACGGATAGAGGCTATTGGTGCGTAGCCCGACTCCTGCCTAATCAACCAGGCCAGCAACCGCCCCGCTCTATCAGACGTAGCATGGATCCGAGCCGAATGTGCGGCGTAGTTGTGGCACCGCAGTCTCTCCAGCAGCTCAGCGTGTCGCGCCCGGAGCCGCGCCAGCCGGGCTGAGTCCCGACCCCCTCCCTCACCATGGCGTTCACACGACAATAGCCGCGATTCCAAAGCGGTAAGCAGCAACGTAAGTTGCTTACGAATATTCCCTGTCGCACCTAGGCAATGTCCCCGCATGGTGGATTTGTGTGGGTCCCATTCCGTCAGCACGCTTCCGGCCGTACCCTCGTTTAGATCAAAGAACTGCTCGACCTCTGTGCCGAGCGAGGCACGAAACTCCGCATCCTCAAGAGCGGCCGGCTGCAGTCGCCACATGGGAATGGGGGGCCTCCCCAAGTCCCAACAGAGGCGCAGCCGAAGAGGGTTGTGGTCTGAGTGGGTCCAGCCCAGGTATTCCGCCTGAGCTATCAGCGGGTCCAGCGAAGAAGAGCCCACCACCCTGTCAAGGCGGACGTGAAGGTCATGTACCGCCGAATAATATGAATAAAGTTGATCAGTGGGGTGTAAGGTACGCCATACATCATGCAAGGCCCATCGCGACAACCAGTCAGTAAGGCTCCTCGCGTTCGAGACTGCCTGTGTGCTACGGAGCGGCGGGTAGGACCTGTCAAGGCGCGTGTCTAGTACTGCGTTAAAGTCCCCACCCAGTAACCAGGGAAGACCCACATACGGGGTTAAGGCCACCGAAAGTTGATCTAGAAACGACGGCTGGTCGACGTTCGGGGCATAGATGGATCCCAGAAGCATAGGGTGCCCGTTGAGCCTCCCCCGAACCAGTGTGTATTGCCCAGCAGGATCGATCACTACTTCGGAGCATGTAAAGGGTGTACCCGCCCGTACCCAGATCAACGTACCCCGGGCATGTGCAGAATATGTGGTCCCAAAAAGTTGCCCCCTCCACCGAGCGCGCAATTTATCCAATTCTGGCCATGTCATATTTGTCTCCTGGAGAAGGGCTACTGCCACCCCATGCCGTTGTAAGTAGGCAAAAACAGAGTATCGGCGGGCCGGCGTGTGCATGCCTCTAATGTTCCATGTGACTATCGCAGTGTCAGCCATCAGTGTTGAGTGAGGACAACGCGAGGCCCACGGCCAGAAGCGGGCCAGCCAGGGGGAGAAAGGGGACCAAAATCACAATTGCCCAGACCGCCTGCTGCAATAACATGGTGCACAAAAGAACTACAGAACACTGCTGAGTGCAGGTAAGCAAAGTTAAGAGTAAAATTAACAAAAGGAATTCCATAACTGCAAGGGCAAACCCCAAAACGGGCATTCGTCCAAACGTGTAAACTCAATCGCCTGTGAACTACCAGGCCAGATATGTGCTAGTGGGTGCCAAAGGGCAATACTGTTGGTCCCGGTTTTCAAGAGCCCAGTGTTACCCCCGTCTAAGCCTCGTGTGCCCGCAGAGTTGCCAGCCGTGTCAATCACTCCCCAGAGGAGCGTGTGTGGGCATCGCCGCCACCCCGCACCCCCGCGACTGAAGCATATGTGGACCTCCCGCCCCACCCCGTGTGTAAGGGATCCCACACTGTCCCTCCAGCCCCCGTGTCAACAGTGGCACCCCAACCAGCCCGTTTGTGTTAGCATAAAGAGCCACAGTGCCGCAAACAAGGAGGCAACAAGGTCAGTGACCCCCCCCCCCAAGAGCAGTCCGCAGCACTCAATCCACAACCGCATGGCACCTGCACTGAGCACTGTGCAATCAGACAAGAGTTCACCCCATAAGGTCGGCCGTCTGAGGCGTCACCACTGGTAACACTTGGTTCTCCGAAAGCATGATGGACGGAGAGGATGACCGGTCAGTCTCAGTGTCACTATGTGCGCGGACCACCACTTCCCCTTGACTGCTCACAGATCTCAGGGTGGCCACTGCCTCAAGAGCCTCCAGCCGTTCCATTCGCATCCTCTCCGGGCTCGGGGCCGCTGGAGGACTCGGCCCCGCTCCATCGCGTCGGTCCCTCTGCCTCCGTCGTCTCAGTCGTTTCTCCCGTCGCCCCACGAGGCCCGGGTCCGAGGGCCTGGGGCCACCATGCTGACCCGTTTCCTCCAGCCAGTCCCAGACATCAGACGGGGCGTCGAAAAATCGTGTCCCGTCCTTCGTGACCACTCTGAGGCGCGAAGGGAACAACAGCGAATATGGGATCTGCAATTCAGGGAGCCGGCACTTCACCTCCAGATAGTTACTCCTCCGCCTCTGAACTGTCGCAGTACAGTCCGGAAACAGCATCACTGCGCCACCCCCTACCGTCAGGGCACCCATTTTCCTCATTTCCCGGAGGATCACGTCCCTGTCACGGTAGTTGAGGAGTCGAAACAGGAAGGGACGCGGCCGTGCCCCAGGGACAGGTCTCCGCATCGGCACTCTATATGCCCGCTCCACCACAAACTGCGGGGAGAGCACCCCCGGGGGGAGTATGTCCCGCAACCATCCTTCAACGAACTGCTCCGGTTGTCGTCCCTCCTCGCCTTCCAATAGACCCACTACGCGTATGTTCTGGCGCCGAGAGCGGCCCTCTGTATCCTCCGCACGGTCTTCTAGGGTATTAACGCGGTCCATCAGGTCCTGTAAAGTTGCAGAGTGGCTGCGCACTATCGGCTAGACATCCTGTAGCGCCTGATATTGACTGGCAACAGTGTCCGCCAGTTTACGATGGTCAGCATGGATTAAAGTGAAATCAACCGTGACTTTGTCGATCCGGGATTCCAATGAGGCTCTGGTTTGTTCTAGGGTGTTGCCCAGTCAGTCTACTGCCACTAGCATGGCATCCATCTTGGCTTCCAAAGTCGACGCAGGCGGCGCCGCAGGCCCAGCAGAGCGTCCCGGCGCCGAGTCAGGGCACTCCGCCCTCAGCCGGCTCTCATTTTGCTTGTTCCGAAGCCCCATGGCCAGTTGCTGCGCTGACGGCATTCGGAAGGTCCAATGGCGTGTCGTGATCGGTTGGGACCCCGGGCACCACTAGATGCTGGCAGCAAGGAGCCAAGTCCCGTCGCCACGAGTGGGGATCCCCCCCACGCAGTCGGGCAAACGCCGAGGAGTGGGGCGCAAGGCAGCCTCACCGGTGGGGGGAGTTCGTCGCGGTCCGTGGTTCAACTGGCAGCCGGTTCTGGGATCATGTCCAAACCCCAATCCTCACACCGCCGAGTCCACGATGGCCGGGCCACAACAACGCGCCCAACAGTGGGCAAGCGACCAGCTACCCCAGCTCCTCATGTTGGGACGGTCCGTCCGGTTATTCCCACGGCGCCGCACTCAGGACCACATCACGCTCCCCGGGGTCACCCCCACCGTCGCAGCAGTCCCCCTCACTCCCGAGGGCAGCAGCCAGGTGCTCACTGGGTCCTCGCCCACAAAAGCACAGCCAAAATGGGGCCTCTCGCCAGCTCACTCACCGGGCCATCGGGCGCTGCAGGGTCTCCCGTCTGTCACCATCGTCCCCGCCTTTAATGGCCGCCGCCATCATCCACCGCAGTAAGCGCCTCCAGCCTCAGCGCTCCCAGACAGGCAGGGCCACTGTGCAGCCGGTCACCAGCCCCTCCGGGTCCCGCCATCGTGTGGGAGCTCCCCCGCGAGCCGTCAGCCAGCCAGTTGCTGATCACCAGCGAGTTGCGCGGCCCAGCCCCCTCGTGAAAGGCCGCGGTGCAGGGTGGTTGTCGCGGCCGGGCGCCGCCTCCAGCGCGTCCCAGACCTCCCGCCGGGCAAGTCGTCAGGGCGGTGGCGCGCAGTCGGAGACCGTTTCCGCTCTCAAATTGGGCCCCACAGGGCCACCGGGACCTCACAGGTGGAAGCAGGCAGCATCGGCAGTCCCGGGGCACATCCCGGTCAGGAGAAACAACAGAGAACGGCTCTGTAACGCGGGAGCCTCACATGGACGCAGCCATCTTGGCCGCGCGCCCTCTAGCCCAGATCAGTTGATTTAATAACAAATATTGAAAACTCATGAACATGTGAGAAGTGTAATTTGTTTTTATTTAAAGTCTTCATACAGCACATGCAAATCAAATGTTTTCTTGCCTCTTTTTTCTACCAAGCCAGAGCATTAGGTTGTTCAAGAGTGTTAGGCTGTTGTATATTTTGGGGTCACTGAATAAAGTATGACTTTATAGTTAGGTGTTGGAATAAGACATAAGCTACCATTAAGCAAAAAAAAAAAGTGGTCATAAGCAGTGCATGATGTAGTTTTGAGATTGCTTTCTTTCAGTGTAAATATCGCATGTCATGTGATCAAGGCGACAGAGCAATAAAATAACTCTGCACGAAGATTGGTGGTCCGTGTTCGTGTTGGGAGAGATCCAGTGAGATACGGAGAATATATATATATATATATATATATGGTGTGTGTGTGTGTGTATATATATATATATATATATACATATGTATATGTATATAGCTAGCTAGATAGATAGATAGATAGATAGATAGATAGATAGATAGATAGATAGATAGATAGATAGATAGATAGATAGATAGATAGATAGATAGATAGATAGATAGATAGATAGATAGATAGATAGATAGATAGATAGATAGATACATAAATAGATAGATACATAGATATATATTCATGTATGTGCATATTACCCAGTGGCAGTCACCACTGGGTATTTGGAGTTAGGATCGTGTTTCCATTGCAAATGCCTTTTTCGTATTGCTAATTACATTTGGCTCAGCTTAACGTATCGCCACTAAACTTTCCAAAAAGTGTTACCTTTTGACTATTTTGCGCATGGATAATTTTCCCGCCTCGTCGAAGACACCCTGCTAGGGCCCTCTAAATTGACCAAGTGCAAATTTGTTATTGGAAAAGGGCGCCTGACTCGCTTGCCTCTAAATAGGAATAAGATGGGACATATCCTAAAAAATAACCATAATGTTCGTTCGAGTAAGGGACGTGAGCTGAAGTGTTTTCAGACTTACTGATACCAGGATTTCAAAAGGCGCAGCAGGAGACAATAAAAGTCGGTATGATTGCTCCCTTTAAAACTGAATTATTGTCTCTGCACTGAAAACGCACAAATTAGGATATTTTGCAGTGTTAGTTCAATGCAATGATTTATCTTAATGGTGCAGATGATAAAAAAAAGATTAATTGATGTTCACTGCATGCTGGCAAGAATGACTGGAAGACGATGTTACCAATTAATTAACAGAGTCTTCAAAGCATGTGGTCATTTTCAAAGAAGACTTTCATTTCACCCGTGGTCAAGGCTGCAAAGCAGAGCTGAAACGCATTGGGGACTGGAATTTCAGCAGGCTTCCAAGTATTCATTTGTCTAATAAAGCGCTTTGAATCCTGGCCTGTCCGAACTGCCGGGCCAGGTCCTTCCTGGACTGGAAAACAAGCATCCTGGGACCGGTTTCGGGGTATCACCCCTCATCAGCCAAGATAGCTTGCCTTCAGTGGCATGGTGAACACATGACCCAATTCTGGTAATGCTTTCCCACTTAGGGTGACTATAGCAGCACAAAAAATTGATGGACGGGATCCTGAACATTGTCAAACACTCACCCCCAGTCACAGATCTCGGTTGAATGCATTTCCTTTTTTGTTAACTATACCACCCAAGTTTGGACCCAGCCATATATAAATCAGTCTGGATTCTTCCCATGGGCAGCAGAGCAAGACTGATTTACATATGGCTATGATAGGTTCTTTTATAAGTCTATTGTTTGTCAACTCTGGGCTGAAGTATGCCCCTGTAACTATTCAGATGAGTCCGCTGTCTCGTGGCACACTGTTCCAAGTAAGGACTTATAAAATGACGTATCACTGCCCTTCAGTTGCACATTGCGTGTACCTCTACATTTTTATTCACTCAATTTACAGGCATACAACGTATTTTAACGACAACCTTGCACAGATTAGGAATGGAGGACTACCTATCTGGAGAATCGACTAATGAATTGTGACAAATTCATGCGCATATCCTACGCTCTCTCTTACTAGCACTTTAATGCTTGAGAAGTCTAGACCACATAAACTGCTGAAATATTTTCTCCCTGTGGCTCTTACATGACGTTTGAAAGACAACAACAGATTTCAAACAGCACATATAAGGACTTATTTCTTGGCTACTCTTTTTCGTTATAAAGACGTCACAACATTGGTGGATTCTGTATGAACATTACCCCCTTACGTAGCTAAGCCTTGAAGAAGTTATGAATGTAAGGAAACACGTGTCGGCTGTCATGTCTCTATTTCACCGTGCTAGTCTGTTCTTTCAGCAACAAGAACTGGACCTTGAAAAAAGAATTGTATAAACATGAAATGCTTTTGAAAAAATCTTTTTCTTGTATGAACATATGTACAGTATGTATTGACTAAATATCACACTGATTATTAAATTTGAGAGAACCCTAGTACAAATCCAAATGTTGTCATAGCCTGTGATTTGAGAGATCAATAGAATACATAGAGCTTGTGTTTCAATTTAAAAAAAACAATTTTGTAGTAATATTGTTGAGTGCCAGGGTACATCTTTCTGTTTAAAGGTTAAAAACATAATACATGGCACTGTTGCTAAAACATAGAGGACGGGCTGCCATATTGTGTCTCCCAGCTGACAATTGTGGTCGACATTTTACACTACCTCTATACAAATGAAATCTTGCCATTTCATTAACTATTTGTGTCATTAATGAAATCCATAAACACCCCTGTTAGCACTATGACAGAAAATGCTAAAATTCAATAAAGAGTAAATACACATTCTTATACATGGGTGCATAAATGAAACTGGGCGTATTCTGTCTCACAGCCCAAAATTTTAACTTTCTCTATACATATGATGTACTGCCATTACATTTACTGCTCGTGTCAAATGAGAAATCAATGAGCACCCCTGTTAGCATGATAACAAAAAAAAATATATATATAGTAAACATTTAATGTGCATACTGATTCATATGTGCCTAAATCAAGCGGGGCATAATCAATGTGCATTATTGTCTCTACTTACATGTTTATCAAACAACAAGGAAGGGGCACGTATATGCGGATGCGGACTGAGCCAATGAATGTGAATATACATAGTATATGCCTGAATGTATGCGCTGTATTCTTGAGCATTCATTCATGATATAATCAGTGATACTGCATTAATATCCCCAGTGGGCAGTGTTAGCGATTGGCAAAATCCATATTACAGGGTCTTCAGTTCCAGCATATGTATGCGACAAGATAGGAGAGAGAAAAATATATCACAAGTGTACAGGCGTATATAGCAAAGTGTGTGTTTCTTACCAAATTGTTTTCACAAGATATTGCATTTGTGATCCTATATCTATACCATTCTATAACCTTATTCAGATCTAGAACAAGAGAAAATATATACTCTATACCCATCTTCAATTCACTAAGTGAAAGCATGGTGTGTATACTTGGCATTACCAAGATAGCAAAATCTAGCTCTGTTTATAGGGGGTCTAGGAAGAGGATGGATACTCCCACTTACAAATAACCACTACCCCAAAGAAAAGAAAAAATGTTAAATCAACGTCAAACACGACAGAACAAAAGCCACAAAAATCGGTTCCGCCCCCCCATGATATGGGCTTTTCCTGGGATAGCACTAAGTGTGACCGAACAAATATCCAATGTGTTTAGATATAATCCAGGAATTGCAAATATATTTAAGGGGTATAACCACCAAATGTCGACCGAGGAGGTATATAATCCTCATACCATCTCGCCAAAACCTCTTACTGGATGCACTATTAAGCCAGAATGGGCCAAAGTCCACACATTGATATCCAAGTCTCTATCGAAATAGCGTTAACAGACCCAATTGGCGTCCCCTTTCTTACGCGTTAAGTGAAGTTGGCTCCAAATCTAACAAAGATTCTCTGGTTCATAAGTAGATCAGACCTCCAACTGCTACACTCCACCCATAGGTGTGGCTCAGGCTAGGCCTATAAGAATTTTCAGCACAGAGTGTGAGACAAGTGGAAAGAACAAAAAAGAGAAACTGAGAAAGACAGTAAAACAACAAAAAGTGCAGGTTTAAATCACTTTAAAATCTTTTGTTAGCATAACAAGCAACAACAGAGCACTGTTTATATTCACATAGATAAATTCTACCTAATTTAACCAAGATGCACCTTCATCTCTTCATCAGTGTTGAAACCCACATGTATCTTTGTATTCAACTCTACAATATACCTTGACCCCAAGCTTCTCAGAGCCAATTCCCTAACACCCCCTCTGATTTTAGGTTCAAGACTGTCAATGCCAAAAAAGCTTAAAATATTATTATCCTGGTTGTGTACCTGTGCAAAGTGTCTGGCTACCGGATAATGCCTGTTCTCTTGTGTAATGGCCCTCATGTGTCCAGTACTCATTTCTTTACTGGATGGATGGTACTTCCAATTTACCAACGATTACAAGGACACATTAAGACATAAACTGTCAAATCTGAATTACAGTTGAGAAATTTCACAATCTCCCTCACCAATAAGGAGTGAATGTTAGTGTTGAGTGTCCCTGCTGTTTCTACATGCCTTACATTTCCTGGATGTGAAAAAACTCTTCTTCTTACTAGCAACCACATAGGTTTGCTCTGAATGTCATTAAAACTCAGCCGGTCTTTGAGAAAAACACCCCGTCTGTAGGTAATCGTGTTAGTACAGCCTTAAGGCTTACCTCACTGTGTAAAATCCCCCAATGTTTAGTTAGAATCTCCCTGACTTTTCTTGATTGGTTGTTAAATGTAGTAATGAATCTCATTACCCCACTACCTAAGTTCACATCAGTGGATAGTTTGGGAATGAGTAAATCTTGTCTCTGCACTTTCCTTGCTTTTTCCAAAGCTGTGTGAAGTATGTGTTCTGAGTAACCCCTCTCTCTGAATCTTTGGAGCATGATAGTGCTTACATGCAAGAACCTGCCATCTGTGCTGCAATTACTTCAGGTGCATAATAGCTCTCCATTGGGGATGCTCTGTAAGAGTGATTTGGGGTGGCTGCTGCAGGCATGGAGTAACGCATTGCCCTCTGTGTTCTTCCTATGTAAATTCGTAGTGATTGCATTGTTAATCACCCTTACATTAACATCAAGAAAGTCAATAGAGCTGTCATCAATAAATGCCTGCAAGCTGTTATTCCTGATGCCCAGTGCTCAAGTACAAGCGTCCCATGTCTAAGGTGATGAACAGGAAATCAGGCTCCCAGGGGAAACCACCAATTCTGCTTAAAAAATCTTTTTGTGTCCTGAATGTATGAAGGTAGTTAAAATATGAAGGGGCGTAAAAAGAAATCAACATATTTGAAAGTGTTCTCTAGGAGTGATCCTATTGAAGACACAATGGACGTACCCGGGGGATTGGTCAAATTTTTGTGGATTTTTGGGAGCAAATACAAAATCGAAATTTTGGGATGTTTACAGATTGCTATTCCTCCCACTCCAACAAGCCCCTTTCCCTCCCTTCCAGCAGTTAAGCAAAATAAATTTGATTATCTCTCACAATGACATCTTTCTGCACAACCTGATAGCAATCTGCATCCCCCAATTGTCTGTATCCCTCCAGGAGATACATCTCTTTTGACAGAATAGTAACATTTCCCCCTTTGTCTGACTGTCTGATGTCTATATTCATATCGAACTGTAAGCTCTTAATGGCCGCTCTTTCCTTCGGGCCCAGGTTATTACCCTTCCATTTAAACCTCAGACTCTTGTTGTTCTTGGTAAGTTGAATAGTTACAGCATCAAAAGCATGATAGGGTAAAATGGGCATAAACGTCGACTTAGCTCTAAACCCACTGAGACAATTGAAATCTAAATCAATATCAAGGTTGGCCAGATTGAGAAACTTATCGCCCACTGACTCCTAAATCAGCCAGTGTGTGTAGTAGATCTACATCACCAATTGTGAGTTTCCTGGGTTTATTGGGTCTATTCCAAGTAGGTACCATGGAGGGGGATTTTCTCTTTAAAGAATGCCATTTATACAACTTGAGTTTCCTAGTAAATTTGTGGAGTTCAATGTGGCACTGTGAAAAGTTGAAAGAGTTGATAGAGCAGAAGGAAAGACCTAATCTCAGGACCTTAAGTCCAGCACTAGTCAGAGCATGATCGGAAAGATTCACAACACTCTTACTTTGTTCCTTCATGCTCCTGGTTTCTGACCCCAATCCCTAATTCCTGCCAAACATTTCTTGGTCTGCTGGTGCTGGGTCAGGAGTGTTTGGTCCACCATCCTCTGAAATATCACTTTCAATTAGGGCGAGGCAGCCACCCACCTGTGATCAAAGTGACTTGTTAGCTGAAACGTGTTGGGAGCGTTGTGACGATCCTTGCACTTTCTGTGGATATTGGCATTAAATGTTCAGTGCAAGAATTAGTGGAGTGAGCGTATACTCGTGTACTTTATGCTGGCCGAGAGAGGTTGATATATATATATATACATATATATATATATATATAAATAAATAAATATATATATATATATATATATATATATATATATATATATATATATATATATATATATATATATATATATATATATATATATATATATATATATATATATATATATATATATATATTATCTACTGGCGGTCGCCAGTAGATAGTTATAGTTAGGACCGAGTTTCCATAGGAAATCTCAAAATTCTATTTTGAATAACTTTGGCGCCGGTTGACGAATCCTCGCGAAATTTGCAAAACTAATGGGGCGCTCCGCTCAGCTTCTACCCTGAAAGTCTCGGGGTGATTCGTCAAGCGGGGGCCGAGAAAAAGGGGGGGTCCCAAAACGCGTTTTCCCCATGCATTTTTCCATAGGACCTTTAGTCGCAGCTACAGCCCGAACGGCTGAACAGAATTACGTGAAATTTGGCAGAGAGGTAGCCATAAGGTCAAGGAAGTGCCTTTCGCAGGTCTGGTGTAAATCTGTTCAGTATTTCCTGAGAAAATAGCATTTAAAAGCATATCAATATCTATACGCGCGCAGGGGACGCGCACTGTGCAAGCCCTGTGCGCGCAACCTGCCGTGCGCGAGCGTAATTCTGATTGGTTGTTAGATGTCAGTAAACATTCGAATCGGTCGAAATCAGGAAGTGTCGGCCGCCATTTTGTCTGTCGCACTGAAAAGGAAAGGTGGAGAATGTGAATAGGGGGCAGAGTAGGGAGTTCTTGACCCCCTAGCCATTGTCAGGGGGTCACAGTAGGACCACGAAGGGCAAAAAAAAAGATTTTAATTTATTTTAAAAACATCGCGAGGTGCGCACACTCTGCGCGCAACCGAAAAAAAACATTAAACAAAATAGAAATAAAAATCAAGTTTAAGTGTTTAGATATTAGGTGGCTCTAAAAAGAGGCCTTGTGTTTATTGAGTGTTTTTCGGTACCTACAAGTAAGAACCGATGCAGAGTCTAAAGTTCAAGAGGAAGACTCTGTTCCCTTCATCATTGAAATGTACACCATCTCCTCTATAAATGTCTTGCATGTTGTAACGCAAGTTGTTGTGGTATATAGAACCCATACCATAGTCTCTGAGGAAAGCAGAAACAGACTTATTGACGTGCTTTCTTGCTTTGTCAATCTACGGACAAAATTGGTTGGACCAGTTCCACTTTTGCCTTTGGCATATATTAGAATATACAAAGGCAGTTTGTGGAAAAAGTGACATCAATTGCAGAAAGGTGTCCTTAATAAGCATTTCCAGACCTACCCCAGTTGAAGTGCCTAGGTAATTTCCACCACAGTGCACAATAATAAGGTTAGGCTGTGGGAGATGTAGAAAGGTTTTCACCAAAGGCACTAATTGGTGCCACTTTAATCCTCTCTGACCAATCCATTTAATGTCTACATTTGGCAAAGCAAGGTCTTTTACAATACCTCTTTTTTCTGCAAATTTTTCACTCCAGAAGACATAGCTATGACCTACAATCCACACTGTGAACATCTTTCAAGGAGAACAGGATGCACTCAGGTGGTGTCTTTCAGTAGAATGGCAATATGAAAAGAAAGACAGTTGAAAAATGGAGGCATACATACTTTTTTTTAAATAAAAAGAACTCATTGGCTGATTCAAACCATTTTACAGTTAAAATTAGGCTGTATGTTTACATTTTTAAAAGCATGTTTTGGATTGGTACAGAAAAATGTGTTCCCACTGAACATTACTTTGGATTTGCTGTTAGGTTTGAAAAGTCAAGCATCTTGCTCTTTGGATTTGAAACATTGTGTGCTGAACTTCTGACCTCTCTGCTCACACCAGTGTTCCATGACCTGTTGCTATGGTAGCAGGCAGAAGTCATGTTGGGGGAAGGGATGATTTGGAAAGGGGTTGAAAGTTGCAACCAATAGAAATGTGTGATTCCATTTGAAAAAATGTGGGAAGGACTGTGATTTTACATTAACATGTATATGTGTGAAAAAAGAGAGGGAAACATTGCCATTTACTGGTTGTGGTGAGAGGAGAGAGGTGTACAGCTCTGAGATTCTGGCTCTGATAATCTACTGTTTGAGTGCCAGATTTCTTTCTCAACTAACTAATTTTAAAGGTGAGTTATGAGTTTGAGAGGGGATGTATGTGATGATTTTTTATATAAATATTAGAATTGTCATTCTTCTTTTAAAGTTGTGTTTTACATTTTGTGTTTTAGGAGATATTTAACTGTCTTGAGCTTGTAAGATATTATGGAGTATGTCTTCACTGTAAGTTAAGGTGTAGTGGTATCACTGAGGAATACTGTGTTGTGCCTAGAATCACATCATGAGTCTGTCTGCACACAGGCTTTGTTGTCAGATATTTAATTTGTGTTGCTCTTGTTCTGTTAGCCTTGCACTCGCAGAAAAGGGGCAGTTTGTTTTCTTAAAGTGTGATGGTTAGCATTCAGCAGAAATCAGTTACTCACAAATGAGAGGCAAATGCAAACACATTTGAAAATAGCATGGTACATTTTCCTACCACTTTAAAAGTTGTGTTTTACATTTTATGTTAAGGAAGATATTTAAGTGCCTTGAACATGTTAGATATTATGGAGTATGTCTTCACCATAAGTTAAGGTGTACTGGTATGACCCAGGAATACTGTTTTCTGCCTAGAATCACACCATGAGACAGTGTGCACACAGGAATTGTTATCAGAGATTTAATTTGTGTTGGTCTTCCTCTATTACCCTTGCACTCGCAGGAAAGGGGCAGCTTGTTTTTTGTAACACATGGTCATGGTCTCAAGGAGCTGTTAGGACATGTGCTCTTTTCTGCTTGTCTAAAATATAAGAACAATGTCAGAGATTTAATTTGTGTTGCTGTTGTTCTGTAAAGCTTGCACTTTCAGGAAAGGGCCTGGTATCACCCAGGAATACTGTTTTGTGCCTAGAATCACACCATGAGACAGTGTGCACACAGGAATTGTTGTCAGAGATTTAATTTGTGTTGCTGTTGTTCTGTAAAACTTGCACTCGCAGGAAAAGGGCAGCTTGTTTTCTTAAAGTGTGATGGCTAGCACTCAGCAGAAATCATGATCTCACAAATGAGAGGCAAATGCTAACACATTTGAAATCAACAGGGTAGATTTTCCTTCCAATCTTGTAATGGGTGAGGTAGTTCCTACATGTACAAAACTCCAATTAACCTTTACCAAACATGTACTCTTACACACATATCTGCAGTCTTCATGCAGTTGTAAAAGTTTCCATGCAGATCTCTCTTGCAACTGACAATACACAGTCTCCAGAAACACACTCTTTGCACACATGCAGCAGCTTCTCCTACACTCCCATGCATAATACTCAGCTCTGTGTTGTGTTTCAGATAGCAGTGTATAATGCAAACACATTCAACGTCATCAAGGCTCATTTCCTTTGCTGAAGTCTAATCACTCACCCTGTAACACATGATCATGGTCTCAAGGAGCTGTTAGGACATGTGCTCTTTTTTGCTTGTCTAAAATATAAGGAAAATGTGTCAGGCTGTCACAGTAATTATCACTTGCTCTTCCACAGTACTAAATGTGCTTTCAAATTGCTAAAGGAAATATCGCTTTCTGACTAGAATCACACCATGAGTCTGTGTGCACACAGGAATTGTTGTCAGAGATTTAATTTGTGTTGCTGTTGTTCTGTAAAACTTGCACTTTCAGGAAAGGGCCAGCTTGTTTTCTTCAAATGTGTTGGTTAGCACTCAGCAGAAATCACTATCTCAAAAATGAGAGGCAAATGCTAACACATTTCAAATCAACAAGGTAGATTGTCCTTCCAATCTTGTAATGGGTGAGGTAGTTCCTACATGTTCAAAACTCCAATTAACCCTTACCACACATGTACTCTTACACACATATCTGCAGTGTTCATGCAGTTGCGCAAGTCTCCATGCAGATCTCTCTTGCAACTGACAATACACAGTCTCCAGAAACACACTCTTTGCACACATGCAGCAGCTTCTCCTACACTCCCATGCGCAATACTCAGCTCTGTGTTGTGTTTCAGATAGCAGTGTGTAACGCAAACACATTCAACGTCATCAAGGCTCATTTCCTTTGCTGTAGTCTAATCACTCACCCTGTAACACATGGTCATGGTCTCAAGGAGCTGTTAGGACATGTGCTCTTTTTTGCTTGTCTAAAATATACGGAAAATGTATCAGGCTGTCACAGTAATTATCACTTGCTCCTCCACAGTACTAAATGTGCTTTCAAATTGCCAAAGGAAATATCGCTTTCTACCTAGAATCACACCATGAGTCTGTGTGCACACAGGAATTGTTGTCAGAGAGTTAATTTGTGTTGCTGTTGTTCTGTAAAACTTGCACTTTCAGGAAAGGGCCAGCTTGTTTTCTTCAAATGTGTTGGTTAGCACTCAGCAGAAATCACTATCTCAAAAATGAGAGGCAAATGCTAACACATTTCAAATCAACAAGGTAGATTTTCCATCAAATCTTGCAATGGCTGAGGTTGTTCCTACATGTTCAAAAGTCCAATTAACCCTTACCACACATCTACTCTTATACACATGTCTGCACTCTTCATGCAGTTGTGCAAGTTTCCATGCAGATCTCTCTTGCAACTGACAATACACAGTCTCCAGAAACACACTTTTTGCACACACGCAGCAGCTTCTCGTACACTCCCGTGCGTACTACTCAGCTGTATGTGGTGTTTCTGATAGCAGTGTGTATCGCAAACAGATTCAATGTCACCAAGGCTCATTTCCTTTGCTCTAGTCTAATCACTCACCCTGTAACACATGGTCATGGTCTCAAATAGCTGTAAGGACATGTGCTCTTTTCTGCTTCTCTAAAATATAAGAAAAATGTGTCAGGCTGTCACAGTAATTATCACTTGCTCCTCCACAGTAGTAAATGTGCTTTCAAATTGCCAATCAAATATCGTTTTCTGCCTAGAATCACACCATGAGTCTGTGTGCACACAGGAATTGTTGTCAGAGATTTAATTCATGTTTCTCTTGTTTTGTAAGACTTGGACTTGTACGAAAGGGTCAGCTCATGTGATAGGATTTGAAAAGCTCAAAAAAAATTGTAATGAATTAAAATTACATAAAGGTATTTTGTTTTAGTTTCTTGCAGGTATTGCTGAGCAACAGTGAAAAAATTTAAAGAGGC
The DNA here is from genome assembly GCF_964204655.1 of Triturus cristatus. NCBI lineage: Eukaryota > Metazoa > Chordata > Amphibia > Caudata > Salamandridae > Triturus > Triturus cristatus. The sequence continues at coordinate 85,644,015 of NC_140591.1, forward strand.
CTATAAAGTCAAGAAAGAGAAAAGAAAAGCAACAACAACTATATTTGAAGACAACTGGTAAAAAAAAATAGGAGGAGAAGCTCATGTTGGAAAACAGAAAAAGTCTTCTGGTAAGCAGACTAAAGAATTTTTACAAAATATCTTTAAAAAAAAAAATGATCGAAAGATAAATTCAAACAGTGTTTCAAGTACAAAACAACAACAGAGTCGACAGCAAAAACAAAATGCTAATGTAGACTCAGAAGTAAGAAAGAGTGACTTAACACAAAAAATAGATTTTAAAAACATTCGTCAAAAAATGTTTCAGAGAAGAGTGATGTTAAATTTGCTAAAGGATGTGAAAAAATATAAGAAGAAAACCAAATTTTATAAGAAAAAGAAATTTATTGAAAGTATTGTTACGAAGGCTTTAGAAATAAAAAAAAAACTATTCATTTTAATTTTGAACAGGATGCGTAGATTAGATAAATTAGTCAATGCAATGAAGTTACAAAGCAAAAGGAAAAGAGAAGTGAAAAAAAATACCTTTTGTAAAGTGTTCTCAGGAGAATGGAAGCATAGTTCAAGTACTGAACCATTTTTTAATGAAGAGAGTTATCTTCAAAGTAATAGTTTGTTGCATGCAGTTGACACCAATGGTAGAGCAGTTAAGGATGGTTGTGTAATGGAAAAGGAGAAAATGGTTCCAAGAAATGAGGAAGAAGTGATGGCTGATGAGGTTATGGGGAGACGTCCTAAAGCCCCAGTGTACACTTGGAATTGTAGTAGTATTTGTACTGTATGTCAGGAATCTATTGATAAATTACGTGACTTTCTAAGAGAATATAGTAAAAAGAGTGTTAAACAGAAGATTAAGGTGCTTCAAAGACTAGATCCATGCAGAGTGAGAGAGAATACTGGTTTGCAAGGACATTCTCTGGCTTGTCTATCTAGGAAAGTGTGTCAAAGTGTTTTTCACCATTTTAGGATGCTGGCTGTTCATCATACTGAAATGAGAAAGTTTGTGAGAACATTGTATTTTGCTAAAAGTCCAGCACTAAAGTTAAAAGAGTTGAATAATGCTCTGTTCCGTGGATCTGTATCAGATGTAGTGAAGGTTACTGATGAGATTCAGTTTTGTTACTTTAGTCCAGAACAAGAAAGTGCAGAAAATGACACAGTTATTGATGAAAATGTGGAAGAGAATGTAGAACTTACTGTTAGTAAAAGTTTTGAAGATGAAATGACAAAATTTACTATCATCTCTAATGAAAGACCAAATATTACTTGTATTTGTTGCCGGAGAAGCCATTATAAAATTCAAACAAGGAATGTTGATCTGTATAAAAAAAGTGAAAATGAAGATAATTATAAGTGGAAAGATTTTGCAACATATATATTTCTGGAAAATTGTTTTGAATTGGGTGAAGATCAGCGTATTTGTAAATACTGTTATAACAAGTTAGAAGAAAATAGAATGCCAGCAAGAGCTGTACATAATAAATTAGAATTGGTTGATATTCCTCCAGAACTTTCTGATTTAAATACGTATGAGTCTATACTCATTCAATGTGTCCATCCGTTTCAGACCATAGTGCGTATGGAGCCAAAAACAGGTAAATTACCTCCTTCGGATTTACAAAGAGGTTTAAAAGGAAGAGTTGTCTATTTGCCATTGGATTTGAAAAAAAATATGGAAACAATTGATGCAGATACTTTGGAAACTGAACCATTAGTTATTCTGGTTAATGGTGTACCTACAAAGAATAAGAAAATTTGGCAGGAGCTGGTGGATGTACGAAAAGTACAAAGAGCAAATTTGTATTTGAAAAAAAATAATAAATGGTATGAAGCCATTTATATGGATGAAGATGAAGAAGAAATACTAGAAGAGACAGGAATACCAACTGGGCAAATTGAAAAAGTGGATAAGTCAAAAGAAGAAGAAATTTATGAACATTTCAGCATACATCCTCTTCATTCTAAAGAAGTTATGGGAAACGCTATTGATCTGTTTCAGATGAAGAAAGCAAAAGGAACTCCTGTGAGTGTATGGGAGGAGAGCTTGGAAGCTCGTTGTTTTTCCCAACTGTTTCCTACAGGAGAAGGTGGACGATATGATGAACGTCCAGTACAGATTCCTGCTTCGGAGTATCGGACTACAAGATTATATGCAGGAGATCCCAGATTTCGTCAAAGTATTCCTTATTTGTTCCATCTTTTATTTGAACGTGACTTGTCTGCACTATCTTATGCAGTAAATCACATTTTGAAAACTGGAGTACATCTACATAATGTGTCAGCAAAGGACTTTATCAACAAAGTGCAACAGCGAGATGATCATTTGGAATCTCAATTGATCAATTTGATGGCTTGTCAGCGTGGGACTAATGAATATTGGTACCGACGCCATGGAGAATTGAAGTGTAGGTTACGGAATTTAGGAATTCCTACATGGTTCCTTACCCTAAGCTGTGCTGAGTACGCTTGGGATGATCTTCTAGATTTTCTTCGAGAGGCAAATTCAAACATTAAAAACATACAATACAAGACAGCAGGAGAATTGTGCTCATTGGATCCGGTTAATGTTTGCAGATATTTTAATCATAGATTTGAGGCTATGATGTCCTTCATCTGCAATAAAAAAAATCCACCTCTTGGAGAAGTTGTGGATTTCTTTTGGAGAAATGAATACCAAGCAAGAGGTGCTCCTCACATTCATATGCTGTTGTGGATCAAGGATGCCCCAAAATTGGGAACAGATGTTGATGAAGCAGTTTTATCTTTCATTGAAGGATATGCAACATGTGCTATACCTAAAAGCACAGAAGAGAAAAACTTAAAAGAGAAAGTTTTACGTTTCCAAAGTCATCGGTGTGGAAAATACTGTCGACAAAAGTACAATGGTAAAGATAAATTCTACACAAAATGTCGATTTGGATTTCCACGACCTGTTCTTTCAAAAGGAAGAGTAAACAGTTTTATGTCAGCTGTGCGACATACTATTACAAGAAAATCGCCTAAGAGTACCTACAACCTAAGAAGAAAAGAAGAGTCAAAATATATAAATGACTACAACCCAGTCATTTTATCCATGTGGAATGCTAACATGGATATACAGTATGTGGCTGACAATTCTATTGCTGTTGCTCGGTATGTCACATCTTACATCACTAAATCTGAGAAAACGGAATTGAAGGAAATGTGGGAAGAGATTTCTCACGAGAAGACTGTCAGTAAGAAGCTATACAGTTTCAGTTTAAAGATGTTATCGCATTGAGAAATTGGATCCTACGAATGCTCAGATAGGTTATCATCTGCAAGTCTGTACTCGAAATCCAGAAGAATAATTTGGGTAAGTTTAGGCCTTGCAGGAATGGGAAATCGGGTACTGAAATCTATTCGAGAAATTGAATATTTAGCAGAGTTCGAACCAGAAAGTACAGACATTTTAAGAACAAACATGTTGGACACATATTACCCACAAAGAAGTCATCACCTTGAGAACATGTGTCTCTATGAAGTGCTGCAGAACTTCATTTTTAAACGGAATGCCACAGAAGATATCAACAATGGAAAATATAAAGTCAATGGTGAGGAAGGATGTTTGGTGAAGCAAACAAAAGGAAGTTTGATAAATCACCGGAAGCTGAGTTGCGACACTCCTGACAAAAAGGAATTTTACTACTTGGCACTTTTGCAGCTGTTTAAACCATGGCGTTCAGCGGACGAACTACTTGGAGAATTCCAGAGTTATGAAGATTCCTTCAATGCTAGCAAAGACAGCATAGAATGCAGTACTTTCACAACTTATATTCAAATGTTAAATGAAGAAATTGAACAAGAAGCAACAATTGCAGCTGAAGTAGCTAGAGACCGTTCTCAAGACAGTCAAAGTTCTGGGACATTCAGTCAAGATCCTCTAGGACAACCAATCGTAGAAAATGAAGCAGCAATAGCCATGAATGAAGTGGAAACAGCTATGAATCAAGCTCAGGAAGATTTAGTAGACTTAACATATTTGGAGCAGCAACTGAATGAAGAACAAAAACAAATTTATGAAGTAGTCAGGAAAAAAATTGATCACGGATTACTACATGAAAATAAAGAGTGCTCATGCACATCTTTTGAACCAATGAGAATGTATGTAAGTGGACAAGCAGGAACTGGAAAAAGTTTCTTAATTAATGTAATTAGAAGCTACCTACAGAAGAAAATGGATTCCATTTTGTCTAGTGTTGTTACTGCTCCAACTGGGTTAGCAGCGTATAACATAAAAGTAGTTACCTTACATCGTTTGCTAATGTTACCAGTAGAGCATGAGAACAAAATACAGTACCACAAACTAGCAGGAGAAGCATGCTTGGAAGTTTCAAGAGTATTGAAGAAAATGAAAGTACTCATTATTGAGGAGGTAAGCATGTTATCAAACTTAATGCTTGCCTTTGTGCATTTAAGAATGCAGCAAATTCTGAAGACAGACTATGACGTGTTATTTGGAGGAAAACACGTCATAGTTTTTGGGGATCTTTTGCAACTTACTCCAGTTAAAAGACAACCGGTATTCCATACACTTACACATGAAGACATGAAAAAGTTGTTAGGAAGTATAGGCAATGTAAATATTTGGACATATTTTGAGTATAAGGAACTCATTACCAATATGAGGCAAGCCAATGATGAGGACTATGCAAGTATTCTGAAAGATATAAGAATTGGACTACTCACAGAACATGGCAGAAAAGTATTACAGAGTTTATTGCTGAGTAATTTGTTTACAACAGAAGAAATAGTTCCAGAGAAAATATACAAGAAAATTGCTGAAAAAAATACTGTCATCTGCTTAATGCCAACACTACATGAATGCTCTGTATTCAATCAAGTACTTTTGAAATTGGAAAATGAAGAGATCATAAAACTGGAAGCTGTGGATAAAATTCAACATGAACGAATAACTATTATATTGACAGGCAAATTGGCTACTAAATTGGATTCTCTGGAGAAAAACATTTCAAAAACAGCTGGTTTGGAAAAGAATCTTTATGTGTGTATGAACTGTAGAGTAATTTTAAGACGTAATTTGGATGTAGAAAAAGGTTTAGTGAATGGAGCTATGGGTAAAGTTGTGGGTTTTGTAAAGTACCAGAAAAAAGATGGAATTGAATTCTTAAAAATAAAATTTGATCAGATTGAAGAGGTTAAAGTCATTAGTTGTTGTTCAGTTCGTTTTTTGCTAGTGAATGACTTATATGTACGTAGGAAGCAGTTTCCGATTTCTCTAGCATATGCTGTAACTATTCACAAGTCTCAAGGATTAACTGTTGATAGTGCTTTTGTAAACATTGGATCCACTGTGTTTAAAGAAGGTATGACATATGTTGCTTTGTCACGCGTGAAAACATTATCTGGTTTATTCATGATAGACTTTGATGACTCAAAAGTAAGTGCTGATGCAAACTGTGTAAAGGAGTATAATAGATTAAGAAGAAGCTATGCTCCTCATTTAGGTCAGTATCCTGTGTTTGAAAAACGTGTTGTTTGTCGGAAAAGGAGATTTGAGAATATCTGTAATGAGGATGTACAGAAGAGAAAACAAAAAGACAGTGATGTGACTGCAAGCAAAAAGAAAAAGGACAGTGTGGAAGAGGTTGTTGGTTGTCATTTTGAAAATAGCTCTGGTGTCAACTGCTACGCAAATGTTGTGCTGAATGTTGTATTTTATCTTGAAAGTTTGCAAGAGCAGATAATACTAAATCATGAAAAAAGATTCTGTTCTTTGCTGAGTCTCCTTTATGAGAAGCTGAGTAATGATAAAAATAAAATAGAAAGTGCTTCTGATGTTAGAAATCTTTTAGATGTATGTTCTGGATGTACACAGTTTACACAAAATGTCCAGCAAGATGCACAGGAATTCTTGATGTATATCCTGATGGTACTGGAAGATGAAGGTTTAGAAGTAGAAAATGTATTTGGTGTCTCTTATAAATGGGAACATTGTTGTGATAACTGTATGAACACAAGCAGTACTAATGTTGATTCTGAAAGGTTCATATATTTACCATTACCAGAAAGTAAAACAGTGACTTTTAGTAAATTAGTTAAAGATGCTAATAACAACATGGAATGTTCTGAATGTAAATCTGAAATGTTGTCAACGTTATTTTTAAAGAAATATGGACAGTATGTAATTTTAATGGTACAACATTGTAGAGCTGATGGAACAAAATTGGAAACTTTACTAAAGAAGTTTGTTGGTAATCAATTATCTATATCTGGAAAAACTTTTGTAGCAGTTGCAATAATTTTTCATGACGGTCCTTCTATAACTTCTGGTCATTACACAGTTTATCTTAAATGTGAAAAAGGATGGACACTGTGTAATGATTCTCAATTGATTTTCAAGCAACGTTTGCCTTATGATTTACCCAATTGTTACTTAATTTTTCTGAAACCCAAATTTTAAATACTAAATTCAGCATCTGAAGAAAGCATTATTTAAATTTTAAATGATTAAAATTGAATATTTCACTCAAAAAGGATTTTAAACTTACCATTTGGCCTCAAGGAAAGGTAAAACAAACAATTGTGGACTTCTTTGACAGATATTATTTTGGAAAATGTTCTTTTGCAACAAGGTTTACAGACGTTATTTCTTGAAAATTGTTATTGTACTTAAAAGGTATTTTTGACATTTCTATTAAGGTACGTTTTAGTGAGGATACATTTAGGGCTTTTTTTTTGCCCGCTGTTAAATGATGAATACAATTGATTTCACTATTTTCAGTGAAAATCAAGACATTCTGAAAACAGAAAAAAAGGGCAAAAAATTGCTTTGCTAAATATGAAAAAACATGTACTGTTTAATAAAATGTATTGTTGAATATTAATACTTTTTTTCTTTTTTTCAGAACTAGAAAGAAAATTTAGAAAATGTAATTCAGTTTCCTTGCAATTAAATAAAAACATGTATTTCTAAATAAGTTACTTTGATGGTCAGGTAAGTTTAAAATATCTGTATGTGTCACTGCTTTCGTTTCATGCTTCCTTTTCTTCACCTCTCCTTACTCTGCTTTTCTCATTTCTCTTCTCACTCTCTCTTCCTGCTTTACTACTCTTTTGTAACTCCCTCACTCCTTCTCTACTACTCCCCTACCTTTACTACCTCCATCACTAATTTTTCATCCATGTTTCTTTCTCTGTATCCATATGTCTTAGTCTTTTTAACTGCCTTACTCCTTCTCAGTTGTTTGCTTTCTGTCTCCGTATCTGTCACTCTCTGTTTGTCTGTTTTACCCTTAACTTCCTTAATATCTCTGGGGCAGATTTACAAGCCACCTGCACCACCACTACGTCACTTTTCTTGACGTACTAGTGGCGCAGGGTGCTCCTCCATATTTACAAGGAGAGGATAAGCCACTCTGTGTGTCTTTTCCTCTCCTTGTAAATATAGCCAATTCAAACGCAGCACTAAAATGAGCTATTATCTTTTTTGATAGGTTTAGGGTACCTATACGTAAGTACTGATGCAGAGTTTAAAGTTTAATAGGAAGAGTCTTTTCCCTTCATCTCTGAAATGTACACCGTCTCTTTTTTAATTACTTTGCCACTCCCCTCTCTTTGTCAGGGAGTCCCTGAAGGTTTACTAAAGTTGAAAAAAAAGATTATTTTTTTTAAAAAACATCATTGGGTGCGCGCACCCTGCGCGCACCCCAAAAAACAAATTGACAAATAGATTCAAAAAACAAGATTTTGTGTTTAGATTTTAGGTGGCTCTAAAAAGAGCCCTTGAGTTAATGTAGGGACACAGGAAGAGAAAAACGAAAAAAAAAAATAACAAAACTATGGCCCACTGCAAAAGTGCTCCTCAAATTTTCTCTGAATGAGATCAACACTGCTCTCACCCATAGTAATAAGAGTACCACAATCCATGCAGCATGTACTCATCCTCCCAAAACAAGGACGAATATCCAGAGGTGTGTAAGAAGGTGAAGGCAGCATCGCAGAAGAAGTGCTCGGCTGAGCTGCCAAAGATGTGCTCGGCTGAGCTGCTGCAGATGTCGTCGGCTGAGCAGGTGGAGGGTTTGCTCCAGAAGCTTGACGAAAAGTCACAGGATGCATTTTCTCAACGTGCCTCAACATTGTGTGAATACTAAAAGAGTACTTCTTATTAGCATTCCCACGTGATAAGGTGCGCTGACAAAGTATGCAGGTGACTTTTGGTGCATTCACCTTCTTTTGTCCCTCAGGAAAAGTGAAAAACTGCCATATAAAGGAGTCTTTCTGCTTCCTCTGCCTCTGTCTCTCAAGAGTGTCCTGTTCACTCTCAGAAGGTGGCTGGTGCTCTGCCATTGTCTCACAAAAACAGAGTAGCTCCTTCTCCAAGGGAATCAGAACTAACAATGAGCGGATTGGGTGTGATTTTGGAAGAATCTGGAACTGAAAGTACTTTGAACCAATGAAAAGTGATGTTTCTTGATCACATGACTTGCCATGAGGGGATTGGGTGTGGTGTTGAAACAATCTGAAACTGAAAGTAATGAAAACCAATTAAAAGTGTTGTTTTATTAATCACAGAACCCGAGGTGCGCGCACGGAGCAAGCTCAGAGCGCGCACGGTGCAATTACGCACGCGCATGCGCATAAGTATTATGCGTGTACGTAACGCGCATACGCAGCACGCGCGCATGCGCGAACGTCAGCGTGCGTACTCCGCGCGTATGCGCGAGTGTAGCACGCGGAGCACGTACGACGCACGCAAGCGTACGTACGCATGCGTACTGAGTGCGCGCTGCGAGCGCGTTCTAAAACGTACGTATGCATACGTATATAACGTACGCATGCGTACACAAAAAACGTACGCGTACTAAAACGTATGTATGCGTACGTAGATAACGTACGCAGGCGTACATGAAAAACGTACGCATGCGTACTAGGTGCGCACTCAGTGCGCACACCCTAAAAAATTATAGAAAAAAAAAAGAAATAAAGTGGACATAAGTTAATAGAACATATTAACAATGCTGTTCAACTACACCAAATTAAAGGATACAGATAATTTATAAATGTATACATAGGGAAATTTTTGTAAAAGAAATATATAAAAAATATATTAAAAAATTCTAAAATTAGCATTTAAAAAACCTTTGAAATTCACTGAAAAGCCATAGGTTTCACACACGTTATAGTTAGGAATTAGCATTTAATGTTTAATATATATATAGGGAAAGGCCTGTGTGAAACCTATGGTTTTTTCAGTGAATATATATATATATATTCACTAAAAAAAACATAGGTTTCACACAAGTTATAGTTAGCTGTACATTTCACTCGTAAAAAACCAATGAAATTCCACGTTATAGTTAGATCAGGTAACTATAACTTGCGCGACCGCAATGCACTGCTGATGACGTCACATATTACATCACTTATGACATGGTCAGTGACATCACTCATGACATCAATGATGACATCTGAAATGACACATTGTGCATTGCGGTCGCGCAAGTTATAGTTACCTGATCTAACTATAACGTGGAATTTCATTGGTTTTTTACGAGTGAAATGTACAGCTAACTATAACTTGTGTGAAACCTATGGTTTTTTTAGTGAATTTGTAAGGTTTTTTAAATGCTAATTCCTAACTATAACGTGTGTGAAACCTATGGTTTTTTCAGTGAATTTGTACGGTTTTTTAAATGCTAAGTTATGTATTTATTTTTAATTTTTGCGCGCACGGTGCGCTTCGCGCCCCGAGCGCCCACGTTGCGCATTTCGTACCGTGCACGCCTCTCCATTTTTTACAAAATATCAATAGTTTTTTTCTCCCTTGGGGGTCCTTAGATTTATATATTAAATGTGATTCTTAATTCTATTTTTATTTATTTTTTTTTTTTAACCGTACGCGCACGGTAAGCTTACCGTACGCGCACTGCGCGATTTTTAAAAAAAATTATTACATTTATTTTTCATACTTTTTGGTCCTTCGTGAACCCCCTGACGAACGCTAGGAGGTCTGCAACTCTCTTCGTTGCCCCCTTTTCATGTTATCAACCTTTGTTTTTCAGTGCAAGAGACAGAAAATGGCGGCCGATACTTTCTGATTTCGACCGATTCGAATGTTTACAGTCATGTAACCACCAATCAGAATTGAGCTCGCGCACGGCACCGTACGCGTACGGTAAGCTTACCGTAAGCGCACGGAACGCACTTACAGATATATATATTGATTTAAATGCTATTTTCTCAGGACCTACTGAACAGATTTACACCAGACCTGCAAAAGGCACATCCCTGACCTGAGGACTACCTCTCTGCCCAATTTCAAGTAATTCTGTTCAGCCGTTCGGGCTGTAGCTCGGACTAAAGGTCCTATGGGAAAATGCATGGGGAAAACGCGTTTTGGGACCCCCCTTTTTTCTCAGCCCCCGCTTGACGAATCTCCCCGAGACTTTCAGGGTAGGAGCGGAGCGTAGCGCCCCATTAGTTTTGAAAAATTCGCGAGGATTCGTCAACCGGCGCAAAAGTTATTCCAAATAGAATGTTGCGGATTTCCTATGGAAACACGGTCCTAACTATAACTATCTACTGGCGACCGCCAGTAGATAATATATATATATATATATTTTTATATATATATATATATATATATATATATATATATATTGCACAAAGAAATGTTTGTAAACATGTAAACATTTTCACGGGGAATGCTCTTTCTATGTCTATTATCACGTGCAATCTATGAACCTATCACTAAGCACAATGTCACTTTAAAAATGTGATCGCTGTAAAAAAACGTTACCATGTGATCAAGACTCGAAGGAGTTGAAACGCGTTATGGCGGCATCGAAGAGATAAACACGAAATGATTTGCACCAAGTCTGTGGTCCGTGTCCGTGTGTAGCTGACAAAGGCTGAGACGCTGCGGATTCGTCCATATTTGAACCGGGAGGTTTCACCCGACTCTACACGGGCCCCCGCTACACCAAAGGTCGACAACACAAAAGAAACCACATCCGGAGCTTTCGGCAAAGGAAATAGAGAAGTCCGGCAGGACTAGGAGTGTCAGACCCCCCTTCAACGCGGAAACACAGCAACGCCAAGAGCCGAGCGGAAATCGGTAAACGCTGGGTCGGAGGACGCGGTGGAAACTGAGAGATGCAAGGTAGGCGAGTGATAGCGTTTATAAGGGGTTAGCGGTTTGCCACACACGCAACGAGGTAGAACAAGTAAAGCATACTTAAAACCTCAGAACGCGTGTGTAAAACATCACAATCATGATGTCCGGAGACACGTTAAGAGACAGAGAAGCGGCAGCGCTGGGATTGTTCAGTGATGCAACTGTTGCTAAAGTGTTACCACAGTCACACAAGGAGGATAGCAACATAAGTAACAATACTCTGAAGGATAAGTTTAAACAGTTGGAGAAACATATGCGCCAGGAACAAAGCAAGTGGTGGGAAACAAAGTCTTTGCAAGGATACATTGATGTAGGGCGCATACCTCGTGGTCTGAGAATATTCATAGCTCCAAGCTACGAAAATCCAAACCCAAAAATGATGCAGGAATGGGCACAGTGCAATTTAGAGTCATCCAGAAATTTAGTTTTGATTTTGATCAAATATGCGGAAATTGATCGTGCTACTCTTTTGGAACAAATAGACAAACTAAATGAGGAGATTGGAAACTATGAAAAGACAGAGACAAACCAATAGCAAATTGAAAAGTCACGCAAAGAAATGATGACACGCCTCAAAAAAGAAGAAGACAAAATAAAAGACAGAAAGGCCTACAAGTTTATAAGAGACAAAAATGATTACGAATTGGGACAGATTTTTACCTTTTCAAGGAAATACGACACAATACGACGTACTAAAGTAAATGTAAAGGATGGCCAAAGAAAGGATACATTAACGGGTGACAAGCAAACAGTTCTAACATCCAATTCGGATCTAAGCTCTGCCATCGACAGTGGTTCTGATTCTGAATTAAGGAACAAAACAGCATGTACATCCGATCCAATACCTGAACCAGGTGATGAAATTAATTTTTTATGCATGGACAGATGACAAACACTACGTCCAAGAGTTCAACCGACCGGAAATCAAGAAATTACAAATGCAGGCAGAGGTGCAAAGCGCGACTTCGGACCATCAAATCCCAGGGGGCAAGCCAGGGGAAGATGGACACGAAAGTAACAACAGAGAATGGAACAAGTCAAACCATCATCAATTTGGCAAATATCAATTTATCCAAAGCGGAAGAACAAATCTTAAGCCTGGGTCTATCATTCTGTCCGGAAAGTAATTTCAATTACTCAAGAACTAGGATGGACATCTACAGATGCATAAGAAAATTGAAACTCAAAAAACATTTCTTGATAAAAGCCAAAGAAAAAGAAAAAACAAGAGATTATGTCAATATAGAGAATCCAGTCATGGTGGAGGAAGCAAGTACAAGACAGAACATAACCAATCAGGAAGCATCACTATTGGATACTTTGAATATCTTGTGGTCGGAAAACAACACACAAATGGACCATGATGCAACAATGGAGATTGATGACAACAGCAAGGCGGGGAGAGCACCAATCCCATCACCATTCAAAGCTAAATCCACATTTACACCGATCAGTCAAAGAGATTCTATTGATGTCTTCAATGAACATTTAATTGGCGCTATTAAGAAACTACATCACAAGACACTAAACGAGAAGACAAAATACAACAAAAGATTAACAGAATACCATAAACTCATGTCAAAACTCAAAAATGACTCCTCCATAGTCATTAGAAATGCGAACAAGGGGGGCAACATCGTCATTTGGAACAAGACAGAGTATCTAAAAGAGGCGTTGTCACAACTTAATAATATTGATTGTTATACGAGGGTGAATGGAATAGACCTGAAAAGAATATATCAACATTATTATACAAAACTATTATCCTGAAAGACCAAGGATCTAATAACCAAAGAAGAATATAACTTCTTAAAAAATGACTATCCGGTTACACCTTCAATGTATTTTATTCCTAAAATACACAAGGACAAGAACAAACCACCCGGTAGACCAATCATATCGGCTCGTGAGAGTTTGCTGGAACATACCTCACAATATGTGGATTTTTACTTACAAAGCCATGTGCAAGGTTTAGCCTCATATGTAAGGGACACAAGTGACTTTTTATACAAACTTAAAGATGTGAAATGGCAGGAGGACTATTTGATGATGGCATTAGATGTTACATCACTCTATACGAGTATCAAACATAATGATGGATTAGAAGCACTCCGGTACTATTTAAAATCCGATACATCTGAATTGACAGATCACAGCAATATGCTTATAGAATAGGTCGAATTTTGCTTGACAAATAATGTTTTTATGTTTAACAACTTGCATTTTCAGCAAATAACGGGAGTAGCCATGGGAGCCAGCTTCTCCCCCAGCTACGCTTGTTTACACATGGGCAGGTGGGAGGAGCTGGTTCTAGTTAAAGAATTCAATGAAATCATGAAAAAGAATATTATTATTTGGCTACGTTTTATTGACGACCTTTTTATCATATGGAAGGGTACTGAACAAGAGGCACAGAACTTTATAAACTTGATCAATAATAATAATCTGAATTTATAATTTACAGGCATTATCAACAATACATCTGTAAATTTTCTTGATACTAATATATACATTGACAATAGCACAATCCAAACAAAACTATATCGCAAAAAGACAGCGGGAAATTCAACATTACATAGTTCTAGTGCCCATCGCCGACATCTGATCAACAGCATCCCCTATGGGGAAATGCTTAGACTAAGGAGAATTAACAGCAATGAGAGTGCTCTAAAACAAGCACAAGACCAAGCAAAAAATAGATTCCTAGCCAGAGGTTACTCACGTAAAACAATAGAAGGGGCCATTGACAAATCCATGAACAAGGATCGTTTTGATCTAATCAAACCTAAATCAAAGGGACAACAGTCATCATTAGCTAATTATACCGAGGATGACACTAAAAAGGAATTTCGGATTATTATTGATTATAACAAACAACATAAAGAGTTGCGTAAGATTATTACGAGTAACTGGCTCCTGATATTACGTGACCCAATACTGGGACAGTCCCTGTCCAGAAAAGTGTCTATCACATACAAAAGAGCAACATCAATGAAGGATAAACTGGTATCAACAACTCCTGAAGTAATTGAAACTTGCAATTGGCTTAAATCTCAAAATGGATTTTATAAATGTAAAACATGCAAGGCATGCCAATTTGGTGTAAACAAGATGTCATACATAACACCATTTAGCAAGTAGGAAATCAAAATAAAAAAACTACTTACATGCAAGACAGAGTATGTTATATATGTTCTAATATGTCCTTGTGAGCTACAATACATTGGCAGCACTAAGCTACAATCTCACAAACGGATTTTACAGCACATTAGAGCTATAAACAATCATGACAATACATACCCTGTAGCCAGACATTTCCGAGAGTATCATAATTCCAGAAGTCAAGATCTAAAATTCTATCTAATAGACTCAGTACCTCCAAGCAGACGTGGGGGCAACAGGGAAGCAAAGCTGAGAAAACTAGAAACACACTATATTCTGGAATTAGATACAAAAACCCCAGGTGGTCTTAACATTACGGAAGATTTATATACTTGCATATAAAAAAATGTTTACACAACTTGCATGTTTTTATGTTTATATTTAATTTTAATATCAGCAATATATTTTGGGAATTTTAAATATAAGAGCTTTTATGGGGAATTTTATATCTCTTTTATGTGTATATATATTTATATATTTATTTATGTGTTTATATATTAAGGCATTATTTTGCACCACATATTTGAGATGTATGCTCCACATAAAAAACCCAATCGAGCCATTTATGATTTAAATTTCTCACTGATACTAATCCATACAATCTTGGCATACATACCATTGACTGAAAATAACTGCAACAATTGAGACAGATAAAGGTATCTGTACAAAGCAACAATTTAAAATAGTTTTATACAAAAAAAACATGAAAATTACAAAGGACATTAATAGTAATATTTGCATCAAATAAAGGACATTTTATGGAGTACATTAGTTTTATTATAAGTTTTATTTTAGTATTTGCACTTTGCACGGATTCAGCACAAATTTGCACATTAAGGAATACTGGTACCCATTCCCCCCAAAAAATCTTTGGTACCAATTCACATCATGCTCACATGAGCAATGTAGAAAAATAAAACATTATGAATGAATAATGCTCTGCACCCTATCGCATTTAAGCGATGAACGAAAGATATGATTTATAATGAAAATAACGAATTTAAATCAGTACGACGCTAATGAAAGTAGTATTTCGCACTATGACAATAGGAGTTACAATATAGTCAAACAACTGCGACATTGGATGGTTAGCAATTGCGGTTCATTTATATTTATATTTAATATATGATGAGACAGTTCCGATAAATTGCATTTATGCATGAACTTATTACTGCGCTCAACGCGATCATCATATGTGCTTTATTTACTTATTGTATTGTAAGAGGAAATGGTACAGAAAATTTGCATTTACGCATGGTATTATTTGCACAAAGAAATGTTTGTAAACATGTAAACATTTTCACGGGGAATGCTCTTTCTATGTCTATTATCACGTGTAATCTATGAACCTATCACTAAGCACAACGTCACTTTAAAAATGCGATTGCTGTAAAAAAACGTTACCATGTGATCAAGACTCGAAGGAGTTGAAATGCGTTATGGCGGCATCGAAGAAATAAACACAAAATAATTGGCACCAAGTCTCTCGTCCGTGTCCGTGTGTAGCTGACAAAGGCTGAGACGTAGATAGATAGATAGATAGATAGATAGATAGATAGATAGATAGATAGATAGATAGATAGATAGATAGATAGATAGATAGATAGATAGATAGATAGATAGATAGATAGATAGATAGATAGATAGAGTGTCATGGGTACTTGTTTTAATACAAGACTTTCAACCCCAACCAGAATGCAAAAGGTTACATCTGTGCAGTATGGAAAAATTACATTGAAGAGACACCGGAACTATTAGGAAAGTTGAATCCCTCTGTAAAGCAATTGTTACATGCATTTTGTGAGACAGTAAAAAGTGTTGTCTTATGTAAATGTTGCTGTACTGTAGTAATATACGTGTAAATATGCATTTAGTAGTACAATTGCTGTACATCTTGTTACTGGACCCATTTATTTTCCTAGCCAGGTATTATTTTCTCTCTCTGCCCCCCTTCCCGCTCCTATCTCCTTTGTGCCCCTCCCTCCACCGTATCTTCTACACCTTTCCAAAGGGCCACAGTGGCCTCTGCACAAGGCTTTGCAGATCATTCCATTCCTCTAACCCAGTGGTTCTCAACTTGTGGTCTGAGGACCCCTCGGGATCCACAAGGCCTACTCAGGGGGTCCTCCACCACTGTTTTACAAAATTAAATAATGATAAAATTAATCCATTCAAATTTAAAAAGTACACTCAAAGAAGGAAGTAACAATGAATATTTGAAAGCTTTTTCTACATTTGATTGTGAATTACACAAAATATTAAAAATATATCTGCGCATTTGTTTGGTGTATACTTGTTTTTGCATTTTTGTCTATTGTTTTGAGGTTGAAATCATAGAAATTGCTTAGGCCGTGGTCCCCTTCTTTCAATGATGACTCGGCGAAGGTCCTCCGGTTCCAGTAATGATTCAGTGGGGGTCCACAGAAGTCAGAAGGTTAAGAACCGCGGTTCTAGAGTGCTGTCCATGCCTCACTGCCTGCCTGCGGCAGAGAGTCGGGAGGGGTGACCATGGAATGCCCTGCTTGCCAGTACCCCTGGGCTTGTATCCATCGAGCCCACCTTTTGCTTCTTTCACTCCGCACCGTTGAGTCGCACCGGGTGGCTTCCTCCAAACCCAGCCACCACTGTCAATGCAGGGCGCTGGTACCCCGCCACCAGGCTCCCGCCCCTCCACTGTCAGGCTAATAGATGACTCCATGTCATCAGGGCGCCGGGAGCACCACCATCATGCTCCCGCCCCTCCACTGTCAGGCTAACAGACGACTCCATGTCATCTGGGCGCCGGGAGCACCACCACCATGCTCCCGCCCCTCCACTGTCCGGCTAACAGACAACTCCATGTCATCAGGGCGTCGGTACCCCCACCATGCTCCCGCCCCTCCACTGTCAGGCTAACAGATGACTCCATGTCATCAGGGCGCCGGGAGCACAACCACCATGCTCCCGCCCCTCCACTGTCAGGCTAACAGACGACTCCATGTCATCAGGGCGCCGGTACCACCACCACCATGCTCCCGCCCCTCTACTGTCAGGCTAACAGACGACTCCATGTCATCAGGGCGCCATTTCCTAGCCCTGGGCTTTCCTTTAACAATCTAAATGTTGCAGTGATGGTTTGCTTTGGAGTTTGGTGATGCTGACAGTCATCAGTTGTGAATGGATCTGGACGTTTGAGGTGTATCAGCCAGCATAGTCATGCATGGTGCACTCACACAATAAACACTTTTATTCCCTCTTGCAAGGCCTGCATTTAAAGCTAGTGTATGTTTCTCTTAATTGCCTTGTATGTTCAGGCCCCTCATATGAACACCAGATTAAGGTTGTCTCTGTAGACTCCATAGTCTGAGGACCTGAGCAGCCTCGTGTATACACAAAGTATAACAATGACGCGTCTGAGGATGGTTTGACACTCAATGTGCCGTAGCTGTGTTGTGTCTTTCAGTTACTTCTGCCTTCTCTAATTTAAACTCCTGTTTTATCGTCCCTTTTTCTCCTGCTCTGTTTCTCCACCACCTGACACATTGCATCATTTAATGTCTGTATTCTATTTTTAACTTTTGTTTGCCTTCAAACCTCCATTTCCCGCCAATATCATTCCCTTTTCTATGTGGCTCTCTTTCACTTTCTAAATCCTTCGCCCCTCTATTGATCTCTGCCTCCTTACTTCTCTTCACCTGCCCCTCTCTCTTCACCTACTGGCCATCCTGCGTTCTCATCACTCCTTAACAACCTCAATTTTTCCTCTTCCTCTGTTTCCCTCTTCCGTTTCCCCTCTGTGTCTATTTCTCGTGCTGGGTTTTGCCTCTTATTCTTTCCTCTATTATTTTCACTTGGCGCTCACATCTCTTTTGCTTCTGTCATTCTATATCTCTTGTCCTCTTCACTCTGTGTCCGCCTTTCTTCTCTTCTTCCTCCCCTCCTGGCTGGTTTTTTTTAGCACTGTCTCACTCCTCTCATTTTCTCTGGATTAATTTTTTTCACATTCTCCTTCCCACTAATGTTTATCAATCTTGCCTTGTCTGGTCTCTTTGCCTCCACCCGCTTGGGCTGTACTCATGTGGTCACCCCATCCCATCCCACTCCTCTTCCCTCTGTTCCTCTGGGTCACCCCTCAGGTACACCGCGGTGATCATGCCAGTGCAGTACAACACCGGGGAGACCTCTTGCAGGCGCGTCTCCCTCATGATTCTGACTGTCTGGGTCTTGTCTTTCGCAGTCTCCTGCCCACTCCTGTTTGGATTCAACACCACAGGTATGCGCCATCCGAACACGCTACGCCTCTAATCTGTTTTGTTTCTGAGCGCATGCGTGTGGGGGGGTGTGTGTCTTACTATCTTTGTAGGGACTTAGGTATGACAACACACTCACACTGTGGGGACTTGAATGCACTGTGTGGAGTTGATTTTGAACCCAAATCCCCACAATGCAATATCCTCCAAATGTTAAAAAATGACTTTCCATACGTCTGTGCCAATTTTGAAAACTTTTTAAAAATTGACCTTGTGGGGACCTGTATTTCATCATGTGTGTCTATGTTGTTGCTCAAGTCTGCCCCTGTAGACAGGAGGCAGTGCTGCAGCCTTAAACACACCAAGCTGTCTAAACACACTTTATGAGAGAAGCAGACAAGACAATCGGTCCAAAGGTAAACGATGTACCTTTCAGAACACATTTCACTGAAAACCAATGCTTTTTCAGTGTAGCATTTACTCTGTTTCTTAAATTATCAATTAAATGCAGATAATGACTTTGCATGTTTATATAACAAAAGTCTTTATTTTAGCCTCATAAAAAGCACAGCATTAACAATTTAATATTTTTTTTACTTTTACCACTACTTGACATAGTAAGAATTTCAAAAGTAAAAGGGATTCATTGTTGCAATGTAATTGTTGACTGCAGATATATTGCGTGACCGCAGCACTGCAGGCCACAACATAGAAAAGTATGACTTTTGCAGCTGAACAGTTGCATCGCTTGCTGCCCTCATTTACATTTAGACTTTATTGTGGGGAAGTACTTTTTCTGTAACTGATATCTTTACAGGACTCATACCTGAGGAGCAATGCCCATCAGTATTCCAGTACTGTTAACTCACTGCTCACATACAGCCTGTCAGAACACTCCCCTCAGCTGACTCTCAATCCCCTACAGCTATTTCAGTAGTTTGAATTCTAAACAGTGTGTCTGTTCTCAACTGCATCTCCCCATGCTCATCTTGTAACAGAACCCACACATAATGGTGGGGGGGCCTGCCTTCAACACACCCATTTCAGATTCCTGACTGGCATTCACCATCTGGTTTTAGAAGTTAGACAAAGTTTTGTGGCTGCTAAAATGACATTTGTTGCATTAGAAAAACCTATTTGTGCAGTCACACATTCTGAACTAGAATATTTGCGACTGCAAAATAGGTTGGTATATCTGCCCCATATTTGCAGCAGTGTCATTGTCTAACTCCTTCGAAAGAGGCCTTCGTGGATCACTCTTTGCAAAGAAAACAAACAAGCATCTGTCCTTGTCAATAATTGTTCATTGTTACCACTGAAACAGATAGTCAGTATGTAGATCATGTTTTGTCATGTGTACAAAAATTTATAAAACTTTGCTGCGGCAACAAAGGACCTTCTGTGGCTATTGCCTTATTAATTACGTGCGTATTAGGAACAGTTTATAGCAATGTGGGTTGTGCGCATAAATCAATAAAGTGGTTGCACAATATAATTGTAATCCGTCGATAATCCATACAAATGTATCTGTCATTCACACTGAAGGCGCATGCATAGAATGTTCTCAAAATACAGCTGCAGAGAAAACACAGCCTGTGAACGCAGTGTCCAATGTGTACACAGCCCGCCATTGACACACACAGGACCAGGGACAAAAGATTATGTGATTGTCCATTTTGAGAACGGTCAGAAATGCATACAATGCATGCATTCTACTGCACAGAAGAACAATTAGAAACTCCACAAAAGCACGCGGCAAGAAAACATAAAGTCAAGGTCTGTGTAAGCAAGTGTGTGTGTGTGTGTATGTATGTA
Source organism: Triturus cristatus (assembly GCF_964204655.1). Taxonomy (NCBI): domain Eukaryota; kingdom Metazoa; phylum Chordata; class Amphibia; order Caudata; family Salamandridae; genus Triturus; species Triturus cristatus. The sequence goes on from NC_140591.1 coordinate 85,664,379, forward strand.
TGTATATATATATATATATATATATATATACACCAAATCCGCTCCCACGTTTCCTCTTGTTGGAAAATGGACACGGACCCAAAATTCAGTGCTATTCCAAGTTTGTTAACTTGAGCAGTCCGCCATTACGCGTTGGCCTTGATCACATGACAAGCTGCCATTGCAGATCAGTGGTTCTTAAAGTGACGTGTGTATACTAAACATTAACCAACGTAATGAACAGACTATATGGATTCGATGTAATATATATATATATATTTTCACTTAAAAAACCATAGGTTTCACACACGTTATAGTTAGGAGTTAGCATTTAAAAAACCTTGCAAATTCACTTAAAAAACCATAGGTTTCACACATGTTATAGTTAGCTGTACATTTCACTCGTAAAAAACCAATGAAATTCCCCCGTTATAGTTAGTTCAGATAACTATAACTCGCGCGCCCGCAATCCACTGCTCATGACGTCACATATTACATCACTCATGACATGGTCAGTGGCATCACTCATGGCATCACTGATGACATCATCCTTGTGATAGAGTGGCGGTCGCGCGAGTTATAGTTATCTGAACTAACTATAACGGGGGAATTTCATTGGTTTTTTACGAGTGAAATGTCCACCTAACTATAACATGTGTGAAACCTATGGTTTTTTAAGTGAATTTGCAAGGTTTTTTAAATGCTAATTCCTAACTAAAATGTGTGTGAAACCTATGGTTTTTTAAGTGAATTTGTACGGTTTTTTAAATGCTAATTTTTTTTTTTCTTTTCTTTTTTTAATGGTTTTTCACCGTGCGCGCACCGTGCGCGCGCACCGCGATTTAAAAAAAAAAAAATGTTTTTTCACCCTTCGGGGTCCTTTAGGGACCCCCTGACAAAGGCTAGGGGGTCAGGAACTCTCTACCCTGCCCCCTTTTCACGTTCGCCACCTCTATTTTTCACTCTCGCACCCACAACAAACAAAATGGCGGCCGACACTTCCTGATATCGACCGATTCAAACGTTGACTGACATGTAACCACCAATCAGAATTACGCTTGCGCACGTTAGGGTGCGCGCACGGTGCACGCACGGTGCGCGGCTATAGATATTTATGTGCTTTAACTGTAATTTTCTCAGGAACTACTGAACAGATTGACACCATATATGCAAAAGGCACATCCCTGACCTGAGGACTACCTCTCTGCCAAATTTCAAGTAATTCTGTTCAGCCGTTCGGGCTGTACCTTCGACTAAAGGTCCTACGGGAAAATGCATGGGGAAAATGTGTTTTGGGACCGCCCTTTTTCCTCGGCCCCCGCTTGACGAATCACCCCGAGACTTTCAGGGTAGGAGCTGAGCGGAACGCCCCATTAGTTTTGAAAATTTCGCGAGGATTCGTCAACTGGCGCCAAAGTTATTCAAAATAGAATTTTCAGATTTCCTATGGAAACACAGTCCTAACTATAACTATCTACTGGCAACCGCCAGTAGATTATATATATATATATATATATATATATATATATATAGACAGGTGTAGTCTATAACACGAGCTGCGTGGACCCCTCCCCTGATACACTGAATGTCTCAACCATGGCCCGCTAAGCGATGTGTTGTGGTACACTGGGTGGCTGCCAATGATTGTGCTGCACAGCACGCCAGCGAAGAAGCCGGCGACACAACTAGGGAAGCGGAACATCACAGGCGCCTCGTTCTAAGATGCCTGCTGGCACGTGGCCAAAGCCTGTCTTGGCAGGCCCAAGCCACGAAGTCACCGGTAAACAGCTTGGAACAGATTGCCAGCAGGGGACGCCCACAGCACCAGCTTGGCTGTCAGCTGACCCCTGAGCCTCATCTCATGTGATGCCCCAAGTTTCAAAGCAGGGATGTTATGTACGGTCTCAGTTTCTGGGGCCTTTGTGACTTGTAAATATCCAGGCAGACTGCTCAGCGTGGCTGTGTGAAACAGACGCCAAGGGCGTCAGGGTCAGGTTGGGCATGCACACATTCTCTGCTCTGTAGTTTTGATCCCAGTTTTCACATTAGCAGCTCTTTATTAGAGAAAATAAACCTGATAACGTCAAACTCCACAGTTTGATGAAAGGCAAAAAAAGATGACCAGTGTGGGCTAGTTTTATACACACAAACACCCAGAACAGTGAAAGGAATATGGCTCAGGCCGCAGACTGCACAAAAATCAGAGTCCCCCCTTTCAAGTAAGGGGTGTCTGACGTACAACATAGCCCAAGTAAAAGCTGCACCCCACAAATACCTGAACAGTCTGAATACATGGCATTTTAAATTCGTTTAAATGTCTGCTCATTAAGTAAAATCGCATTTAGATAGTTATAAATACCTTGAGCTGCACACAGGCTGCTATCTCTCCACTACTTTAAAACTGTGGCAGTTGATTTTTCTTCTTTCATATTAAGCACATTATAAACTGAGCTTGCGCTAACCTAGATTGTGTTTGCACCGTTCTCCACCTTGCACTGACGTCACAATATATTGCGTGATGACTATTGCTCTTCTTGTTCTAAATAAAGCATTGCACGGGTCCACACTAACAAACATCGGGGCATATTATCAAGCACGGCGTTAAAATTATTGCCGCAGAAAACTACCGCTAAAGCGGCGATAATGGGCTTGATAAGATGCCGCAGAGAATTCCCATAGAAGCCCATGTTCACACCAGAACATGGGCTTCTATGGGAATTCTCTGCGGCATATTATCAAACCCATTATCGCCGCTTTAGCGGCGGTTTTCTGCCGCTAAAGCGGCGATAAGTTTAACACCGTTTGTTGATAATATGCCCCAGAGAGTGTTCCCAGAGCTTGCCCATCACGGTACCCAGCCAAGGACGTTTCAATGGTCCCAGGTTATTGTTACACAATGCATCAATTGGATTGCTCGATTAAACTGTGAGAATGACTAAAATCCAATGTATGACTACCATGAGAGAATCTTCAAATGTATCCTGTAGTAAAATGTTTCTTCTTGCTCGTTCCCCATTGGTGCGTATCCTGAGAACCATGTGCTTGTGTAGGATGTATAAATGTCTTTATCTAAAGACCTATAACAGGACATGTGGATTTTTGTATTCAGAAACCTTTTTCCCGCACCCTTAGAAGGCAAGTGTATGCCGGATTTAACTTAGAACTGTACCGAGTTCTCTGTACCCATGATTTGTATGCTTTGCTGCTAAACTTTCTTATGGCATGTTCTATGTAATCTGCCTATTAATACTTTATATAAAGCTTTGAAACGAGAACCTTTGTCAATCTTACAAGAATGTTTCCGCATCTGCTATTGTACTTAATCTCATATAAATAGTGATAACTTCAGTCGGGGAGCAGCAAAGCCCGTCTCAGGACTACTCCAGTACCACTCCCAGACATTGGCGTGCCCCAGGATTTTAGGATAAATTGCCGCACTAACAAAACCCATGCTTATGGCCCCACAATGTTCAAACTCTTAAAATCCCTCAATTTCTAATGTATTTTCTAAATCTATTAAACATTTGCAGTCAATGAGTAAGTGAGTTTTACTCTATGCGTAGGTATGATTTACACCTGAACATCAGGTTTGATTATCAAAGCTTTTACTATGAATATATAATACAGGAGCAAAAAACTGTTACTTAGGGAAACCTACATATTAATGAGCCAAGTCTAAGCCCTGAGTAGGACACACCTACTCCTAGAAGATTCTTTGTGAATTAGACCTGGATATTCAGGTGAAACTCATCACCAAGCGCGACGTAAGGGACACTTACTTGTAAACAATGCTGTGTGAATCTGGCCCTCAGCCATTACTCAGAAGAGCTGCGTTGTGTTGGAGCAAGCACCATCCACCTCCTTCACCCCCGCCTCTCAAGCGAGAAGCCACCCCTCCCCAATATAGGCTGACATACTGGTTTGATCAGAAAGACTTCAAAACACCCCCACACACTTTTGAGATAAACATTGCCCTCCCCCTTTTTTTAAAAAGATTTTTATATAGCACAAACTAGACCCGAGACATCGGGTATCAGAGCGCTTTACATGAGCACCAGTTTCGTTTACAGAAAGACACATTAATTTTTGTTAGGCAAGGGGAGATTAAGTGATTTGCCCAGAATCACAGGATGTTCAGTGGCATTGCCGAGACCCGAACCCAGTTCCCCAGCTCCGAGGTCGACCGCTCTAGCCGTAAGGCTACAGCCTCTCCCCAGTCTTTGAGGCTTTGATGATTAGTGGATAACCAGATGTTCCTACAATATGTAACTTAAGTTCTCTTCTTACTCAAAAGAGGGCCCACTTTGTGGCTGAGGTAATCAAACTTGAGCAGTCAGTGCTTGGCATAGCATACCTCTCTTTAATTACTTATGGTTTGGAGCACATTAAATGTTCTCTTGGACCCCTGCAATGTCCTTGCTACCTGTCAGGGGACAAAAATCTGCGGCAGAAACTGAAAATAACTGCGCTGGAACAGCCTGTTCTGTGTATGTGTATTTAATTTGCCTTTTTCCTAAACTTCAGCATCAGCAGGAGGCTCTTGGGGGTGTAGAGTGGTGTAAGGTGTGATTCACTTCCACTACCCCTAGAATTGTGATGAATTGAAGACTGTGGATCAGGACTGGAACAGTCCTTGCAGGCTTGCACGAGGAACAGTTCTGCAGGCAGATCTCCAACAGTTATTGGGGATTGTGGGTCAGAGGGGGAAGTGGAAACCACAATCTAGGTGAGGAAGGAGGACAGCCAGGGGTGGGGGTAGCTATGCTCGGCGACCCAACAAATGGACCAATTTACAGTGGAAGCAGAAAGCAGATGTAAAATGCAACACACAGGTCTTCGGTTATCACCAGTCACTGAAAGAGGGCAGCACATGCAGAGTGCTGAAACATGGATTTCACATGATCACTTGTCAGAGGAGAAGGGCAGATCCAGGCTGCTGAAACATGTGCAACACACAATCAGCAGTTGCAGAAGAAGTGCAGGATGAACTAAGCAGCTCAGCAGCCTTAGAAGGGTTCTGTGAAGGTGTTGCCCCAGGCCCTGTTTCTAGGTCACAGTTATTGTGCAAGAGTTGTTCTGTGACCAGGTCACACCTTGACCTGCTGGAATTAGTTCATTTTCAATCTCTGTATCAAAATGTCCTTCTTCTATATGATGATTCAAGTCAGACAGTGCATGTGGCTTCACAATGGACTCCAAGTGTGGAAATTCTAAGAAACAGCACAGGGGCACATTTAGGGAGAAGGGAGACAGCTATCTCTGCCTACCAGTAGCCCTATGGTTCACCGTACACATGTAGGGCTATAAAAACACAGGTGGAAACCCAACAGGGGTACCCTACCGCACATGTTCCTCCAAAATGCTCTCACATACTCTACATGCAATCAGGGGAATGAAGGTTCCATCCATGATATATTGCACAGATGTTCCAGGGTGAGCTATCACTGTGTATCTTGGTCAGTTTACCTGTGGTTGTTCTACCAGAAACATTTACCGGGATTCTGCAGTGAATGAGCAGCTACTGTTTTTTATTAAGCCGTGATAAAACTGAGTTTCTGCTGTGTGGCTTTACGATATCGGGTCCATCTCATCAGGTGATCCCCTGAAATCGGCAGGTAATGCTAAATCCTATGGGGTCTCCTGGATGCTGATCTTTTCCCTCAACATGCCCGTCAATTCAATCCCCTCCTCCTGTTTGTAGATGGTTCACGTGTCAGAGAAGAAAGTTTTTTCCTTTCTAAAGCCCCCCTTGCTAAGGTAATCTCCATTGTGTAGTACCTCACATTGATTACTGGAACAATATTTACCTGGGCCTCACTGACCCCTCTCTGATAAAGCTATGGAGAATTTGAAAAAACTGCAGTGAAGTATGTTACAGGTGTCAGCGCAGGGCACCCCTAAAATCGTACACCCCAAAACACAGCTCAATAACTCGCACATGGGTGGGTGGCTCGGGCAGTGATAACCTCAATTTGATGAGGCAATGTTTCCACAGATGCGGTGCAACCCAGCATATCAAAAATACAGTCCATTAAGAAACGAATGAGGAATTCAAAATGATTTATTAGAAAAATTCAAAGGGTTCAATACAGGATAATTAGAATGCAGATGCATAACATCACTGCCATGAAGGTCCTCAGAAGCATAACAAGACAGTACAGAAAAGTAGGCAAAATCTAAAATATTCTAAGCTATAAAAGAGGAACAAAACCAGGAGTCCCTAGTAGCATCCAAAAGATTATCATAGGAAAGTCTGTTTCACCCCCAAAATCAAGGGTTTACATAAAACATATTTTTATCAAGTAGCATTGAAAGTGTAGGTTCATCATGGTTTGAGAAACAAAAATAAAAAATTCAGCAAATCAGAACATTAGATTAATAAGCGTCATGCAGCCTTACCTCCTAAGCACTATCCACTACATGAATATTGATTCAACCCCCTTGAACTGAAATCATCCGGAGACTTCAGAACAAATTAGTTACAAGAACAACAATGAACTATTATGAATGAATGAATGCATGCAAAACTGTGTGCAAGCAGAAGGACTTTGAAGAAAGTTACAATATCGAGCCCATGCTAGATAGTCTTCTTTGAGAACAGTGTCAATAGGAAACACATAAATATGACTTGCTTGACTACATTCATCAGAAATAATAAATAGTGAATGTGATATCCATTTTAAACAAGTTGGAATCACGGCCAGGCTGAGGCCTAATTAGCATAAGCCAAGAAAATGCACTTTAACAGGCCATAACAATTTTTTTTAAAGGCAATGCTACCATGTCAGTTTACACATGTGAATTCAAGTGTAGATTAATATCCTGCAAGTTGTTAATAATGCACAATTCGAAGAAATGTACAAAACAATCCACAAATTCCTCACACTGATTATTTTATAATCACTAAAATCCCTCCATAAGCTATAATATAGTTTGCATCACTTTCTGCTTCTTGCTTTCCAATTCTTCCACCATCTTGAGTTGATTATACTCTCAATTTCATTCCAAGTTCAGCCTTCTTCTTTTTGGACGACACCTTTTCCTTTTACAGCCACATTTCAAAAATATTAATTCAGACAATTGGAACAAAAGGAATAGAACAATTGCAGAAATTAACACTATAATTACAGGTTTTAGTGTTGTACTTAACATACCCCGACCCAAAATAACAATTCATTAATCTACCTTTCCAATCTCACCAACCCAGAAACCTACAGATTCCCATAAGACATGCTCTTCAAAAGCTCTTAATTCACAAGAAATGTTAGTCATGATTCAGACACAGGCATTAATAACCCTACTGTTACATGGAATGAAGGTGCAGCAGTCTCTCACCTTAAAAACCCTGCCAACACCGCCTTCCTTTGCAAGCAGGATATATATCTCTAAGGTTTTTTTACATAATTATTGCAGGCATGGCAATCAATTCATTGTTTAATTGTGTTAGTGTGCCGGTAGTATTAGAAACAAGCTGACTAAAAAGCGTAGACAATCTTCTAATTTTCACATCATTCATAGCCACACCAATAGTTGACATTATAGCCCATAATACATCTAGGAAAATTTGCCCAAAACCTTGTTTCACCCTCTCAAACCAACAGCATCACTCATTCCATTTTCATTTACATGGTAAGTCATTGGAAATACCAAATCAAGCTTACAAGAACCCACCAAGTTACGAGGTAGGTTCAAATAAGCAGTCTTACTACACAAATAATAAAGTGATCTAACTTAGTGGGCTCATGACTCCCCATACATATTTCAACCTTTTTCTCATGTTACATTCTCAACCTTGGATGAAAATTTGAAGTCCTAAATTCCTCTTTGGCCTTGATCTGTTCTCCAATTTTCTTCTCATCCTTCCAGTCTTTCAGAAATTGTAATCTCTTCTCATTATATTACTTAACCAAACCCATGATCTTCTTTACTCAAACTGCCCATATATTCCCATTTAGTCATTTTAGTATTAGGGTTAGACTGTGCAACGGTATTCAGATATTTACTTAAGGTTATTGAATGCTCAGAATCTTCAGTAACATGAAGGTGTTCCAGCAAAGTGTTGAAGTCCAACAGATATTGCAACAGAAACTCTTGCTTAATGAATATACTAAAAAAACATTACTAGTAAAAGGGGATGGCCTAGAAAGCGACCGCAATTAACATATTTGCCTGAGCTCTTAGTAAGCCCCCTGTTTAATTAGCTATGAATCCAGCACTGCAGGTGACGAGCAGACAGCACAAGCATCAGCAAAGACTCCCTTTCAAGCTTGATGGCCCTACTGAAGGAATTTGGGTAGATGACTGGTTTGAAAGTAAATTGGGCAAAATCATGCCTATTTTCCTTACTCTGTAGGGCAAACGAGGACAGATGGGAACCCTTACTATGCAAGGTTAGAGTGGAGGCCTGACTTGTTCAGGTGCCTGGGGGTGAATATCTAGCTCAAGGAGAGGGATCTCATTAGCAGGAATCTTGGGAGAGTGTTAACATCTGCATGTTAGTAACTGGTGTTCTCGGGTGGCCTTACACTTCCACCCATGAGTCGAGTGACGATAGCGAAGATACTATTACTGCTGCAAGTTCTCTACTTCTTTGCAGCCCTACTGGTGTCCTTACTAAGGCATTCTTTAAGGAAAAACACGCCATCCTCTCTGACCTAAAATGGGGTACTAATAGGAAAAGGGTGGCTCCCTCTGAAGGAGGACTTGGGGCGCGGAATTATAAGATGTGCTATGCAGCGGCACAATTACAATGGCCAATGCATTGGCTAGGCACTGCACCCAACACAGAGAGGGCTGATCTGACAAGGGAGCTCTGAGGAGGCTCCATTATTGGTTGGCTGTTAACTCCAGGCACGGGTGGTAGTGTGCGTAATAGACTTGCCAAAGTAACAAACATATGCTGGAACAAATACACATACGCCTGTGAGCTCCCCCAGTTGCCATTATAGGTGTTGCTCGAGATGAAAGCCCTGGAAAGGACTCAACGGTGTGGACTGAAGCTGGAGTGGAGTTAATGGGAGATTTATACAGGGACAGTGTCCTGCACACGTTTCCCAAACTATGTGAGACCTATGGTATACCGCAGGGATCATTTCCAAAATGTAATGCTTTAGTACGCCAATTAGATAGCTATCATATCTTAGCTAGGGGTAGGCACAATCGGAGCCTGCTGGATCACTACAAATTGTAGTGACCCAGGATAATGGAAAAACAGCAATTGTCATACTATACAATGCACTGCTAACGCAATGTAAATCTAATGGCCTTAGAGATGAGAAGTATGTGGGTGGGGGACATTGTGGAAGGCCTGTCACATAAAAATTGTGTGACTGCGTTAGAACATGTTCATAGAGTGTTAAGAAATCCAAGATTTAAATATGCTCAATTGAATTACCTCCATCAGACCTATTTAACCCCAAAACACATACATTGAATGTTCTTGGGTGCATCTTCTGCCTGACCCAGATGCTGGCTTTTATCACATGGGGTGTGATTGTCCTGTTATACAATGGGCATGGGGTGAGATGATGAAAAATGTGTCTGACCTTACGAGAAAGAGATTGTCACTCAGGCCAGGTTTCAGCTTACTGGTCGTAATGACATGATCAAAAAACCACAAATACCTGTGTGAAAGTGAAGACTTGCCACATATACTGTTTAAATGCCACATTGCAATGTCATGGAAATCTACTTGTGCCCCAACAATCAGAAACTGGCAACAAGATCTCAACAAAGAGGGTATTGGCTGAATCTGTATTCTCACATTGGCCGGAGGATGAGCTGGTGCAGTGGCATTAGGGTTGTGTGGGATACATATGTAGGGAAAGCATAGGCCAAAATTGACATGACTGTCATATGCTGTGTTTTGGTGTGAGTCAATAAGATTTCATCTGAACGAGGGACAAGCACAATAAGTGTATGACCCATGACAATTCCTTCACTTTGTTCATTTGCAAGGCAAACAGCTGCAACACCCTTTAGACAGCCAGGAAGAGCTACAGCTATTGGATCCAACGCAGCAGAAAAGTAAGCAACAGGCCTCATCACCCCTCCATGTTTTTGGGTAATTGACATAAGCATCCACTCGTCTCATGACAAGAAAGGAAAAAATCCTTAGTATAAACTGGCTTTGTGAGGACAGGTGCAATACATATATTTTCTCTTAATTCTCAGGTGGCCTTCATTCATTTGTAAGCAACTAGTACTGAATCCTTGATATCACCCTTTTTATGGGAATCAGTGTCAGGGAAAAGTTTGGAATCCACTGTTGACAGTAGACAATTACTTCTAAGAAAATCCTCACCTTCCTCTGGGTGGCAGAAGGATTCATCTTCAGGATTGTTTGAGAATTTCCTTGCCCCCCTTTCAATGTGATGACCAGGATACTCCATTTTTGTGGGTAAAACCTTGTGACCATTCTTTGTACGATGAGTCATGGGTGCAATTGTATATAGTTTGCAGTCTTTTTTGTCTTTGTTGCACCAACAGGTCATCAATTTATTGGACCAAAACTGAGTTACAGGGTAGGTGCAAACTTTCAAAAACGTTCTTACGTTTCTGACTAAAAATGTAAGGTCTTTCAGTATACCCCGTGGCATTTGACACCAAAAGAAGACTATATATTTGGAACTGAAATGCGAACAAGATATTGACTATCCTTGTACAGAAGAATGGAAAAGCATGGTTGGCATAAGTCAATGACTGTATACCATTCTGCATCCGCAAGAACCTGAAACAATACTCCATCTGGATTCTGGGCTACGGGACAAGATGGGATTACTATCAGCACTAGTAGCAATCAAGAATGATGCAAGATGTCCATTCACCCCAACATCTATATACGGGTCATTCTTGTCTACCTATAGGACTGCAGCAAGCATGCATTACGTCTCTGTTGAACACTGAGGAAAATCAATGGTCAGAATCAATGGATCCTGTCCGTACCCTGGATTGTATGGCATTTTTTTCCTGACATTTTTCTGCAATACTGGAGCTGTGGGCATATTCATATGGAACTGCCCTTGATTTTGCACATTCTGCATAGGACTCTGATTGGCTGGAGCAAGAAACTGTCTGCATCTGCAATTTGCTGTATATGGGGAACAAAAGAATTCTGGATTCTGAATTCTCTCTGGTTTCCGTCTACTCTTGCACTTCTGGTGTCGATTTTTTTTGCAGAATTTGACCAGCAGTGTTCTTCTTTAGAAAATTAATATTCTATTTCACTCCAGAATTATTCACCTTTGCTCTGCCTAGACTTTGAGTCTGTAATCTCTCGTTCCGGCACCTTGCATCCCTTGCATGCCATTTATTCCAGACTTTTCAGGCACAAAATATGAATGAGACTCATCATGAGATTTCTGTAGTTTCGCTGAATCTGTTTCAACTTCACTGTCATCAACTTCTCTTTAATCGTATTCTGCTTCACGTCAAAACAATAATTACAGTATTTGGCGTACTTCAGAACCTCATCAATACTCTTAGTTTGTCAACACATCACACTCTGCTAAATATGAGAACTAAGCTCCAGATGCAACCCCAAAACTAAAGCTGAAACAAATTCTCTAAGACATTATTTTTCAATCTCTTCAATTCCGCTTTATTTACACTAAATCTGCATAAGCCTTTCATAGTAAGCATGCACCGACTCCTTCGGCTCTTGTATAGCTCTCATTATTTTTGCCTAGTACACCACCCTCTCTAACACTTTCTTGCTTGCTCTGTCACCCCTCTGTATTTCTCAGTAATCACCTCAGCTGGGACATTGTTAGGTAGAACCCTAGTTGATTTTTCAGTTGGCCAAATAACAATAGTTTTGCACTCTGTCCACAAGCCTCTAGGAACAACAATTTCAAATATTGAATCCAAATCGATCCACACATGATTTCTTCGTGTATTGGGGTGCGGCGCAGCATGTTTTGGGAGGCTTAATCCCCGTCCAGGCGTCCTTTTCATTAATTGCCCAACTATTATACGACCTGCTACGACGCATTAAACACTAAAATTTCAAGATTCAGTCATATCTCCCTGCACTGAATTTTCAGCAATCTATTACCTTGGTGTTCCAATAATGTTTTGTCCTGATGATGAATAGATGTATTACGATGGGTCAAAACACCATCCCCACTATATCGCTGAAAACGATGTGGATTCTTGAACACACATACGTGTAATGAAATTATTATAAATTGCTATCTTTATACTTTTAATGCACATTATTGAACTGTGGTTTCTTTTCGCCAAGTTTGTCTTTCTTTACTTACACTTTTTGCACCGCCTGCACAACCCTGAGCACTTTATGCACACTTCACACCTTGAGCACCGTTCCCTTTCTATTTATTTTTGATGCCATGTAACATCAATTGTTATAGGCAATTGAACAGTCTTTTTTTAATGAAAAAAATATTTTTTGAGGCCATATCTCTTTTTTTCGACTTGTGGAGATTAACAATAACCTTTTACAGTATTGTATGATTCTTACATTTAACTATAAATAATACCTTTAAGACATTGTTGATGATACCAGTTATACCGTCCGTTTAATGTTTAGGGGTGACTCCTGTTGTTGATATCCAAACTAATCTAAAGCGTTTTCAAACTTGTTACCAATCTATGACCCTCCTTATACCACTTGTGAGGTTCCTCTCTCAATTTTAGAAAACTTGTCATAAAAGCATAGAGATCGCCCCCCCCTAGTTCAAGCCACATGCACATAATAACCTCAATGCACTTTCCTTAAAGGAAATTCTGCCACTGTTTCTGGTTCTGAAACACTCACTGCTACCTTTGCTTTCTTCCCTGTCTCAGTATTTCTTCTTTTTAGTGGTAAATTTCTTCCTCCACTTTTCTTTGTATTTCTTTGTAATCTCTTCAATCTTTAGTGTGCTCAACAAAATCTTTAATATGAGCATGTAAAGTCACCAGATCCATCTTCTTTATTTCTGCTTCAATCAAACTCAGTCTGTAACTGCTCTGTAAATTTCTTGTCCTACTTACATTGACTTCATATCCTTCAGCTGAATCCTTATGCTTATTATGTGCTTGATCTGCATACCTTGCTACTTCTCTGATCAGGTATCTCATTTTATCCACGTCATATGACATTAGTCTATTTAGGTCAATTATTCCCAGAAGGATTTCTGCAAATTCAATCTTCATGTGTGCAGTATTAGGATCTCTCTTTACAAATTGTAGTAGACACCGCTGATGCATCAGTAGACACAGCAGCCGACGTAGCACCAGAGACAGAAGCAGAGTAATAAAGATAGCAGCAGAGACATCACTACTAGTACTGGGCAAAGCTATCGATGTATTCTTAAGCAGAGCACTTGCACTCGCAGTTGTACCAGTTGTACTCGTATTTGTTATGGCAACCTTTGTTAGCCCCTGTTTACTGGTACTTGATTCACACACTGCAACCATAGCAGGTACCATTGGTCTTTGTGCCTGTGTCTGTACACCATATATGTATGGAGGAGGTCTAGAATTCAAAAGATAATTTAGAAAGTTATCCTCTTTATCGGAATCCTTCTCTTTGTCTTGTTTCTCCCTATCACCTACATAGCTAACACGTCTGATCTTTTTGTCTGTCTCGTTAACTATTGCAGGGGAAACTCTGACTCCCACCATATCCTCCCTCCAAAATCTCTTCTGATTATCCCACTTGGTTTCTAATCACTGTCTAAATTCATCTATAAACTGTTTCTTCATTTTCTTTCTCTCTTTCTGTATACCCATTCCATTTATTCAATGATTCAAATTGTATTTGTCTAGATAGTGGCTTCCGCTCATACATTGTTTGCCTCAAGAAATCTAGCTTCCTAATATTGAAGGTACCCTCTGCAAGTCCTTGTCACCAGAAGAATAATCATGCCAACCTCAAATCCAGGTACACTTATAAAGGCCAACATCTGTTAACATACTGTAGGTGGACACCATCTGGAGGAAGGTTCTGACTCTCCATAGAAGGTGCGCTAGTAGCTTTATGCTTTTTTCAAAACAGCAGCCATTGTTCGCACTCAAAATAATCCAAAAACCACACAAAATGAAGAAACAGACAACTACCAATCACTGTGCGGGTATGCCAAAGATAAACCAATCAGAGATCAACTTTGACAGTAACCAGCCACTGACAGCATGACTCTGTGGTAACATCTCACCAATCCCAGTGCTGCTTCACAGCTGGATAACCAATTGCAGCACAGCGTTTCCATAAATAGGAAAAACACAATTGAATACACAACTTTTTTCTGTCTTTGAACGCACACAAATAAACAAAAAACCTTCTCAGCTCAACCTAAAAAGGAGAAAATGAGCAAGTTAGACTAAAGAATCTCACATACAATGGAAACAAGACTAGTAAATTTGCTGCACATAAAGCGTACTTGTGTCAAGCGGCAATTTTCTGCCTAGTGTACTTATTTCCGTACACTGAAGAGAAAAGAACAGCACCCCAAATTAGACACACAAAAACCATAAAAAGCGGACTAATTCAGAATAAGATGCCTATCTGTGTGAATGCGGCACCTCGCAAATCACACTACCTTTACAGAAAAGTTCAACAACTTCAACAATAATATCTTGAGTATTTGGATTTCTATGAATCAAATTACCAAATCAACAGATAATAAAACTAAAAACCTTGTTGATGCAAAGCACAAAAAAAAATAGGTACATCAAAATGACAGTAATTAAAGCACCAACTAAACCAAGAATCAATAGCAAATAATCAAAAATCTCACATCCACTGTAACCAGCCAGGCTTTGATTAATGGGATACGATAGGAATCTCTACTGTGGGCCACCTTGTGAAAAAGGGGAAGATACTAACATTTGTGGAATTAAGGGAGCAATATGAGCTAGCTCAGGGTGAAGCCTTCCGTTGTCTGCAGGTGCAACATGCCCTTCAGGCTGCACTCCCAAACATGGCTGGCAAGTCTACCGGAATTGTCCCCTTTGGAGGACCGATTGCTCTCGGAACCTATACTGGAGAAAGCTGTATCTTTCACATATAAGAAACTATGTAATAACCTGCTGGATATGTTTCATACTCTTCGACAGAAATGGCAGGCAGATGTGGGGCAACTTGGAGATGATGATTGGCAAACTGCACTGATGTCCCCGAAAGAAGCAGCCCTTCCCCTCAGGCTTCGCCTTATCCAATTGAAAATCCTACATCGAACCTATTTCACGGGGGCTGCGTTGGCGAAGATAGGGTAGAGACAAGATGCGCAGTGTTTCCGCCAATGCAACTGCGAAGCCACATTCTACCACACAGTTTGGTAATGTCCCCACATACAAAATCTAGGGGAGAAGGCTACAACACACATGCAGAGAGCGCTAGGAAAAGAGATTGTCTTACCACCCCAACTGGGGCTCCTTAATATATGGGAGGCTACAGACCCCACAGAAGTGGAGCAACAAATGACCACTCTGGGATACACACTGGTGAAACGAGCAATTGCAATGAAATGGGGGGTGAAAGAGAAGTCATCGCCGAAGGGTTGGACTAAGGACTTAGACAATTGTGTGATTGCAGTAAAAGAGGTGTTTAAATCAAGAGGCTGCACAAAAAAATGGAGTAAATGGGATGTATACCGGGGTGAATTGTGTATCTTACCCACTAAGGAAATGAAGATGAGGGAAAATACCCGAAACACAATGAGACTTAACGACTGATTTACTACTGATTCCTATTGAATGTATGAAGAATGTACTTGTACAATTGTATACAAAGCAAGAAATGCGATTTATTTGTTTTAAACTAATAAAAAGTTTTTTTTTAAACAAAAATCTCACATCCAGTGTAACAGGCCATTACTCAACGCAAACTACAAACCGCACTTTCAACTACATTCAATGATGCATCAGTAGCACAGTAAATACTCTCAGTCTCTTGAATCATTCCACTCTACTAATACTTACAATCCTTTACACAGTAACAGCTCTGTAGTATCAGGTACTCAGCAATAATCCAAAGAAATGGACTCGGGAATGCAGACAAAAAGTGAGTCTAAGGACATTGCAAAAAAATGTCTAAGGCATCCCCTTTCTTGAAACCATCCTCTGCTACCAAACGTTTGTGGGTGTAGGGCACCTCCAAATCTTACACCCCAAAAGAGTACTCAATTACACTGCCACAGGTGTGTGGATCGGGGAAGGTGTTAACCTCAATTTGATGAGGCAATGTGTTCCAAGATGAGGTGCAAACAGGCAATCAAAAATACAGTCAGTTAAGAAAGAACAGACTAAAAAAAAGAGTTCTGGGGCGGAATAAGGAATTCAAATAGATTCATATCAAAAATTCAAAGGATACAAACCAGGATAATTAGAATGCAGATGCCTAAAACCATTGCCATGAAGGCTCTCAGCAACATGACAATACAGAATAATAGGCAAAATCTAAAATATTCTAAGTTCCAAATGAGCAGCAAAATCAGTAAGAAATCGGACAGCAACCCTAGTAGCACTGAAAAGATATCATAGTAAAATCTGGCTCCCCTCAGAATCGAGGTTTTATATAAGAAATTGTCTCATAGACTAGCATTGTAAGTACAGATTCATCATGGTGTGAGCAAAGGAAATACAATTTCAGCAAATTAGAGTATTGGATTATTAAGCATCATACAGTCTTACCACCTAAGCACTTCCCCACTGCATGTTTGAGCTAATTTCATCCAGAGAGGTCAGAACAAACAAGTTACAAAAACAACCGTGAACTATTATGAATGAATGCAATACTACATGCAAGCGGAAGGGCCTTGAAAAAAGTTAAAATACTGAGGCAATGCTAAAGATTCTTCTTTAAGAACAGTGTCAATAGGAGGAAATAATACATGACTTGCTTGACTATGTGCAGCAGAAATAATAAACAGTGAATGTGACATCCATTTAGAAGAAGATGGCGTAGAGGCCTAGTTAGCATTAGCCAAGAAAAGGCACTTTAACTGGTGGTATCAAAACTGTTTCAAACGCAATAATACAATCTCAGTGTACACATGTGAATTTAAGTATAGATTAATATTCTGTGTGTTGTTAATAATGCACAATTCAAAGTAATGCAGAAAAATGTCCACACAGGCTTGACAAAATTTGAGCATGTTTCAAATGCAGGAGGCTAGCTACATTTGCTTCCAGTGAAGCAGAGAGTCCATTTAAGGTGCTTTTCTGATGCACCCAGATTTTAATGGTCTTGATCATTCCTGTTTCGGTACAAAGTTATTTCCATACAGTACCAGAGACCCCTATGCTCTAACCTATGCTCTAACCTCCTGCTTCTCCTGCAGGATCTGTTAATAGTTCATGTGCTGGCAGAAGGTCCCCATAACATTTTCAATAGTTTGCCTATTCACCTCTGCAGCTTGAAGATCAATCTTTCCATAAAGAAACCTCTTAAAACCTTATTGTTTTGTTGAACTATGTTTCTTTTTGCTGTTGTCCTTTATATGCTTCAGCAGGTTATAATTTTCGGCAGCAAGATGCATCTATCAGTGGACATAGCACTTAACAAGTAATAAGCCAAATCAGCTTAAATGGCCGATACCCCACTGCTATGGCTAACTGTTAGTAGTGTTATAGCCTGACTATGGTGACAGTGTTGCAGCGCGTAATGTCAAATCCACCCCTTCGTCACAGACCAAATATCGCAATAACACATTCACTCAAATACATTCATTGGTGGGGCCCATAACACCAACACTCACACTTCATTGATCTGTTTCCATAGAGGGATACGTTTCCAAACGCTGACATGAAAGGAATATCTTTTCACCTAAACCCTAATATACATTGATTACTTTTATTAGCTTCAAACCTCGTGATATTCCCCTCATTGGTGATGAATCAGTTAGTTGGTTTTGTAGTTTGGTAATTCAATTCATTTTTTATGCCCTTCTCTTAATCTAATTTCTTCAAATAATCGACCCAACACATTTGTCTATTAATCAAAGTATCGTTTATCTAATTAAATTGCAAATTTTCAGAAAAATCATCGTCCAAACCGCAGAACATCATATTTACCTAATCTGGCTATTAGTCGTCCTCTAAGTCAGTCAAGTGGTGGAAAAATCTTTAAATTCATCAAAGTCAGGCCGCAATTCAGTCTCTCAAAGATTCAGGATAACAGCTGTCCAGCAGTGTCATCGTCCTCTCCGTCAGCATAATGTCAGGAAATTCGCAGCAAGACAAATCGAACGACAGGCTTTTTTAACTCACTATTCTACCGTCTTTTATAATGATTTTAATGTCAAAACGTATCAAGAATGAGTTTTAGACAGTCCTGATTGGTGGATTTGGGGTCACTCGGTAAAGTTCTCACATAGTCCGTTAGATTAAGTCATCGCACTTGCTGGTTCCGGTTTTAAAGACAGTTTATTGTTTTGTAGTCCTGGCAACTCTCCCAGTATGACCTTGGTTGGTACATCTTTCCTGGGGTCAGGACGAGGCCATTGTTGCTGGCGGTGGCACAGGCGCACTTCACCCAAAACCTCGTGGGACTGTAGCAGTCACGTCGTGTGTCTCAGTCGACCATCTTTACCAAGGCCCAAATGGTCAACTTAAGTAAAACAAACACAAAAATGTCATTTGGAATCTACACACTTCTCCAGTTGTCAGACAGCAACACGGTGAAGTTATTTGTGCTCTCGGCTGATATACCCAGTCTCTTCAAAGTGAAAACAATGCATTAGGTGCGAGATGTGATTTGAGGGTTCTAGTATTTGTTCTTCTTTGGGGACTAAATGGGGAAGCCAGTGTTTACAAAAGGTCGGCATTCTTTTAAATACAGAAATATCTCCCAGCACATCTTCTTTCTATGTTGCAAGTTATTGTGGGCTTCTGGACCAGAGGGCCACCATTCAAGGAGTGTTGTTGTTCCACGCAGCGCTCTAACACAATGTCATTGTTGCTAGACCGCAGCCAGACAAGAGACATGGTTATTGAGGAGAACGCTGGGTTGGGCTGTTGCATGAGGGACCCACACTGAACAAAGGAAGGGGATGGGAAGTCCCCAGCCAATAGGTAAGACTGGCTATGGATGCACAGGGACATACAGGCTGTCGTGTCCAAACTGGACAGAAGCACCTCAATACCTACTCGGGTGATTAGCTGCGCTATACAAATTGATTGACAAAAGACAGCCTGTGGGGTAACAGCCATCTTTGCCAACCATGTACATAGTGTATGAAAAGGACACCCCAATGCACTCGATTACAGTAAAACATCCTTCCACACAGCTCACACTTCCTAAACAAGGGCCACTTGTAAGGAGTTGCAGGAATACCAGTGTGAGGGGCTGAAAATACCTTTTACAGAAAGAGCCTATAGTCAGTCTCCTTACATGGGTACCAATAAAAGGCCTCTGTATAGCGCCTTGAGACCCTCACGGGTGAGTAGTGCGCTTTATAAACCCCTGAGTTATTGTTTGATTGATCTGTCCATAGTCACTGCCCGTCTTCTTGTATCCAGGGCAGTAACCGCCCACTCTTGGGTTAGGGGGTTTACTTTGGGGGATTCTCAGTCACCAGGGCCAGACTCCACTGAAAAAGAAGGGTCTGGTGATATCACAGAAGGAAAAACATAAGGCAGGCCAGAAAAAAGGAACATAGAAACAACTTTTACAAACTCTGCAGAGGAATTCCCAGCCCTAACTTGTAGGTGCATGCCCACCAGCAGGGGCATAGCTTCAGGGGGTGTTTGGGGTGTTACACCCCCTAATAATTGCATTTTCTGGTAAATAGTTGGGTACAGCTGCTTTCAGTCGGGTATGGTGAGCTGTCTGTCGGAATTCACCAGGCATTTGTACATGCACACACAAAAATGCACACACACTCTCTCCCTTTCTCTGTTTTGAAAGTATTTCAAGAGTTGGGCTATTTTACTAAATATTGTGTTTTCTCTGACTTAGTACCCCTATCAATCTGTGTCCCTCTCCCTTTTCAGTGCCCCTTGCACCCTCCTCATGCACCTTGCTTGTCGTGTAATGTATTTTAGCATGATGAAACGAGATTGTTGGAAAATCTGATACTCACACCCCCCCCAATCATGGGGTTTTACTGACAGGGAGATTAAGTGATTTGCCCAGATTCACCGGATGTTTAAGCCTCCGCCGACTCGGACCTGGTTCCCTAGCTTCAAAGTCACCGCTCTAGCCATTACGCCACAGAGCTTCACGTGGCTCTGCCTGCTCTCCCTCCTCCTGCATCTAAGTCAATCAATCCGGGTTTATAAAGTTCGACTACTCACCCGTGAGGGTCTCAAGGATCTGAGGGAGGGGGCCGGGGGAGCTGCTGATCCGTCTGGGCACTGGGGTTCAGTCGAAGAGCCAGGTCTTAAGATCCTTCCTGAATTGGGTTAGTGATTGGGATTGCCTGTGGTGGAGACGTATGGTGTTCCACGTCTTGGTGGCAAGGTAAGAGAAGGATCTTCCTCCAGTCCTGGTCTTGCAGATTCACGGGACGGTGGCCAGGGCCAATTGGATGGAGTGAAGGTGTCTGGTGGGTACGTGGAATGAGAGGAATTGGTTCAGATATGCTGGTCCTGCGTCATGGAGGGCTTTGTAGGTGTGTTTTTAGGAGCTTGAAAGAGACTCTTTTGTTGACTGGGAGCCAGTGGTGTTCTTGCAGGTGTTCGTGATGTGGATGCGGCGGGGAATGTTGAGGACCAGTCTGGCTGCCGCGTTTTGAATGTTCTGTAGTTTCCTGAGGAGTTTAGGGCTGATGGTGGCATAGAGTGCATTGCCATAGTCTAGTCTGCTGTTGATGAGTGCGTGGGTGACCGTCTTTCTGGATTCAATGGGGATCCATCTTAAGGTCTTTTGAAGCAGGCAAAGCATGTGGAAGCATGATAAGAAAATGGTATTGATCTGCTGGTTCATAGGGAGCAAGGAGTCCAGTATGATGCTGGGGTTTCGTGCGTTGTCAGTGGGTGTGGGGGAATCCTAGTGCAGCGGGTCACCAGGAGTCATCCGAAACTGAGGGGGTGGGTCCCAGGATGAGCATGAGTTTAAGGCAGGTGTCTCTCATCCAGGTGGAGATGGCCTTCATCACGTTATGAAAGTTGTTTCTGGCGGCTGTGGTTTTGTTGGTGAGGGAGAGTATCAGCTGGATGTTGTCATTGTAGGGGACATGTTGAGTCCGTGGTTTCTGACGATGGCTGATAGTGGGGCCTTGTAGACATTGAAGAGAGTGGGGCTAAGGAGAAGCCTGCCTGGGGCACTCAGCAGCTGATCTCTGTGGGTCCTGAGAGGAATGGTGGTAGTCTGACTCTCTTTGTTCGACCTTGTTGCAGATGCCAGCGTCGTGGAGTCTCATGATTAGGGTGCACTGGGAGACTTTGTTGAAGGCGGCCGAGAGGTCCAGAAGGATGAGGGCTGCTGTTTTGCCCCAGTCGAGGAGAGAGCAGATGAAGTCGTTGGCGGCGAGGAGGGCTGTCTCAGTGCTGGGGTTGCTCCTGACGCCAGATTGGGAGATGTTCAGGACATGGTTGGCTTCAATAAACTAGGTGAGTTGGGTGTTGATGGCCTTCTCAATGACCTTGGATGGGAAGGGGAGCATGGAGATCGGTCTGAAGTTCTTGAGGTCTGTCGGCTTGGCAAATGGCTTCATCAACAGCGGGTTGATCTCTGCATGTTTCCAGTCATTGGGGAATGCGGCCGTCTCGATTGAGGAGTTGATGGTGTGGCAGAGCTCTGGGGTGATGGAGGTGGGAGCTCTATGGAAGATGTGATGCAGGCATGGGTGCGAGGGGTGTCCAGAGTGGATGCTCTTCATGGTCTTGAGTGGGTTGTCCATGGTAAGCGAGGTCCAGTTGATCAGGATCTGTTGGGGGTCGGCGTTGTTGGGTGCAGAGGTGGCGGGCGTGGTGGGGGGGTCTTGGATGTCCAAGCTATCATAGATCTGCCTGATCTTATGTTGAAAAAAAGTGCCAAGGTTATTGCCGAGGTCTTGGGATGGTGCGAAGTCTGTGGCCTCGCTGTTGGGTCTGGCAAAACTCCTTGACGATGGTGATGAATTCTTTGCTGTTGTGTGCATTGGCATTGATTCTGTCTTTGAGGGCTGTTTTCTTTGTAGTTTTGAGAAGGAGGTGGTGTGCAGTGACGGTGCTTTCAAAGGCTTCGTGGACTCCCGGGTTTTTGCTGTTCCTCCATCTCTTTTTGAACCATTTGCAGGTGCATCTGGACTCCTAAAGGGCGGGAGTGAACCAGCTGGCTTTGTTGGAGGGTTAATTGCCCGGGGCTTTCTTGAGGGGTGCCGAAGTGTCGGAGCTATTGGAGATCCATCGGTGGAGGGTACGTACTGAGGTGTTGGCGTCTGTGGATGTCGGCGGTGGGGTTGTGCTAAGGGAGGCGGTGAGATGTTCTTTGGTGACCTTGTTCCAGCTTCTGCGGGGGAGGCAGTGGGCATGGTGGTGTACGGTGGGTTTAGTGAAAGCGAAATGGACTCAGTAGTGGTCGGTCCAGAGAAGTTTGAAGGTGACATTTTCACTGGCGGAGAATACAGGGTCAAGATATGTTTCACTAAGTCGGTAGGAGAGGTGACTAGCTGCTTGAGTCCTACATTGGCAAGGGTCTCAAGAAAGGATGCAGTGTTCCGGTCGTTTGGGTTCTCCAGGTGAAAACTGGTCGCCGAGTAGAATGTAGTTGCTGGATGTGAGAGCCTGGGGTGCGATGAGGTCGATGATGGCATCGGTGGAGGGCGGGTGGGTGCCAGGCAGTCTGTAGATAAGGGTGCCACAGAGGGTGGTGTTGGGGCTAGTCTGAACCTGGAAGTGGAGGTATTCCATGCTTGTCGTTGGGTCGTCTGAGTAGGTGGTCAGGTAGAGGGTGTTTTTGTGGACGATGGCGATGCCTCCTCCTGGTTTGTTAGTGAGGACCTTGCGGATGATCTTGTACCTGTCTGGGATATTGGTGGCAATTAATAGAGCTGAGCTGGGGTTTATCCAGGCTTCCGTGAGGAAGGCAATGTCAGGAGAGATGGAGTCGAGGAGGGCCCAGATTTCTGCAGCATGTTTGTGAAGAGAGCAAATGTTGAGAAGGAGGCAGCTGAGATGGTCAGGGACGCTGTGAGCTGGTCCTGCGGTGGGAGGAGCTGAAGTGCAGAGGTGGGTGAGGGTGCGGTGGTAAGAGAAGGGGCCATGGGTGTCACAAGGCGTTGCAAGGTGGCTGGTGGTGTTGCGTCCTGGGTTGAGGGCGTGGAGGGTGCCAGCATTGTAGCGGTGGCAGGTCCAAGGACAGGGGTTCATGGCACTGGGTGCGGTCCAGGTGCAGACGGATGCAGACGGGCTTGCTTTTGGCGCACCAGTGGCTCGCCCACTGCACGGCCGCACAGCAGCTGCCATTAAGTAGTGTGCGGGGGATGGACAAGTGGGAGGTTGGGAGCAGGAAATTGGCACTGGAGGGGGCGGGGCCACGGGGATCACAGCGGCAGGGAAGAACCGGCAACAGGTGCTAAAGGTACAAAAGGAAAAAAAAGTAAAAAAGTGCAAAAAGGTGAAGGGACATAATCTGAGAAAGGCAGAAAAGAGAGTCAAAGGGCAGCCCAGAAGCAGAGCAGAGACACTCTACCACTAGACCACCAGGGATGATGTCCGGGTGGAAGCCTGCGGGTGGAGGAGGGCCTCAAATCACTGAGCAGATGGGCAGATGGTCAGCAGCAGGGAGCTCGGAGGCAGCAGCCACCAGGTGGAGCTGTGCAAGTAAGGGAGCAGTCTACTGATAAGATTAGTGGATTCCACCTTAACCAAGCAGCAGCCTCCATTATGTAGTGTGCGGGGAGCTGGACAGCTCGGAGACAAAAAACGCTTGAAAGTGGCACTGGAGAGGGGCGGGGCTAAGGGGGATATCAGCAGCAGAGGGAGAACCAGTAAAAGGTGCAAAAGGAAAATAAATGAAAAAAGTGCTAAAAGGAGAAAGGACAGAAAAATAATCAGAGAAAGGCAAGAAAGAGAGACAGAGGGCAGCCCAGCAGCAGAGCAGAGACGCTCTACCACTATACCACCAGGGTCAGATAGTCAGCAGCAGGGAGCTTGAGGGCAGCAGCTACCAGGCAGAGCTGTGCAAGGAAGGGAGCAGTCCACTGCTCCTCGGGCGCTGGGGCTGCCTGAACCACTCCCAAGTATTGAGTAGGTGCTCTCAGGCTTGGCACCACCAGAATTCAACCATAAGCCAGTGGACAGTGTGGTGGTTCTTTCCGCAGACAAAGGAAACCCTGGGGTTGTAACCTCTTCCCTCCATGTTGCCCGTGCTTGCAAATTCATTTTGCATCCAGGATCTGGGAGATACAAGGGTGCAGGACTTATGCTGCGAGCTCCAAGCTACTGTGGCTGTCATGGGCCCTAAATAAGCTCCTCGTCTTTGATTGTACTTTTTTTAAAAATAAAAAATATTGCAGTAACATGAAGGTTTGCAAAAGTGCAGGTAATGTAAATCAATGCATGACATATTACCACACATCTCCACATTAAGCCCATGGGGTCCTCATGCATGAAAGCGTACTATGCATCACCGATTTTAGGAACAATTCTACAGATCAACACCTTATTCCTGTCCGAGCTCAGTTCCCAAACGTATCCACAATCAAACATGTCAGGCTTAGACAATCTCCATCAACTGATGCATTGGTGACTACTGCATGTGGGTAGAAATCCCCAGCAGGGTGGCAAAAAACAATTAAATGTGCTCTGGTGCCAGCACCCCATTAAACTCATACACGCAATTAACTTAGACCATAGGTGCTGAAAACAGACTTGCGGGGGATGCTGAGCACCCCCAAAATTGCCATGTTGAATTTCAGAAGGTGAATCACCAAAAAGATGCCTTTACATTTTGTTTTTACCATGTCACAGAGGTCAAATGTCAGGCTGTGTTTTCTGGCAAGTTGCTGCTCATTCTTTTAAAATGAAGATGTTGTTTGCTTTTTTTGTCCTCTGTGCAAAGTGAGAGGGTTTTGTAACTATGTGACAAACTTGCTGGGGTCCAGGGAGTGTGAAAGGAAAGGCTGTGGGATGTCAATTGTTTTTAATCATGCAACAAAATGTAAATATCTATAATTGAACTGTACAAATATTTCCAACTATACCAGCAGGTAGGATAGAATAAATGAAGTACTTTGTTTTGTATTTCTGAAATGTGATGGCAACACATATTTTATAAGAATCAAAACAAATCAAGACACTTTATTTGGTGATGCGCAAATAATAAATATTCACTGAAACCCAATTGCCTCACATTATAGTTTGTGCACTGTATAGTATGATCAGTAAAACTATACTTCGGTGCAAATTTAGTGGCCTTTCAATGGAAAGTGTGTGTATGTAAAGGCAGTGCGCTGTCACACCATGCTTTAGAAATATATTAGCGACAGTGTACTCCAAAATGCGCCACCAACTACAAACTACACCCTCATCACTCTCTTGGTGAATGGACCTGACTGAGCTGCTGCACTTTATGTGCTGCTTGTGTTATTCACAATCCCTCTGACTTCAGTAATGAAGCATCCACCCCACCCCCTGTCCCCTCCCCACAGCACCACTGAAAAACGTAAACACTCCTCATCGAAGAAAAATAATACAATGACTCTTGGAGAACTATAAAAAAAAGTATTCCTGCCGTTTCACTTTGAAATCAGTGTGATCAAAAAGTGCACAAATCGCAACTGCACTTTGGGCTCACGTGGCATGTCATGTGGTTAAACGAAATATAAATATACCAATCACAAATATATATAATCTATAACCTCTGGTTATTTTCTCTGTCTCTTTGTTACTACTTTTATATCACCTGAATAGCATTTAATCACATAACCGAAGCAGAACCATCAAAAGCTATAAAGACAGCAAGAGAATTGGCATCTAGTCACTAGTGTGATTCTAAGTGTTCCTGCGCATGCTCCAGTATCAGACACTGAAATAAGGAAGTACAGGAACATTGGCATGCAACGTTCAGCACCAGATCATGGAACATTGCTTGAACGAAAACATGCTACACAACAAACATCCTCGAGCCACGCTACCGACACGAGGATGCCGGTAAGCGCATATATTACAACTTCTCCCTCCCCACAAGGAACTAAATACAAAGAACAACTTAACCAAATGCACAGAATACATTACAGTACAAAAGGCATGAATACAATATAAACAAAAGCTTATAAGAAGCGATAAATCACAGCATCATGACAAAACATACTCATTCAATTTTGTGGGTAATCTCCAACAACGAACTCCCAATTCTGATGAAGAAAAACCTGCATCCGAGTTTGTAACACAGTGCGATCACCTGCACAATGTTCCAAACTAGGATGGGTAATGGGAGACTGAGTGGAAGAATTTCCAACATCACAAGGTAAATCATGTAATAAGTGAACCCAATCAGAATCCTCTAATTCTTGACTGGATAATTTAAGTAAGGAATCAGCCTGAGAATTAGAAAGATGAACCAGCGATCTTTTATTCCACCACCCTTTATGACCAAGCAAGGCTGATGCCTTACTAACACCAGTGACCTGCACGGGAGGAGAAAATCTTGAAGTCCCCTTTGGCACTTTTTTGGGATTCTTAATGAGAACCCAACTACCAACTTCTAGGTGTGAGGAATTGAAAACTTTACCACCATCATGAATACTTTTCATGAGACTCTGTTTTTGAGCAACTCTAGAAGCTACCTCACTGTTGCAAGGAAAGTTTTTGTTATGTTTGTTAACCAACCACTTTGGAAACAAATTAGTGTGAGCAGCTCTACCTCTTAGAAGCGAAAATGGTGACACCCCGGTGGTACAATGAGGAGAGATATTGTAAGCCCATAATTTTGCTTCAAGAAAGTTTTGAGCATCCTGTTGGGAGGACAGAGCTGTTTGAATGGCATCTTTAACTAACCTGTTTGCTCTTTCAACCAAACCGTTGGACGTTGGTGAGTAAAGAGCAACTTTAAAGTGTGTAACATCACAATCAGTAAGAAAATAACTGAATTTCTGAGAAATGAAATGAGTGCCATTATCTGAAACTAAAACAGAAGGCGAGCCTTCAAGAGAAAATACCTTCTTCAAAAATGTTATGGCATTATGAGAACTGGGTGAGTCACAAAACATGTGATAAATCCACTTAGAGTGGTAATCAATCAACAAAATGATATATTTTAGATCGTGTTGCAGAAGATCATAAGGGCCAGAAAAGTCTAAACCAACTTTGTCCCAAGGTTTGGTGGGATAACGTACAGGATGCAGTGGAGTATCCATAACTTTCCATTTCTTATCCGATAATAAACACTCGGGCATGAGTCAATAAAATATTTGACTTGTGATTCTAAGGATGGCCACCAATAATATGACTTGGTGAGTTGAGAAGTTTTTGAAATTCCTAAATGACCTTTGTGAGCAAACTTAATAATGTCATTCCTAAGAGCGGCAGGAGGGACAAACCGATCATGTCGCATGACTATGTTGTTGACTAAAACTAATTCAGGTGCAACCATAGCAAAAGCTTCCAACTCATTTGAAAATGTCCTACTTTCTGGCCAACCTTTTACAATATACTGAGATACAAGTTTAAGATTGTCATCTTTATGCTGTGCTTCTAGCCAAGATTCTTCAGTAATATTTGGGCAAGAGGATACAGCATCAAGAGTAGCAATGACACATTCCGTATCTTCTGAATTCTCAACCTCTGAGGGATCATGAAAAGCCATGCGAGAAAGGCAATCAGCCCTAAAGTTTCTCTCTCCAGATATATGTTTAATGGAGAAGTGAAATTCTTGCAAATTAGACAGCAATCTAACTAACCTAGCCAATGCTTTGCCAAGACCATTCCCAGTTAATAACTGCGTCAGAGGCGTGTGATCAGTGAAAAGATCAAACTGACGACCCCAAATGTAATTCCTGAACTTTTCAATGACCCAAACACAGGCAAGAGCCTCGCGTTCTATAGTACTATAATGAGTTTCAGATGGTTTTAACATTCTAGAGGAGAAAGCTATGGTGTGCTCTTTACCTGAAACCCATTGACCCAGAACAGCACCTAACCCAGTGAGGCTAGCGTCAACCATAATGAAGCATTTTGAGGAGTCATGAAAAGGATGTAAGGTAGGTGCATCCATAATAAGTTTCTTAACTTGAAAGAAAGAAGAAGAAACTTCTTCAGACCACTCAAATTTTGAACCTTAACGGAGGAGAGAGCGTAAAGGCTCCACCGTTTGTGCATACCCTTTAACAAAACGGGCGTAATACTCCACTAAGCCTAAGAAAGACCGAAGTGCGTCTTTGTCTTTGGGAGGAGTAGTATGACTAATGGCTTTGACGAGAGACATTTTTGGCTTGATACCAACTGCTGTGTAGCGAATTTACATTTTTCTGCCCTGATCGTCATGCCTGCCTGGTCTAACTTGCTTAAGACAGAGGATAAATTGTTCAAATGAGTCTCCCAGTCATCAGCATAGACCAGAATATCATCTTGATAGGCTTGTACCCCTGTAATGTCTTTAAACAGATTGTCCATGATTTTTTGAAATACACTGGCTGCAGAAGCTAAGCCGAAAGGTAACTTAAGGTATTTAAACACACCAAATGGTGTGACAAAAGTTGTGAAGTCCTGAGAATCAGCTGTTAACGGAACCTGATGATAAGCTGAATGCAAATCAATGAGTGAAAAAAACTTGGCCCCTCCCAGATTGGCCAGAAGTTCATGAATCTTGGGAAGGGGATGACAGTCAATAAGAATGTTGTTATTCAAAGTGCGTAAGTCCGCACATAATCTGACCTCACCGGATTTTTGCGGACAATAACTATGGGAGAAAGCCACTCAGAGGAGTCACAAGGAGCAATGACGCCATCATCACATAGTTTTTTAAGAACAGCATTAAGTTCGTCCTTTGCACTAAGAGGCAAGGGGCATACTTTATGCACAAAAGGTTGGGCATCAGATTTCAACCTAATTTGGCGTTGAAAACCTTTAACAGTTCCTAACTTTTCAGAAAATAAATTTGGAAATTTATCCAAGAGCTTTTTGATGTCAGAATTATGATATGTAAGACATAAACAATCAGTAATGGGCTGCAAATCATTCCTAGAGCCAGCAGGGTGGTAGCCCTGAGGGGTATCACCAAGAGCAATTGGATTATCAGAACCTGGAATGAGACGCAAACCCATTTTTGCAAAATCCTGCCAGCCAATGATATTACGTCCTCTAACTGCAACGTAAATCTTAGTAAAAATGGATCTTCCTAAGCATTCCAGTCTGTAATTAAAATATCCCAACATGTCTATGTCAAACTCCCCGAAAGCCTTTGGGTTGATTTCAGTTTGACATAGAGTGATTGAACCTTTCCATTTATACACAAAATGATTATAGGAGAACCAGAGTCTGCCATTATGGGAATTTCCACGATACCAAAGTATGCAGTTCCTAAAGGGCCTTTCACGCAGTGAGGAGTAAAAATGGAATTGCATTCAATAGAAACTACTATGTCTTGAAACTGGTCTGAACAATCATTAACGGCTCCAGAGTAATCTACACTATTGATGCTGGTGGGTCTTTTTGAGGATCTGCATTAACCTTGAAAATGACCAATCTTTTTACATAGAAGACATCTTTTTCCGATAGCCGGGCACATGGGATAATTACTTAGGTGTGATTTAGAACCACATCTATAGCAGAATGTATTTCCTTTCTTGAACAATTATTTAGTAGGTTTATGTGTAGAATTAGCATTCACAGAGTTGACAACGTCTTGTGTAGGAGTCTTAAATGAGTTGAGAGATTGATCTTGTTGAAGGACCTTAGAGGTAACGATGGATCTCTCAATACTCTAGGCGATATCAATTGTCTCTTGGAGAGATGGTTTTCTACAACTGAGAAGGCGTTGCTGAATTTTTCTTGAGAAACAAGCAAAAACAAATTGATCACAAATGTAAATTTCAGGGTCAGCTTCAAACTCTCATGTTGAAGCTAAAACTCACAATTGTGCAATATACTCTTCCACAGATTCTTCTTCACCTTGTTTTCTTCTAAAGAAATTATGTCTCTCAAGCATAATGTTTAACTCCTGATCGTAGTGATTTGCAAGTCGTTATACACGTTCCAATGATCAGCATCACCAGCTTCACCAGCAGGAGTTGGGAATTTAGGTAAATTCTCAAAAACGTGTTGTGCAGCAAGACCAAGACAACCATAAAGAATTGCTACCTTACGCTGAGGAGAAAATTTAACGGCATCAATAGCTACTATATGATTTTCAAAAGCTTTTACCCATTGAAGCCAAGGAATGCTGGGTTTCCCAGGTTGCTGCAAGAAAGGAGGCGGTTGTACAAATTGCTGAGAAGAAGCCATTGTTGTGAGTACAATTAACAATGAAAACGTAGAGAAGGTGTTGATATGAAGACAAAATAGTTTACATATGAAATAAATGCAATTGGTGATGTAAAAAGATATATAAATCAACACTATAGGTGAGCAAAAGTAAGCAAAATCATGTAAATTAATAATTGTAAGTTGAGCCTGTCACCGAATTTGAAGGCTCCAACGTGCATATGAATCAGTACTTTTAAATAGATAAGGTGTGCCTGTCACCTTAGAAGCGTTCAGGCTGGATCCTACCTGAACACGAAGCAAGGAGGAGATCAATTACGAAGGAATCAGCTGCTTCTCCACTGCGTGGCGTTGTGTCTCTAGGGTTACCAAGGTAACAAATGAATGGAACACAATATGGCTGCCAGCGTCGATGCGCGTACGCGTCATGCGTTAGTGCGCATGCGCGAAGACGCGCGTGAAGACCACCAAGCGTTGAAGGCAAGCGACATTGCGAACGCGAAGATTCCCAATTTAATGCCCAAAAATGATGTACGAAGGGCCAGCAAAATCGTCGTGTGCACGAGGAGTGACCTCCGAGCTGGGACCGACGAAGACCTCCGCTTGAAAGACGCTAAGAATCAAGAGGTGAATACCGCTGATCGATGAGAAGTCCTGGCTGATGGGTGTTGGACGCATAGCTTCGTCCGCTCGTCGCCAGATGAAATAAGGAAGTACAGGAACACTTCGTAGCTTGTAAGTGTTGCTTGAATTTATTGTAATGAAACACCCACAACCAGACGCTCCCGCCGCATACCACGATCTCCAACAACTGAATAACGTTGTCAGAATCCTGGCATGCAACGTTTAGCACCAGATCATCGAACATTGCTTGAACGAAAACATGCAACACAACAAACATTCTCGAGCCACGCTACCGACACGAGGATGCCGGTAAGCGAATATATTACAGACGCCCACTGATTGGCTGAACATTGTTCCGTTTCAATGAATTATCTAATGCAGGGTGAAGTGAAAGTGGCCCAGTCCGTGGCATTATTCCTCTGCGCACGGTATTCTGATGGACTCTTCTACTAAACCGATGTCAGCCGAGGTTTTGAAAAATAATAGGTTGTTACACTAAAAATGTCCCTGCAAACCATTCCATAATACTCCAGCATTAAAGGGATAAAGTGCATTTAAAATAGTGTACTTCTATTCTAAAACGTAAATTATACACTTTTGAATATTACGCTACTCACTTTTCATACTAAAATGATACCGAAAATATTAAGAAAAGTCACATCCTTATTCCTTCGTTGATGTAACAATCTTTACATAAAACCAAGCCCAGTCTCGCAGTTACTTTTCTGTCGCTTAATGAAAACTGCAACTTCTGTGCATCTTGTCAATTCTTAATTGCATTTTCGAAAAATAGAGGTGGAATTATATTTTAAATGTCTATCCTTAATTGCATTTTGGAAAACATAGAGATGGAATTATATTTTAAATGTGCACTGAACTCTTAGGG
The DNA here is from genome assembly GCF_964204655.1 of Triturus cristatus. NCBI lineage: Eukaryota > Metazoa > Chordata > Amphibia > Caudata > Salamandridae > Triturus > Triturus cristatus. Next base: position 85,696,159 of record NC_140591.1, read on the forward strand.
CAAATCAGTTGCATACATTCCGGAACATATTTCAGGCGTAGGTGGTGTCGTAAAGTTTATTGTTCGGTTTTAGGGCTCAGTATTGCGCCGCTGGCAGAGCTGTTACCAGATCAAGGCATACAGGGACCTCTAATGTTCAGATAGGGGTCCGACACTGGAGACCTCTGCTTCGTTCATAAAAGCAAATTTATTTTCAGCCTTAGCATACTGGCTACCATATTTCCTGCATGCCTCCTATGGCTTTATTCTTCACTTTGGCTTTTTGGCTATTTTTGGCTTTGGCTCAAGTACAGTCTGCCCTGTTGCGCCTATTATTAACGCCTGATAAACCATCACGTCTCACCTCGTTCTCTGACCACTAATATATCTGTGCTTCATCGACTACAGCTCGGCGTTTGATCATATAAACAGAAACTTATTCTGGCAAAAACTAAAAATGCTAAGCATTCGATCACTGCCATAAAACAACTAAGGGGCATATCTACAAGGCGGCGATAGAAAATTATTGCCGCTTTTGCTGCCGTTTTCAGCCGAAAAGCGGCGATAATTTTATCGCTATATTAGCAAGGTCACGCGATAGCGTGACCTTGCTTTAGCGCCTGAATTCCTAACGCCCATCTTTGCATCTCTAATGAGATGCAAAGTGGGCATTCCTCCCCAGGATAACGGGAGAAATGTCGCTAAGCGACATTTCTCCTATTATCAAGCCTCACGCAAAGCAGCATAGCGACAATAAAAAGTAGCGATAGCCTCTGTTATCGCTACTTTCCTTACGCCTGCTTTGGAACTGACAGCCATGATTTCCTATGGAAAGTGGATATCATGGCTAAGTATGTGAGGCCCTATCAGCAAGCTATCGCCAAACTTCGTGGGATTATCGCTGGGTTTCCAGCGATAATCACACGTTTGGCAGTTAGCGCTAGGATTTTTATCGCTTTTGAGATAAGCGTTGCTAATAGCACGCTATCTCAGCAATAAAAATCCACACTAGCCGGCGATAATTATCCTAGCGCTAAGTGCGCTTAGCGATAATTATCGCCGGTTGTTGCTGATATGCCCCTCATTCTTTTGCATAGTAACACCTGGGTGCAAGTAAAGCTGGGGGCAGGAGACCACTTGATGAAAAAGATTCATTCAACCTCAGAATTAAAACAAGGCTGTGTGCTTGCCCCAACCCTCTCTAATCTTTTGATGGCCAAGCTATCAGTTCTGCTCAATGAAAGTAATTCACACTCCCCCAAGCTAGGAGGTCGTCAGTTATCCAACCTTCTATATGCAGATGACCTGGTGCTTATCAGCCCGACACCCATAGGTCTACTACGCCTGCTCAACATTACATCCCAATACTCGGAGACCAATAGACTAAGTATTAATCAAGAAAAAACAAAAGTCATGTGTGTACACTTAAGGAAGATAAAAACAAATCACAACTGGTCCCTAGCAAAACACAAGCTGGAAGTCGTACAAGATTATAAATACCTGGGAGTTATCATCGATAACAAAGGTAACTACACAGCGCAATGTGAGGCCATAAAAAAGAGGGGATTAATGAGAGCAGTGGCATTTAGAAACCTAAAAAACAAGACCTCTGGACCAAGTTTTCTCCCCCTAACCAGGGTGATACAGGCAAAACTAATTTCATCAGTCACCTATGGAAGCGAAGCCATGAGAGGGAGAGATGCTGAAACACTGAACGGCACCATAGCAAGAGCCTCGAGAATGATCTACGGGTTGCCAGCATACACATCCCTGAACAAATGAGGCTCGAATTCGGGTTACAAAGACAAGAGCTGGCCCGGAAAGGAGATTTCGTTAAAAACTGGTACAAAATCGAAAGCGGGCAGCCTGATATGCTAAACACCTACCTGTGGAAGGAACTACAAGCCTCAGAATCCTGCCCAGCTAGACATTACTTGGACACCGCACTGGACCAGCTGGGGATGCGGCAACTTTGGGAATCATCAGGGACCCTGGCAAGCTTAAAAAAAATAGTAAATAACATTGTCAAAAAAGAATCCATCATACAAGACAAAGCCGTCTTGTCAGAACCTGCACATGGCTGGCTTACTGTACAGTCCTACAGCAAAGCAACCCCTCAAGCATACCTCCAAACCAACTTCTCTAAAACCACAAAAGAGAAGTTTTTTTACTTTTTTCTTTTTAATGCTGTTTTTTTTAATGCTGTTTTTTTACTGTGTTCTGTGTTCTTAACGGTGGCTATTAGCCTTTTAAATTGAATTTTTGCAATTTTATAAGAGATGCTCATTTGGAAAGGTTTTAATTAACTGCAAAATAAATATTACTTACTTACTTACACTAATATTTCTCTGACCTCAGATTCCTCTTCTCCAGAGACTTTTCAGAAGGTGCCTTTTTACAAGGATAGAGGTGGAAGTGCAGACCTCTAAAGTAATCCAAAATCCATGCAGTACCTCTTCTAATCCAGGTTTTTGCTGTGCAGTCTGGGACTTGTAGTTCTGGTTATCCCATTACATAATATGGACTACAAGTTCTAGAATACAAACCTTTCTTTTTTTTAATAATTTTTATTTTTTATTTCTGTTTATTGATAACAGGGCATAATAAAAGGCAGTTACAATTAGTAAATTGATAATATTCTCTTGACACATTCTCAAGTACTATAGGCATATCAACAAGACAGTCGGCACATAAGAGGTATTATGGAATATTGCGAGCCACCCGATCCTCCCACCAACCCCACCCACCCCATCACTCAGAAACATCATCTGATGCTGTCAATTTATGGAGTACATATCTATCCCCTATATTTATTCCAGGCTCCCCATGTACTCTCCCACTTTCCGGGACAGCCACGATGTATATACACCACCTTGTCCACCCATGGCCCCATCTATATCTTTACACCAGTCATGAAGTGTGGGGGAGAGTCGTGATCCCCATAAACGGGCGATATTACATTTTACGAACATCATCCCGAGGGTCGCCCAATCCTGTAATGCATGAGTAAGATCAGTGGGTTCCCAAATATTTAATAATCACCGTTTGGGTTCCGGTATAACCGAGACTTCACTTACTTGAGAAATGGTTCGCATTATCACGACCCAGTAAGGTCCTATTCGTGGACATTGCCATATTGTGTGGTAGAACGTTCCCTACTCCCCGCATCCCCTCTGACAAAGCGGATCTACGGTATTTCCAATTCTGTGCAAGGTCAGTCTTGTGCAGTACGTACGATGCAATATCTTTAGCTGCACCAATCTAAGTCGGGAGGTTATTGCCACCTCGCGAGGAGACGAAAGCGCCTCTTCAGTCTGTGTCGTCTAGGTCCTCCAGATCATCCGTCCACTTTGTGCGTAGGGATTGCGTCGGATCAGGCAGATGGTTTACCAGCTTACGATAAGTGAGGGAGGTAGCCTTCTTGTCCATGCATTCAGTCAGCAACCTATCCTCCAAGGGGGAGGCCACAGGAAGTGTGGTATCAGGTGGTATTACAGCCATAAGTGCTTGTCTAATCTGCATGTATCTAAATTTTTCGGAGGACGCCAATTCGTAGTGCTCCTGTAGGTGATCAAAGGTAACCATCTTCCCTTTAACCCATAAGTCACCCACCGTAGAGATGCCAATAGAATCCCACACATGGAAACCCTTACTATTCCTAAGTCTACCCAGTCGCTGTGCTTCCCAGAGCGGGGTGAGCCGAGTTACAACTCCATTCCAGCCTAGTTTTTTTGGGGCAGAGTACCAAACCTGAACTGTATGTGCCGCGGGCCCGATCAGTGGGATAGTTCGCTTTGTTGCATATAATGCTCTCATGACGCCCCATCTCCCAATCCACATCTGTCCACTTTATATGCAGGGTCTGTCTGTGGAGCATGTATCCATTGATTGAGTACCTTCAGATGCGATGCCCAGTAATATAGTTGTATGTTCGGGAGCGCTATCCCCCATCATACCAGCCTCGGACCAATTTGTCCATGGCAATGCGTGCCGGTTTGTTCTGCCAGAGTAAACTAGAGACTTCTGCCGCTATTGCTTTAAAGTAACTTGGTGGCACCGGAAATGGGGTATTCTCCAGGGCGTACAGGAATCTGGGAAGCGCCATCATCTTCAAAAGTGCATCTTCCCCAGTAACGTCAACGGTAGGGCCTGCCAGTGTATCGTATCACGTCTAAGACGTTCCAGGGGTGGCATAAGGTTTTTCTTAACAAATTCGTCCGATCTTGGCGTGACACGGATACCCAGATATTTAAAACTTCCTTTTACTATTTACAACTTACACCCCTGCGGGAGGCGCGGCGAGGGGCCCCGAAGTACATATATAATCAACTTGGACCAATTTATGGTGTAGCCTGAGGCCTGACAATATAAGTCACATATATTTAATAACGCAAGAATAGACCGTCTGGGTGACGCCAAATATAACAACACATCATCAGCATATAGGGAGATGCGATCCTCCCAACCAACTACCCAATGGAGCCCTCGGATCATCGGTTCTCATCTAATCCATGCCGCCAGCGGCTCCAAGACCAGGGCGAACAATAAGGGTAATAGCGGGAACCCCTGACGTGTTCCGCGCCCCAGCGAAAAATCCTTCCATATATGGCCGTTTGCTGGGACATGAGCCAGAGGTTTGGAGTATAGCAAGTGCACCCATGCACAAAATTTGGGGCCAAAACCGAAATGATGTAAGACCGCAAAAAGAAAGGGCCATTCCACCATATCAAACGCCCTTTGCGCGTCTAACGAGAGAATGACAGCCAATTTGCAGATGAAGGGTATACACGCCATTACCCCAAGTAGGCGTCTCAGATTGAGGGCCGTATTCCTACCAGGCATGAAGCCCGATTCGTCCGGGTGTATTAGATCAGTGAGATGAGGGGTTTATCTAGTTGCTAGGAGCTTAGCGAGAATTTTCGCTTCAGCATTTATCAGTGATGTAGGGCGATATGAGGTACAGTCTTCGGGAGGCTTACAAGATTTAGGTATCGCCACTATGGTGGCAACGTGTTGATCTCGCGGGAGCTCCTTTGCCACCAGACTCTCGAGATACATGCTTAACAGATGTGGGGCTATAGTATTAGCTGTCTTTTTATAAAGTTTGATCGGTATGCCGTTTGGCCCCACGCCTTCCCCGACTGTATGGCCCCTATTGCCAGTTGCAGTTCGTCCGTTGTGATGTCTGCTTCAAGCGTGAAGACCGCCTCTGAAGCCAATGTGGGCATTTTAATATCTTTAAGGAAGACCTGTGCTTCCTCAATCGTCATCGCGGAAGTTGGTGTATATACCTGTTTAAAATGTTTAGATAATTCATTTACTACTATTCCCTGAGGATCTGTTATAGTCCGATTATCTTCCACGCGTATTTGCGCAATCCACCGTTTTGCGTGTTCTTTCTTATCGAGCCAGGCCAGAAGCTTCCCCGCCTTATCTCCAAGCTCATAAATTTTATGCTGCGTACCCTGCAACCTGGCTCTGATGTCTTCTTCAGGTATTCCCTATATTTTTCTTGCTTTAGATGTAGCGAGTGAACTGACACTCTCGGCGGGGTTTGGGCATGGAGTTCCTCTGCATGGTGTAAGTCTAGCTCCATAGTGTCTACCTTCTTCTTTTTTCAGACTTGTGCCCTGTAATAGAGGTGATGGCCTGGCCACGAATCACAGTCTTATAAGCCTCCCAAAGGGTGGCCGGAGAGGAAACGAATTGGGCATTCTCCTGGAAATAGTGTTGTGTGGCGGTAGTGATATCTTTTTGAATTTTGGAATTGTGTAGGTAGCCGGGGTATATGGGGAAAATGCGACGTCTATTCATACGTTTATGGGTGTACTTTAATAACAGTGGTGAATGATCGGAGATACCTCTGGGCAGGGTATTGATCTCAATGATATTACGCAGACTATCCGCTGACATTAAAAAATAATCTATTCGTGAGAGGCTATTGTGCAGTCAGTGTATGTTGGAAGCACCAGGCATCCAGGAGATCGAGCGCCTTGAGAAATCCCGAGAGACGGGAGGTATCACCACTCTGGTCTTTGGGGGGGTTGTCGGTCCAGATTACCGCAGATTGTGGCATTAAAATCCCCTCCAATTAAGAGTTCTCCCTCTGGAAGGGCGAGTAAAAGTTCACTAAGGTTTGGGAGGGCTACCGTGTGAAGAGCTAGAGGAATATATACTGTCACTATGTTAAAGGCCCGTCCCTCCCACTGGCATGTGATGGCTGCGAATCGGCCCTGGTCATCTGTCCATGTTCGTTTCATTATCAACAGGAACTGCTTTCGTACTACGATACCCTCTCCCGGTGATCCCGAGGTGAAGTCAGAATGCACCACCATTTGGAAAACCCATCGATCCTTTACCCTACATGATAGACCCACCAAGTGTGTTTCTAGTATTGCAAAACTAATCCTCTTTTTATCTTATCACCGAGCTCGTGTACGTTCCACGTAATCAGTGACAAGGGAGCAGTCGGCGTCAAGGGAGGTGGTGTTGGGTCACTACTCTGCTGCGTTCCTGCTGCCATGTCTGTCATGGTCCGTACGCATAGTGCTGAAATTGTGTTGTCAATGTGTCAGGCGCGTGGTGTTTAAGTGAAAGTAACTAACCGCTGCCCATTTAGAACCTGCAAACAGCAAAACATAAATAACAATTAACAAGCCCCCCGCACCCTCCCTCCTCCCTGCCTCCCTACATGACGGACTTAAAACTACCCGCCTCCCCAACTGTGCAGAGTGCTCAGTACCCTTTCCCAATACCATAACAGAGGGGGGAAAAGATCATCCGCGGTCCCCTTATACCTCCCCCACTACATCATATATGTTAACGGCTGCATCCGTTACAACAGTGAGTGCATTAAAAGGATACGTTCTAGGTGGCAATTAAGTCCCTGTAGAAGGTTTTTATCTCCCCACTGTCATCCTTATGTGATTGTCTCTCACTGGTGTGGACATTTACTGATAACGGCCAGAGGTTGGCTAATCAGCCATTAAGCAATCATGTTCTGACTGTTCATCCATGCCAACGTCCTCTGTGCCATAGTTATGGTCATCCTCCTCCACTGGTTTATGATGGTCTGTCCGTCTCGTCCGCTTGTTCTGGGTCTTCCAGTGTATCATTTCTCCCCGTCGTCCATTACCACCGTCAGTCCGAGTCAATCCTGTGACCCTGCGCCAACCAGCCATTCCTGAGTGTCAGGAAAAACCATGCTTTGCCATCAGCTTCTACTCTTAGTTTAGCGGGGAATAACATGGAATATTTAAGTCCACGGTCTCTGAGTGTCTTTTTAACAACAAGGAATCCACAACGTTGTTTCATAACTGCTGCCGTGTAATCTGGGAAAATTGTGATAGCATTGTTGCCGAGTCGCAATGGAGGGGCAGTGCGGGCAGTTTGCAATATCATGTCACAATCCCGGTAATTAAAAATGCGGGCAAGAATGGGTCCAGGGGGCGCTCCCGGTTTGGGTTTCCCACCCGGCACACAGTGCGCCCTTTCCACGGAGAAATAGTTGGAGAGGCCCCGCGGCGGAAGGTGGTTTGTGATAAGGTCTTCAACAAAGAGGTCAAGTGCTGGGCCTCCTGCCCGTTCCGGTACGCCTATGAGGCGAATGTTGTTCCGCCACGATCGACCTTCCTGATCTTCGAGCTTGGCGGCCAGCAGTTTGTTGTCCGCCTCAAGTTGGTGAACCTGCTTATTGAGAGTAGACGTATCGCTCGCGAGGGCCGTTGCTTTAGTTTCTACTGCCGAGACTTTGGTTGACATTTTATTGAAGTCCGCTCGGATTAAGAAAAGTTCCACTGAGAGGGACCCAATACGAGAATCTAAGGAAGCGTGGACACTATTTAATGTGGTCATAATATCCTGCAGTGTGATCTCTTGTTTGTCCGCGTCTTTAGAGCTGGGTGCTGACGCATTCTCCTGGCCTGCGTGTTCCGCCTGTGGTTTGGTGTAGGCGAATTTCTCCAGTTGGCCTGATGCGCACCCCTCTGGGGTTTGCCACTCATTTTGGCAGTGAGAACGGCGGATCACTATGTGCCAGTACTGGGGTGCTAGTCCCCGCTGCCTGCCAGTGCACTGCTCTAGTACACGCGGCCTTCAAGGTTTCTCCCCCCTAGCACTGCGTCATATTCTGTAGGGCACTAGTACAGGACCGTTGGGTCCTGGTGCTGTAGTGCGTTCCAATGTTGAGGGTGGCAGCGGATTGCAAGATGCAGACCCCCCTCTCAAGGGTCCTTAATGGGCCGCCTGCTTCAATACTGCGCAGTGGATGCAGTCACTATGGCGAGGCCTGAGGGGGGGGGGATTTACTTCCTACCTCTGGTGCTCTGGTTTTCTTACAGCTCGAGATGATCATCATGGTGTCCCCTCGGATCGTCGGCGTTCGGTGTGTAACTCGGGACTCGCGCCGCTGCTTGGCGGCCCCTTCTCGTCCCAGCAGGCACCGAAGCTCTGAAATGTTGTCGGTACCGCCGCCGCACTCCTCTGCGGTCACGGATGCCGTAGATGCGGCCGTTAATCCCCCTGATCACAACAAGGTGGTAGTGCAGTTTAGCCGTGCCAGGCTGTCTCCTTCTAGCTCAGACACCGCGCTCCGCTCTTGCTAAGCTCCGGATCCCTGCATGTGCCACCACCGTCACCTTATCAACTTTAGTTCCAGGCTCACCTCATCAAGGTAGGCCACGTTTGTCCTTTCTGTAAATGTGGCTGCTAATCACCCCAATCTTCAAGGCGGTAGTGCGTTAGAGCCGTGCCGGGCTTCCTCCTTCTAGCCCCGACACTGTGCTTCGCCCTCGATGGGTTCAGGACCTTCGGGTATTCCGCGGCCGGCACCTCATCAACTCTAGTGCCCGGCGCGCCTCACCGAGATAGGCCACGTTTGTTCGCTCGACGTCACTGCCTCTAGGAGCCCTTATTCAAGCTCGGACCACCAGCAGTGCAGGCACGGGTTCTTCCGACACCACTAATTACGTGTGGATGCGGGAAAAGCCTCCGGATCAGTGTACGGATCTGCGGGGAAGTTATTCAGACAGCGAAGTCTCCCTAGGCTGCGTCCATTTTCTGTGGCTGCTAGCCACGCCCCTGTTTAATAATTTTTATTGAGTTTTAGAGAAAGAAAAACATTATCAAACAAATGAACACAGTACCAATATGATATAACAACCAATGTAGAGAATTAGAACATGGGCAAATAATTTAAGAAGAGAGAGAGAAGAAAAAAAAAATAAAGGCAGAGAAAAGGAAAAAGAAAGAAAGGAAAAGTATAAGGCATGAAATTAATATAAAAAAGGGAAAAATTAAAGATTAAGATAAAGACTAAGATGCAGGTGCATATTCAAGGAAAGGTTCTAAACATAAAACAAATAACAAGGGTGAGAGAGGGCATCCTTGAGGGGTACCTCTATACAGGGGGAAATATTTAGAAAAATGGTTAATAACAAAAATACTGGCACGCGGGGCAGAGTATAACAGTTTAACATAAGAGATAAAATTCGGTCCAAAACCATACCATTGAAGAGTAGTAAAACATGAATTGCCAATTAATCTGATTGAAAGCCTTCTCGGCATCCAGAGACAATGGTGCAAGAGGAGACTGGTATTTTCTTCCAAAGGTGATGACATTAGAAAACAATTGAGCATTATCAGCAGCCAACCTGCCCCTAACAAAACCAGATTTATCGGTATTTACCAACAATGGGACAATATTTTCAAGACGAGAGGTAAGTATTTTAGCAAATATCTTGCAGTCATAGTTAATTAATGAGATAGGGCGATACTTTTTACAAAGGGCGTGTTCTTTATCGGGTTTGGGAATAAGGACAATCAGAGCTTCCATAAAGGAACCAGATGCCTTAGAATCTTCGAGGAAGGAATTAAAAAGAGCAAGAAGTTTAGGGGGGATTTAGAAGTAAAGTAAGTATGCTCCAGTGATTTGAGTTGTTGTAGTAGAGTTGCATACTTGGCCTGGTTAGTGTTTTTCTTTCTTGCTGAGTATGCAATAGTAAAGGCACGGAAAGAGGCCTTAAAAGCATCCCAAGTATTAGGAATAGAAGTGTCCAAAGGATTATTAATATTAAAACATTCGTTGATAAAGGTAGTGGCTTCTGCGATTAAATCATTGTCGGAAAAAAGAAAGTTATTAAGTTTCCAATGACCAGATTTTGGAGTACTTAGGGAGAGGTCAACATCCATCAGTGTCACTTTGTGTAGATAAATTTGTAGATGCAACGACTTATGAACAAGAATAGCAACACCACTCTTACGATTGGAGACTGGGGAATAAACAACTTAGCCTACCTTCTATCTCTTTAATTGAAGAGATTCTGCATTATTACAATGAGTTTCTTGTAAGAAAGAAACATGATAATTCAATCGAGACAAATGAGAGAGTACCTTTTGTCTTTTAACAGGGTGACCAGACCACGAACGTTCCATGAAACAACATTACACATATTGGGAGGTGGGGTAGGTATTACATGGATGGAGATGATACACTTCAGGAACACAGCTGAAAACGGAGAAACACCATTTATTAAATAAATATGAAACATAATATGCACAACAACAAATAACAGAGATAAGCACATGCATCATACAGATTAAAAATAAACAACCAATTAAGAGCTTAAAGAGAAAAGCAAATAGTAAGAAAAAGAGATAGATCAAGGAAAGAGATCCAGGTCTAGGACGAAGAGTAGACAAAATGAGCATGGGGCGTAACAGCACCGAGAACAGACGGAGCGACAGAGAAAGAGATTCTTAGGGGTCTATTATAATGGTGGGCGGATCGCCACTGCCCGTATGGCGGTGGCGATCCGCCCGCCATTATCCACCTCCTGCATGCAATTTACCCCCGCCTGATTATGTTGGCTGGGGAACCGCGGCGGACGGGAAGACCGTCAGCCGCTTTTCCGCCCGGTCGATGAGTCGACCGGGCGGAAAAGGTTTGAATATGGTGGCGTTGTCTGTTAGACACCGCCATTCATATTACTATGCATGTGGGGATCAGCCTTTCCTGCCACGGAAAGGCACATGGATTTCGCAGTTGGGGGCCAGTTACGGGCTCCAAGGATGTTGTGGGGTGGGGGGGCACATGGGGGGTACCTATGGTACCCCCCTGCATTTGCATGCACAAAATAGCAGGCACCGCGCGGTGCCTGCCATGTTGTGCATGCAAATGCGCAGTGTGCAGCCACCGCATTGTGGTGGACGGTGCTGTGTGCACCGCCCGCCACAATGATATGGATGAGGGATGCCGCCGTAGCGGTGGCATCCTAATTGCCGGTGCGGGACCGCCGCACCACTGGCGGCCGGTCGCAGCACTGCATCCTAATAGGCCCCTAAGAGATAGAAAAATGAACAGCCATAAGGAACATTATAGAAAAAGTGTTAGAGAAGTTGGATAGAACTATCAACGGAGATTGGTGAGAGACTTAGGAGAAAAGACTTCAATTTAACAGGATCATCAAAAGAACGAGTAGTGCCCTCATGAGTACTTTTACACAGACACAGATGCAAAATGCCATAGCGAATATGTAACTGTCTCATCTGAGGGCGAAGAGCAAGAAATACCTTCCTTCTGGCATTAGTGGCATTAGAGAGATCCTGAGAAAGATAAACGGTATGAACAGACCACATAAGGCAACGCTTCACTTTTTCTGCTTTAAGCACAAGCATGAGTTCCGTAAATTCCAAAAAAAGCATTATAATTCCTCTAGGTCTAGTAGAGGTTGGTTGGATTCGACCAAGACGATGTGCACGTTGGATGTTTAGTGAAGGCTCTAATGGAAGATCGAAAAGCTCGGGCAGGAACCTCTTCAGAAAGAGAAGAAGGTCTAGTCCCTCCAAATTCTATGGTAAGCCATACAGACAAAGGTTATTACGTATATTGTGATTTTCAAGGTCCTCAGTATGTAACTTGAGATGCTGAATTTCCTGCTCCAGGATAGGAATCTTAGTAGTGACGTCATGTAAATCACTGATACGTTGCTCCATATCGAACACCTTCGCTTGCATATTAATCCACCTGTCCTCAATTTGTTGGAGTTTCTCATTAGCTGAGGACATAAAGGAGTTTAAACCCATCACCTCATCAAGAATAGTGTCAAGAACAGGATTGTGAGATGACAAAATGGGTGAGGGGGATTCATTTTTAACCCTCTTCGGCTTTGTGCCAGATGACGAAGCTCTAGCAGAGGCTGAAATGTCACTTGCCATAGTGGAACTCCGAGAAGGACGATGTAACACTTTAAGTGGTGACATCAGCCTGCCCATATGTTTATACACACACTCTGTAGAGGAAGGCAGGTATGATGAAAAAAATGCTAATAAGATATATATGTCACAGTCCAAAAATGAGAGACATTCCTCCTCTCCCTTTCCTTCTAAAAAAACAGGAAATAAACTGTTCAGCGAAGAAGCGAATAATAAATTAAGCAAAGTCAGTGCAAGAAAATAAAAAAGCAAAAAATGATTTGAGGCAATCACATGTTAAAAAGAGCAGAGAACAGGAGTCCATTCATTCCAAAAAGCGAGTTATAAGCGCATTATAAAGGAGACATAGCAGAAAATCCAAGTGCTCATTGGAGAGAGTAGCAGCAGCTACATAGAGAGTGGAAAAAAATAAAAAAACATTGACGAGCATTAGTGAAGTGCAACACCGGTTTTACCTCAGCAGGAGGTCTTGAAGTGTGAACGGCAAGCTCACAAAATGGCGGCGGCTCGCATTTAAGTGCAGAAATTCACCACCGCTGCCAACGGATCAACAAGAAGAGATACGTTGTCGGAGCAGCTCCAAATGCCGGTCCGACCATCAGGGAGAGTACAAATGGAGATTCCCACTCTCCAACACGTCACAGAGGCTGGAAATACGGAAGAGAGCTCGGCGTCCGATCGGAGCTCAGCCCAGTGCTGCCATCTTGCTTTGGCGCATGACTTCGTTGCTTCTAGAATACAAACCTAAATCGAGGACAGGATAAGCTGCTCATCAGTAGTGCTGGGACTAGTGGTGCAGGTGGTGCTGCAGCACCCCAAAGTTTTAAAGTTTCTTTCTCTTGCCTAAGTAAATTAAAACCATACATGAAGAATAAAAACACACTAAACCATGGCAATAGTAAAATTCTGATTGTTATAACTAATTGTCCAATTAAACGCTACTGAAAGGCAATAATAAAGGCTGCAGCACCCCATTTAGGCAGAGGATGGACAATAAAGGGGCCTTCAAATGTTCTCCTGGCAGCATTGGTTTTATTTTTAAAGACAGACTCTCACATGTCCCCTATGCTTTTATGAGATGATTTTTTTGGCCAGCCCCCACCCTCTAAGCACCACTGCTACTCATGCAGGGAACTGGGAAACATGAGCCCTCTGCACCCTGGGCTGACCCCAGCCTTACTGTCTCTCCAATTGGTTCATGAGGCAGACCAATGAGATGGTTCAGACACAGACTCTAAAATCTCAAAATTGTGTATCTTATCTCGAGCACATACACGTCCGTGCTAGTGGGCATAAATAAGGACTCTATCCCTCTCATAGAAATTTTGAGGCAAGTGACTAGTAAATGTGCCTTAAAAGGTCCCATTTGACTCAGGCTTAAATATAAGATTCTTGCTGGGGGGGAGGGGAGAGCCCCCAAACAGTCCAAAGAGTGGCAGGTTTGTTTGCTGCACTGCCTCGCTCAGTCGGCATGGAAACGGAGGGTGTCCTAGATTTGCATGATAAAAATATGGTATCCTTACACATATATCTTTATGGATAAGCTACCAATCATGTGCTCAGGATTCAAGTTTGAGGGAATAAAGAACCTATTGCAGCATCAAGTTCAAAGATTAATGTTACCAGCCATGGTCCATCCATAGGGGCTGAGGGGCCACACACCCTCACCTTTTGTCCCTCAAAAAGATTGTCTGTCAAGCTGAGCAAAGGCCAGCCTGACATACACTATTCATTTTCAGGTTAGGAAGCCAGGAGCTAGACATGCGTTAAATCTGCAGCCTTCTGCCGGCCTGAGCTGAACTTTTCTGGGATGAGGAAGTCACAGCTCCTCTGGACTCAGCAAAGCTCAGCAAAGGTCCCCGAGGCCCTCCCCCTTGTGACGAGGGGGGAGCATCACTAAATTGCAAGGACCTGGGCGATGCAGTTTTAAGCCCTGAAGTGCCCAGGGACGAGGATCAATCAGTTACACCTCATCACAGAGTCGGGTGAGGTCAGCAGTCTCACTGACTCCATCCCACTCTGTGACAAGGTTGGGACTGCTGCCGTACCTCATTGGCCGACCTTGGCAAGGCAGCAGGCTCAACCCTCCTGGGACCTCCGAGGCTTGGGACTGCCGCCTTCCTCCATCGGCTGTTGTAAGGTCAACCCATGATGGAAGGCAGCACTTACAACCCTCCTGGGACCTCCGAGGCTTGGGACTGCTGCCTTCCTTCATCGGCTGTTGTAAGGTCAACCAATGATGGAAGGCAGCACTTACAACCCTCCTGGGACCTCCGAGGCTTGGGACTGCTGCCTTCCTTCATCGGCTGTTGTAAGGTCAACCAATGATGGAAGGCAGCACTTACAACCCTCCTGGGACCTCCGAGGCTTGGGACTGCTGCCTTCCTTCATCGGCTGTTGTAAGGTCAACCAATGATGGAAGGCAGCACTTACAACCCTCCTGGGACCTCCGAGGCTTGGGACTGCTGCCTTCCTTCATCGGCTGTTGTAAGGTCAACCAATGATGGAAGGCAGCACTTACAACCCTCCTGGGACCTCCGAGGCTTGGGACTGCTGCCTTCCTTCATCGGCTGTTGTAAGGTCACCCCATGATGGAAGGCAGCACTTACAACCCTCCTGGGACCTCCGAGGCTTGGGACTGCTGCCTTCCTTCATCGGCTGTTGTAAGGTCACCCCATGATGGAAGGCAGCACTTACAACCCTCCTGGGACCTACGAGGCAGAGCTGCAGGTAAGTGTGATTTTTATGTTTATTAATGTTTGGTGCGTGCGTGTATGTTTGAATATTTGGTAATGAGTGTTGTGAGTGGATATGTGTGTGCGCGTGTGTGTGAATGCATGGGTGTGAGTGAGTGTGTATGTGTGGGTGTGTGTCCAGTCTGCCCCCTTCCTCCTAAAATTACCGGCTGCCACCGAATGTTACTTTTGTGTTTTATAATTAAGGCTCATATTCACTGTTCTAACTGAGTTATGACTGTAGACAAGCTAGAACGCAATGTTCTTTTTGTCTGTGTACACTTTCAACACAAACATAGAGAAAGCACCTCTTCTTTGAAGTGATTCCCTATGTGTCAATCATGACTGCCAGGCCAATAGTTGTGCAGACTGAGAGCATGGGGAGGGAATGAATGGATGTGGTTTCTTAGCACTGATACAGGTGTTTGTACTACACTAACATTGCAGTATGAGTTTACCGTTACATTAAAAATGGCGCTTTGAGTGTGCGTTTATTCATAAATGTCATAATATGCTGGTGACAACTAGATATTTTCACAGAACACAAAATATAAATGGAAAACTACACTCTAACCTCCCACCAAGCCTCTTTATTGCTGTTTGGGTGCTGCACAATGCATGCTAACAAAGATGCCCCAGAGAACTAGGCATAGAACTGCAAACATGTTGGCGGGAACCATACAAATATGGTGCCTGTACGAATGTCTGACAGAATATCGACGGAAAGAAAATCGACCTACAAAAATATCAACACAAAAATATCGAAGTCCTATCTACATCATGGTAAGTACAACAATATCGAGAAAAAAAAATATCGTCCAAAATATCGATGTTAAAAATATCGTTTTTTAAATGTTTTAATAATAATGTAAAATAAAGTAAATAATACATATAAATAAAAGAAACATAGTTAAAAATATTATAACAAGTTTAAAAAGTAATAACTAATATATATAATGTTAATATAAATTATACATATACATATAAATTAATATATATATACTTACTCCACATAGTGCCACAGTAGGGAAAGCGTTGGATAGCGTAGGGGGAAAAATTACTATTCCCACTCCAGTGAGTGCAACAGTAGGGAAAACGTTCAATAGTGTAGGTGTAAAAATTACTATTCCAACTCCAATAAGTGCAACAGTAGGGAAAGCGCTGGATAGCGTAGGGGTAAACATTACTATTCCCACTCCAGTGAGTGCAACAGTAGGGAAAGCGTTGGATAGCGTAGGGGTAAAAATTACTATTCCCACTCCAGTGAGTGCAACAGTAGCGAAAGCGTTGGATAGCGTAGGGGTTAAATTAACATACTTATTAATTAAATGAATTTTGTCGAATAAATAACATATTAATAATTAATTAACCCAAAAATTAATAATGAATACCAATAAAATCAAATTAATATTTACTTAAATAACATTAAATTACTTCCCACCCTATTCCCCCATTAGCACACAACCCACTACAAAAATAAAAAAAGGCATTTGGAGAGAGAGTTTGCAGGCCAATACTATTTGAGAAAATAGTGCTCAAAGGCTGTAATTAAACCCTACCGAGAACAACACACGTAACAGGAGGTGTCGCCATGGGAGGTTACAAAATCAGACAAGGTGGTACTAAGGATGGACCACTAAGCCTAATGAGCAATGAAAAGCCACAGTTCACAGTGAACAATGACACAAGCCAATGAAAATATGGGCAGTGAGTGGGCGGAGCTTCAAGTCTCTACCTGAATACAGCATGTCGTGCAGAGCAGCGCATCCGCTGCCCAGGCTCGTCCTAAAAAGGGGGCTAAAGATAACCTCCAGTGTTATAGGGCTGTATCTCTCCCTCATTGATTCTGTTGTAAAGGTAATGGGGCGTTTGTTTCTGGACAGACTATCTTGTTGGGCAGAGGAGAACAAAGTTATCTCAGAATCACAATTCGGTTTTAGACTGGGTAAATCTACAATCGATCAGTGTTTGAACCCGTATATGGTCATTAATAAATACACGGTAGCCCCCTCCAATTCAGTCCACCTCGTCTTTATGGACCTTAGATCCTCCTTTGACCGTATCAATGGTGACACATTGTGGAGTACTCTCTTAGGAATTGGGGTGGACCCGAATATTGTTTATTTCTTGCGGGACCTGCACGCTAACATGACAGCGACAGTGAGATACACGAGTGAATCTGCATGTTCCAATAGTTTCATAACAAAGAGAGGAGTTCGCCAAGAGTGCATACTTGCTTCTTTTTTATTTTCCTCATACATAAATGGCCTCCAATAGGCGTTAGTGGCAGCTAAGGTAGATTACCCTTATATCGGCCCTCGCCTGCTCCAGGGACCTTTATATGCGAATGACGCGGTGCTGACTGCACAGACCGCTATGCCCCTACAAAGCCTTCTGATCTCCTTTGATGCTTTCATGAATAAGCTGGACTTGTCCGTTAAATTTACCAAATCGTTTATCATGGTGCTGGGTCCCAATTCGATAAGATCTAAAACATTTAGCATGAGCAAACATGTCCTCGAAAGGTTAAGGCTTTTCCATACTTGGGTGTGTTGTTTGACTCCAACATGAGCTGGAAACCCTTGGTTACAGCAAAGAAAGAGGAGCTCACTAAAGCAGCTGTACTCGGCTTTGCAACAAGAATAGGGAGCAGACCCCTCACGGCAGTACTCAAGATATACCACTCTAAGTGCATCTCTAAGGTATCCTGTGGACATGACTTCTGGGTTGATGTGGCTCTCAATGAACTCCAAACTGTAGAACATATATTTCTTAGATGCCTACTGTGTGTCCCCTAAAGCACATCGACTGTGTTCACGAGGAGTTGGGAGTTTAGTAACCCCTTGTTGGGATGTATTGGGTATGGACCAAGGAGTAACTTAGGCTGAATTAGCTAATATTGAGGTGCTTCTTGTCACTTGCCTATACCTTTAAATCCCCCTGGGTTAAGTATATTAAGGATTAATTCCAGAGGATGGAAAAGGTGGAGTTATTTCACCACCTAGAGGGCATACTTAAGATCATAAATGATTGAGGAACCACTTTTTTTAACTCTGTGTTTTCCTTTAAGAGAGGAGACTAAATTGATGAAACCTACTGTGCGGAAATATGCTAACTACGACCCAAAATACTGAGCCTTATCTAGCATTGGTGAAAAATAACAGGGGAAGGTGTCTGCTCATTAGGTTCAGATTCAATTTATTACATCTCTCACTGACTAGACCATCCTACAGGATGCTGTGATTTTAGGTCCCTGGGTCCCTGTGGCTGCGATATTAGGCGTCCGCAGGACCCGATGCACCTTATTCTGTTTTGTAAATTTTGTATCGGGCCTAGGCGAGCCTTCATTGCTCCAATACTTAGAGATTTTACCCAATACTTACAGATGTTACCTGACGAGTTTATTCTTTTTAACGTTGCATGTTTTTTAAGCTATCATGACAACGAAGGGGCAGATTTACAAGCCCCTTGCAACAACTTTACCCCACCGTTGCGTCACCTCTGTGACGCAGCGGCATCGTAAACAATGCGCCACGATGTGACTTATTCACAAAGGACCGCATCTGGGGAGATGCGTCACGTTGTAAATCCCTGCACTACATTATATCTGCGTCAGGTATAATGTATGCAGGGTGGGCGTTCCATCGCAAGGAAGCATCGTAAAAGTGACTCAGTGAAATCTACAAGATTTCACTGAGTCACTTTTCATGAGACAATCATAATAATATCCACTGCCAGAAACTTGTAGTTCTTTTCCAAATGCTACCTCACATGAATAAACACCGCTGCATTGTCTTTTTCTTTTACTTTTAACCTGGACCTTGATAAGTCCTTTCTGTGTCTTGCCGTGATTCTCCACTGATTAAAGTCGGCGGTTCCGAAAAGTCAAAGAAAAAGACAATGCAGCGGTGTTTATTCATGTGAGGCAGCATTTGGAAAAGAACTACAAGTTTCTGGCAGTGGATATTATTATGATTGGGATGGTTTCTCACCTGCTAAATGTTCGTAAATCAACAACAAGGAAGCCATCGTTTTAGAATTAGTGACGCGGATATCTGAATTAAATTTGTTCTTTCAAACTCGAGCCTTGAAAAAGCCCAGGAGGGCGAAACGTGCGTCCGCTGCTGTTGCTTTCCATGCTTTGAGAAGTGAAAATAAAGTACACAGAAGGACTCGACTCAAGACTTTTCTCTAATTCCTCAATCGAAAGGACATTTGATTAATGGCAAATTGAAATACATTTGGTGGCAAAAATTTCAATCTTATTGTCTGACGTTTTTGGATAACAGATATAATGATCTGGTGTGCTCTGGTGTTTTCTGGTTAAAAAATGTAAATGTGAAATGGTGGAATTTTTAGCAGGTGCATGTAAGGATGAATGGATAGATGCTTGGATGGAAGAGAATAGAGAACTTCTGGGGAGGGTCGAGATGACTTGCTTTGCTTGGCAGTTTGGCATAAGAGCTTTGGTTCAAAGCGGGGGGTGTTTTAATTCTCTGGCTACTCCCCTGCTTTCACATCCTCTGTAGAGTAGTATCTCTTCACGGAATGCCATGAACCAACTAACACCTCCTTTGTATCTCACTCTTTCTCACCTCCCATAGGAGACCCGGAGATCTGCTCCATATCAAACCCTGACTTTGTCATCTACTCCTCCGTGGTGTCCTTCTACCTGCCGTTTGTGGTGACTCTTCTGGTTTACATCAGGATTTACTTTGCGTTGCGAACCAGAAGAAAGCGCATCATTGGCACTAAGCGGAGCGGAGAGAGCATGAGATTCGCACAGAGCCACCGGAGGAAGGTCAAGGCCATGGGAGTCAAAGTAAGAAATTACACGACAGGTACATTGCTTTGGGGAAAGAGGTGGGCGCTCAGTAAAATGCCTATACAGGGCATTGTCAATACCTAAGTGCAATCCGAAAGTACAACAACTAATAATTTCTTTCTAACAGTATGCCAAACGCAGCAGATTCAATAGGAATTATGGCATGCAGAGGATCAACGATATCTATGTAGCATGGCGCTGGAATCTCAACCAGCCTCAAGGCTAGAAAGTCCATTTGCAACATTGGCTGTCCTTTATTCTTGGGTGTATGAAACAACTTAACATAACTAACAACTGGTGATAAAAGAAACAGAATTGGGTCAAAAACTGTGAGGACAACATGACGACTGGCAGCTTTTGAATACAATATTATGGTTAGAGGACTTCACGTGCATGTATCTTGACAATGTATGTACTTCCAAGGTATAAAGGTGTGGAGTTAAGGGTAGTAAATCTATACTAAACATGTGACAATCCATGCTGGTTACTCTGAGCAGCTGATGAACACATCTACCCCACAACAACATAAGATACAATGCTGCCAACCTCACAACCAGGAACACCACATTACAATGCATATATATTATCACCTAAAAACGAGTTCTGTTGCATTGCACAATGGGGCTGTATCACACCTCAGGCAAGGTATCACTATCTTGGAGGTGGACTCCCAGATTGCCAGTACCTCAGACTCCCTGGCAAATTCTCTGTGCCACTGTTCATACTTGGATACTCAATGTAAAGTCAACCTGCCAATGTACTGGCTGAATTTCCTACCTAGAGGGTTCCACTTTTGTTTAAACAGAGCATGTTTTGAGTCTCTTCTGTGTCGGCTTGCCAGTCACTGCAGTCTGCATTCATGATGATAAAGTAGTAGGCAGTTGTGTTATCCCACACAACTATCCAATGGTAAATTGAGGGGACAGGATACAACATTTGTATGTTTATAAAGCACTAAAGCAATAAGAAGATATAGTAGCAAGTAAGACAAATACATTTTACATATCTGTCAAATAACTGGAAATTCTGATAAAGTTTTACTTCCAAGGGCAGTTCATTCTAAGTTTTATGTACCTAGGCACCACCCAAAAAACCACTGGATGTAGCTCTCAGGTCAGTAAATGGCATTCAAACTTGTTCTTTGCATATGACAGGAAAATAACCATAAAGATTTATGGTGCAAAATTCAATCTGTTGGTCTACAGGCAGCAATGTCATCTTCCCAGTGTAAGCGTAAAATGATTCCTAATCAGTGTCTTAGCTACCAGTCCAGCTGCTGCATTTTGAATCCATGTTATGTCACTTGGTCTGCGCTCCACATGAACCACACAATTCTTCCCACAATCCACAACAACATTGTCCTAAATGCCAGCTCACGAAGAACAGTGCCAGTGATTTATAGTTCCCTTTTTTAAGACCTTTTTCTTGGATGATGTGGCTTTTGCACTGAAGTCAACTTGACTGACCTCTTTGTCTCCCTGGGTGATGACTGTTGTGGAGCCATATTTGATAAGATTGTGCTTGATATTATCATCCCAGGTGTAAGAATTTGGGTTACTGTTTGGGGGTGGGGGGTGAAACCCTACTCAAGCAGCAACCACGATCCTTGTCAGGGTGAAGTCAGAAGCAAACCCCAAATTAACCTGTGCTCTAACCATTGGTAGCTTGGCCCAGAGCAGTCAGTCTTAACTTAGAGGCAATGTATAAAGTATTTGTGCAGCACTTCAAACAGTAGTAGACAACACAATAAACACACACAACAATTTAGAAAAATAGAGTACATTTTAATAAATAAATCCAGACCAAAAATACAAAAATACAAAATGCGATTTTAAAGGTTGCAGTGCAAATAGCGCCAATAAAGCACAAAGTGACAATTGTGCTTATCTGGTCACGCTGGACGGGAACAAAGTAATAAGTTCAGGTTGACCACGATGGAGCGTGGACCGGATACAAGGACCTAGTTAGGCCCACTGAACAAGAGTATCTTAAAACCTGGTTGAGGGGTGATGCAAATTCTTTGCGTTGAGTTGTGCTGGCCAGCAGTGAGAAACAGTCGATATGGAGCTTGCAATGTGAGGTCCTGTGCCGAGGTGTATCACCCAGCGAAGTCAGTAACCCTAGACGGGAGTTTGCCATACAAGTTCCTGTGTAGTCGTCAGGAAGCCACTTGGGCTTGCAAAGACTTACATAGTGATGCTTCGGTACTGAGGTCAAGGTGTATTGCTCTGGGCGGTGCTGATGAAGTCTTGCATCTAGATGTGCAGCGATGCATTGAGCGAGGTCGGTTGTTGTGTTGAGATGCTTCGCACTGATTCGGGTTGGCCGAGCCACCAAGTTGATGCGTGGTCCTGCATCAGAGCTGCGTGGAGCTGCGGGGCGCTGGACTGGTTGTCAGCATCGAAATGCATCATGCTAGATTAAGCTTGCGGAGCTGTAGAGGCGATGCGCAGTTCAGCGTCGAAGATGCAGTCCCAGAGAAGCCTGTTGTGTAACTGTGGCTTGAGAACAGGAGGTCAGCTGACTGAACCTTGGAAATCTTGGACTCCTGAGAAACACCGTCAGTCTGTTATCAGCAGGGCAGCTCACATCAGAAGAGTGTCCTGATGCAGCTACAGCAGTCTTTGGGCAACAGAGCAGACTTCACAGCTGGGCAGTCTTTCTTCCAGGCAGAGTCCACAGGTCCAGAAGTGATCTGAAGCGTTGGTGTCTGAGGTTCAATATTTATACCTGGTGCCTACATTGAATTAGGAGAAGTTTCTATCAACCCCCCCCCCCTCAAGTTGTCAGGCATCCCCTTCCTCCCTGTCCTTACCCCGGCTTGTCTGGGGTCACAAAAGACCAGTATCAAACCCTTTGTGAGAGTGCTGTGCAGGCATAGCATTTATGATGTGCAAGTGTGATAGGTGACTGCTCCTTCCCCTCGCTAACTCAGTTCAGTTCAGTTCATTTTTATTTCGATAATTAAAAATCATCATAAAAATACAATTTATCACATTTCATTCCTGAACTTCAACAATTTAAAAAAAGAAAAAGAGAAGAATTAAAAACATATACTAGGGACATGATTTGTGGGTCAGGGGCAGAAAGGACATGTAAATACAATTATATTAGTTCCTTGTATTCCTAAGTCTAACAGTAACTTTTAAGAAATTTGAGATAGCATAGAGAGTATACATATCATTTGCTTTTTGTAAAAACAACAGGGCTGCTTTTGCTTGGCGTATTTTCTGTTTTTTCAGTATTTGGACCAGGAAGCGGCGCCTTGGAAATTGATAAAATGGACATAAAAGTACAAAATGAAGGGTGTCCTGCGGAGACTTATTGTCGCAGCCGCAGGCACCCTTCTGCTCAATCGTTGTGGTGAACCCCGCGGGATAAGCTAAAATGTTAGGTAAAAGATTGAGCCTAAAACGGCACATTAAAAATCTGTCCTGTTGGTTGTGCATTAGAAACAAATATGGTTCCATGCCTGCCCTGTTTGCTACCAAGCCATGTGCAGTTACTGTTCTCTTAAGTTGTCCCACTTTGAGTCTAGCACTTGCAAAGTTTTCCAGTAACAGTTTCTTTACTATGAGTTTAGACATGGTTGTAATCTGCGTATGATCCAGGAACAAATGTGTCTGATGAATACTTTTCAAGGTATTTTTAACATATTTCAACCATGGAATTTCAAGTGCGTTTTCCCTTAGCAAACAGTCTTTAACAATTTCCCTGGTTAATTCCGCCTCTGGGTTGGTCCATACTCTTGTCCACATAGTAATTGGTCTGATCTTTACCTCGTCAGAGATATAGCCCATCCCCAGTTCAAGATGAGCAATGTCCGCAGGGGTGGATTTTGGGATTCTAAGAATTCGACGGAGGAACTTGTCTTCTTCTTTGACTTAGTGATGGACCCATAGAGTGTCATGATCTGTTCCGGGCTCCACCGACCCAGTCTGTGCGCAAAACTTAAAATTGCCCCATTGGATGATGTAAGTTTTGAACAATGTTCGTCTACCAAAGGCTTAAAGTACATGTTAGAGTCCAGGAGCAGGCCCAGGTAAGGGAAAGTATTTACTGTTTCCAGAACATGTGGCCCTATCTTGAACAGTGGTTTCTTAGCTGTTTTTTTTCCCTGCTACCAAGACAAATGATTTTTTCAAGTTCACTGCCAGATCTAGGTCAGCCATGAATTCAACAAACCCATTCACCAAGATTTGTAGACTCCTTGGTGTGCGGGCCAGCAGGACCGCGTCGTCCGCGTACAAAAGGACAGGTATTTGTCGTGATCCTACTCTTGGACAATCTGCGGCTAGAGAGATGAGGTGTCGTTCCAGGCCATTTATATATAGCGAGAAAAGGAAAGGAGCAAGGATGCATCCTTGTCTTACTCCTCCTGTGCAGGGGAAAGCATCCGTGCAGCCCCCATCCGAGGTAAAACGTACTTTAGCCGTAGTATTCCAATGGAGTTCCTTTAGAATGTTAATCAACTCCGGCTCCATGCCCAGGTTAAACATCATGGCCCAGAGTTTAGTTCTATTGACATTGTCAAAAGCAGCTGCCAAATCCATGAACCCCATGAAAACGGTTCCAGTGGAGGCTTTGGTGTATTTAGCTGATAACAAATACAGATTCAGGCACTGGTCGCTTGTTGACCTCCCCCCTCTGAAACCATACTGTGTGTCCACTAAAGTACAATGTTCCTCTGTCCAGTTTGTTAGCCTGTGCAAAATCACCCGTCCCAGAATTTTCGCTGAGACGTCGATTAAAGAAATTGGCCTGTAGCATTTCGGGTCTTCTCGGCTCCCTTTCTTGAAGATAGGTACTATTAGGGCGGTGGACCAGGAGCGTGGTAGACCAGACCTAATCGCCGCATTTAGGACCCTTGTTAAAATAGGGGCCCACAGGTCTATATTGCTTCTATACAGGTCTGGAGGTGTCCCATCTGGTCCCGGTGCTTTGTTGGGGGTGAGCCCTTGAATTGCTAATTTGAGCTCTTCCAGGGAGAAAGTTAAATCTACACTCCTATCCCCTTCCCACCTACCCTCTTGCAATACCCCCTTCGCATTATTGTACAGTCCCTCGAAGTGACTAACCCATTGTTCTGGGAGAATGTTAGTACTAATAGTTGGGGCGGAGCTATCTTGAAAGCAAGGCCTATTTACTATTTTCCAGAATTCACAATAGTCCCGGTTTTCTCCTGCCTCTCTTAAATCTGCCCATACCTCTGCCTGTACTACTAATTTTCTCTCCTTAATTTTGGCCTTGTAAGTTTGCCTCAGTTTGGCCACTATTGCCGTGTCCCTTGGTTTGCTTTTTAGTGCTTGTTTCAAATTCCTTAAAGCTTTCGAGCAGTTGGAGTCAAACCACCGTGGGTTAGTTGATATCTTACTGGGGCCTTTTGTTTCTAAAAGTTTGTCTGCTAATTTTGTTAGTGATTCAAAGGAGGACACTAGATCTGAACCTTCTATCTGGAGGTCTAAGCAATCCTCTACGTATTTCCCCCCTTTCAAAATTAAAGTTTTATAGAAGTCCTGTGGGTTTATTTTCATCCACTTCAGGCGCCTTCCTCGCGCTTCAGGCTGCAACCTCCCCTCCCTTTCATTCGTGTTGTTCCTACGGTCCATGTGTGTCAGTTCTATAGTTAAAGGGTTATGATCACTAAAGGGACTCCATTTTGTTTTTACCTTAGTGACTTTAGATAAACCGAAGGTTGATAAAATTATATAATCAATTGTGGAGGAACAACCTCTGCCTTTAAATGTGGGGATATATGAGTCCTCCCCCACCCGAGGTGTCATGTCCATCGTGTGCGCCAATGAGTAGGTGGCCAACATTGAGGATAATAGTGTGCCCTCCTGCGTATGCTCAAAATGCGGTCCTTTATGCTGCGGACAGCTGTCCCAGTCATTTTCTAAAGTGGCAAGGTGAGGGCAAAGGTGACAATTAAAGTCCCCTAGCAAAAAGATGATTGGATTTCCCCCCTTATTTGTCTGTTCTACCTGTTCCCTTAGTTTGCTATCTAGTTCCCTTAATACTGGATTTTCCCCTAGTGTGGACCCAGGATTATAGAGGTTAAAGAATTGTGATTTATGCCTTCTACCCTGGTGCTTGAGTACCTGGAGAGTGTGTGATGTCCAGTGTGGAATTGTCCACTTCCCTTCCAGGGTTAAATCGACATAGATAGATAACCCACCTCTCGCTCTTCCTGATCTACTTTCTTGTGCGGGGACCCCAAAGCACTTATAGCCCTCTATTTGATACCTTGCCGGATCAACTGCCCAGGTCTCTTGGAAAGCTAATATATTATATCCCTGCAAATCCTTCCTCCATTCTTGATCTTCAAATTTACCAGCTAGCCCTGCAATGTTCCAAGATAGGATTTTTGTCTTGGTCTCCTGGATACTACTTCCGATTTGGCCCTGTTGTGCTGGACTTATACAATTCCCTGACCCCGCTTTTATAGCGTTAAGCGTCGGGGCATCTGGTGCTTGCTTCATTTCTGGGTTCATACGTTCCATAGATCCTATCACTATACTCCTCCCTCCATTATCAGTAGCTATGCTAGGCCTTCCTGGAGACCCTAGTCATTCTGTTCCATCGAGTGAGTACAAGGGGGTATATCTATTTGTCCACTGAGTGCCTAGTTGATGTGGGTAGTACTGTGTACTGGTATCATTTTGCCTTGCCCAATACTCGTCCCCATGTCTGTCTCTATTCCCCTGTTTTGGATTTTGTGGATAAGCCCCCAATTTTCTGGGATAGAAGTAGGCTACCGGCATAGTCCTAATTGTGCTTGTGGCATTCCTATTGCAGTTCTCTAATATGTACTCCACCAAATTTGGGTTTTTGAAATGTGCGATGACGCAGTTACCCTCCCTGTCTTTCCTTCTAGAGCCTACCCAGTAAACCCTTCTCACGTGTTGGATTTCTCCCTCTTGACCAGGTTGTAGGGGTCTGTGAAAATTTAGCCAATTAGCAATTTTACCCTTCAATTCCAGTTGTGATTCTCTCTGTCCTATTCTATTTTCAGGGACCCCTGTAAATATAACTACAAAAGGGCTTGCTTCCGGGGGGAGGTTGACTAATGGGAGGTGAGCTTGGTGTCTCTCGTGATCTTTGGAATCATGTTTAAATGCAGCAGAGGGTCCTATTGGTAAGTGCGTAACTAATTCCTGTCTTGGTGGTAGCTCACTTCCCCCATTCTCTTGGTGTTGCCCTATTCCCTCAGTGCCCCTCTCTTCTGCTGTGTTTGGCTCAGTGTGTACCTGTACGATGCTACACTTGGCAGTGCTTACGCAATTATTTATCTGCCGGGGTCGTTGCAATGGGGCATTCGTATCTGATGTGGTCGTACCTCCCTGGTTTGAGGTTTGTATGTCCTTCACTTTAGCCTGTTTCTGGATTTCATGTGGTATTTTGTCAAGTTTGCTAATCAGCTTCTTTTCTCAGGAACATATTTATATAGCTTTATATAGCATTATGTCTTATATTTGTGTACATTTTCATTTATCGTTTTCTTTTGTGTTCCCTTCTTTGCCTTCCCTTTCTCTCTCCTCCCCCCCTTCCCGTAATTCCATCTTTTATGGCCTCAATATAAAGTCAAATATTTGTTTTTGCATGGATCTGTTTATGTGTTTATTAAATTATATAATATGATTAATTATTCAGAAAGTTTTATTATATGCTTATATATAACAATTTTCTTATATATTTATTGTATGATAATGCAAACAGTTATTATACTATATGTATTCTTTTGTAAATTTCAATAAAAAATTGAACCACAAAGTTTGCTAATCAGTGGTTTAATTTGATTGGCTATAAATGCCTCTAGATGGTTTTTTAGGTCTAAGACTATCTCATTTAGCCAACCTGGGGGGACAAAACGGGCATTCATTTCTTGTCTGGAGTGCTCGTGCTCCATAGTTCTCTGTTTGGAGCTTCTAACGGGGCGCTTCTGATGACTTGTTTTTGTGTTTTTTCGCCCATCTTTCCTCCCTTTCGTCGCCGGGGCTATACTCCCTTCCCTGTTTGTCAAAGGGTCCACTTCCCAGACTTGCTGGGCACATGGAACCTTGTCACCTGATTCCTCATGACTGACCCCATGCATTAGGAGACTCAAGTTCTCAGCCCCCGGCTGGGTAGGTATAGGTGGCACAGTGATTAACGACAGAGATATGCGTCTTTCCGTTCTCTCTATCTCCCCCTCCACCTTCTGTAACATTAGGTCTATTGCAGTGGGGGTACTCTTGTGTGGAGCGGCAATTACATTCTCAGACACTGACTTTTTGGATTTTGCTGGAGTCACTAATTTGCTTTTGGTTGACCTGGTTTTGGGTTTAGTAGACATAGTTGTTGAAAGCACAGTGTTATCCTCCTTACTCCTTGAATCTCCCTGGGTCTTTAACAGTTTTTCACTAACCTCTTGCACTGACGAAAATGGGTTTTAGTGTCACTGTCACAATTACTACCAGATGCGGAGTTTAACCCTCGAGTTATCAGAGTGCGGATACCTGTGCAAGATGTGTTCCGATTCAACCAGGATTTGCGGCCCGTCCCGTCCGCCGTCGTCCACGGACGGCCACAGACGGCCCGCCCTCTGCCCGGGCTCAGCGCGCGTCCCGCGACGCGGAGGCAGCGTCGTTCTTTTGAACGCCTCGTGGCGCGAACGGGACGTCCGCGGGTCCGGTGGCGCTTAGGATGCTGGGGGATGTAGTTTCTGCCCTGTCCCCGCTCTGCGGCCGCTGGTGTAGATGGCGGCGGCGGAGGACTGCAGGACAGCAGGTAGGCAGCACTGGCAAGGCAACAGCAGGAAGCTCCTCGATATGGTCAGCTTGAGCAGAGGAACCCGCTCCACCGAGGCAGCGTCGTTCTTTTGAACGCCTCGTGGCGCGAACAGGACGTCCGCGGGTCCGGTGGCGCTTAGGATGCTGGGGGATGTAGTTTCTGCCCTGTCCCCGCTCTGCGGCCGCTGGTGTAGATGGCGGCGGCGGGGGGACTGCAGGACAGCAGGTAGGCAGCACTGGCAAGGCAACAGCAGGAAGCTCCTCGATATGGTCAGCTTGAGCAGAGGAAGACCAGAAAGGACCACCAGACTTCCTTCACGGGAAATGAAGGTCGGGAAATATGCACATGGATAACTCGAAGTCATAAGTAGGTCTCTTACAAGAACGGAAAAAATGAGTTAATCCTGTGACTTGTTTCTTCACAGTCCCAGGCAGGCATCCAAGGTAAATACGTGGAGTTCCAAAGAAAGTATTCCCCCTGTCT
The DNA here is from genome assembly GCF_964204655.1 of Triturus cristatus. Lineage (NCBI taxonomy): Eukaryota > Metazoa > Chordata > Amphibia > Caudata > Salamandridae > Triturus > Triturus cristatus. The sequence goes on from NC_140591.1 coordinate 85,725,163, forward strand.
CCACTAGATGGGGTTGGTGTCAGGAAGGTTGTTGGTAGCAAAGGCAGACGATCGTTTCATAGTAACATCATCGCTAACTCAGAGTGGCCCATCTTGCCAACACATAGCTTCCCTTTGTCTTACTGTCTTGGAGCAATACACAATGAACAACTGCGAGCTACACCTAGTCATGTGGCCCAGGAACAGGCTGCACACAACAAATGGTTAGGAGAAGAAAATGGCAACTTTCTAGAAGTGACATTTTCAGAATTGCAAATTAAAATCTCACTTTACCATTAAAGAGGATTTTTCATTACAATTACAAAGACCACACACATGAACTGTCTACCTGCTCTCAAATGAAAGTTATAGCTTATTTAGTGCATTAAGTTAACTACAATATTATCCTATAGAAGAGGCAGGCCTTGCAGTAGTGCACAACGAATTTGATAGCTTTTCACTACCAGGACATGTAAAACTTAAAAATACATGTCCTACCTTTTAACCTTTTAAGTTTGTTGCACCCTGACCTCTGGGCTGTTCAGGGCTTACCCTAAGGGTGACTTAAATGCATAAAAAATCAAGGTTTGGGCCTGGGAAAAGGTTTATTTTGCCAGGTCGACAATGGCATTTAAAACTGCACACACAGGCTGCAATGGCAGGCCTGAAACATGGTTAAAGGGCTTCTTAAGTGGGTGGCACAATAAGGCCTGCAGGCCCATTGGTCGATTTTAATTTACAGGCCCTGGGTACATGCTGTACCACTTTATTAGAGACTTATAAGTAAATGAAATGTGCCATATGGGTGTAAGCCAATTCAACCAAGATTTAAGGAGAGAGTTCAAGCACTGTATTACTGGTTAGGAGTGGTAAAGTACGCTGAGTGCTAGAGGCCAACAAAAACAGGTCCAGACAACAGCAGTGGCGGCGCTAGGGCGTAGGAGCGTTACCCCACTGCCTTGAATCAGAAAAAGAAAGGAGAAAATAAAATGGTAATCACATAATGTTACTATCATTTTATTTTATCCTCCTGCTGTGGCAACTTGCGTGAGAGGGCGGGGCTGCAGAGCAGGGCAGGAGTGGTAGAACACTCCTAAGTGCGCAATGACTCTTTGGCCGGCACTCTCGGGCCACAAAAACAGTCATGCGGACTTTCCCTGTTCTCCATTCAGGTGGCATTATAACCTGTATGGAGAACATGCCCCCTGCTCCAGCCCCTGGCTGAGTGCCATATCAGGCCACTCAGACCAATCACAATGCTGCATTGCAGCGTTGTGATTGAATGCGGGGAGCGTGGGAGCCCCGGTACGTCCTGTTTCTTCAAAGAAGCCAGGAAGAGAACGCAGGAGAGGCGGCAGCGGCCGGTCAGTCGGCTAGCCAAGAGGTAAGTGTTTTTTTAACCATGTCAACAATCTTTCTTGAACAAAACAGTGCAGCAGCATCATGTCTTGGACTGGCTAAGATAAAAGATTTAAATACACCAAACATTCCCACTTTGCACAGTTCTAGAACTAGAAATAGTTCACAGATAATACGGAGGAAACATTTGGCGCCATGCTTCGTAGTGGATCATACCGTTCTTCTGGCCCCAATCAGAATGAATGGTTAGTGTAGCCGTTAAATACTAAATGTTTTTTCTGGGTGGCACCGAAGGGTTTAAGATCAGCATGCTCTACCCACAATACACCCAGACACAACACTCAGGGGTGGTAACAACTTACAGTATAGGAAAGTTGTGCCTTGATTGGCTAAAGACCTGAACATTGTCCCAGGTAAAGCAACACTTGTCCCTTTTTTCTGATGACATGGGACTACAGGACTTTCTATTAGGTCCTCGACAACCGCATCAAAAGCGCTTCTTATATTCAATATATAATGAGGTGTGGAAAGTTTCGCAGCAGGAGGCTACTGAGAGATTGCACTGCATTGCTCTTGCAGTGGTTGATAATGGTATGACTACATTGTCCACTAGGATATACTCTCTGGGTCACATTGTGTCATCTGTGATAGACATCATACAAAATGACATGTCCTCTTTACAACATGGCCAGTCATAGCTTAGATTGATGATGTTCTGAAGCTGGACACTGCAGACACATTTTTCCGGTCGTGTACCATGCAGACACCTTAATGTCACAAGCATGTTTTTACCTTACAATCTAACAAAACAGAAGTCGATAATGGCAAGGAAGAACACAATGTACACTGTGTTACACATAAAAAAGTTAGAGAAACTACTGTTCACTGTTGCAGAAACACATTCTGCCGATTGGATAATTCACAAGTTTATTTCTCTGCCAATATTGAGATTCCACTTTCAATACTGGTTACATTACCATCAAGTCGGCAGGTACATAGCACTAGGTGAAAGGTATGTGCATGAGTCATGGAATTTACCTTTTAGATATCGCTGTAGGAATGGTGAGACTGGGGTCTTTCTTTACTTTAGGACATTTCGTGGTGCGTAGAGAGGTTGCGCTTCATGGTGCCTGTCATGAGTCAATAGCAAATTTGTCCTGATATCTGAAGGGTCCTCCAGCTGCTGTAACACATCTGGCTTTCGGATTACTCTTGAATGGGAGTTATTTGATGCTGAACGATCAGAGCTGATGCAGCATGAAACCGGTAATAGCCTATCTGGTGACATCTTCTGCAGTTGTGACTTGTTGTACACAAGTACTGTTCCTACCTGCTCGTACAGTTAGGGAGGCAACACTTTGGCCTTCGATAAAGGTTTTAAATGTTCACCTTGGTGTGGCCTTAACTTAACCTAACATAAAGTGTATTTGTAAAGTGCATGTTCACCCGTAGGCATCTAGGCACTGAATAACAGGTGCTTATTGTTACCCAACTCAGTAGTACTCATCTGCAAAGGAGATTTTTGATCTTCAAGTTGCAAGGTGTTCTTCTGTGATACAGTCGCTACTCAGCACTAATTTCCTGCTGCATTTTGGGAAACTTGTGCACCGCATTTTTAACATGTCAAGTACCACGGGAGTGGCACACTTATTTCAACAAAATAGGCTCTGGCTTGGTAAGTACCTTCCAGACAGTCTTCAGAGTTATTGCATTATTCATACATTCTGTTTTGGGAAGCATTTTTGGAGGTCTTCCACTGGTCCTGTTTCTGATTGTCAGGATTGTGCTTTTATTTTTTCTGCTCCGCAATGGATATCCTATTAAGAGGCCAAAAGGAACTAGCACTTCCACATATGCTCCTGTTCCGTGAATGCATGATGCAGTGTTTTGGCACACCCTTGCTTCAGGAACTGAATGAACACTGGCCCCTGCCTTTTTGGCCCATGTGGCTACACAGCGTGCAGCTGTATTCCGCTGTCTTCTGCGCGCTTTCTAGTGTGCACTGGATGTATGCCTCGGAATGCAACTCGTTCAGTCTCTGGACATTGTCCTACTGGTGAGCCTGTTAAAATCCCACTTCCACTGTTGTCCCTTTGCCCTCAACATTGCTTCCAAACACATTTTACGAGCCCTCCTAGCATCTGCTCCTAGTGATCTGGATCTTCACTGGACTTATGCGGATTTCGCACTGGCTACTCCTTCTTCAGCGGCTGCTGAAGTGGATGGATGGGACAATGTTTGCTCCATGGATCTGATTCAGTGGGTGCCTCAGGGATCATCGTCTGCAGTTGCTGGGAATAGCAATGTTTCGTCTACCTCTCAGAACACATAAACAATATGGCAGTTTCGAGTAGTGGGAACATTTTTAATTCAGTTTTTTTTAATGCAAAATTACTTTGTAAATTGTTTTATGTTTGCTTTTATAATTGTAACGATTTTAATGGCTTTCACTATTTTCTTTGTTTTTAAAGAAGCATAAAGCTTTTTTAGATTTGGGTTCCGTTATATGGATTGACCCTTACATTTTAGCATTTGTCTAGGGATAGCTTTCTCGACCACCATCCCAGAAGTGGGTGTCACTGAGTCAGGATAGGCCTAGCAGAAAAACCACCGTTTACATACTTACGTTTCTTAAGTTGCCTTCTCTTTTACACATGATGGGCCCGATTCACATAGGTAAACTAACAGTTTTGCGTAATTTTACTACTTTTCGGTAATCACAAAGGTAAACTTAGACCAAAAGTCTACCCTTACAACTTTCTGATATTCACAAAGGAAAACTTAGACCAGAAGTCTAACTTTACTACTTTTCTGTAGTCACAAAGGTCTACTTAGACCAAAAGTCTAACTTTACTACTTTTTGATCTTTACAAAGGTAAAATTAGACCAAAGTAGTAGTACCTCACCTTTGTAAATACCGAAAAGTAGTAAAGTTAAACTTTTGGTCTAAGTTTTCCTTTGTGAATACCTAAAAGTAGTAAAGTTAGACTTTTGTTCTAAGTTTACCTTTGTGAATACCGAAAAGTAGTAAACTTACACAAAACTGGAAGTTTACATTTGTGAATTGGGCCCGATGACTTTTGACATACATTTGCATGCATGTCAATGCAGGATAAAATTCTCTGAATCTGCATTTCTTACATTTCTACTTGGTGGGTACATTTTCACACCTTGAACGTTTAGTACGAGGGACAAAGTTCACTTTGCAAATGTAATATTTGTTATTTTTCCGGTTGGTGACACTGCTATCCAACTAGAATAAATAATTGCTGCCTAAGTAGGGGTTGCGACATAGCCACATGGGTTCTGTTATTATAAATACACAACCACGTCTGTGTTTAGGCAGAGGAGCACTCCGCTGACACAGCAAGGTCACTTCATGCCAGCTCAGCTGATTCCTGTTTACTGACACAACGGATGTCCAGCTTAACACCAAGATGGGCAGCCTGATGACTCTTATGCCCAGGTAATGGGGACTTAGTCTACCTGGCAGGGATTTAGCAGATGACCCATCCTAGGCAAGACTAGGTTAGGGAGCGCTGGGCAGGAGTACACTATGCTAGTACATTATACCTGCATTTATACACTCTCTTAGCACAGTGGTGGAAATGTTCATATTTTTCACTATTCTTGTAATGCTAATTATTCTAATCTGTTTGATTCTACTCACAATTGCAGTGCACGTATTCATAAAGGAATCACCATACTTCAATAAATATTGAAATACCTTGCTGAGTATTTCTTGTGTACTTCTTTGGGTATGCATGAGAGTCCAAACGAAAGGGTTCTAGATCCGTTACAATGATTTCCTTGGGGGATCAGGGTTATCATGTTCTGAGGTTCCACACCCATTTGTTACCCTGCAAGATTAGGGGTTTGGATTGTACACAATGAGCTAGCATAACGATAGGCCACCATACCCTGAGGGTGTGCACGAAATCAGTCTGGCAAATCCTGACATTAATGTTGTCCAACAAACGCTCAGTGTTATCGAAGGAGGTAAAAGTCGTACGACAACACCTTAGATGAAAGATGAATGGAGGTTAAAGTAATTGGTGGAAAATGCACTTGTTTGCATTATGAAACCTCAGTTGAATAATGCAGTTACTGCAGATGTAACCAGAATTTAATCCTGGTTGGCACAGTTGGGACTAGTGACTTTATAGTGCTGTGAGCTTGAGACTTAGAAGGCACAGTAATTACTTTAAAATTGCATTGCACACCGTATGTGTCTCTCAAAGTGTCGCACATTTTTAAAATATCACTCATAAGTGCACTTAAATGGACAGAAAATCACACAAAAGAAATCTGAACACTTGGTAACTATGATCGAGGACTTTGTCATTGATATGGAGTAGTTTTTGCCTGATATTTAGGATTGAAGTTTCTGGCCAGAGATCTGGTCTGAATCCTCATTAGCAGCCTGAGAGTAGTTATTTTGTTTCAAGAATGTCTATCAACTGGGAAGTGGCAAAAATTATGATTTTAGACCGAAATGGCAGGGAAGAAATGGGTATAGAGCTTGCAAATACTGATGCATGCGAGCCAGGTTTTTTCAGAAGGACGTGGCTGGGCACTGCATGGCTGGGAGACCACAGGCAGTGTGAATTTGGACCTATGCATGACAATGCAGATGATGCACAGAATGGAATTTCTCCTTTAGTCTTTCTTTGGATATAGCAATCTATAGGCTGTTGCCCCTGTAGCTCCATTTCAGAGACCCCATGGACATTGCTCTGGACTGAGGCATATAGATGTTTTACCAGCTAGGTCAAAACATCCAACAAATGCATCTGAGCTTCATTTTCCCACAATGTTGATTTGTTTTAACCTGAATTAAGTTTTTATCACACAATACATTGGCAGCAACTGTAGAGTCTGCGTCTAATTGCTTAGTGGACCTCTGCATCCACTGTAAGAACCTGTGTTCAACCTCATGGTCACAGGTTCAAATCCCGGCGGGTCCAGTCAGCCTTTCATTCTTCTGAGATTGATAAAATGAGTACCATTGAGTTGGGTAACAATAAGCATCTGATATTCAGTGCCAAGATACCCTTGGGTTAACGTCACTTCACAAATACACGTTATGTACGTTCACATGCAAATATTCAGTGTGCATATCCATTTCACTGTTATATATATATGTCAGATTACGTAGGTGCAAGCACATGGCAAAAGAACTCATAGGAAGTAGTGTTTGTGTTAACTGCACTAAACTTCCAATCAATACCAGTCGTAGCCATGGGTGAGGGGTCTCAGGTATCATGTATGTAGTGGTGTATAGTATTAAGCAACATTGACAGGGGCTCAGCTAGATAGGTGACGAATGCATGTATATAAATTGCATGGGGTAGGCAATATGTGCTTTCTGTTGTGTGATCCCCATATGCGGTGTGCTCCCTTCCAAAACTGAAGTGCTATAGTTAGAAGTCTTGGTGTCTGCGCCATTTGGAGTGTCACTCCCAGTAGCAGGGCTAGCAGTGGACCACCTCGATGTTGCTCCGCATACTCCCTCACATCAGCAAGGCAGAATCCCGCTAGCCACTGCCCCTTTGCTGAAAAATAATACAATTTGTAGTTCTGGCCTCCGAGTCCTCCCACTAGCGCAAGCTGATGCAGTGCACATAGGGAGACCCAATTGCAATGTCTGGCCCATATTTGTTCACTGAGCAAAGTTTTCAAGGACCAGAACCAACTACATGGGATACACACAGAATATTCACAAAGTAGTATAGGGAACGCAGAAGAATTATCATCTTCAAGGATCTTCCAGGTTATCCTCCCTTGTAGCTATGTCAGAGTGGTACTCTCTGACCCCAAGTATCTAAAGACCAGGGTTCCCAACGAATGTCCCAATGTTGGACTGCATTCAGAGGCTCTGCAGTCCCTCCGGCATGTGGACAGGGGTAAGGCGCAGGTCTTCCTCCAGTTCATGCACAACCCCAACACAAATCCCAGTTCCACCAACATGGTCACACTCCACACGATCCGCGACTGAGCCTCTCTCAGGTACAATAGCATATCATCCACACACAGCGACACAAGGTGCTCCTTTTCTTACACACAGATGCCCTTGCCCCATCCTGCTAGCCTCAAAATACTGGTAACTGGCATAATTGCCAATGCAAACAACATCAGCGAGAGCGACATCCTTGCCTCGTCCCTGTGTGGATTGTGAACGGTTTTGAGGTGCTTATCCGCGACTTGGCAGCTGTAATGAGAAGGGAGACCCATTTGACCACTTCATACACAGGGACATCCCATCCATAACTTCTCTCAGTAATCCCACTGTAAGGTATCAAATGCCTTGCAGATATCAATCAAGAGAACCATCATGTCTGGAAACAGTGTCAGTGATGCCTCGCCCAGGATTCAATACAGGCTTCTCAAATTGCGCTGGGGGATGAGTCTATTTTGATCTTCGTACACTAAGGTTTGTAAATGGGGATACAGCTGAGCGACCAATAGCTTACTAAGGATTTTATCATACAAATTAAGCATAGTAAGGGTCTATAGGACACAATATCCAGGGATTTAAGAATTGAGACAATTATGGCCTTTCTGGTGGTGTCAAGTAAACACCCCAGTTCAAAGGCCTCCTTGTATATTTCCCCAAGGCAATAAGAAGGGTGGATAAATATGTGTGATAAATCTCTGTTGATAAGCCATCTGAGCCAGTGCCAGTTCTTCAATTTCACCCCTGATTGCGGGCTCAGTGAAGCCCCCCCCCCCTCGAGTCTCCCTGTTCGCTGCTAAGTGTTGGAGCGACCTGGAGAGGAAGGCCCAATATCACCCTCAGGTGATGGATCGCCTTCTCCATTCAGCTCTCTGTAATGTTGGGTGAATACTTTATGAATAACATTTGGGCACAGGACCATCTCCACTGAAAAGCCAGAAATCTGTGTAACAGAACGTTCCCTGTCCTCTGAGTTTATTAACCATGAAAGGAGTCTCCCCCACCCTTCCTCCCCCTGCATGAGCCAAGGACAGATAATAGTGTCTATTAAGTAGATGCAGCTGTTCCAACATGCTCACATTGGTTTCCCGGATCTCCTTGAGCCTAGTGTGAACCTGGATGTTACTTTGTGCTGCCCCCTCAAGCTGTTGGATAATGTCCTCAAGCCGGAACAAGTACGTGTTGATGGATTTTAGGACTCATACCGATTGGCCTGGACGGTAACCCTGTACCACTACCTTAAAGGCATCCCACTCAATGTTGCAGTGTGACGGTTGGTCTGGAAGTATTCCTCAAAGAAGTTGCTCAGGGGGTCCCTAAACATGAGTTTGTAAAGGAAGGAGACTAGGAACCTCTGAGAAGGTATAGGAGAGACTTGCCCCCACTCCCCCATCGCATACATAGGAACACGAGCAGCAGGTTGTAGTCTTAAAGCATTTGTCCCAGGTACTCCATAGGTGCAATTTCTAATGCAATCTCAGTGGAGCAAACTATTTTATGTAGGTGAATATGGAGGCTGTGAACTAGCAAATAAAAAGAGTATTCCTTCTGTCCCACATTTCTCAGTCATCAGGGATTGCTGAGTCCCCAATTACTCAACCACTCCCAAAAGTCCTGCGGCAATCTAACCATTGGGGAGTCAACAAGAGTGGGCACCAAACTGTCCAAGTGGACTTGTGCCACACAATTGTAGTTCGCCCCGTCGCCAACACCAGAGGTATCTGGGAATCCAGGGAGAGAAAGGGGGACAGGGCTGCAGACAAAGTGGGTCTGCCCTACATTATTAGGTGCATAGATACTGCCCAGCACAATCTGCAGTCCATCAAACCTCCCAAATAGGATAACACAATGGCCCGGCTTATCTGTACAGGTTTTTGTGACTGTCAGTGGTGTCCCAGGCTTCACTCAGGCTTCACTCAGATCAAAACCCCCCTGGAGAATGCCAAGTAATCTGTGATGTAGATCTGTCCTCTCCATTTCCATTTCAGTTTGGCCACCTTTCCTCCCACTAGATGAGTCTCCTGCAAAATGTCATGTCTACACCCAACACTTCAGGAACATCAATATTTTGTAGAGTTTACTAATTAAGCCGATCTCCCTAACATTCCATGTGAGAAAGGAATATTTTGTTATCCTAACTGCCATGGTGCACTGTGTGTGAACCGTATCTCCTCACTCCCCCCTTGTGTGTATTGCTATTCAGCGCTCGCCCCAACAGAGAACACCGTCCTGAGGCCTCGCCGCCTACGTTGCTTCCCATGTTGGATGATATCCCGTCACAAGGTCCTGAGCAACTGAGACCCGGCCTGGAGAGCTTTACCAACTCTCTTCCTCTCCTCCTCCTTGAATTGACCATTTCGCCCCTGACACCTTTCCTGCCATTCAACACCATCAAACACTTGCCTTCTACCCAAGTAACAGATATCAACTCAACCAGATGAACTCCTCAAGGTCTGAGTGTGTCCCCATAACCAGAAGCACACCCCAAGGCTTTATCTGTGTATAATCCCTAAACTTATACAAGAAACCCCTTAAAGTATTCCTAACTGGCAAGAAAAAAAGGATGAGCAATTTGTAAACAAAACTGTGCACAGCATGGAGGTCTCATCAAGCAAAGTCATTGCTGAAAGGATGGTCTCCCCAGAATTCAAGCCGGGATATCGAAGACCTACTTGAATCTCAACTCCATGTATGTGAAGTTTAAGCTGACTGTCTAGGATAGCAGGCAAGCACATGTTCAATGGTTGATCTGGAAAATGGACCTCAAAAGATTTACCCAACAACCCTCAGACAGCCCTAAGCCCATTGGATTCCACACTGGCAGTGGCCTCTTCTTCAAAACTTAACAAAAAAAGACACGTACAGTATGGCACCACTTCTTGCTTCGCCAGAACATACCTCACTGAACACGGTATCAGGCCAGCCAATTAAACAATAGTTGCATTATACCGGAATAGATGCATCACCTAGATTACGACCTGACTCTGCGAAATGAAAACTATCATGCAGTTAACAAACTAATTAAAGGAAAAAGTTTGACCAAATTTCCCGGCACTTAAAAGACCTCCATTCCGTCTTCCTATCCCCCGGCATCATCTACAAGGTCTGCTACTTGACATCGAAGCTGAGACCTCCAATACGCTACCCTGCCTAGCAGGTATCCTAGTTACCTTTTAAAACAGAAACAGCAGTGGCATCACCAGAATCAAGTCCAAACACTTTAAGAAAATGTTGTTTTGTTATGCACCCAAGATCTAGAACTAAAGGGGGTGGGCAAGGATGGCTGCAACCAATTAGGTGTGAAAATACTGACAAATGTTCTGGTGTGGAAGGGGGGAGGACAGGCAGTAGACCATCATGGAGGAAAGGGTCTGAGTTCTTACACAGTGTGACTAGTAAGACTGCAGGCACCTGATTCAAGAACAACTGGGAAAGGTGAGCAGTGCTTACTTGAAGAGGACACAGAGAAGAGAGTCGGCTCCTGGCAGCGCAATGCAATGCGGCTAAGGATTCCCTGAGGTTGAGAAGGGACAGGTGAAGAACGGGTGACACTGTTGGGTGCAGAACTTCCTGACTGCATTGGTAGGGGAAAAGAAGACAATGTCAAGGATGGACATAGACATCAGGAATGGGGACGATAGCAGGCACCATCTTGGGGTGGATTTGATATTGATATTTTTAACAAGTGTCAAAGTCCAGTGATAGTATTACGACCACCATGCCCAACATCATCAAGAAACCCCCTTGAGACACAGAGGACCAACTTCCTCTTCGCCCTAAGGAATGGGACATCTAAAAAGGGCAACACTCAGATCGCACATGCACACTCCTCTTAAACATTTATGGGTGATTGCTCCTCACTTGATCTTGGACCATTTGCAGTGGTTCAGAGCAGCTCAAAGCCAAATTTGATACCTTTCAGCAAAGAGCGGAGTCACTATACAGGAGAACACAGCACTTAGATGAAAAAGTACAGGTTGGGCCTGTGGAAACTGACTTTTGCAGAACACAGTAAGGAGTGGCAACAGAAGCACATCACTAAGTGGGCATGAAGAGGTGGCTGGGTAAAATGGAAGATATCCAAGGAGTGAGAATATCAGGAAACTGACGGCACAGGGGATGCAAGGCACTCAGACCTTCTGGGATCTCAGAGATTTTGAACATCCCCAAAGAACACATCGCTAAAGGGAGGAGCAAATCCTTTTGCGTGAAACTGCTGCAACCTCCTACATGAGAGAACGAGGCCCGTGATGTTGGTGCTTTTGAAAAATGAGGACCAGAGATATGATCCTGGCTACAGTGGAAGAAAAAAACAATGGGCCATATGTAGATAGAAAGTGTTTTGCGATTCTCTAATTGCAATTTTTAGGGAATCGCAATTAGAGAATTGCAAAACGGAATGTAGGTAGGATTAGCAAATAATTTTGCGAATCCTACATATTCCTTAATTGCGAATTGCAAATTGCAATTCGCAATTAAGGAATACCTCCCCATTCATTCCTATGGGCCTAGAGGCCCATAGGAATGAATGGGAAGACATTCTCAATTTGCGATTCTCAATTTGCGATTCTCAATTAGAGAATCGCAAATTGAGAATACAATTTCAAGTGTGCCAGGGTGTCAAAAGGACACCCTGCTGCACCCCTGAAATGAGCATGGGTGCACATGTGGCACACATACATGCCCTAAGGACATGTCTGTGCACCACATTCCACTTTGAAAAATGCAAAAATATGCATTTTTGAAAGAAATCGCAAATTACCACCAACCTGTAGTTGGTGGTAATTTGCGATTCCTTAAGGCCAAATTGCACTTTTTTGGTGCTTCCTACATTGCATTTAAGGAATCGCAAAATTTGCGATTCCTTAAATGCAATTGCAAAATAAGGAATCGCAAATTTAGCGATTCCTTATTTTGCACGCAGATTTGCCTTCCTACATTCCACTTAGCAAAATTGCGATCGCAAACGCCGAAATTCGGCGAATTTCAGCGTTTGCGATCGCAATTTTGCTTTCTACATATGGCCCAATATCTCTTTGGATTATCACCAGATGTATTGCACCCTATTACTTCACATGACATAGGGAATCAAAGAAAGAAACCGGAATGCATTCTCATGCATTTCTTTTGTTCTATAGCGCCACTAATACCAATGTAGGGTGTCAGAGCACTTTACATCAAACACACATTACACAGAGACAATGAATCATATGTGTGTAAATCAGGATATAGGAGATGTTACATCAGGCAGAGGACTACAAGGTGTAGGACTCACATGTCATCCATACTGGTAGACAGTACAGTTTAAGAGTTCTTGGTATGTAGAAGAATAAACTAACATGATGGCCAGGGGTTCTCTTTACTAATAAGAATTGATTTCTACCAAAATTAACAATGTTTACAACATTAGGATAATGAAAGACTGGAGAAAAAATCTTAACTCTATAACCTATACCTTGCAGTTTGCATGCAGCCCTTTGATCACACGTAATAGCAAGAGTTCTATTTTAGGATTTCAACAAAAAGATCTCTCTGAAAAAAGCAGTAACCGACTGAACTAGCTACATTATATGCACGTTGTAATCTGCATGGTACACATGCTTTGCAGCAGGCATATTAACCCTCTGCGCTACCTTATGATGAGTCAAAACTGCCACTAGACACAACTCCATCTCTCTCCAGGAAGAACATTAATCACCAGAGTTATTTTGCCACTTTTACTGTTGCCTGAAAATTGCTGGAGGCAAAGAACGTGGCAGCAGGTGCTTATAAAATCAAAATATATTTGAAAACAAGGCGCCCCACGAAGTCAGGGCCCAGTGCAGTGGCATCGCCCTAGTGCTGGCCCTGACTGCCTACAGCAACCACTGCATGCAACATGTTCATTGAGCCCCGAGACTTATCGGCTCACCTGCACCTGACAGCATAACAACACTTCACATTGGTGTCTAGGGTGGGATCAACTGAGGTACAAGGTGGTGCTGAAAAAGAAGCGCTCATGATTTATCCTGATTCTTCTCTCGACCCAAACACTATTCAAGGCACAAGTTGTGTGGTGTAGTTTTAATTCCTCATGATTGGCGATGACCCAGATACACTAATCATTCACTGGGTAGCGTCGGCAGAGGAGCACACTGACGCAAACCTCCTTTTTTTGCTCGGTGAACATACAGCACGCGCCCCTGTCTCCTGATGACATTAGTTGCACGGCCGCAAGGAGTAACTGGTCTTGAGGCAACATTCTACACCAGTGAGGCGTATGGAGAAGCCCCAACACTCTCTAGGTGCTTCAGAGGCTGCTGCAGTCTGATTCATGCAAAGGAATCTGATATTAAATGGTCCCAGCTTGCATAGGAGAGTTGTGTGATACATTTGGCCAGCTCCTTTTCTACAGTTTTAGTCGATGTAGCATATTGATGTCTTGCACACTAGGACCCTCGTGGTTCTGGGCGGGCTCTGAAGAGGAAATACGTCATCTGCAGGGATGTTTTGCAGTGTGCTTAATGGAAAGTGTGATGTAATGCCCAGTGCATGAGTGTATGCAAAATAATAAAGTAGTAGTTGGTCGCAGCTCCCATGTGGCGTAATTAATTTATATTGCTCCTGAGCTGGAGAAGACACTACAACTGGTGACATGCAGGGGATATGTGCCCGAGAAGACTAGACTGCTCTCCCTGGGAGTTTGCAACGATACGTAAAACTGCCTGTGCGTGCGATGTGTGCCCAGAATCGACACAGAGCGGTCTGCGATCAGAACATATATAGTCAAAGGCCTGCTGCAGCCCATACATGGTCGCAGAAGAAATCAAAGGCCCTACAGAGAAGCATATTCAAAAAGGCCACCGACCATGCCAACAAGGTGGTTGTCAGAGACACTGCACTGCACCCCAAAAACACAGCAACTAATCAGATGAAATTACTCTAAGTCAAAAGGGATTGAAGCATTCTACGACCCAGGTTCAAGGCTAGGGCTTGCAGAAGTTGTCGGTACCACCGTACACAGCGAAAGCCATCTTAACAGAAACTGCTCTCAATAGCGGCAGAATGGAGCTCAAAATACACTGCAGCCGTGTTCCGGATGCCACCACTGCCTTTCAACACTTGTAATAAACAGAGCATTAGTGCCAGATGCGCTGCATGGATTGAAACATATGATGACTTCATAGCTGCACCAGAGGAAGAAGTTGACAAGAAGATCATCATATATTTGAAAAACCTTGCAAGTGATGGAGTGAAAGAGGTGCAAAGAAAATCTCACAGACTGATGTAAAATCGTACCAAAAGGTAAAAGAAGCATTGGAGGCCAAGTTCAATCCAATGCAAATTGTCAACTGTGAACGGTATATCTTCAACCAAGCATGACAACAAGTTGGTGAAACAATGGACAAGTTTGTTGAAAGACTTAATGCACCCATTAAACATTGTAGGTTCTGTGAATTCACTGACAAAGAAGCCCTGCGCTTCAGAGTCACTGATGGCTGCCTTTCAGATTCGTTTAGAAGGTGCATGCTGAGATAAACACACAGTCTAGAGAAAATGCTAATTGCTGCAGGAGCAGAAGAAGGAGGAGACCGACAACCTGATGACATGGGAGCAGGAACAGCATGCAATGAATTGGCATTGACAGTGAAAAGCAAGCACAAGCATAAACAAGATACACGTAAGTGGACGTCTTCAAGAAAAACATAGCTATGCTTCTGATGTGAATATTTGTTTCCCCATGAAGGTAAATGTTCAGCCATAGGACAAGTCTGCACAGGTTGTGGGAAAAAGAACCATTTCATAACTGTGTGGCTAGCTAAAGAAAAATCAAGGGTGTCACAACAGCAAGAAAATATGGAGGTGAGAATGTACCAGAAGCATTCTCGCCACATCCTTAAAACCAAAATGCAACATTAGCTATAGAAGTAGAGACCAGGCAAAATCAATCGTCATCAAGCTCATCGTACAAAGGTTCTTCGACATGACTCTTGAGTACCAGCGAAGAAGATGGGTGTGCACTGATGATATCTGCCAAAGGACATGTGAACATGTGGGTTTAGCAGCCTGTAAAGAAAATCTTAGTTCAAAGAAAGATTACCCAATAACGCAACAAACTTCATTTGGACACTGTCCCAAAATCATGTTGAAAGTGAACGGTCGCCCAATAACTTTCATCATAGACAGTGGTGCATCGATTATTACCATGCCAGTGAAAGGTTTTAACAACCTATCCCCTGTGTCTCGCCTCACTCCGTCTGGCACAAAGCTGTCTACCTGAGCTGCTTCCGAGCCATTGCAAAGCCAAGGGTCATTCACAGTGACAAAGCGACATAAAAATACATCAATTCGAGCCACCATTTTGCTGCTGCTGACATGGGTTTGATATCCCTCAGCAACAACCTCTGTGCTCAGTCTGAGATCATGAGCTGATTCCCGTTGTTTCATGGCCTGGGAAAACTCAAGAAAATGAAAATACAGCTCCATATCAATGAAGACATTCGTCCTGTTGCTCAGTGGCACCGTAGAGTTACTTTTCATCTACAAGAAGCTGTAGATAAAGAGTTGGAACATGACATTATTGAACGCTCCACAGGTCCCACGCCATGGGTTTCGGCCATAGTAGTAGTACCAAAAATGGACAGTAGCAAATCGGTATGTATTTGCGTTGGGATACGCCAGGCAAACAAAGCCATTGAGAGGGAAAGACACCCTTGTCCACACAATGTGGACATGATCATGCAATTGAATGAAGACAAAGTGTTTTACCGTCTTGATCTGAATAAAGGATACAATCAACTTGAGTTGAAGAACTGCAGGTACATTACTAGCTTTTTGACTCATGTCGGTTATTTCAGATATAAAAAAATGAGTTTTGGAGTATCTTTGGCTGCTGAGATATTTCAGGATGTTATTTGCTGAGTAATCCAATCTGTTACACATGCTTTCAATTACAGTGATGACATACTGGGTTTTGGAAGAGCACAGGAAGAACACGACAAAGCCCTTACCCAAGTGTGCCAGTTACTCGCTGATGCAGGTATCACTTTGATCGCCGTAAAGTGTGAGTTTCACAAAACTAAACTCAAGTTTTTGGGAACATATTCTCTGATGGGGGAATGACTCCAGACCCAGACAAGGTGCAAGCACTGTCATCCTCTTGCTCCTCCATCCCCCAGGGATGTTACCATTCTGCGATCCTTTCTAGGCATGGCCAGTTATTGCTCAAGATACATTTGGAACTTTGCAACAGTGAGTGCCCCATTGAGAACTCAACAAAGCAAAATGTACCATTTCTGTGATTTCTGGAATGTGACAGGGTTTCAAAAACATAAACAATGCAATTGAAAATGCAACAGAAATGGACTACTTTGTCCCACATTATATACCGAAATAATGATTGATGTGAGCCCATTAGGGGTAGGGGTAATCCTTGTTCAATACATTGGCCTTCCGAATGCTCAGAGACACATCATGGCCTATGCGAGTCGAAGCCTGTCTGAAAACAGAACTTGCCTACTCCAAGCCGGAGAAGGAGAGTCTGGCAGTGGTGTGGGCCTGCGAACATTTTCATTTATTCCTCTACAGAAAATGATTCACTGTCATTAAGGATCACCAGGCGTTGCTTACACCTTTTGGAAACCCAAAGGCTAAGATGTGCCCTCGCATCTACAGGTGGGAGTTAAGACTGCAAGAGTACGACTATGAGAACGTGTACGAACCGGGGAAGGAGGAAAACACGGCAGATTACTTTTGAGCGCCGCTTTCTAGTTACAGTTCGAACTCAAGGACAGCTGAAGCATATCTCAACATTTTGTGGGATCCGGCACAGCAGTGGCTCTGTCTGTGGAAATAATCATTGCTGCCACCAATGCAGATAATGACATGGCCATAAATCGAGAACTTATTGCAACAAAATGATGAAGGAGAAGTACCCCGGCCCCTTGCCGATGATATTAAATTCCAAATGTTTAAAAATGTACAAGAGAAGTTAGAAGTCACCGAAGAAGGTGCAATAGTGCAAGGCTCAAGAATCGTCCTATCCTGGTGAGCCTGGGAAGGGTTGTGTTCAATACCCTCCAGGAGCGCTAGATTGAGGCAGAGGGAGTTTGGAGGTGAAAGTTTGTTTTTAATGGTCGCATTTCCACTATTTTAACCTTGCTATTTTCACATTTTTCTTCATTGCTGCTAAATTGTTTTTAATCTCGGTCTTGTCGCCTAAACACCTACCTCATTACTGGCATGGTTCCCGCTCCCATCAGCACTGTAGTAAGGATTCCCTTAAATACGTACATACATAGTTAAGTTAGCATAGCCACGTTAGATGTTAGTATGCCATCTTGCTGCTTTTGCGCACGACACTGCGTTTACATGTTATTGCTTAAACAAACTGCTGACTCGAGCTTTGCCTCACACGAAAGCAATCTGTTGTTACCATCCCGAGCTCAGCGCAGCGACCTTGGTCTGTACATGATGTGACAAACAGTCTGGGTTGTTAGACAATGCATGTTTTCCACTCTAGGTTGATCGACCCACTATTTAGCCATAACACACAGGCAGCTGCAAATACCTGAAAGTTGGTGCTTTTAATATTGCAGACATCATGTTTAGTATTCAGACCGAAGACGAGCCTTCCTGCGAGAAGACTCCTGATGCTCCTGTGATGTGATTTCACTAAGCTGATCTTTGAGGTATGGGGTCCCCTATTCAAGCCTAAGAGACCTTCTATTAGCATAATAGTAATATTAGCTTCTTAGTAAAGGGAAGGTGGTAGTATCCACTGTCATTATAACATGATCACCCCTTTTATATTCTATGGTATTGTAACGATGCTGATGGTTTTGATTTTAATCATTTGTCTGCTTGTATTAGCCAAAATACTGCATCTTAGGACACGTGGTCTATAAAAATAAACTCTTTTTATTTTCACCGTGTCTCTGTTGATTCTTGTTGTGGACTGATGTGAGAATAATATACGAACAGGTATTTCCGATTCCCACCATTCCTGAGAGTATACTGAGTCGCTTGTTCTGTTTTGTCTTTTCATTGGGATCGCCGAGCTAAATCTCGGATAACGAATGGGACACTTATGCTAGCCGGATACTGGGTTCTGGGTTCTGCGGTGAGTTTCTGGTACACCACAATTCACTGAGGTCCTGGGGTTCTACGCATAGTTCTGTATATAAGCAGAATCCCTGCAACATGGCGCACCTAACGTTTGGTCTATGAGTTGAAACGCCTTAGTAGTGCTTATATTAGTCCACAACACCCTCATTCTTGTTTCCGGATAACAAGTCTGACGGATTTAAACCTACCTATTTCTGTTGATATAGGTTTCTTCAAGCTTGATCATTAAAAAGGTTATTGAACCCTTGTGCTACTGAATACTTCAGGTGTAGCTTGTCCTTATGGCGGTAGATATTGTGGCGCATAGCCGTGCAGCTCTGAAACGTCATTTGACGCAGTATGGGGTGCCGGACACTGGTATGAACGTCATCTTTGTGGTAGGAGCCGATGCGGCTCATCCTTATGAGTTGTTCTACTCTTGGGTGACGATTCCGGCGGTGAGTGGGGATGATGATACTTTTCATTCTTACATTGCCACTGCCGTGCCAGCGAACTATACACCGTATAGGACACAGGAAATACCAATAGCTGCTTGGCAGCATCATATTTGGTTTAATGGCGCCCTTCCCCATGTGGTTATACCGCCGAGAATGGGCCCTTTATCAATTGCAGGGGCCACTTGGCCGGTACTAGCCGGATTTACGCCTCATCCCCGTTACCTCACGGTGACGGTGGCTGAGTTGCGTGTACTACACACTGCCCTTATTACGGTATATAGGGCGTTAGTGCAGTACGTGTCGCGCAATATGCAGGCGGGGGCACCTGCTGTTGCGGGGCAGCCTACTGACCACCACGTGGTGGTCATTAGTCCTGTTATGGTTAATTCTGTTATGGGCAAGCGCCCCCAAACTAGGGATGATTTCCCCTTTTGGCTTGCTGAAACATTTGACCAAATAGAAGCGGTATACCCAAATACATCTCCTGTGGAGAAACACAGGATCCTTACCATTAGTTTGCCTAAAGACTTGGTCCCCAACGTAGATAATTGTGTTAACTGGGGTAAGGTCTTTGCAGCGACGTACGCGCAGTGCTTTGGCACTCCGTCTATGTTGATGCTGCCCTCCGTTATTAAACGTGTTCAAGAGAACCACGGTGCGGAGTCTGCGATAGAATTAGGGATGCGGCTCCTCGGACAGTTTGACCTGGTGGCTACCATGATAATGGGTAACCTTAAGGGTGATGCTTTGCAGTTCCAGGTTCGTAATGAACTGAAGAAAGTTGCTGATGAGGATAAGCCGCAGGAATTTGCGAAGATAATCTCGTGTGCATACAGAGATTTGGGTCGTAGCTCTTTAGGAGTTAAGCCTGTGATCAAAACTCCCGATATTAAGCAGCAGGGTAAGGCGGAAGCCTCTAGTAAGGATGACCGGCCAAGCTTTCCAAAACAAAATTGGCGGTCTAAACAACAGGGAAAGCAGCAGCAGAAACAGGGCTCTCGGCCTGCCTCTCCCGTTCAGTCAAGTAGTGAACGCACTTATGATCTGCGAGATCGTGCTACTATTAAGTCTCCTGATAGATTTCAGGTTTCTGAACAACGTTCTCCTCGTTCTTCACAGGAAACATCGGCTTCACAGTCCGGTGGCGGAGGCGGTGGCAAAGGTCGGGGTGCTCCACAAACACGTGACCAGCCCCGACAGACTGAGGGTAAAGGCAAGCAGGACGAATTTGCACAACAAAGATCCCCGTTTCAGAAGAAGAAAGTGGCGGCTCTGACGGCAAGGTATGCCTCAGATAGTGCGGACACAGCTTCGGAACCGGACATGGGCGCTGACGCTACTGGACAGCGCAGCGGAAATTACCATAGTCCGTCAAGCTCTGCGTCCATTTCTGGCGGCGACAGCAACTGATATATTGGTTACTGTTGAGACAGCTGACACCAGAGTGGCTCCCCCTGACAGACTTTATGCAATAGACTTATTAATTGAGGGTGACATACAACGTACAATAAAGGGGATTTTTTGGGATAATCTGACTACCACCTATGATATCCTCCTAGCGGAGGCAGATTGGCCCCCAGCTTTCATTTTAGAAGCTCCTAGAGGGGAGGAGGTCATCCTCCCGTCCTTTGGGCACACGGTGCCTAAGGACCAGGCTGAAGTGTACGCTGAGGAGTGGGCGCTGGCGCTTGCCCCGGCGGTATATCGTACTCAGGTGGGATGGGACCGGTTGTCCCCCTGCCATGAGATTCCATTGCGGTCTATGCCCCAGCCTCAACCCCAATATCCCATGCGTCGTGAAGCAAGGCCACACGTCGCGGCGATCCTTGAACAATTGGAATATCAGGGTGTTATTGAAACTTGTGTGTCCCCTATGAATAACCCTTTATTCACTGTAACGAAGCCTGACGGCTCGTACCGTTTAGTTTTGGATTACCGGCACCTAAATTCCCATTGCCGGACCTGCGCGGTACAAAATACTCACAGCTCGGCTCTTGTCGACAGTCTCATGCGTAAAAGATTTAAAACGACACTTGACATTTCCAACGGCTTTTTTAGCCACAACCTGTCCACACTGAGTAGCCAGTGGACGGCGTTTACTTCGGGCGGCAAACAGAAACAGTTTACGAGATTAGCCATGGGCTACAAAAATAGCCCTGGCGTCTTTTCCGCCCGCGTGGTCTCTCTCTTAGAGAGAATAGACCCCGACGCATACTCCTATGTTGACGATATCTACCTCACGGATGATGAGCTGATGCCACATCTGTCTCGAGTCGACAATATTATAGTAAGTTTTGCTGACTATGGCTACAAATTCAATTTTGCGAAGTCTCACATCGCGGAATATACAGTGTTGTTTTTGGGCTACGAGCTCAACAATGAAGGTAAGGGACTGGCTCCCCACTTTCTGGAGAAGTGCGCATGCTTGCGCGCTCCTACAACGCTGAAAAAATTACAATCTCTCCTGGGCTTTCTGAATTTCGGACGTACGTATATTCCTGATTATGCCCAGCGTATCAAGCCGCTTTATGCCTTGGTACAACCTTCCTTTTCGAAGTCTAGCTGGCGGCTGGAACACTCTGCTATTCTACAGTCTTTACAGGCTGATCTTCTTGCTTCACAATACTTGCTGACGCGTGATAACCGCACTAACCTGGTAATAAGAATAGTACCAGGCGCCGTGGGTTTCACGTATTTAACGTTTAATGAGGGCGATACAGTCCCCATTGCGTATAAATCACACTTGTACACCTCTGCTGAATTACGTTTTTCCACGGTCGAGAAAGTTCTGACTGCTGTACAGATGGCGATCCTTAAAGAACGCGCACTGTCGCATGGGAAACAGATTCTGGTTGTAACACCGTATCCTGCCCTAGAGGCAGTGACTAAAGCAAGTGTACCAAATTCTAAAGCTTTGCATCCACGGTGGATACAATGGGCAACAACTCTGACGTCGCCAGATGTCACTTATATCTTTGACGCCTCATTACAGACTCAAGAGTACTTGCAGTATGAATTCGTTCATCCGGCTCCTCTGTCTTTGCGCACGCTCGAAGAATACCATTGTGTCATATACACTGACGGCTCGGCGCAGCCCGCGATCGGATCAAAGCACGCTTATTCTGCGGCTTGCGCAATTGTCGTAGGTACATTCGTAAATGGTGAATTCCAATCTGATGCAGTGCATACGCAGTCATTGGGTGATTGTACCGCGCAATTGGCGGAGCTTCGGGCTCTGGTGCTTTTACTGGAGTTTGCTGATCCCCGTGTCACGACTTTAATAGTTAGTGACTCTTTTTATTGTGTCCAGTCATACAATGACAACTTACACTTCTGGTCTCAAAATGATTATCGAGACACCAAAGGTAGCACAATTAAGCAGAAACTGCTTTGGGTTCGAGTGGCAGACTTTAAAGACCGTCTCCCTCTCGTGAATGTTAATCACACTCTTGGTCACCAACGACTTGGTGTCCATGCTGTCGGTAACAGCTTGGCTGACGAGGCAGCGAAAACCGCAGTGGCTACATACTTAGTGGCAGCAGTTACAAGATCCAAAAGTAAGATTGATGATGACATCTTGGCAGCTATTGCTGCTACAGAGAAGGGAAGTGATTACCCGAAGGGTTTTCCTTCTCGTTATTTTTATCATTTAAGTCCTGATAACGTCCCGTTAGTGAGGATTAACGACGTTGGTGACAGAATTATTCCCAACGCGGACTGCAGACCAGCACTGATACTAGCAGCACACGAGGGGTTGGCGTCAGCCACGCCGGCGTGCCTGCTACTATATCTCTGTTACAACAACGTTACTGGTGGTTTGGTTTATATAAACAAGCGCGCGCTTATGTTCTTGATTGTGACATTTGCCAACAGATTAAACCTTCTACTGTTGCGCGCCCACCACAAACACAGTTGTACATATCTAATAAGCCATTTGGTTGTGTTTATTTGGATCACTGCGGTCCTTTTTCTTCTGATACTGCGTACAAGTATATCTTGGTTGCAGTGGATTCGTGCACACGTTTTCTCTGGGTATGGCCACAAAGGAGTGCTGACTCGCGGACTGTCATCAGAGATTTGCGTGTCTTTGTGGGAACTTTTGCGTGTGGTACCTTCCATTCTGATCAGGGCCCTGCAATCGCCTCTAAGGCTTACAAGGAGGCTATGAGAAATTTGGGGGTCCAAGTCAAATTTTCGCCCCCCTACCGACCTGAGGGTAATAGTGTGGTGGAGCGAATGAACCGTGACTTAAAGCAATCATTGACAGCACGTGTTTTAGGCACAGGCCGGAACTGGCTAGCCCATTTGTATAACGTCCAACGTGCACTTAATAATCTCCCTAGAAGGTCTCTGGGTGGGCGGACCCCATACATGATGCTCTTCGGAATCAGAATGTTTGTTCCAGACCTTGACGGTCTAGACATGGCGGCATCGACCGCACCCTTTGACGTAGATGATCACTGTGCTGTTTTGCAGACTCTACAAGAAGCCAGAGACACTCTTTCGAAGGAACACTTGCCCTCCACGTCTGAAGCTGAGGTTCAGATTCCGGTAGTCGGCTGGCTACCCCGAGTTGGAGACCTGGTCCGTGAGAAGGTGGAGAACAAGAAGGAGTTCGGCCCCTCTTATCGTGCACCAGTTCCAGTGCTTGGAGTGCAGGGTACAAGAACAGTCATTTTACCTCCACTTCCTGGTCGAAAGGACAACAGGTACATCTCTATTGACAATGTCAAACTTCAGCGAGTGGCCGATACTTCTTAGCCTGACTCCAGCAGTTTCATGCCAGACGATGCAAAGAAATTCAATGTTGGTTCCTGCTTCTACCACCTTGTCTGATGTTGCCATCGAGAAGCAGTCAGTTACTGATCCCCTGTTAATACCACCGGCTGGTGGTCTGCCCGACGAGACTGAGTATGCTTATCCTACAAATGGTCACTCGCCTGTTTTACAATCTACGGCACTTGACCAGTCCCGTTTCTCCTTTGACACTAACTCATTGCCCTCCACTCCCCCTTCGAACATTGCTGTTTTTGCTAGATGGTTTAAAAGACATTTTTTGGTTGCCCCTTGGACATACATCTGGCTATTGCTTTTCAGTATTTTTTTGTTTATGTCCATTGGTTTTGTAATAGTGTTTTTCCGTCTGGTGGATGGCCACTATCTCAAAGAGAGAACAACAATTAGACTTATCAATGGAACTTTGGCCCCCCACTCCTCGTCCCATATCATGAAAAGGGACCAGACTTTTGTGAATATTACTGCCTGGCCCGTCTTGGATGGAATCGCGTGGGATGCTGTTAAATTTCAAATTCATGGGCCTACAGAGGTCATTAATGTACCTAATGTATTTCATGTTTCTATGGGTGATGTGGTTAAGCAGAACATACGTTCTGATGATTGGGATGTTCACGCCATTGAAGCACTGTTTTCAGATTTGGAATACTATGCCGCTTTTGACGCTGAAGATTTATATGAAAATGCGGCTAATTATGCGGAACAGTATTGTTTTCAGCATTATGGCAATCACTTCCTGCATAAAGCAAACACTTTACGTAATTTTGTAAATTTACCCAATGGGAACACTGTCCCACCCCCGCTTTCGGCAGTTCACCTACATTAGTTGATAAGTATACTTATTTTAATGATTTCAGTGTTTCCGACCCGGCATCCTTTTATTTTAAGGTTATGCCTGAGTCTGCCTCGAAGGTTAGACTGACACACACAAAATTACTTTATTCTAAGTCCTTTATGGATGAGTTGTCAATCAAAGGTTATGATCTATGGAAGGCTACTATTGATCTTAAGTCGGTTTGGGGTTCCAAACCGTGGCAGGTTCAGGGAACTGAAGCTTTACACCGTGCCTGTCTCGTACCAGATCATATGTTGTTTTTAAATTCAACCATCTTCCAAACCACCTGTTTCGGATTGGCCACTTCTAAAAAACTAAATTCACCTTCTGTGCCAGATCTGGGCGCTTACCCCAATTGGGATAACCACACAGATCTGTCCCTTCCTGCTTTGCAGTCATTGGTTTCTAATACATCTTTTAATATTTCGAAATTTAGTAGTGAGGGATGGTTAATTTGGCAAAGCAGTTCTGATACCTGTCAACGCCGTTTTCTAGGGCTGAAACCGGGGTATACTCAGGAACGCGTAGACCCTCGGTTTGAGTCCTCTCATACAGTAACTACATACTCTGTAGGGAAATTATGTCAGTCATGGCTGCGACATTCCACCTTGGCATCTGTCAAAGTTCATTTATCAAAATTACATGACAAAATAGATTTGAATGATTTTGTTAAAGGTCCTGTGGGTGGCAGATCCAAAAGGTGGGCGTATGCTATTTACAACGAAGTATGGAAATTGTCGCAGATTGAGGCTGCTTCACGATTGAGAGCTATTGATCAGGCTAATATGGAAAAAGTATTAGCAGTTATTGATAACAGCATTAGCACTCTTTCTTCTCGAATTTATACATTAGATAATATTGTTTCTTCAATTGTTGATATTGTGCATGATGATATGTCGGTATTGTATCATGGTCAAAACCAGTTGCGTTCTGTTATGCAGTTTGCATGGACATTACAGACGTTAAAGGCAGGGAAGGTCCCCTGGGACTATCTGAATACAACATCATTATTTCTTCCCTTTAACCTTACTGACAAACAGCAGTTCATGTCCATGAAAGATGCTTCATATTCCTTGTTACATATTGAAAAGTTGGAGCCGTTACCTTTCTCTGTGGCGGAATTGGATTCAGCAGTGTGGTTATTACATGGGTTGATAACTCTCCCGTTCGCACTTTTTAAGTTTACATCTTGTATGAAACACTATGCCCTGGGTAGATATGAACAGCTGGGTACCGCTTTCATACATGAGGTTTGGTCCCTCCCTTTTACGTATAGATGTACAAGGGACGGTACTGAGGTTTATCTGAAGGGAGAGGAATGTACAACGACACCTGATCATTCTGTAGTATGTAGGCACATTCAGTTGCACGGTGCTTGTAATGTACACGCCCCGAATTTGGCCTGCGTCCTCAAAGGTATCCCGGTGCCAGTGATTACACCATCTTTCACGCTGCTTGCAAACGGTAGTTATTTGATTTTGAATAATGAAGCTTGCTGCGGGATGTTAGTGGGAATCCCATATATAGTAACTGTATCGCAGAGAGTGGTCTGCTGCAATAATGTTCTCTTTCCACCCCCGCATGGGCGGCTAGATGTTTCCATCTGGCCTTCGATTCTTGAAACTCCGACCTTGAAAGCAGAGTTCAACAAGATGAGCAGAATAAGAGCTCTATTGTCCCAAAAGGAGGGGCCGTTGACTTCCTCCCGAGAAACATTTGTCCTTCACGTAGCAAATACGCGCACTGAGGTACAGGCGCTTTTAAATACTGACCTCCCCCTGCATTTTGGAGCTTTGATCCAAACAATTTTCAATGCCTCGTCCACAACCGGCCTGGCTCATTTTTTTAAACTTGTGGGCTCAGGCCTCGTGACCTCTTTCCAAACTATTTTTGGTGTGATTCCGGCATTTTTTCATTCGATTTTCTCGAGCGTCTTTGGAGGTGTCCCGTTGATTCTGGCGCTAGTGGCAGGTGTGCTACTTTTACTTTTCATACTACGGAATGGCTGCTCTTTCTGTGCCACACAGCAGCCTGTCCCGCCTGCAGCTTCTTCGTGACAGGATGCTTGAATACTATGGCGTCCTGCCATTGGCGACTTTGAGCCTGGCATATGGATTATCCTTCCGGTATTCCTACTTCACCTGCGTGCAACCTGTCTTTCACTGCCTAGATTGTCCCTTTGAATGGCCTCTGGATTTGTGCTTAACCAACACGGTGTCTCCGGACCCGGATTATGATCGACTGATGAGGCCCTTAGGGCCCGATTCACAGAACTAACTTAAGACAAAATCCTAAACTTACTACCATTTTGGTATTCACAGAAGGCACTTACTCATTTTGGTATTCACAGAAGGCACTTACTCATTTCGGTATTCACAGAAGTTAGGAGTCCTAACTTTAGGACTCCTAAATGCCTTCTGTGAATACCGAAAGCCTTAAAATTAGGATTTTTCTCAGTTTAGTAGTAGTATAGTTAGGACTCCTAACTTTAGGACTCCTAAATGCCTTCTGTGAATACCGAAAGTCTTAAAATTAGGATTTTTCTCAGTTTAGTAGTAGTATAGTTAGGACTCCTAACTTTAGGA
The DNA here is from genome assembly GCF_964204655.1 of Triturus cristatus. NCBI lineage: Eukaryota > Metazoa > Chordata > Amphibia > Caudata > Salamandridae > Triturus > Triturus cristatus. The sequence goes on from NC_140591.1 coordinate 85,752,214, forward strand.
CTCCTAAATGCCTTCTGTGAATACCGAAAGCCTTAAAATTAGGATTTTTCTCAGTTTAGTAGTAGTATAGTTAGGACTCCTAACTTTAGGACTCCTAAATGCCTTCTGTGAATACCGAAAGTCTTAAAATTAGGATTTTTCTCAATTTAGTAGTCCTAAGTTTAGGACTCCTAACTTTAGGACTCCTAAATGCCTTCTGTGAATACCGAAAGTCTTAAAATTAGGATTTGTCTCCATTTAGTAGTCCTAAGTTTAGATTTAGGACTACTAAATTGAGAAAAATCCTAATTTTAAGACTTTTGGTATTCACAGAAGGCATTTAGGAGTCCTAAAGTTAGGAGTCCTGACTATACTACTACTAAACTGAGAAAAATCCTAATTTTAAGACTTTCGGTATTCACAGAAGGCATTTAGGAGTCCTAAAGTTAGGACTCCTAACTTCTGTGAATACCGAAATGAGTAAGTGCCTTCTGTGAATACCAAAATGAGTAAGTGCCTTCTGTGAATACCAAAATGGTAGTAAGTTTAGGATTTTGTCTTAAGTTAGTTCTGTGAATCGGGCCCTTAGTGTTTCACGAGTTCGCCTGTTCTGGTGTTCGGATTATGGCCTGTGGTGCGGCGCATGGAATCCTGGGTAATTGGGACATCGCAAGGGCGGCGTATGACTTCTTGGATATGAGTTATTTGGAAGTACACGATGGTTGCCCTCTGATGGTGCTAGAGGCTCCGCTAATGGAAGAACATGTATGTTCCTTTTCTTTGATTAACTGGATGGCTGAAACCTTCAGTGGCCGTGCCAACGATTTTCTGCTGGAAGCAGTGGCCACGTATGCTGCATATACTTTCATGGATTGAGTGAACTGTCGTCCACTGTGTTTTTCCTCACGTGTCTTGACCAGTACCTGTGCCTCTGCACTTCTGCCCGGTGAGGCGTTTTTTCATTTTTTTTTCACCCCCCGGTGCACGTTTGAGGTTTTTTTTTTCTTTTTTTTCTCTCCACTTTTGGTTTTTTCATTCTCGGACTTTGCCTGAACTGAAACTTGTTTTTTTTTTTAATTGGATACGCCTTGTTCTGCTTTATCGCACTTGAACTCTGCGTTCTCTATTTTCTTGCCTACTGGATAGTGCTTCGATCAAGGGGGCATGTAGTAAGGATTCCCTTAAATACGTACATACATTGTTAAGTTAGCATAACCACGTTAGATGTTAGTATGCCATCTTGCTGCTTTTGCGCACGACACTGCGTTTACATGTTATTGCTTAAACAAACTGCTGACTCGAGCTTTGCCTCACACGAAAACAATCTGTTGTTACCATCCCGAGCTCAGCGCAGCGACCTTGGTCTGTACATGATGTGACAAACAGTCTGGGTTGTTAGACAATGCATGTTTTCCACTCTAGGTTGATCGACCCACTATTTAGCCATAACACACAGGCAGCTGCAAATACCTGAAAGTTGGTGCTTTTAATATTGCAGACATCATGTTTAGTATTCAGACCGAAGACGAGCCTTCCTGCGAGAAGACTCCTGATGCTCCTGTGATGTGATTTCACTAAGCTGATCTTTGAGGTATGGGGTCCCCTATTCAAGCCTAAGAGACCTTCTATTAGCATAATAGTAATATTAGCTTCTTAGTAAAGGGAAGGTGGTAGTATCCACTGTCATTATAACATGATCACCCCTTTTATATTCTATGGTATTGTAACGATGCTGATGGTTTTGATTTTAATCATTTGTCTGCTTGTATTAGCCAAAGTACTGCATCTTAGGACACGTGGTCTATAAAAATAAACTCTTTTTATTTTCACCGTGTCTCTGTTGATTCTTGTTGTGGACTGATGTGAGAATAATATACGAACAGGTATTTCCGATTCCCACCATTCCTGAGAGTATACTGAGTCGCTTGTTCTGGGTTGTCTTTTCATTGGGATCGCCGAGCTAAATCTCGGATAACGAATGGGACACTTATGCTAGCCGGATACTGGGTTCTGGGTTCTGAGGTGAGTTTCTGGTACACCACAATTCACTGAGGTCCTGGGGTTCTACGCATAGTTCTGTATATAAGCAGAATCCCTGCAACAGCACTACACGGAAGCCGCTCTACGCTGTCCGGCATTGTTGCTGGGGCGAGGGGTGGTGAGTGGTGATCTCGGGAAGGTTAGCGGGCTAGTGGTTGAGCCGCACTATAAATTCCTACGCTAACGCGACCGCGCACCTGGTGAGCCTGGGAAGGGTTGTGTTCAATACCCTCCAGGAGCGCTAGATTGAGGCAGAGGGAGTTTGGAGGTGAAAGTTTGTTTTTAATGGTCGCATTTCCACTATTTTAATCTTGCTATTTTCACATTTTTCATCATTGCTGCTAAATTGTTTTTAATCTCTGTCTTGTCGCCTAAACACCTACCTCATTACCGGCACGGTTCCCGCTCCCATCAGCACTACACGGAAGCCGCCCTACGCTGTCCGACATTGTTGCTGGGGCAAGGGGTGGTGAGTGGCGATCTCGGGAAGGTTAGCGGGCTAGTGGTTGAGGCGCACTATAAATTACTATGCTAGCGCGACCGCACGCAGCGGGCGCGCCTAAGGCAAGCCCGTCTGCGCCCGTCCGAGACCGTCCGGGACCAGGGGCAGAAACTCTGCTCAAAATCCGATGTACCTGGAACAGCTTACCAAATATTCATCTGATGAATTACAGAGACTACGCGATAAACCACATCCTGATTGCAGGCTGTTTCACCCCATAGATGATGATATAATTTGCACACACTGTGATTTTACTTTTCGCACTACATTTTCGTGTGAAGCAAATAACACCAATATTGGCAGTGCCTCGGCCCAACTACATCCCTGTCCCTCCTCCGACAAAGTGTCCAATTTCTAGAACATTAAATGTCGTTCTCTTCCTAAACATAAGGAAGACATTTTCCATCTACTGAGCAGTGAACAACCAGAGGCTATTTTTCTTACTGAAACATGGCTACACATTAGCTCCGGACCTGATGTGGCCACGGCTTTACCAGCCAACTACACTTTAGTCAGAAAAGATAGAAATCTAAGGGTAGGAGGGGGTATGACAATCATTTTTAAAAAATGCTATTCCTGCAAATTTGAGGATTTGTCCATTTCCGATTGTGAAGCTGCCTTATTTAAACTCACCTTGACCTCCAGTTTACCTTTTCTGGAATGCTGGTTTATCAGCCCCCAGACCCGGCGAGTTCCTGGGTGTCGTCTTTTTCAGACTTGATCGCCCCTTATTTACTTAAAACGGCTAGTAATTTTACCATTTTGGGTGATTTAAATCTTCACCTCGATAATATTGAATGTACTATGAGTGGCTCATTTATTTTGGATCTGGCCACTATGAATCTTCCTCTCTGCAATAGCGGTACGACGCATGCGGCGGGCCACTTACTTGATCCCCTTTTCTCTAATTTACCCGATATTCAATCCCCTCTGGCACTCCCCTTGTGCTGGTCAGATCACTTTGCTGTCAAGTTCTATTTCTCAGTCCCTGGAAAGTTACTAACTTCAGTATCTGAATCTCTATTCCATCCCAGGAACTAGGGAAAAATGAACATTTATACATTCAATCGAACCTTGGCCAACAGGGTCCCCACTGTGGACTCCATATCGATGTCTTCTTTAGAGACCATTTATGGTTGGATCTCTAACGCAGTCGATGAATGCCTTCCTACTTCTGTTAAAAAATCTTATAATCATGGCCCCCCTGCCCCGTGGTTTACTGAACAATTAAAAATTGAAAAAAGTAAATGCAAAGTCCTGGAAAGACTTTGGAGGAAAAATTACTCTCCTGAATCAAAAACCACATACAGAACCGCTTTAAAAAAAATACCAAGCTTTATGCAAACTGGCTAGAGCGGAATATGTATCCTCCACCATTTTCAATGCAAAAAACTGGCCACGCACTCTATTTGCTATGGTTAAAAAGTTAGCCGGCTCAGATACACAGCCCACTCCGCCTACTCTAGATGAATTACAATTCAATAGTCTTGCTATTTTTTTTATAAATAAAGTGGAGCAAATATATTTAACATTAGATAAAACGGGCCCCTAGCACTTTCCCAGTCAGCCCCCGAGTCAGAGTCCGTTTTTTTGAATGAACTGACAACTAAACTCGAAACGTGGTTCCCTCTTAATATGGATTCTCTAAGAAAGATTTTAAACAGCCATAAGTCAGGGTCTCCTTGTGATCTTCTTCCAGCTTCTGTACTTCCACAATTGGGGTCGCCATCGCTGGAAATTATTATGAAGCTTCTTAATGCATCGATCCAAGAGGCCATGGTTCCACCCGATTGGAAACATGCTGTGGTCCTACCACTCCTGAAAAAGGCCAATGCTGATTCTTCTCAGCTCTCTAAATTTAGGCCTATCTCTTTACTTCCTATTCTTTCCAAGATCCTAGAGAAACATGTTAATTTACAGCTTACTGAGTTTGTCGAATCTTCTAACTTTTTGCATTCTTCTCAGTCAGGATTTCGTGCTGGCTTTTCGACTGAAACGACTCTTCTTGGGGTGACTGAATTGTTGCGGCAACACCTGGACAAGGGTAACACGGCAGCCCTTGTTCTGTTAGACTTGAGTGCTGGTTTTGACACGGTCTCCCATACCGTGTTAATAAAATCTTTGCAATCTCTCGGGGTGTCTGGCATGGCACTTGGTTGGTTGTGCTCTTTTCTATCTGGACGGACTTTTCAAGTCTTCACCCTATGGTGTGTCTCAGGGGTCCATTCTTAGTCCTCTTCTGTTCAATATCTATGTGCAACCTTTGGCATCAATTGCAGAAGAGGCTGGGTTGTCTCTTTTTTCGTACGCCGACGACACCCAAATAATTTTCTCCCTTTCAGCAGATAAGCAGGCGGGCCCCTCTTCTCTTCAAACTGGCTTGAGTAAGATTGCATCTTGGATGCAAAGTAATCTTCTCAAGCTAAATGGCGAAAAAAACGAGGTCCTTAACTTAGGGAAAAACAAAGACCTATGGGGCCCCCAACATTGGCCCACCGTAATGGGTCTTCACCCTGTTCCCTCCTCGCAAGTCCGTAACCTAGGATCCATCATGGACAGCAATCTTTCCATGAAACAACATGCGGTGAAAACGGCGGCCACCTGCTTTACCATATTGAAATGGTTAAAGAAAATCATTTGGATGCTCCCTATTACTACCCAAAAGACAGTTGTCCAGGCACTTGTAACATCTAGACTGGATTACGGAAATATTCTTTTTTTGGGGGCGCAAATAGGGAGGTCCTACGTAGGCTTCAGGTGGTTCAGAATTCGGCCGCTAGACTGCTTTGCAAACTTCCTAGAATGACTTCCACTACTATTGCCTTGAGAGATCTCCATTGGCTTACAGTGGAAAATCGGACTAAATTTAAATCTCTGATGTATATGTTCAAGATTAAGACAGGTACTGCTCCCCCCTACCTGCAAAAGTTAGTCTGTCCCTACCAACCTTCCCGCCTGTTACGATCCACCACTCAGGAAAAATTTGTGGTCCCTAGGATCAAGCTTGCACGAATAGGTGGTCGTTCCTTCTCCTACCTTGGCCCTCTTTTATGGAACTCTCTTCCAATAACGATTCGTAAAGAAACGCTACATTCGAATTTTCTCAAATTACTAAAAACCTGGTTATTTAATCAATAAACTTTGACCTTCCTCCTCCTCTGACCTTAATCCTGCGCCGGGAAACCCTTTTTGGGTAGCTGTGCGCATTATAAAATTATTTTAACATAACATAACATAACATCTGGAAGTCTAAGACAGCGGGTCATCCAGCTGGCCCATGAAGGACACTGTGGTATCATAGCCACCAAAAGAGCCTTAAGAGATCGGGGGGGGCGGGATATGAACAAGAACATGTTGGAGGGTGGTGTAATGCCAAATTTGGCAACGCCGCGCTCGAAAAATTTCCAAATCGCAGGGATGCGACGTATTCCCAAAAATAAGGCGCACCCCTGCATTTCCATAGTGCTGTGGCTTTTTTAGTGCCAGTGCAGGCACCTTTGCGCCATGTTGGAAGGGTGCCGGCGCTGCAGGGATGATTGTTTATGTGCATAAAGGAACACCTTGTAAATATGGTTAAGGGAGTCCAGTAATCCTGATGATGCTCTGAGTGACCTTGGTTGCAGCAGTGAGGGTTAGAGAGTCCAGCAATCCGGTTTATGCTCTGGGTAACATCAGTTGCAGCGGCAGCATTGGTGGAGAGAACCCAGTAACCCTAATGATATTGTGAGTGACCGTATCTGCAGCAATGCTGGGTGACACAGTCAAGAGATCACAATGAAGCTTTGAGTATCCTCAGGTGCAGCAGCAGGGGTGAGAGAGTCCTGTAATTATGTTGGTGCTCTGTGTGACATGAGTTGCAGCGGCAACACTGGGGGAGAGAACCCAGTAACCCTAATGATGTTATGAGTGACCGTATCTGCAGCAATACTGGGTGACAGAGTCAAGAGATCACAATGAAGCTTTGAGTCTCCTCAGGTGCAGCAGCAGGGGTGAGAGAGCCCTGTAATTATGTTGGTGCTCTGTGTGACATGAGTTGCAGCAGCAGCACTGGGTGAGAGAGCTCAGTAACCCTAATGATGTTGTGAGTGACCGTATCTGCAGCAATACTGGGTGACAGAATCAAGAGATCACAATGAAGCTCTGAGTCTCCTCAGGTGCAGCAGCAGGGGTGAGATAGCCCTGTAATTATGTTGGTGCTCTGTGTGACATGAGTTGCAGCACTGGGGGAGAGAACCCAGTAACCCTAATGATGTTGTGAGTGACCGTATCTGCAGCAATACTGGGTGACAGAGTCAAGAGATCACAATGAAGCTTTGAGTCTCCTCAGGTGCAGCAGCAGGGGTGAGAGAGCCCTGTAATTATGTTGGTGCTCTGTGTGACATGAGTTGCAGCTGGATGCAGTTGCAGCGAGTTCACGACTCTCTCACCCTTCTATCTATGCAATACTAGAGATGGTGAGCTTTTCCTCCACGCTGTCCTGATGCGCTGACCCTGCCTCCTCTGGCCTCTTGGTGCATGAAGCTGCAGGCCACTCCCTACCCTGTCTAACAGGGTGAAAGGGGAGTGGCTTGGATGCTGCACTGGCTAGGTGAAGCCTTCTGCAGCACGCGCCCTCCACACCCTTTGCATGGAGTGACTTTCACAGTATTTTACCCTATTTCAAAAAATGAAAATTGTTAGAGTAAAAAGTATTATAGACTTTGAAACTGAGACGCCCAATCATGCTGCTTGTTATAGTTCAAACACTCTGAGGGTCGCTTTGATGTCTTCCTTTCCCAGGGTTTTAAGTGGGCAGGGTCTCTCTGGGTCTCAGACCTGGTAGTAGTTAATAATGGACATTGAAACGGGTTCCTTCTCGGGACTTATATTTATATCCTTAACTTAAACAGCAAAAACAGGGATCGATTTCTGATCAATAAACTTTAAAAAATTCGTCCCTATCAGTGATTTTGTTCCTGTTTATATTTCTCATGTTTTACTTAGGCCCTGATTATGACATTGGCAGTCCGACCGCCGTTGCGGTGGTCAGGAGTATGCCGCCAATCCGGTAGCGTCCTGAGTGCAATATTCGGAGAACATGTTCGGGCTGGCGGTGTGGTGTCGGCGGTGCCACAGTGGCGGCATGCTTCAGCTCATAGAGAGAGCCTGAAGTCTTTGGCGCGGCTGTGGTGACGTTGCTTGCATGTTGGTGCACTGTGTACCATGCAGCATGTCATGCATGGCACACAGTGCATGCACGACAGTGCATGCAGAAGGGGGCACAACATGTGCCCCCATGCATAGCCCCCATGGGTAAATTCGACCTGGGTCCTGTTTGGGGCACCTTCTCTGCCTTTCCGCCAACCTTTTCATGGCGGGGTCTCCACCATGGAAAGGTCAGCGGAAAGGCCGGTCGGAATAGGCACAGCGGTGCCGGCATCGGCACCACCTCCATTCCCTTGGTCTTTCCCCACTGCCGCCCCGTCAGGTTCCAGGATCCTGGAGGTGGTGGTGGTCTAGCTTTGGGCTTGTGGCAGTCCAACCATCTACCTTGTAATCGGGTGGCCAGACAAACGAGGAGGTGGCGGTCGGACTGCCGCCGCAGGCACTGAGGTCTTGCAACCGTCGTTATCGTCCATTTAATGTTGCATTCCCTAAGAATGTTAGCTATTTCCAGGATGTTGTGTGTCTGTATTTTTTTTTCATGTAACAAATTACTCTTGTATAATGCATACATTTAGCTAAGTCACCATCAGGTGTTTATAACGGACCGCAATTAAGAGCTCTGGAATTGAGACGAAAGGCAGTGCGAGTTTTTCACAGTGCCTGTCAGTGGAGTAAAAAGGTGTTCAGAATACATTGTGATACAATCCTTGTCTTCTCTGACACGCCCCTTTTAGGGTCCCCCCCACTTTCTTCATCCCATTTAAAGCCATGTCATCTCCTGAATTTGCTAAAAATTGAAACCCCACTAAGTAAAGTGAAATTAAAAGTAAATGCAGTGTTTACAGGTGAGTGGAAATCATAGAATTTAGTTTACATGTATAGGCCTCATCCTTAATTACAAAGAACACGCCCCTTTTTGGATCCCCCCACTTTCTTCATCCCTCATTTAAAGCCATGCCCACTCCTGAATTTGCTAAAAACTGAAACCACACTAAGTAATTATCACACTAGCTAATTACCAAGCCAAATCATTGCTTGTTCTATATGCCAAATTTACTCAAAAGGTAATAAGCAGGGCCACTAGAATTATGCGATTGTGCAGCTGCGGCATTTTTCACATAATTATGGATTTGCCACATATCGATCATCTGATGCATAATCCACAGATTGTAACAAAAAAAAGATTCTAGCTTAAACGGTTCAAAAGCTACTAAAAACGCACCCACGCGTGTTGCCGAGTGGTGGAAGACCCTATGCAAAGGTTGACTGGTCACCTTGCTGTTGCTTATTGCGTATTTGGGTGTTTAACTGGTACAAATGAGGTGCAGTAAACAACAAACATTTTAAGATTGAGGGTCCAAGGGAAACATATTTAAAGACCCACAGGTTTCTAATCCCTTAATATCCACTAAGAAGTAACAACACAAAAAAACCTTGGGTCTATACAACATGAGCACTATGAGGAATAATGCAGCAAGTTAGAATCTCAAAAATATAAGACAAATCCCATCAACCACCGAAGTAGAATTAATCATCATTTGCGATTCATTAACAGTTGCAATGCCCTCCAACAAATCAGGGCTGCATACTCATTAAGCAAAAAACATCCCCAGTCTCTCAAAGATGAGGTCTATGCTGGAGTATTTGTTTCATAGACTGAATCCTTGTGATATAACAATGCGATATGTAATTGGTGGTGATGGAAGCAGTGCAAGTGAAAAAAGTGCAATTGTTAAAATTATCTACCGGGACAGAAACACCATTTTAATAGATACTGTCCGGGTGACAAGATTAAAAGCCAGCGCAAAAGCAGTTTGAAAAAATAAATGCTCAAGTCCAAAAGAAAAGGTTTACATGTTTCAGCCTCAAGATTAATGTTAATCAAGCTTTCATCAGGACCTAGAAAAACTTATGCTACTGCAATATGTGTATCAGTGTAATTTCAAAAGTAAATAACACAAGTGATGTAAATTATAAGACCTACTTTATTCTGGGGTTTTCAAAGACTCTCAGAAAGTTTTTCGGGAGTATTCACCCAAGTCCCGTCTGTGTACGGGAGCTCTCCTCACCTCACCTGGCATCCGCTCAGGAAAATGAGGCCCCGCTCTGTCCGTCGGTACCTCGTTCTATACAGAGCTGGATGGGAAGGTCAAATGAGGTGCAACCTATGACCAGACAGTGTTAGCAAGTGTTAAAATGACAAAATAATGAAGTAATACTATCACAAAACCTGACGCAATATGCCGCATAATTTGCCTTTTCTTGCCACATAATGTAGTCCACCCTGCCCCATAATTGGGCGCTACCCTCCTGCATAATTCCAGTGACCGTGGTAATAAGTAAAAAAAGAACAATAAATAAATAAAACACTGAAAAATCAATGTTAATCTTTTTCTCCCAAAGAAGTAAACACTGAAAGCATAGGTTCTATCTGTGTATACAGGATGGAAGTAACGCGCTACCTGGAGGTGGGAGGAAGATTAGCGTACCTGCTGTGCTTCCTCTCTGTGTTTTGTAGAGGTACATTTTATCCCTTCCATTACTAGCCCTGAGGCGACTAGCAACATGGCTCAGCGCCTGTTTCAGGTCACAGTGCCCATTAATCCTGTGTCCTGCAGTGCTTGATGGAACAACACAAGCACAGGGGGCTTTTCAAACTGCATGTGTTTTCTTAATATTGTATTAAGAATAGGCAATACACAGTGGCCAGTAATAACTATATAAAACCTAAAACTACTGTCATTTTACAGTCGAGTTGTCATATTACTATTCAGCTGTAATAAGAAAATGAATCCGTCAGTTTGTGTTTATTTAGTCTTTAAACAATTCCGCCATATTTAAAGCATATTAAAAATATGCAAAAAATACTAAATAATACTGACGTTCAATAAAAATAATTATAACAATTTCACCTCTGTAATCTAAAATCTAATTCATTTGACCTTTTACATAAAATGCAGATCCTTGACTCGATTCCTCCTTAACCTTTCTTTCACAGATAATAAGTATCTCCCCAACGCACACGTTACATCAAGATACCTCATATCCAATCGAAAATTGTCTGATTAACTCCTATCCCCAACACCATATTTCATTAAAATTGGTCTCAGCAAGGATTCCCGCTGTTTTATAAACCACAATGCAATAAAATATGACAAAGATCGCATTTCATATTCATATCACACTTACAGATGGTATTCTCATCTAAGATAGACCTCTTAGCTGTTGAAGCTAAAACTGGTTTTACACTACATCTACATTTTAAAAGTATCCATCATAAAGCTTAATTTGGTAGGATTATTAAATAAAGAACAGTTTCATCCTTCACCCAGTATGGTCTAAGATGGTGTACCAATCTGTTATCTTCCAGATGTCTCATATCGCATTCCCTTACCATATTTTTTGTTAACATCCGATGGTCACCTTTGTTAATTCCTGGTATTTGATTTACAATACATTTTATTGATAACCTATCACATAAATATATCAACAAACATTTTCCTAACACATTTAGTCTATTTTAATTCACTATTCTGAATCTCCTTTTGACACAGTGTAGAAAGTTATAGGAAACTAATCTGGTTTATTTGTTTCCAGAAATTAATCACTTCGGCTAAAGCTAAGTAACTCCATGCCAAAAGTCCTGTTTCCATCCTTACAGCTTGGATCATAGAGAAGGGCGATAACGACAGACGTTTCTTTAAACATCTACCCACCTCTACATCCCCATTAATGTTGCCACTTAGACAGAGCACCTCAACACCATACTGATACTGGAGCTCAATCATTGCTTGATAGGCCACTAGGATGGGTCTTAGGGAAGGCCCCCCATACTTTCTACCAAATGTCTTGAGGCCGCTTACAGCTGGAACGGCCTGGGCTTGTAATGCTTCAATACGCTCTTTCCATAACAGCTTTTCCCCAAATCACTTCCCCGGTTATTTACATCGATTAACAATCTCCACTTCTGCATTATCTAGGAGCCACTTCAACTTCAACTTCCTTTTTACAAACAGCAACACTCTGGTTTTCTCCAAATGTACTATTAGTTTTTTCTTTTTGCAATATTTTGAAAACATATCTAGTTGTCTCTGCAAGCCAAGTCCTGTCAAATCCATGATAACCAAGTTGTTTGCATAAAGGAGAGAACTAATGTGGGTGCCATTTATTTTAGGGCTAAAACCATTTGGTACTCCTAAGAGCTTAGGTAAATGTGCTAAAAACAATGAAAATAATGAGTCTAAAAATCACCCCTTTCTTAGGCCATTCTTAATTTTTGTTCTGCATGAGAGTGTACCTTGAGTATCAATTTCCACTTGCATCCAATTTTCTCTGTGCATTTCTTGTACAGTCAAGAGGAGGCCATAATGCATTTCATAGTTTCTCAAGCCTCCGCGTACAAGTCATGGTGGAAAGAGTCGAAAGCCGAGCTGAATTCAACAAGACAGAGGTACAGACTGCCTCGTAGCTCCAGTGATTTTTGGGTTATAGACCACAAGCTGAGGCAGTGGTCAGCAGTCAAATGCTTCTCCTTAAATCCCCCCCTGCTCAAGGAGGATTGTTGAATTAGCCTCTGCCCACTGTTTCATCATGCCCAGGAGATTTTCGAGATTATGTTATCACCCACATCTGATAGGATTATCTGCCTATAGTTTTGGAGGGGGTTAAAGCATCACCTTTCTTGTACAATGATTTAGTAAGTGACCACATCCAGAATAAGAAAATGACACTGCTGCAGTGTTGTAATACAGCTGGTTTGTGATGTTACAATGCTTATTGCCAGATAAAGTAGACAGTGTGAAAGGCTGATCACAGAGCAGAGTTACAGCTGCCGCTAAAGCCAATACAGAAAGAATCAGCTTTTCAGCTCTCCTTTTTTCCCTAAACCCCCCCCCCCCGGAAATCCACTTTAATAAGCTGATAAAGAAGCATTTATAGCAGTATGTTTATTTATTGCACTGCTGGAGTTCACTGCAGAGAGCAGGAATCCATCTGTAGGTTCCCACACAGTTTAACCCACAGGTTGGTGTTTGAAAGTGATTTGCATTCAAGACTTTAACATACATAACTGCTTATTGTCATCTTTATTTTCCCAGTACAGGACATATATTTATTCTATATTCCTTCATTTAGACGATGTCTTGTCTTTCCATAGCAGCAAGAGCCAATGATGTAAAGGAGAGTTGCAGGAAGGGTAATGGTATGTTTGAACTGCACTATAAGAAATAAAATACCCCCTCACATAAGTCGATAGGGTCTTGCTAGAAACCCCATATGTCCTTAGTCTTATAAAGGAAACAGGTCTGTGGCCTCATTTCTTTATTACCTCATAGAACGGGTGATTTGCGGCACATTGAGCTTGTAAAGACATGTGGCTGCAGCACACCTAGAAAGGAGAAAAAGCTTCCAAGGATTGTTTTGTGTATAAAGGTGTCCATTATTGCACAAAAGCAATCCCGGCCGTAACACAGGCATCTTTTCACAATGGTGCAAGCGTGTCTGCGTTGGTGCGAAGCAACACACAGTGAGTGGGCAAGCGCAAGGAGAGAGCAGAATGCTCCATATATCTGTAAATATGGAGCATTTCTGCTTTCTCCCTCTCATGCGACGTAGCGTAGCAACTTTGCTTAATGCTCTGAGTTGCATGAAACATTAGTAAATGTGCCTCTCTGATCAGCATGTATTATGCTAATACCAATCATGCTGCCATCACCCATTAGTAATGATTCAGTTTCAAAAATAATAATGCTGCAGTAAAGGGTTTTTGCTTTTCATTAAAGCAAAGTATTAGGAAAAATATAAAGTGCAAACCACACAGCAACAGTGGGCATATATGTGCTAATAGCCTGTCCCATTGGCACACATATTTGACACATGTAATTTTATAAATCACAGATCACATCATCACCGTGTGTCCTTAATGTGATATTGCACACTTCCTTGGTGAAAATAGGGTTTGTGGAATATGCATTACATTGCATACATATAGCACACAATAGAGTGTATTCTACTTTCAACATCCCATGGCCTTTTGGCTTAGGGTGTGCATTGGACTTACCTTGTCAGAGCCCTTCTAGACTCTTTTATTTAATGCATGACTTGCTAAATTCTGATCCCTTGACCAGAATGACAAGTTGTGTGGTAACCATTGCACCCAGGCAGCTTTGCACTGACAGATTCCAGCAGGTCAAACCTGCCTACATTTTCAAGGACCTGTAAAAAATGCAAAACATGCAGAATTTCTTGTGTTGAGAAGCAATTCTGTATGTCACTGTTTATTTTCTATTGAAACTTTTGAATAGGTAGTCATTACAACAAATGGTAAATACCCAACTCTGGAGTAATGGTATATGTACCATATGTGGTACATACCCTACCCTTCTCTCCCCAAGTTGTAATCAGGGCCTTATACTGAATGTCTGTTCCAGCCCCTGTGGACTCTCAGGCGCAGACTGGCATTCCTCAGCCCAACATGGATTCTTGGTTGGGAGCAAATATTCACTGATCCATGGCCTTGTCTTCGTCTCTATGGCAACGGGATAAAGAATCATAGAGACGGCATTGTGGTGGTTGGGGGAGCATATGACTGCCCCAGCTACAAGGAGAAGTACACCCCAAAACAAGACAGGTTCAGTCATATACCACCACTCCACCTATAAAGGGAAAGAGGTAAAGGATGCATGGCAAGATAGATGAAGGCTGTAGGAGCGGCGGTAGAGTCTACAAAGGAAGCCCTACAGAAGCTTCTAGGAGAGAGGAAGAGGCTGCAGGACGCAAGTGGGGTAGAAGCTGCAAGTTATGAGGCAGAGTCCACAGTGGGATCTGGGTCAGCTGCAAGAGCAGGGAGAGGGGCCCCTATTGATATTTTTATTCCTACTTTCTGACTGCCCACCTTTGACCCCATCCACCAGAGCTCCCTTGAGCTGAGCTCCTCACCAGTGCAGCCTGTGCGAGGCTTAGAGGTCCATGTTTCGATACTTACGGGTAATCTTCATTACCCCGATTAAGGTCCTCCTTGTCCCAGTCCTTACAGAAGTGAGGCAATCCTGCCTCCAGACAGGCTGGTGTCAACGCTAGAATTTCTTTTATGTTTATTACATAAACCCCTCCCACCCACCGCCATACCTGTTATCAACAAGAACCAACACAACCACAGCAGGAGGGAGGGAGGGAACAGGACTGGGATAGGAAGGACCTTAATCGGGATAATGAAGATTACTGGTAAGTAATGAAACATTACCCCCTTATAAGTCCTCCTCGTCCCAGTCCTTACAGAAATGAGGACCTCACAAGCAAAAAACACCAAGAAAACGCATGACACCAGGGATTCATGCAGCTATACAAAAGTTTAATCAAAACATGATTAAGACACAGCAGCGTTCATAACGCCAACAGCACAATTGTTCACAGAGGCATGCAAGACATCAAGGCAATAATGCCGGACAAAAGTATGATTGGACTGCCAGGTAGCCGTCACAAATCTCCTGGATAGAAACACCAGCCGCCTCAGCCCAGGAAGAGGATACCGACCACGTCGAACACTCCTGAACCTGAGCCGGAGGAGGCAGACCCACAGACTTATAGGACTGGCAAAAGTAAAAATACTAAACACTCACTGCATCGCAACTCCGGCACAGAGGAAGAAACCCTGCGCTCCAACAGCACGTCCATCAGACAGGAAAAAAAACGGGCATGGCTGTGGGTGGGAGGGGTTTATATAATACACATAAAAGAAATTCTAGCGTTGAGACTAGCCTGTCGGGAGGCAGGATTTCCTCACTTCTTTAACCCCTTCAGTGCCCATGACGAGATAGTCTCGTCATGGAGCGCAGTTGCGCTGTGCCCATGACGAGACTATCTCGTCATGAACCCCGCCCGCTAATGAAACGCCCGGCACAGGGCGTGGAAAGGGCGGGGCACTGAAGAGGTTAAGGACTGGGACAAGGAGGACATCTGAGGGGTAAGGAACACAGAAGCTTTGCTGCTTTTGGCTCTGGACTTCATGCTGCTCTTAACAGGAGTCCTCTTGCTAGCAATGTCTAGCATAATGGTGGCCCTCAACATTTTGAACAGGTTCAGCACTGACGCTCGGATTGCACAGCATCTGGTGCATGCACAATCAAAATATTTTCAAAGAGTTTGCCACCTGTGGGTCTGTCTAGAAGCCAGTTATTTAGGCTGTGACTAGGGCGGCTGCTTCCAATAATAATGACCTACTAGGTAATAGCTACCTCTCAATATGTAGTCAAAGCAAAGAATCAATACTAACTGCAGGTCTTCGAGTGAAAGCAGCGGGATCCTCAGATGTTGATGTGGAATATCACCTGATTGAGATTGTGTATGATTTTTCATATTCCCTAAGTCATCCACCAATACATTCCTCTCAGTGAGTTAAGCATCCACTTGATCTCTCTGTGACCTACATATCGCACATGCCTTAACTGTGCGTGATTGAAACTTGTTACAGTCTGCTCTGCTGGATCTGTTCTGCATGGAATGGAAGATTTCCGTTACTGCACTCAGTGATAGTGGAAAGCTTTCTTTGCTACTGCCGTGCTGTACCTGTTCTGAGAGGAAGCAAAGCTCGCACTGCTGATGCTCGATTTGCATCGAGATGGAGAAAGTTTGTGCCGCTGCCGCTCTAGCTGTACCTTTCCTCTACAGGAGGGAAAACTGCACTGTTTCTGTCTACGGTGTAACTGGTCATTGAAGAAGGGATGTTTCTACTGTTGTTGACCCATCTTCTGAAAAACAAAGGCTATCTTGAATAGACTCACATACCATCCTCTGAATCAGAGGCTCCTTTACAAAGTGCGATTTGAGAAAGCCATAGTCCTGAGGAAGGCACCAAACCCCATAGAGGCAATATATGAGCGCCGAAACATGGTGAAAGAAAGGAGTAGCAGGGATGCTTGCTTGACTCTCCTATTTTTCACCTTGTGATAGGGCATTGCCAGTGAAAACATTTTTGCTCACAACACACAATTTTAATTAGGTCTGATAGTTTAACAAACGAAGAACATAAATGATAAACGGAGTATTTACCTCACCCAAACTAGGGAACCTATACCTAGGAGACTGAACAACTAAGGGACTGCAGTGCTCTAAGATGCTTCCCCATGCTAGTGGAACTGACTGATGAAGCCCGCACGCGGTAGGTGAGGGTTCATCTTCCTATATGAATACATGGATGTATGGTAATTCCATAGGAGATTTGGTTATTTCTTCAGAGAGTGTTCAGCTTCTTGTACATTATTGCCAATTTATAGAGAGCATCCAACAGGCCTCTCAGGCCTCTCTCTACCTCTTCAGAGTGATAGATCCTGTTCCGCAGATGTCCTGTATGTGTGAGAGAATCGTGTGATGTTTCTTTTGCAACTGCCCCCGGCCTGCAGCTTATACGTATTGTTAGGGAAGGTTGTGCTGCTGCTGTCCATGTTTTACCTCTATTGAATTGTGAAGCTTGCTGTAACGTTCCACGATATACAAACTGTTCACATTTCCAATGCTTGTTTCAATGCATGGGGCGAATGAAAGAGTGAACCCTCACAAGATGTGAGCAGCGTTTACTTTTGGTTTTACATATGGAACAAGTAGTTTTTTTAATGGACTAGGCAGCTTTGTAAAGTTTTAAAACATAGCTGACTAGTACTTCCATGTCATATATAACACCTTCGGACAATTCTGGCATTTTAGCGAACAGCACTTTGAATGCTGGGGTTTTTAGCCCTAAATAAGTGTTAGAAGCAAAACTACAAGGCCCAAATTGCAACATGCTGTTGGCTGAAAAGCTAGGTATGGCTGAGAATGTCAGCAAAACACACAAGATGATGGACGGAATGTTGCACATTGGCAAAACATTCACCCCCAGTAACAGATCTGGGTTTAATCCATCGTTATTTTGCTCACCACCCCACCCCAGTTCAGACATGGCCATATGCAAATCAGTCTTGACCCTGTGCCTCATGGGAACAGTCCAGTCCAAACTGCCAAGCCATGTCTTCCCTGGACCGGAATCAAGCATCCTAGGACCAGTTTCGGGGTTTCACCACTCATCAGCCAGGATAGCTTGACTCCAGTGGCGTAGTGAGCACAGGACCCACGTCTGGGCATACCCTTCCCACATAGGGTGAACAGCAAAACACAGAAAATGATGGACGGAATGTTGCACATTGGCAAAAAATTCACCCCCAGTCACAGATCTGGGTTTAATCCATCGTTATTTTGCTCACCATGAGAATGTCATATGCCACAGCTCTGCTGGTCAGACTTGTGAAATGCAAAATAACATTCAGTACTAGGAAGTCGCAGGTTAAACAGCCTACTGGGTGAGAAGGCAAAGATAGTCTTTCAAATGAAAATATCTCACAGTTAACACAGGGCTAATATAAACACCCTTTCAAAAACTTGCGAAGTGTTACAATGTGAGCAGCAGCTGAACGTTTCGGAAGAGACAAAGAAATGAAAAACAATGTGCTAGCACCCCTCGCCCCCAGCCCATTCTCGGTCTAGAGACTGGTGTGGTCAGTGGCGGTCCTCCACAGTTTTAACAGGAGCAGCACTGAGGCTGGGATTGCACGGAGCCTGGCGCATGCGCATTCACAAACGCCTTGAAGGCACTGCAACTTGTGTGTCTGTCTAGAGCATAGTTACTGAGGCTGTGGCTGGGCTGCTCCAAAAAATAATAACCTACTAGGTAACAGCTACTTCTCAATATGTGGAAAGCCAAAGAATCAAACCACAGGCTTCCAAGTGACTATGGCAAGACCACTGGGATGATGATGTGGAATGCAAACACAAGGAGATGATGGATGGAATGCAACATAAGTGAGACTGGTGTCAGAACTTGCATTCATTCATCCACCTATACATTCCTCTCTGTGACTTCAGATCTCCTGAGATCTTCCTGTGACCTATATGTCACACGTCTTATTTGTATATGTTCTATGAGAGATGATATAGCAGCTATATGGAAAGCAAGCACTGAGACTGAAGAAAGACTCCTTGCCTCTCAGGTAAACAGGCAGAATGCTGACACTGGCAACAAATCTAATGGCTAAGGGGAGCAGGCCCACTGCCCATTCTATAAATGCAGGTATGTGGGAAGATGAAATATGAACATGATACCTCAGATAGGGCTGCTGGCTTTCTTGGAAAAAAAATGGTTGACACTTTTTTAGGTCTCGCCTGCGTGGGCTGCGCACATGCTCAGTCTCGATGGCGAGATTTAATGATTTTAGGTATTTTCTGTAAAGGGCTTTAAGCCCTGCCCTCTTTTCTATTGGCTGGCGTCACCGTTTATGCTAAACGGTGGCCAGCCATTGGAAAAGAGCTGTTCGTGACGTTTTTGTTTTGCTTTTTAGCCGTCCCATTTGGACGGGCTCATCTGCTTTCCTCCCATTGTAAAAGCTTTCTTATCTTTATGGGGCCATGTGTTTCAAACACATGGCCCCATAAAGACAAGAAAGCGTTCAAAACGGACGAAAGTAAAAGCGGACTGTGCTTGTTTTATATACTCGCTGACTCCATCGCTTTATTACAGAAGGTAATGATGATCCCCTTAAATCCAACTTCCGCAGGACCCGCTAGACATTGACACGGTTACTTGTACATGTACACTGGATGTACAACCAGGATGTATTAACAATGCAAAACTGAGCAATTAGTATTGCAGATGTTTAACTGTCGATCTTGCTCCACACTAAAGTCAGCGCCTGTAGCTCTCGGAGAGGCGATGCGTGTTGTTAGTGGAAAAATTAATTACCTGCTTTATATGTGCGATATAGGGATAAATGGAGGCGTGGCTCGAGTCCCGTTGCTATAGGGACCTCCACTCCCGGATCCTTGCAGGGGCTGCCGGTGCCTCGGTTCGCTGGTCCCTCCCTCTGCGCGCTTCTGCTCACAACTGGGGCGGGCTCTCCCGCAGCTCCCTCTGCGGAATATGGCAGAGACCAGGCCAGGAGAGGACAGCGAGCCGGAGGAAGAGGCAGCAGAGACGGCTGTTGCTGTCGCTGGGTCCCTGGGGCCAGGCGGGGATGCCCTAGTTGATATTTTAACAGAGAAAAATAATCCCAAATCTTGGCAACTTCCGGATCCCACCACAGCCAATCACACGGCAAAAGGTATTCCGGAAATCGCCAGGGCTCTCGTAATATGTAAACAAACCTGGGATTGGCACATCCTCTACATTTCAGCCAATCGTAGTGCGCAGCAGAGATTTACAAAGTACTCAGTGGCTGTAGGTACTCACATGCGTTAACGGTGTATAAACACTGATCGTTCAACAATAGTGGGGGCACAGTTTAAGGGTTAATCCTGGAAGTGGAGCGGCGTTTGATGGGAAATCGGGTGGTAGTTGGCTTGTCAGTTTAAAACGTTACTGACTTCAGGTGGAGAACTGCCACAATTAGTGATGGTCGGACCTTATGTCGGGTCAGTCATCCAAGGCGGCAGTCGGATTTCAAACGGGTAAATGCACGTCTGAAAGAAGGTTGTAGCCCAATGGTGGCGAGGAAGTGTTGTGTTTGTTTTAACTAATGTTCTCGGCGCGGACCCGAAGGTTCTGCTGGATGCTGCTTGCAGCACACCGACAGTTATGTGACTTGGGTCAGGTCATTGGCTTTGATGAGGTGCGCAGCACGGTGCCACAGGCTTATGTGGCATGGTTGGTATCTAATGACACAGCGCCAGCGCCAAAGTTTTTAAACAAGCATTGAAAATGCAATAGGTCTCGCCTTTTATTAAGTTAAAGCCATTTGCTTTGCTATACAATACCATTAGCAAAGCAAATGGGTTTAACTTAATCAAAGGCGAGACCTATTGCATTTTTAATGCATGTTATTGTATTGCTGTTCTGTAGCGGCCAAGAGTTCGTATATGAAAAGAATTCGGGTGAAATTGTCAGAAATCTTTGAAACATAGCAATTATCCCTCTCTATAGTACTAATCATTCTGAAAAGATTGAGACAGCTCTCAAATACTTTTTAACTGATTTCTTTGTGAGCTCAAAATTTTAGGCTTATATATCACTAAGGAAAAATACCGAGTTTCACTGCTTTGCCTTATTTTTTTATCCTCCTGAACTAAAAAATACAGGCCAGGCTAATAAAAAGCTGGCAAGGTGGCCACCCCAAATCCAACTGAGCAATCGCTGTAAGGAGCTAACCCTAGCCCTCCCCCATGTGCGTGTATTATCATTATTTCACACATTATTTATTTTAGTGATTACAAGAGGTAGGGAAACAGATAAAGATGTCTCTAGTCCATACCTAAAAAGGACATCTGTAAGTCACCTCAGAGTTCCTTGACCTTTGGTGGGTGTCGTGTAATGTCCTGATAAATGACAGTAGGGGGTACTTTGTCCCATATTCATGGTGGGCATCACCGTCTCTGAGCATTGAACTTTGAACTGTTGGCAATATGGCCTAATAATGTTTAGGAATGTAGCTTGCGTACAGGGATACGGGGCCAGCGACAATTGCTTTGCATTTTTCAATGCAAAAGATGTCCAAGCCCGGTGACCCACCTGCCACATATATCTGCCACACTGTTCTGAAGATTTCTACCTTTGTTGCAGGTAAAATTAACATGTTTAATAGGAAAGTTTGTTAGCATTTGATACAATCAATAAAGTATATCAAATAAAATAAAGGGAACAAAACAATACAGCTTACAACATGTTATACTAGAAAGAGAACAATCAGGTAATCTAGAGAAAAAATGTCCTATGACTAAATATCTATATACAATATCATTGTTAGAAAACATAACTGAGAGAAATATAATAAGAACATCATGAAAAGTAATTAATAGTCTTATTAGTAAAGAAATCATGGGTGTTTGGGAATGTCTTCAGTTCGGGGGTCATGTGTTGATGACAATTTTGCAGAGGAATCCAAAGAATTCATCACTGGAAGCAAAAGAATGTCTCTTTGGTGGTAAGTGCTAAGGGATTAACATATGTTCTTTCCAGTCTATCATTATAACAAACACTGCACCACCATGCTTAAAAAGATACATTGGAAGAATCTATCCAAAATGTGGTTATTTGTTGAAATGCTACTGCAAGATGTAAATATAGCATGATAATTCCACATGAGACCATTTATCATCCAATAATTGGAGCTTTTTATCAGTGTCCTCCTTGTAGGGCTTAAGGGCCCTAATTTGCTCAAGAAGCTGCCCATTGAAATTGTGTCAGAAGTTTTTGTGGGAGAAGGAGGATCCTTTTTGACTCTTTTAATTGCAGAAGTATTAGATGTTGAAGGGATTTTGGAGGATGTTTTCATGCCAAAAGAGTGCAAAACTCCAGATCTAGAGGAAGACGCTGAGAAATCATGGCTGGTGCCCAAGTATCGCGAAAGAGTTAGAAGTGCAAACTCTTGTAAGGGACTTGACAGGTGGCGTAGAAAGAACATGCAATTTTAAATTCCTGGTCCTTCCCATTAGAGAGTTCACCGCATAGTTGTATCAAAATAGGCATAGGGAGGACTTTTTGACCAGTATCCAGAAATATGTATGTATATATGTATGAGGTACAGTCAAAAGGTGTTGAACAATTGAGTAAGTTGACAAAAATGAGGAAGTAGAAAATGGCAGCATGATATTGTTGGCTGTTTCTGTTCAAAAGTGCCAGATGCAACTATAAACCATACTAGTTGGGTTATTGTAGCCCATTTCACAGCGTTTACATGAGGTGCATCGTGGTAAAACAACCATATTAGGCAGCAAGGAGCAGCAGGGTAAACAAGCGCATCGTCATGAAGAGGCTCTGAGGTACGAACTAAAACAAAATGGAAGGCGGAATCATCCTACTTCACGCACGCCTCTATTAGCCCCCAAAAAGCATGAAAAATGCAAGGTTGCACCTTGTACACAGACCTTCAGGGGCAGCAGAGAGCCTCCAATGAGAGACAGTCCAGTTAGAGGCAGACCGCAGCCATGAGCACTCCGCAATCTTCCATTTTCCCCCGAGCCACGCTGGAGCCTCACATAGCCGTGGCCATCCTGCTAGAGCATCAAGCCATGCCCACTTGTAGTACTTATATAGCGCTTTATGAGATATGGTGATCTCCTGGATTGTACATTTAGACTCTATCCAGCTTTTTTGGCTATAAAAGAAGATACAGCAGTAATTTCACTGCCAGTCGGCCCCTTGAACATTTACCAGGCATGCCAGGACATGATGCCTAGTGCAGCTCTAGATTATGTATGTATATAGGTATATGGTATTTCTATAGCACAATTGTAGCCAGAAGGCAGCGGAGCACTGTACAGGGCTGAAGACAAGCATACAGTCAACGAGTGACAGGAGAGGTAGCTGGATTGTGGACAGTGAATGCATTGTGGTGTAGTGTTCTTTAAAAAGTGCTTCTGCAACTCCTTTTTAATCTGGAACAGAGTTGGAGCGGTCCTGATGGGTACGAGGCTGTTCTCCCAGATAATGGGTGAATAGATGGAAAAGGCCTGCTGCCTTGTTTTTTGTTCATGCCTGCACTCTACTGGCTGTTGGTAAGCCAGAAACCACCAGAGATGGTGAGCTTGTCTGCAAGAAAAGCGGGGGTGCGGGTCAGGATGGCTTTGTAAATGATGCAGCTGGGTTTGAAGATGGTGCAGGCTGGCAAGGGGAGCCAATGGAGTTCCACCATGGTGGGGGTGATATTTCTTCAGGCCCTGGATGAGACATGAAGTAGCAAAATCTGATTGTATAGTTTGACGTCTTTAGCTTGAAATACATTTAGGTTTGAATATGTATTGGGTTTAAAAATGTATCAAGACTCTGCTTCAAGCCTGCTCCAATTTAGGAAAGCTTTCAAGACGCACCTACTTAAAAAACACGACTTCACAAATGCACTGATCGTCCGCAAACCAGCTACCTCTATCACTCGTTGCCTTTATGGTCGTCGACCTTGTACAGCACTCCGCTGCCTCTTGACTAGATTCACGCTTTAGAAATATCACATCCATACATACATTTATTTTAAAACTGGTAACTGTACATTGCCCGGATCACTAGCTGGTGGGTAAAGGGTCAGGTACTTACCACACCCCACAAATACCATTACCCAATATTTTTACCAGATGTGGTAAGTAACCTTAAAAGCAAGTTTTTTCCTAGGAAATTAGACTTAACATGCAGAATCAGTATAAAAGTCATCATTAGTAGTGGCCCAGATACCTTGGGTGTGTGCTATAACTATTGTTATCATACACTGAAGAATTATGAGAGTGGCAGCTAACTCCGCAATCACGCAGATTTCCACCAATACATTTGGGCCGGTGAAACCTAACAAAATTTATCAGGAGGAAAGTGAAAGGAAACTACCAGGACATGAGCTTGCTATTAAGGCCTTAGTATTTTACATTTAGCTTGAAAGAGTTTAGTTGAAAAACGCTATTAAAAAAAGGAATAAAAATGTGTTTTTTTACAACCTTGACCTGACCATAAACGTGACAGTGGAGATAACTTTCTTGTTCTTACTACAACTGAGAAGATGTATCTATTTACTGGTCTAGGTTTACTTCTAGTAACTGCCCGTTATTGGTTGTTATTGGTTGGGTGGTGGCAGAAAATACACGGACTTGTGGAGAAATTCATAATTCCTCTACTGGACAGTTTAACACTCCGCAAATTAGGATATTAGGATATTCTTCTTTACCACCCAGATTTAAGAAATTCATTTAGAGTTTAGAAATTTTGATTTTTTAGGAACAGCTGCGCTTTTAGTTTTTTCTCTGACCGCATGTTGCGAGTGGCAAACAGATCGATTATATTCAGGGGAAAATCATCGGAATAAGGGAAAAATATGCCAAAATGTATGCCTAAAGACAGTTTCTGTAGTCATTTCTCAGCCCGGAGCTCAAAACTCATGCTGGTGTGGCAATATCACAGCTGGTAATTACTGCAGTTCTTGGTATCAGTAATTCTGGTTGTGGTATTATCACACCATTTTAAAAGCACCTTGAGATGAGGTCCTTTATCTAAGACTCAGCCGACTGCAGTGTAAATGTAAAGAATGTGCAATGCAACAAGTTATTAAAAGCGCATTGACCTGGTAAATTAGTTCAGTTTCCAGATGCATTACAAACGAGCACAATGGACCCATCTCAAGCCAGTGTCAGTGGAACATCTTCATTTTCAGTCTCCTTTCCTTTGTATTTGATTTTCCACCCTCCATCTCTTTCACCTCTCATTTTGTTTCACTTTTTTGATGGTTCTTCCATTGCTACATGTGCTCCTTGACTTGCTTCTCAGGTCTTCCTTCTGTCTTCTGTCCTCTAGGGCACCAACCTGCAGCTCGCTCGTATCAAGCGCTTCTTGGTCCAGGACAGAACGCCGCTGCCTGAAGCCAAGGGGAGAGTGGTAAGTAGTCGGCGCTGAAGTGAGAAGGCATGGGCAAAAGGAGGACTTTTGTCCATGATGGAGACTTTAGAAGGCACACATTGACTACTGAGGATCCTCACCTGTTCTACAATTAAAGTTTATGTTTCAAAACACCTAGTAATTTGCACAAAAACAAAAATTGGAAAAACTAATAAAGAGCTTTGTGGCCCATTAGAGCTTGCGGTTTGTTTGAGACTATATGGCAGAGAAGAATCACACAAAGACTAAGAACAGGAAATTTAGGTTTCAAACTTCGATTTAGAAACTAGTTAACATAGCAAAATTTGCACTTTATTTGATTTTAATAGTTTTTCATAGTGCGAACATGACCCTTGTGGGTATCAAAGAGCTTTACAAATTTACAGAGAGCAGAGTAGAAGAAACAGCAATATCAAATTAACTACAACGAGCAGGAAAGAGTAGTACACAGAAAAGGCAGGGTGCGCTTTACCATGTTCAGAGAGCAGGGGAGATAAACTAATAACAACCGAATATCATAGTTCAAACACTAATAACAACAGAGTACCATAGTTCAGACAACTGCAAGTACCAGGAAGTGTTCAGAAGCAGCAGGAGGGTAATGTCGGTACTGATAAGATGAACGCACTAAGTAGCCAGTGATAAATAGTCAATGAAGCCACTGAGGAAAACAGAATCTTGGGATCTAGGGAAGAACTTTGTTCATTAGAAGTTCTTTGACTTCTTTCTTTAAGAATATAACCGAGGGATTCGTTCTGACTTCAGGAGGTAAGCTGTTCCAGATTCTTGGTGCAATCCCCGAGAAAGATTGGTTGTAGGTTTTCTTCTTGTGGATGTGATTTTTAGCTGGATTCTTGCTTCGCTAGGGAGCCAGTTGAGGGATATGAAATTGAGGTTGATGTGGTTGGATCTTTTTGTACCTTTGTTTGGTTTATTGAGTGTGTCATGGTTACCAACTTCACTTGCGGTAAAAATGTATGCACAACAAATTTTTGTTCGAAAATTTTAATGGGAAAAAAGATCTTTGTTTGAGAATTCTGTTTTGTGGACTTTTCCCTGCTTAAGCAAACTTATTGGAGATTGTCCTTCACTGGTTGGTTGCTTTTAACTCTGTTTCATCAATTTTTAAAGAGTTCTAGAAGATTGTCAGTTTTCTTTTTAAAAACAAATGTAGAGTAATGTTAGCAACTACAAATCTGAAATCTGAGACACATCATAGTCCTATAGTGAGAAAAGAGAAATGACTCGAAAAGAGGAGGAAAGGGTAAATTAGGTCAGCTGGTCAGCAGTTTCCCTCAACTTTAGGAAAGATCCAATAAGATACTTAATGCAAAATTCAAATGAAAATATATAAGAAACAGGAAGGTTTCAACAAGAATGCCTCAAATATTCCTTAAGGTGTTTCAAATTTCTTCAGTCGTATGCCTGCAAGTAACAGGAGACATACGGTCTGTCCATGCATAGCAAGTGGATTTAACACAGTGGCATTTAATGCTGTTTCTTGAGGGCTGGGCCATGAAAGATTATTAAGATAATCACAGGCGGATTCAAAGACAATGATCCTCGATTAAATTTATTGTACGTAAATTTATCTTAAGTGGAGATTATGAAAGTTGAGCTTTCATGGAACAAAACACTGGACACCCGTGTCTGCTGCATTTATTCCCTTTAGTATCAACCTGTACAGAGCCTGATTAGAAGTGCTAACTAAGAATTGTGAAAAAGAAAAAACACAAGGCAGCATCTATGCACACAGGATCTTGGACAACATTCTTGTATCCATCAGGACTGTTCCAGCTCTGCCCCAACTGGGGAAAGAGCTGAAGACACCTCTGTCAGGATTACTGCATCACAAGTATTAACAATTCACAAACCAGCTATGTCTCCGGTCACTTACCGACTTCATGTATGCTTGTCTTTCCATCTGAAAGGAGCTCTGCTGCCCTTTGGCCAGGTTTGCGCATTAGATGTACCACATACCTACACACAGAAAGAGGAGGTGTTGTCTACTGCTGTTTTATACTTGTCGAGAGAAAAACATAAAATGAAAGACTATGGGAGAGAAACCAGTGGCAGAGGTAGTAGGGGGTTGTTGACCCAGGTGATTACCACGAGTGCGATGGGGGAGGAATGTGCAAGGCATTTTGTGGAGCCCTGTTGTAACTGGCGATGTGGAAAAGATTGGAGGAGAGGTAGGGTGTAGCTACCAATGGCACAGACGACTGCAACTTGCTCTACCTGGGTAGTCATGCCTATGTTATAAAAACACTGCAGATTATACAAAATGCAGAGGCTCTGATCTTATTATACATTCCTAAATATAAATCTGCACGCCCAGCACTGGCCAGTCTCTACTGTCTCCCAGTAAAGAGAAGGACAGAGTTTAAAGCTCTGTGCATAGCACCAAAGATCAAATATGCTCAGGGCCCTCACATTTTAAGCCAGCTAATTGTCTCGCACAACAGTATGCTAGCCTTGGGGTCAAACAACCGGTCCCTCCTGGGCATCCCAAGAATTAAAAGGGCTAGAAGTGAAGGATGGTCTTTCGCATATTTGGTATCCAGGCTCTGGAAAGCCCTCCTCATACATCTGAGAGCAAACTGCAATCTCATGGGTTTTAGAAAGCAATTGAAGACACACCACTTCATCTATCCACTAGATCCCTCTGCCGTTACTATGTCTGCTAGGGCTGGGAATCCCGTGTTTGGGTAGCCACGCGCTCTATAAAATTAGGCAACATAACAAGTGCAGTAGTAGCAGTAGAGACAAACGAGTCCTGGTGCCAACTGCAACCCAGTGATGGCTGGAATTCACTAGCCAACCATGCAAAAGGGCGGCCATTTTCATTGCTTGCTGGAGGGCCCTGTAGGTGACACCCTCACGGCAATGGTTGTCATTTCCTGTCAGTTT
This sequence comes from Triturus cristatus, assembly GCF_964204655.1. Classification (NCBI taxonomy): domain Eukaryota; kingdom Metazoa; phylum Chordata; class Amphibia; order Caudata; family Salamandridae; genus Triturus; species Triturus cristatus. Next base: position 85,780,152 of record NC_140591.1, read on the forward strand.
AAGTGACCTTTCACACTTTGCTTCTGTTTCCTGTGTTTTTTGTATTTAAACCATAGTATTATTGCCCCACATTCAGGGCTGGTGTGCAGTGTAGTCAGTGACCAGATGGGAGAGGTGGCATTAGTCAATTAGTTTGTGTTCCGACAACCCATTTCTCTTTTTTAAATGTCAAACATGATAAGCTGGCAATCAAAGGGGCTCAGCTAGACTTTCAGTACCATGGAGGTGTACAGAATGCGCTACGGGTGTACTGTATTTTATTGTATTTTAACATTTCTATAGCACATTCATACCACCAGTGTGACCAGCTCATGATACATTTTCACACACTACAAAGGGTAAGTGAGAGAGACCGTGGATGTATAAAAGAAGAGTGCCCCAGGAGCACTACACGCATTTTAGCAAATTGTTAGGAAACCTGGGGCACTTTGGTATTACAGAAAAGGCTGCAGATGCTTGTTAGACCCTTTAAAATACAGATAGGCCATTCTGGCAGTGCGAATTCACAGGGTCAGAGCATCATTTGTAAAAGAATACATGCCGGGGTCCAAGGTTTTGCACAGAGACCTGTGTCTGGCACTGTCCAGAGTGGAGTGCCGAATACCAAGGCTGTGTTATTCTGATTCCACCTAATGCCTCTTAAATTCAGCACCAAACAATTCCTGCCTCTTAATCTCAATCTTGCAGGTTCTTTTTCATTCCTGCTCTCTTCCTTTGTCAATGTTTTTCCCTTTTTCTCTTTTTTCTTTCCCTATTTTGCGTTTTTATCTCTATTGCACTGGATGAAAGTTTGTTGAGGCAAAATAAGTGACAGTCCCCAAAAACGAGTGCCGGTAGGCCCAACCTGCAACCACCGGCTGAAATTAAGCACTGAATTGGGTGCTCTTTCATTTGCATGAGGGAGCACCATCCTGGAACTGTGGGAAAGCCTCTGTCCATTTGCACACACCCTATTACATATGCACACACAAGAGGATGTCAGGAAGTGCAGTGAATATGTACCACATAGGAAGGGTAGCATAGTGAGTCCATACCTTGCCCATGGAGGTAGGTACCCATCCAACCATTGGCAAATTCCTGCTCCCGCCCGAGTTCATACTTCCAGTGTGGACAGAGAATTTTGTATGTGGTATGGTGCAGACACACTGAAGATAAAATGGCACAAGGAGCCAGTTGGAATATGTGTTGGACCCTCATCTGGCTACAACCCAGGGTGCACAGCCATGCAATCAGAGAGACTCACTGAATACTATGTTCCAACAATAATTTTCATAAGTAATCCATTTGTTATTTCCTTCAAATAAATCCACAGTCCAAGTGTGTTTGTACTTTTATTTTCAATCACAAGTTTAACATTCGCCTCTCCAGGCTTCTTTTCAAAACACACAGGGATTCACCAATCCTCACAGTGCAACGTTGAATAATAACCCAATGCATTTCGGGCATTGTTTGCCCTTCCTCAGGGGTAACTACAATGAAACAAAACATATGCAAATCATCAGTTCTTTCTCACACTCATCTATACAATTGTTGCTTGGTGCGCCCCTTCACAAATATCCTACAACCCCCATTCTCATGCTTGCCCTGAGTTCAAAAAGAAGCTACATAAACCGTTTTTTCGTGAAAAACAAATGAATCAGAATAGGATTTATCAACATGCTAAATGCCCAAGAACCCAAACCCAACATTTTACAGCAACATTTTAAAAAGTGCAATGAGGCTCCCCTGTGCCCCTCAACGTCGTGTCATGATAAAACACCCTTGTGCCCCACAAAATCGTCTCCTCTCCTAGTGTTCAAAAATAATAATTTAGTTGAACTGTTTTACCTTCAACCTAATGCACGCCACAACTCGCCACGCTTTTTTGTAACAACGGGGAAGAAAACTTAATCCATGTCCTATGCATCTGCAGAACCTTACTCGCTTTACAAATGTTTTTGCTGCGCCCAATTTGGCGGATCCTGAATGTCCAGACATGCCAAGAAGCTCTAAAGGAGGGGGGGCGTGGCCAGCCAGCCTAACATGGCGGACGCTAGTCGCAAGAGCTCCGCTGGAGAACCCCTAATTATCCTGCTAAACCTGATTATTCCCCGCTGCCCAGGCACGCTCGAGCCGCAGAGTTGGGCTTGTGTCGCGGCGCGTCGCCCATGCACCCTGTTTCGTGTGGGTGGGCTGCTGCTGGCCGGAGTTACGGACCTCGCCGGTGAGACGTCCTTCGGGCAGTGTGTCGCTGTGGCCGCAGGTGGGGCCTCTGATCTGCAACCCCGCGCTGCCGGGCCTCTCTGCTGCGGAGCGGCGCCTGGCTCCCTCGGCGGTGGTGTAGCTGCTGCAACTGTGCGCAGGCCTCCGGTCCTGACTGGCTGAGACGAGGTGATCGGGCGGTGCGGCCTGGCGGGAGAGGCCTTCTGGAGGTGACGTGCTGAGGCCTACAGATGCGTGTTGCGCTTTCGCGTCCTCTATGAGGTACTGTGCCCCAGGCTAGTTGCCACCCCCCTTTTGAGCCCTCCAACGCTGCACCCCTCAGCCAGATTCACATAGAGACCTGCCAGCGCAACCTGCCAGCTGCTGGCTGCCCTACACACAACTGTGGTTGCCGTCACGATGGCGGGAAGGCTGACGGACATGCCGCTGGATCACAGGCTTTTCCCCTTTCAGCCTGCCACTGCCTGCACGACCTTTTTGGACAGAGACGCAGTTCCCGGGGACGGCGAACTGGTGGCCGCGCTCGTTATGTGCGCCCAAGACCCCCTGTACTGAGAGGAGCGACAGACGCAGGTGAGAGGGAGTCCCCGGGGATTGCTGTCCCAGAGAGCCTCCCCCCTGGACAGATCCTATGTGCATGAGGGCAGGGGAATTCCGTCTTTGCTGCCTGACACTGAGGGGGAGCAGGGCGGCCTTGCTGTGTCTCGGGCCCGGGGGCCGGATCGGGCCTAGGCCGTGTCCGGGCGACCGGTCGAGCTGGGGACCTCGCCTGCTGCCTGAGGGAGGGATTGAACAGTCACTGCGTCATGTGGAGACCTTTTGGCAGCTCTGCCTGCTGCTTTTCCGCTTTCAGGGGGCCACCTCGCTCCGCTCTGCTTTACCGCCTCGTCCCCCTAGCTGCCGACGAGGTGCTGGGGCTGCACCCCCTCCCACCCTTCTCCCAACTCGACTTGCTGATGGTGATTGCTCTCCACCACCTGCGCCACATCAAGGGGAAAACTGAGTCCATACGTAGACAGCGGGTCCTCACTGGAGGGTGATTGATGAACACGCCAGGCCTCAACATCTGCGCAGAACAGCAGAAGATTGCATTACTCGCTGCCACGCTGCGGAAAAGGCGCTCAGGGGACAGACCACTGGCGCGAGCAGGACTACGTGCCCATTTAGACGGTTGGTCCTTCCGCCGCCTGTCGGCACGAGGGGACACTACATGGGACAAACCCTTTTTCGCCCTGCCGCACCCCAAGCATGGATCGGACGCCTGGTGCTGTACCTCCGGCCACCCGTGACAGCTGGTCACCTCGCGGCCACATAGCAGGAGTCACGTCACAGAGTTGTACCAAGTGGCAGCCGTACCAGTATTGAGACGCGTACCTCACCCGTAGCTCTCCTCTTCCCTCCTCCTGGGCTGATGCAACTGGAGTGAAGGTGACTGCGCCAGGCACCAGATTCTGGGCTCCTCTGGCCGACGCGGCAGACCTGTCCCCCCTCCACACGTCGAGCTGCTGGGAACGGTCATCAGTTCATCTTGGGCAGAGCCTGCGTCGTGAAATAGCGAAGAGCTGGGCGCGCTAAATTCATCAGGGACCTGCGGGGGATGCGCCCGACCACTAGAGAACACTGAGGCTCGCCGCAGAAGATATCGCGCCACACTAGAAGGACACATACATGGGAAAGACGGGCATCTGGATCTGCCCATACAGCCGCATACCGGATGCCAACGGCGCAACAGCTGGTGATGGGTCGCCTAACACGCACCAACCAGCATCTCAATGTGCACAGCAATAGTGCGGATCAGTCAACGACGCAAGGAGGAACAGCAGCTGAAAGGCCGCACGCTGCTTTAGCTACCAAGCTAGACTCGGTGCTGGCTGCAGTAGAAAAGATAGGATCCTCATTGGACCAGACCCGCGCCTCGCTTGAGTCCAAAATTGATAAAGTCACATCAGACTTTAACTTGCCGCGTGCTGACCACCAGAAGCTCGGAGACAGAGTGTGCTCACAGGAGCGGTCAATTGCGGAACTGAAACCAATCACTCAAAGCCATGCGGCCGCCTTACAAGACCTTATTGACCGGGTACACGACCTGGAAGACAAGGTGGAGGATGCAGAAGGGTGCTGAACTTGTTGGTGTATCCATTTGAAGTTGGCAAGAAAAATCTGCTTAGGACGCAGCCAGATTTTACAACCTATCGGAACTGAGGGTGAGGGGAGGCAGAGGAGTGCAGAACTAGGGGGCAGATTTATGACGACTGGCGCATCCCTGCATATCAGCAGGGATGCGCCAGTTATTATGCGCCACAGCTGCGCCACCATGGATGCGCCGCATTTATAATGCGGCGCACCATGGGGCAAAAACGGCACAGATGCGTGACGCATCTGTGCCGAAAAGTGGTGCATTGCTGGAGTTGCGTCGCAAGCGCGACGCAGCTCCAGCAATGATCTGGGGGGCCCTATCTGTAGAATGCTGCATCAATCCTTACGCCTGCTTCAAGCAGGTGCAGGGTTTTGACGCAGCAAGGGTCTAAAAGTGACTGAGTGAAATCTTGTAAATTTCACTCAGCCACTTTTAGGAGGCGTTCCTGCGCCGGAACGCCCCCACCTGCCCTGGAACGCCTACATGTGGCGCAGGGTTTTACAACGTGACGCATCTGGGAGATGCGTCACGTTTGTAAATACCCCGCACCATGGCGCAGGATTTGCGCCGCTGCTGCGTCACAAAAGTGACGCAACGGCGGCGTAAATGAGGCGCAAGTGCAACATAAATCTGCCCCTAGGTGAGGAGCAGAGAGCCAAAGGGGTGGGTGGCTGATGAGGGCACCAGCTCTTGGTCGTTTCTTTCATCTCGAGCCACTGGTTTGGGCAGAAGTTAGTTGTCTTCCCAAACCAGTCAATTGTCTGCTTGAAAGCTGAGGCTGTGGTGTTGCAAGTTACACAACATCTCTTCCTGCCTGGAGTATGGTACTTAACATGCGTCACCAGGGGTTTCCCGCCACAACATGGAGACGGCAGAGGCTGGGGCACGCTGCACTGATCACGGTGTGTGTGTGAAATGTTTATGAAACAGTTTGTGAGGAACATTTCCTCAGCAGCTGGCGTTTGATTAACTATTTTCTTCAGTGAAGTGTTTCGGTCTGCTGTCAGCTGATCATGTAATGACGTCAATCGAGGCTATTCGTCTTGCCATCACTCTAGGTCCTGCTCGTTATCAGCAATCGCTTTTTTAATTTTATTTTATTTATTTATTTAGTGCATTTTTATAAAGTGCGGACATTACCCAAAGGTGTCAGAGCGCTGTACAATAGAGCTGGTTACGTTACAAGAGAAAAGTGGTACAGAATATAACATTACACAGACTAAAAATGAAGGGTACACAAACACAAAATCCAACACAGCACGCAGGGGTGAGGAATGTACAGGAAAAAATACAAATTTACAACGAAGAGCGAACTTCCAAGAGGGGCCTGAGAATAAAGGGTGCACAAACACAAAATCCAACACAGCACGCAGGGGTGAGGGATGCACCGGAAAAAATACAAATTTACAACGAAGAGCGAACTTCCAAGAGGGGCCGGAGTATGAAAGTATTAGCTCTGAAAGCTTTTGGGGTCGTCGTCCAACCACAGGTGCTAAATTGTCAATCACGAGCCGCCCCGAAGTGGTGGCGGGGATTGGAAGCCATCTCTCCTCGTGCCCTTGAAGGTGTGCTCGAGCAGTCTGTTGTAAATAGAAGCAGGTCCACAACGGGTTTCTTCTTAAGGTTGCTTTATTAAGTTACACAGGAACACAAGAGCGGACTCTCCACAGCAGAAGCCAAACGCAACTGCCAACGGAGAGAACACAGAACCATGAAGCAACATAGAACATAGTGATAAGAACATTCCACAAGCCCAGAGCAATCTCAACAAGGAGAAAACCCAGAACATGTACTACACATCTTCTTTCTTTCTAATAAAAGAAAAGAAAAAAAAACACTTAACACACAAAATCTTGCAAATAAACAGGAGCCCTTCTAAACCTTTGAACCCGACTCTGTGGCAAAGGCAAAGGAAGAGGAAGAGAATTTGGAACAGAGTGAACACCAGAAGAACTAGAATCCCCCCACCCACCAACCACATGGGAAGCAAGAGGCACCGAGCTAGATTCATGTGGCAAGGGCGCCAAAAGATAACCACTGTTATCTTCCGCCGAAGAAGGTTCACACCCACTGGCCAGAGACACACCCCTTTCATAAAGAGCCACACGTCTAAAGTTCCAGCACTCCCCATTGTTCAAGATGACACAATGATCCAAGACCTTCTTCACAGTAAAAGGTCCCTTGAATTTAGACAACCCTCTTGCAATTCTACCACTCTTGACCTTAACTAAATCACCCACCCGAAAAGGACGCCGAGTGGACGAAGAAACAACAGAAGTGGGGTTCTTTTGCAAAGACACAACCCGCTTCATCCAAGCAGGAACAAGTTTGGAACCAGGCGTGCGCCCTCTCATCAGTTGGAAAGGTGACTGATGCCCCTCTACCAAGGATGTAGTGCGATAGGCCCACAACATCTCATCAACCATCTTCCTAACAATGAGACCCTCAGAAGAAGCCATCTGAATAATGCCCTTCACCACTCTGTTAGCCCTTTCACACATCCCATTGCCCTGAGGGTTGTACAGGGAGGTACGATGGTGAGCAATACCACAACCCTTAAGGAAAGACTGCATTTCCACAGAGGTGAGTTGGGTACCATTGTCCGTGATGAGCACCGACGGCAGACCCTCATCTCTAAACAAACCACTCAAAAAAACAATAGTCCTTTCAGTAGTAATGTTGTTAGAGAATTCCACCACCAACCATTTAGAGTACACATCAACCACCACAATAGCATACCTGTCCTTCTCATGAAGTTCACCCATTGGACCAATAAAGTCCAAACAAATACTGTGCCACGGTGAACCAGGATTCTGTATGTGAGTCTGAGAGGAGCTGGGACCAACCTTAAGTCTCTTTTCGCCCTCCTTACAAGTAGAACAATTTACCACCCAATCCACCACCTGTGCGTCCATACCCGGCCACCAGAAATTATCTCTCAACCGACGTTGTGTGAGAGTTTGGCCCAAATGGCCCTCATGGGCCAGAGCCAACAACTTCCTTCTCAAACCACCGGGAGGTACAAACCTTTCACCTTTGACAATTAAATTATCCGAGATAAGAGAAAGATCCTCCAAAACTTTTAGAAAAGGACGTACCGAAACTGAAACAGTACTCTCCCTCCTAGAACCAAGCTTGATAAGCTTAATGACCTCTTGCAACGTAACATCAGCCGACATCTCACGCTCCCAATCAACAGCTTGAAAAACACCTTCCCCGACAAACACAGCATCTTCAACAGAAGCAACCGCAATATCATCTTCAGATGAGGGCGGAGCTCCTACAGTCTTCCAATCTAGCGACAACCTTGAAAGGCAATCAGCCTGAGTGTTCCTCCATCCCTGAATATATTGGACAGTGTATTGGAATTCCTGAAGCTTGGAAGCAAGCCTAGCCAATCTAGCCGAGCCTTTACCCGTCCCACCCGGAGAGAGAATCTTAATGAGAGGCTTATGGTCGGTTTTGAGCACGAACTTTAAACCCCACAGGTAAGTTCGAAAATGTTCGACTGCCCATGAAGCTGCCAGAGCCTCTCTTTCGATAACCGAGTAATTCCTTTCAGCATCGGTTAAAGTTCGAGACGCAAAAGCAACAGTACGTTCATCCTGACCAGAGATCTGCAAAAGCATAGCCCCCAGACCGGTGGCACTGGCATCCACCGTCACCACGGAACTCTTCGTAATGTCAAACGGGGTAAGAACCTTTGCCTCACAAATCTCACCTTTGATAGCTTCAAAAGACTTTTGTACCTCAGAAGACCACACAAAGCCCACACCTCTCTTCAGCAGTGACCTCAAACATGCAGTCTTGTCAGAAAAATTCTTAACAAACTTAGCATAATATTCGATAAGCCCCATGAAGGACCGCAACTGATCTTTATCCTGAGGTTGTGGAGCAGAGCGAATCGCTCTACACAGATCCTCCTTCGGACTCACCCCACTTGCACTAATGGTGTACCCTAAGTAGTCTACACGCTCAGACAAAAATTTGCACTTATCTTTGCGCAAAGTCAAGCCAGCCACCAAAAGCCTGTCTAACACTATCTTGAGAGTGACATTATGTTGCTCCACTGATTGCCCATAGATCAAAATATCGTCTTGAAAGTAGACAGTATTTCCAACTCCCTCAAGGAGGTCAGAGACCATCCTTTGAAACACACTAGCAGCTGAATTGAGCCCAAAAGGCAAGCGAGTAAATTGAAACGTGCCAAAAGGTGTAATGAAGGCAGTTAAATGCTTAGAGTCCTTATGTAAGTTAATCTGGTGGTAAGCGCTTCTGAGGTCCAACTTTGAAAACACCTTAGCGCCATGTAGAGTAGTGACCAATTCAGAAATGTTGGGAAGGGGAAAGGTGTCCGCAACCACACAATCATTCAAAGATCTCAAATCAACACAAAAACGGAGCTTGCCGTCCGATTTCTTTGTGACGACTATGGGAGAAACCCAGGGTGAGGCTTCCACTGGTTCAATCACTCCAGAAGCTAACATCTCATCGATCATGTTCTTAACCTCTTGTCTAACAACGATCGGGACACGCCTGACCTTGTGCTGCACTGGGATGGAATGCTCCCTCAGAACAATTCGATGAGAATACCCTCTGAGTTGACCTAAGCTTTCCCTAAATACAGCACTAGCATCCCCCAAAATTTTCTCCAACTCGTTATCTTCAATTATCATCACCTGTGGTGAAGCACGGGGATTGACGATAATTGCCAAGTCATACTGGTGAACCCATCCCAGAATTGCCGGGCCAGACCTAGAGACATAAACTTTCCCATGTATGTTCCTGAAAGAGAAAATAATGAATGCATTAAAGTACCCCAAAATATCAATGGTCTCGCCCTGATATCCACCCGGGGAAATGTCTTTAGGTAAAAGATGCCTAGTACCCCAATTGAGGAGGAAAAGATCATGTGGAATAATGGTGTACCTTGAACCTGTATCCACCATTAAGTGAATTTCTTTGCCATCTATGGTGAAAAGTGCCTTAGGCCTGACTTTGCGCTTGTCACTCAGCACCACTGATGAGTCACCATCAACGACTAAAATTTTGTGGCCTTCTTCATCGAATAATACCCCATTATCCACAGAAGCTACAGAAGAACGAGGTTTGCTACGACAAACTCTCGCATAATGACCCACCCGACCACACTTCAAACATTCTTGTTTAGCTGCAAAACAAAACTTGGAATCTGAAGGATGAACAGTGCTGCCACACCTATTACACATACGCGTTACAGGCGACTTCTGAGTAGTGGGATTTTTGACGGAAGGAACTTTTTTGACAAACTTCTTGTTTTTCACCGCAGCTATGTCAACCTGCTCTCCCGAAGAGTAAGTTTGTTCTGAGCATTCTTGACAAGAAATTTCATTGACATCACCAGAACCCTTCTTTTCAAGTTCCTTCATACACCCTTGAGACTCCTCCACAATTTTGGCTAATTCTATGGCAGTCTGTAGGTTAGGATTTTTCGCCGCCCACAGCCGTTCTTGGATCTTCTTGTTATTGCACTGTACAATAAGTTGATCCCTGATAAGTTCATCCGTCATCCCACCAAACTTGCATTTCACTGACATCTCTCTCAACCTGGCAACAAAGTCATCGATTGATTCTCCTGATCTCTGACTCTTTGTGTAGAATCTGTATCTATTCATGACTAAGTTCTCCTCCTTCGCATATCTTACCTCGAGCCTACAAATAGCCTCTTTATACTCGTCAGGAACAGGTTGCCCATTAGCTTGTAGTGCTTGAGGTAAATAGCGAAAAATGCGTTGACCTTCTTTGCCCAAAGAACCCAGTAAGAGTGCTTTTTTGCGTTTTGCAGAATATTCCTGCGCATCTAAAGCATCTAAATAGTTATCGAACATGGGAAACCAATCATCCCAAGAGATGCTAGGTTGTCCTGGAAGGGCCAAGAAACTAGGAGGAAGAACAATAGATGGATTCTCATTTGTCATGGCTGACCACACTAAGCCCTAGGCCAGGCGAACTGAAGTCTGTAATGAGAGAGGAAAACACTGCAAGGCAGCAAGACAGTACCTGAATTATAGTAAATCCTCGGTACACCAGGTGAGTAGACAGTGGGATGAGACACACGACACGTGTGTCACTTCTCGAAACGAAACGCTGTCCAAATCCGCAAGAAAACCGAGTTCCGTAGCTCGGAGACTGACAGAAGAGGTATTGTCATGGAAACAGAACTAAACAAAGATGGCCGCCACGTCGATGACGTAGAGACGTGGGAGCGTAACTAGACGCTTGATGACAGCTGAGCAAAACCTGAAAGCTCTACTGTGAGTCAGAGGATTCTTGCCGTGAGCCACGCAGCGTCGAAGGTTCCGTGATGTCATCAGAAGAGGGAAACCTTCGGGAGTAGCGGAGCTCCTGCAGCACCAACTGTCACTGACACGCCGATGGACACAGCAACCAGAACGAGGCCCAAAGGTGAGTCGCTAGTGTTTCCACGCAAGTTGGACTCAGTCCGAAGCTTCTGCAAAGCGAATCGTTTCTTACGGGTTTGACTCTCCCTCGCGCTTGACGCGAAACACGATCCGTGGGAAGACTAACGAAGGCAGAGAGCTGATCGCGCAGGAAAGTTCATCTGTTAGGAAAGCTCATCTGTTAGTTTTCACCAAGACAAGAGACAGCCCAGCAGGATCGATATTGGAGGGTAGAGGTGTGGAGATGTTCCGCTCTTGTAATGAAGACCAAAAGGCAGTAGTGCCAAGCGTGGGTTGATGAAAGAAATCGTCGCCAAAATTGTTGTAAATAGAAGCAGGTCCACAACGGGTTTCTTCTTAAGGTTGCTTTATTAAGTTACACAGGAACACAAGAGCGGACTCTCCACAGCAGAAGCCAAACGCAACTGCCAACGGAGAGAACACAGAACCATGAAGCAACATAGAACATAGTGATAAGAACATTCCACAAGCCCAGAGCAATCTCAACAAGGAGAAAACCCAGAACATGTACTACACAGTCCTGTCTGCGAAGCCGGATGAGGTCATCCTCGCGCGAGCTTTTAATGCGGAAGTTCAAGAGCTCTCAGACTCCGCCTGCTGTGCTCTTTTGCAGTCCACTGATTGCTTTAACGCACACAGCACATCACAACAATAAATGCGAACCATTCAATGAGCCGCGGGGTTTCCAGGGATCGAATATGTAGAAGATTTAATGGGGATCCACTTAGTGGAGAGGGATCAGCCTTTCTGAGCTCCGTTACTCTCTCATTGTGGTTATGGTCTGCCTAGAAAATTGCTGCCCAGAAAATGGTGCAATATTTATTGCACCTGATATATTCTGACAGCGCAGGGATGGAAATGTTATAATAAGGTGTGATAAATATCACCCATTTGCAATCATTGAAGGAAGCTTCTGAGTTCATCGTGCATACTTCAGTTCAGGCCATAGTTTCCTATTCCAGTAGGATGGACGGTGAGGTAAAGGCATCTTGTAGAGAAACCTGTGAGTTTATTTAATTATAGTACTTATAATGACATACAACGCACAGTCACCACGCGCAGCCATAGATGGTACAGGTAGAACGGTACCCTGTTGGAGTGGGGCACTGAGACCAGAGCCTTTGATGTTGAGTCCGTAGCCCTGAAATAAGTTATATGTGTTGATGGCACCTACTGCAGAATCTGGTATATTTATTTATTTACAGTGCTTATAACTCATGATACGCACAGATACTGAGGTCAAGGCATACTGGCGGCGGGGGGAGTTGGTGCAGAGCTGAAAAGGCACTAAGGCAAGTACAGATGTCAACGGGCATGCTTTGATCCCAGCAGTAGACTGTTCCACTAGTTAGGTAATTCTGTGGAGAAATGTATGCTGCCCCCCACTCATGGACGTCATTTAGGAGTCACCAGGGGTCGCAGCTGTGACCCCTCCCTTGCCCCTTGCTACCCCAGACACTGTTTTTGCAACCCCTGGCCTCAGAGGTTGCAAAATCAGTGCCTGGAACACAGGGGAGCTCTTCCAAATGGACGCTGGTTGGAACTCCACTTGCCTGGTTTCTGTCAGGTTTTTATCATACAAATAGTGAATAATATTATTCACTATAAGTGTAATAAAAAACGGAGTACATAAGCTGGAATAGGACCCTATCTAGAAGCTAAGGTTAGTAAAGAAAGCTGTTAAAAGTGTTTTGTATGCATGCTTGCGGGTGAGAGTGTGTTTATGTGCGCAAGAGTCTTTGAATGTGTTAGTATTTGTAATAGGGTGACCAACTGGCATTGGTGCAAATTCAGGACGGTGAGTGTAATAATTCAGGACAAAGGGTCAAAATTCAGGACACAAATTCAGGACAGGAGGTCAAAATTCAGGACAAAACTTCAGGACAATAGGTACGTTTTACAGACACATCAGAGGAGGTCACGCAATAGTATATAAATAATCCCAGCCATATCCAAACATATTCAACCATTTGCAAACCTATCCATCATGTATCCTTCCATCTATCATTTCACTCATCCATCCCTTCATCCATCCCATCATCCACCCTTTCACCCTATACATCTGTACACTCATCCATCCACTCTTCTACCCATCCATTCACTCATCCATCCAGCCATTTACCCTTTCACCCATCCAGCCATCCTTTCACTTACTCATCCATCCACCCAGTCACTCATCCTTCCACCCATCCACCCTTTCAGTCATCCATCCATCCTCCCTTTCTCTCTCCATCGACCCTTTCACTTAGCCATCCTTCCTTCCATCCATCCATCCACCCACCCATCCATCTACTCATCCACTCATGAATCCATCCATTGACCCTATCACTCATCCATCCTTTCTCTCATCCATCTATCCTTTCACTCCTTCACTCATCTATTCATCCTTTTGTCCATCTACCCTCCCTTTCACTCATCCACCCTTTCACTCATCCCTCCATCCATTCACCCTTGCACTTATCAATTCATCAATCCATCCACCCACTCACTCATCATCCACCTTTTCACTCATCCATCCTTTCACTCATCCATCCTTTCACTCATCCATGCACCCTTTTACCCATCCAGCTACCCTTCCATCCATACATCCAGCTATTTACCTTTTCTCTCACCCATCCTTCCACTCACTCATCAATCCATCCATCCTCTCTCATTATCCATCTATTCAATCTTTTATTCATCCATTCACCCTTTCACTAATTCATCCAGCCATCCACCCATCCCTTCACTTACTCACTCGCCCACCTTTTCATATTAACTTTGAGCTGAGCTTTTTTGAGAAGAGGCCCATCAAGAACTTCATCCTCGCTGCAGGAGCCATTCCAGGACTGGGACAGGATCCACCACAGGGGGGTCAGGAGCCATCACGGGGGGGGGGCAGGAGCAATCACAGGCGGGGGGGACAAGAGCCACCACATGGGGGGCAGGAGCCATCACTGGGGGGGGGCAGGAGCCATCACAGGAGGGGGAACAGGATCCACCAGAGTGGGCACAGGGGTGGGAGAGAAGACAGGCTCTCTTTCCCAAATGTTAGTTTTGCCATCCCCCACTGTGATGTACAGCACTTAAATGAGATACTCCAAGAGAACTGATTTAACTGATTATCCTCCATACTTTGTTAATCAGTGTGGGTGCGTTTGTGCCATTTCTTTATTTTATTACATTATAGACTGCATGTTTGAAGAACCGAGGTTTGCTTACAATTTAGTGACAGTAATTAAGCTCTGTGCAGAGAACCACGTGCTGCCTCGGTGTAATCATGGCTGGTTCTATGATGTTTGGGGCCCTGGGTAGAAAGGGAATGTGAGGCCCCTCTAAATTGCAGAGACATGACGCATTCAGGGCTGTTTGCATCTGAATAGATGCCCCTGCGCCTGAAGCTGCAGCCCCTCCCTCTCAGTCACCTTCAAACACCTCTTAACAGCTCATGAAGGGCGGAAGGAGTGAGGGTGGCCCTCCCGCTGTGCCTCTCCAATGCTGCTGGGTATCTGAGCTTTGGTACTGCATCGGAGTCTGTTACACCCGACCTCAACAGAATCGGAGTCAAGAAGGGAGGTGGTGCGACCCGTGCCCGGTTAAAATTACGGACAAATGGCGTCCGTTAAAGAATCCTTCAAGGACAACGGACAGACGGCCGAAATTTCGGACTGTCCGTGAAATTTACGGACGGTTGGTCACCCTAATTTGTAAGCATGTGTGTATGAGTTAAAGTAAAGGTCAAATGGCGTGCAATGTCACTTCTGCTACCCCTGGCATTATGGTGAATTGACGCCCATGCTCCCACTACGGGGTTATTTACAGTTTTGCACACAGAGCTCTCGGCCACAGTTTTGGTGGAGTACCCCCACCGCAAACTGCCATTTCATCCGCTTTATTTAGTGTCGGGCCTCCGCCTGCGGGATCATTATACTGTTCACACCACAGACCATCATTCTAACTACTGCAGCCAATGTGTCCTATTTAGAACAGTTGTTTTTCGGGTTCAGTACCGCCAGGAAAAGCCTGGTTGTCCCAAAGAGAGAAAACTAAAAATGACTCCCACACCCTGCGAGAAAGCTCAACGGACCTAGGTTTTTTTTGTTTTTCAAGAACAAATTTCCACTTTGGGAGTTCTTTTTGAAAAGCTAAAATTATCACTTAGGGCCTCATGTAGGTAGCGAAATACCGGTCGGTAACGGCCGATATTCGGTAAATATGCCGTTACCGACCGGTATTCAGACAAGTGAGATGTAGGAGTCCAAAAACCACTTTTCGGTAAATATGAGGCGGTAAATACCGATTCATAGTTACCGAATTCTAAAATACCGATTCATATTTACCGAATACATAATTAACGAATCGGTAAATATGAAGTGGTAAATATGAAGTGGTAAAAATTTAAAATGATATGTAGGAGCAGTCGGTAATTAAGAAATCCAGGAAAATCGGTAAATAAGAGTCGGTAATTAACACGGATTGAAAGCAGGTGGTAACCATCAACAATGCACATAAGCAATCCCAAAATGCAACAGCGTGGACAACATGGCCGCCATGTACGTCATTGCAAGGCGCCTACGTCTACAGGCAGCAGGACTGAGGGTGTGGCGACGGGAGGAACAAATCTACAGACAGCGCATCACACTATTACAGCTGACTGATGCAGAGATACATGAGAGGTACAGGCTACACCCCGAAACCATCATGGACCTGATAAGGGACCTGCACCCACTCCTGGACCAGCCAACAAGAAGGGCGCACGCCATACCACCACATGTGCAGGTGCTCTGCAGCCTACATCTACTGGCATCCGGCAGTTATCAGGTGGTGATAGCTGCGGTGGGTGGTGTATCCCAGAGTTGCCTGTCCCGTTTCTTCAGGAAGTTCCTGGATGCCATGATGCAGAGAATGCACCACTACATAAGCTTCCCAAACACACAGGCTGCACTGCAGAAAACAAAAACTGACTTTTATCACATGGCACAGTTCCCCCATGTCCTCGGCTGTATTGATGGTACACACATCCCAATCTGTCCACCAGCTGATACAGAGCACATCTACAGGAACAGGAAGTCCACCCACTCCATCAATGTGCAGGTGATCTGTGATGCAGGGAACATCATCACAGATATTGTTGCAAAGTTTCCTGGGAGCACCCACGACTCTTACATCTTCCAGAATAGTGGGATCTACACACGACTGAGTGCCGGCGAATTCGGAGAGGGATACCTGCTGGGTAAGTAACAGTGACGCCCCTTGAAACCTGCAAATCAGAGTGTATAGAGGCATGTAACTGATGGTTCCCTATTACTCATCCAGGCGACAGTGCATATGCATGCCGTTCATTCATCCTCACTCCCTACCTACACCCAGCAACCCAGAGTGAGAGACGATACAACGTGGCCCACAAAACAACACGCAATGTGGTGGAGCGCACGTTTGGACTACTGAAGAGCAGGTTCCGCTGCCTCCACAAGAGCGGAGGCGCACGCCAGTACAAACCCATCACCTGCTGCAAGATTATTGCCACTTGTGCAATGCTGCACAACCTTGCCACGAAAAAAGGTACAGATGTGGAACTAACATATTTTGAGGACAACGAGGATGAGTCAGGCCAGCCAGAGGGCAGCGCAGCTAGAGTGCCAACTGCAATCGATGGGAGAGAGAGACGGGCAGAGATCACATGCAACTATTTCTGAGTAAGTGAGGGGACACAGCGAGTTGTGAGAAGTCATGACGTAGTTTAATGTGGCACCACGCCATGAACACATGAACAGGCCAATCTGGCAATATACCATCTATACAAGGAGTATGTCCAGGGTTACGTCACCCAATGGGAAGTGGCTAAGCAGGGCCACATCAATGTTTGCGCATACGCGCTGCAGTGGTGGATTGCACGGCCTGTGCATCCTCACTAGAGCCAACCCCAAGCCGCCTGCTGCTCCTGCGTGCTTCGGGGACGGGGGGTGTGATGCTGCTGCTGGTGTCGATGCTCTCCGCAGCATCCCCTGCAGCAGTTGTCGACGCCTGACTAGTCAATAGCACCCCTAGTGCACTTGTCACCTGCACCATCCCCCGAGACAGGTCGCTGCAGCACTGTGTTAGGCCCTCCTGCATCGTCACAGAGCGCCGGCAAAGTAGGGAAGTCGCAGTTGCCAGACGGTTGAGTGCCCTGCTGGTAGTGTCCCTTCTCTGGCGTTCCCGGCGCCGTGCTTCGATGTCAGCATCTAATTTGCTGCACAACTGCTGGATTGACTGGGACATGTCCCGAATGCCCGCAGCCATGCCGCCAATGTTTGTGTCCATGTTGACTAAGCTTGTCTTCATCACCCGCATGTGCCTCTGGACTGACATAACTGCCTTTGATTGCAGGTGCTGTTGCTTCAACATTTGGCCCTCGAGCCCCAAGAAGACACCATGGCCGTCAGTGGGTGCTGGTGGACTCTGGACACGCGACCTGCGGCGCCCTCTTGCTCCCGTCTGTGCTGCCTGTGAGGTGTGTGGCACAGTGGGATGGCTCCCTTCCTGGGGCCCGGTGCGGTCTTCTGGGCCCATGCTGTCGTCTGACGAGGTGTCGAGGGCTCGTAGCCTGGCTGCAGGACGCCTCCTCATTCTCACACCTGCAAGCGGAGATGTGGCCGGTGATTCGAACATGAGTGGCGATGCTGGCTGTGGTTGTGGTGATGCTGGCTCTCGGTGAGGTGATGCTGGCTCTGTGTGCGGCGAGGCTGGCTGTGTTGGTGGTGCGTCTGCCAGTGGGCCTGCTCCCTGGTCTGAACTCGTGCTGGCTAGAGGTGATTTTTGTGGCCGGTGTGCCGTCTCCCCTGCAGCATGCCCTGTACTGCATGATGTCACATCTGTGGACAGAAAAACAACATTGGCTCAGTGTCCCCGAAGGGCTGCATTGCAAGCGTCACAATAAATCATTTCACATTCCAATCTGTCCTCTGTCTCCTTGTGCCTCGAGTGCGTGACATGCCTTGTTGCCCTGTAACATTTACGTCATGGTTAGTGTTGCCCTGACTACATCTCCCGGAATGCATTGCCTGTCTGCACTGACACGTGTGGACTGCAGTGTGATTCTCGTTTCACAATGGGGGATGTGGGATAGGGGTAGGGGAGGCTACATTGCTGTGCTTTCGTCTTACCTTGGTGTGTTGCGGCTCTGGCAGAGCTGTCGGCGTCCCCAAGACCCACGACGCTCTCTTGCTCGATTGTGGCCGCCACCAGCTCCTCCAGTTCGGTGAGGGCAGGTGCCCTGTTGGTTCCACCTCCGGTCTGGCTGGCCTCCTTCTGGATGTCGCCCATCTTCCTCTTGGTCACAATCCTCAGGTCATACCAGCGCTTTTTGAGGACCTCAATGTCCCTGTGGGTCACTCCCACAGCATTGACCTGCGCCTGGATGGCCAGCCATATGTTGCGCTTTTCGGCCTCAGGCACTTGCAGGGATTGCCTCCCAAACAGCTTCTGGTGCTGCTTCACCACCTCCTCCACCAGCACCTGGAGTTCATTGGGGCTGAATTTGAGCTTCCTCCTCCTTTCCCCTCCGTCTTTCTGTGTTCTCTGGCTGGACATGCTGTTCGTTTCCCGCTCGCACATGCAACTGCTCCCTGCCTCTCCTCTGCACTCCAAGCCTCTCCAGGGTCGGCTAATTATGTACACCTGCCTGGGTGTGGCCACTTCGGCTAATTGTGTACACCTGCCTGGGTGTGGGCAGTTCCTGGTTGGGTGGGCTGTCGTTGCACAGGATTAGCTGTTTCGTCAAGTCATGTGATGTTATTTACCGAATCCGTACATACCGATTCGGTATTTTCCGATTCGGTAGATACCACCTCGGTATTTTCCGATTCGGTAGATACCACCTCGGTATTTTCCGATTCGGTAATTATCACCTCGGTATTTACCGAATCGGTGAATTCCGATTCGTATTTACCGAATGTTACCGAATCGGTAACTGTTACCGAATTTTTACCTACATATAACTTACCGATTCTAATTTACCGATTCGGTACGGCTCGGTATTTAAGAACCGGTAAAATTTATTTACCTACATGAGGCCCTTAATGTTTAACGGTAATAGCACTGTGAATAGTACGGAGTCTTAACAACGTGAAGAGGCACCCAAAGACCAAGCACTTCCAAAACGAAAAAAAGCCATCAACTAGCAATACAATTAAATATTCATTGTGTCAGCAAATTCAATTCATTAAAGAGCTCTAATTTACGAAAGAAAAAGGACAAATTGAGTCGCCCCATCACCAACATCTAATGAGAAAACAAATGGGATAGTGTAACCAGCCACAAAATGCTGCGACCCTGATGGACAGCCCATCTAAGTAATGGCAAACCATGAAAGACACATAAAAACAAATGGGTGAAGAAGGTTCGACCCAAAGCCTAATCTCTATGGGGCATATCAACAAGGGCTTTATCTCTGCTTTTTTGGCTTTAAAAGCCAAAAAAGCAGAGATAAAACTAGCACCCTATCAACAACAGGGTGCTAACACGCAAATTTGCATGTTAGCACCCTTTTACTCTACGCTTCCCCTTGCATCTCTAATGAGATGCAAAGGGGGCGTTCCAGAGTAAAATAATAGGAGAAATGTCGCTAAGCGACATTTCTCCTATTATCAAGAATGTCGCTAACCCTGTTAGAGACAAAAAAAGCAGCGCTAACCGCGGTTAACGCTGCTTTTTTACGTCTGCTAATTTTCAGACTTAGCCATGATATCCTATGGAAGGAGGATATCATGGCTAAGTTTGCCTGTCCCTATCAACAAGGTAACGTGTGATTATCGCTGGGTTTCCAGCGATAATCTCACGTTAGCCTGTTAGCGTGTAGATTTTTATCGCTATTGAGATAAGCGTTGCTAATAGCACGCTATCTCAGCGATAAAAATTCACGCTAGCCGGCGATAATTATCCTAGCGCTAAGAGCGCTGAGCGATAATTATCGCCGGTTGTTGTTGATATGCCCCTATATTTCTTATCGAAACTTTTTGAAGAATGGATGGCATGAGGTCTTTTACACAGCAAGTCCGAAGAAGAGAGAAAAATAAAAAAAACACAATGTGGAAAACAGTGAAAAGGAAAAAAAAGGAATTTATTTTGAGCAGGTCATAGAGGTTAGAAAAGCAATCATCAGAGTCCACTTTGGCCACTTACATATCCTATAGCCTGCTGGGTACTGAGAAAAAAGTCCAGCACCACAACAACTGTAAAGATTTTGTGAAATGTCTACTGAAACCATGACGCAGATTCTGTTTTGCTGCATCACAAACAATATTAGGAGAAGCCCTGTTGCACCTTATGTTTTCTTCACATTTTGGAATTATGTTAAGGGGATAACAACACATTTTTATTTTAATGAATGCAAATAAATTCATTGCAATCTACACTGATGTGGGATTTTTGAGTGTTCAAATTGGGATGTATTTGAAGTGTGTTAATTGTTGTAATGATTGTATAAGGTTCACATCCTGTTGAGCTCGTGACGCGTCTTACTTTGTTCCATCTTCAGGAAAGCAGCGAGAAGGTGTTGACCAGACACCAAGACGCCATCTCGTCCTGTCTGAAGCTCAACACCTCCATCAGGGAGATCTCACCTGAGAAAAAACTGTTGACCCGCCTGGACCTGCAGAACTACTCTAGTCTGAGCCACATCTCCTTCGCCAGGACAGAGATTGAAGAGGAGGAGGAGGAGGATGGCGAGGAGGGAGCAGAGGAGGAAGAGGAGAACGATGCATCAGCAGATGACAAGGTACCTCCCTACCCTCTGCCCAGGCTGGACATCGAGGTGCATAGCCTCCCCAATGGCAGGACCATGGCGTCCATCAAATGCGGCCCAAAGCGCCGAAGCTTGCAAATGAGGGAGCGGAAGGCCACAAAGATGCTCGCGATTGTTCTCGGTGGGTAAGAGGCACGAGCTGTTCCTAGAAGTTTATATTTTAAATATTTATATATTAGCTACAATTGGACAGGTGGCATGAAAAAAAAGCATTATATAAATCCTCACAAGAATGACCAAGCATTTAGTACTTTTTGACTACTTTATATTTACATTTGTCCGCCTTACGCCTGCATAATTATCATTATTACTCTACGTAACATAGTGGAACCGCCCAGGGGAGCCTCATATTTCCTATATAGCCCCTACCTTTGCACATAATTTTTTTCATTGCCCGTACATGAGTCCATCCTCAATATTCGAGCCCCATATCTTTCTGTTGTCCCTTCTGGCCTCTGTGAGCCTCATATATGCTATTATATTTCATCAGGTCCATGCACTCTCATGAGCAACAGCATGGGAGCAACAGCAAACTTCTGTCTTGTCTGGGTATCCTTGTATTACATATGCATTCACCTTGTTTTACGTAGGGAAACCTGTTAACTACAATAGGGGGTACAGAATTGGACCACATAAAGTAGCGAAAAATGAACCTATGCGGTCTGAAATCCTGCAGCGTAGCATCTTGGTATTATCTTGTATTACTACCTACAACATAGATTTCTTTCTTGGACTGGTGCTTCCACGCCTCTTGGTGCAAGAGTGGTGCATGTAGGGCTCTGTCTCTGTGGCCTGGATCCAAAAAGGATGGACCTGAACTGACCAGTGGTCAGGATTTCTTGCATGTACTAAAAAAAAACTTAATTCCCTCCACAGGGAATAACAGATAGAACATGTGGTTCTGACTAGCAGGCTGTAGTCACGATGAACATGTATGTGATTAAGTTGTTCACTTGAGGGTGCTGCTTGTAAAATGTAGACCTGGAGGTGCTCTATTTGGCACATACATTTGTCTGCCTTGTGCTACAATTTCATGCAACATGGTGCTTGATTGGAAAAGACCTTTGGTGAGTTCCCTCAGCTTGTTCACCTGCACAACTTGCCCTTCCACAATTTCTTTCTAAATACTATCCCAAGGGATACAACTGAGGTAGGGGTCTGTGCGAGTGATCATGCGAGGGATTAAGTGAGTAAGTGAGTGTGAAAGTGAGTGAACACGCGGGGAAATGCTTTTTCGTTTCAATGGATGGGTCATCAGAGCATGGCAGCTCCCTTATTTATGAAATCATAATCTTTACACCAACTACTATCCAGTTATCATTTAGGGAGAATATAAGAAATATTATTTCCCTACAATTTCTCAAATTTGTTTTTAACCTTGACATTGACCCCCCACAAATGAATAAAAGTGACTAGCAGTGGTTCATAGTTAATTTTACCCACTCTGCAACAATCCTTTTAGTTAGTTCTTAGTGTCCTTCAACAGTGGAGACATTCGAGTTGCAAGCTTGCAACCCGATTGGCGACTAAAGTATCTTCGACAAAAAGCCCCTAGAGGAGCCCATTGGGGAGTGCAGTGCCGCTCAACGAGGAGCATGACCTGATGATGAACCCTTGGGTAGGTGCATGCTTGTGCTACATGCTGCTAACACTTCCAGTGACTTAGTGGAATCTGGATACATAATATACTATCTAAGACCCTCAACAGAACAGTATACTTCAGTATTATTATTCTTGTAACCCTGGAGCCAATAACTCCACCACTTTTCCTACACATCCCACCCGGGGGCCCTTGCATCTTACAGGGCACTAGACCCTCACTCCCTCGTGGGAATTGATAAGTGCTTCTCAGGCTCAACGACTCACACGCAGACATTCCGTATAATCTCCCGTAACATTAGGGGGATGCAGATACCATCCCGATGATATCAAATCCAAACTTTCCTTAAGGCCAGAACGGTCCACATTTTGCTACTGCGAGAATCTCAAGACTACAAAGTGGTGAAGGGGTTGGGGCTACACTATTAATTAGTCTGCCTACACTAGGGGACCCATATTTGGGTTAGGGCGGGAACACCCCTCCAGGTCTTAACAAACAAGGTAGACCCAGAAGATCAGTTTGTATTTCTTGAGACCAGACTAGACTGTGTTAGCCTTATATACTGCCCCTAATTCTGACCAGCCCGCCTTCTTTTATCGCCTCTCCTTTCATCTGGTGAAATGGGCACATATACTTTGGCTTATTGGGGCCGATTTCAACTGTCTCCCTAGATTGTTTGCATCACCCACACCCTAATGCTCCCACTGTGCATAATGACCACAGCTTGGTCTTTTGGCTCCACTAGCAGTCCCTACAAGATGCCTGGAGACACCATAATCCCTCCTTTTACTCTCCAGTTCATGGCCTGTACATCCCCATGTATAGAATTGAATGCTCAACTGCGATCTCTTCCTCCATCTCCTTCCCTAACTATCATTGTAGGGATCTGTCCGATTACAATCCCCTACTGTAAGGCTTGACCAGGGGCAGACTCCCTCTCTCTTTGCCACCTAGCGGCTATAACCCTCAGCTCCGGAAGACCCAGTTTTCAAGAACATACTAGCCAGCCATATCGCTAATTACAGTGAGCACAATTAGGGGTCTACCGCCTCGTCAGTGGAGGAGTGGGAGCTCTTCAAGGTGGTCATCGGGGGATTGCATATTCACTCTACCTGGGGCAAACGGAAGAAACTAACTAGAGAGCTAAACATGGTTAAACAAACCTATATACAGGCTATCCTGTTTTATGTCTAAACCTATAATAATTGATAAAACCCCACAGAAAGGGAAGCCACCCTCACCAGTGTAAACATATAAACACTGATAAACCCCTGCACAACCACAAAAACTGAAAAGCAAGGAAAGAAAGAGATAATGAGTCATTTTAATTTCTTTCTGAAGGGGCCACACAGTGTAGCTTTGTTCTACAAGGTAACAGTTGAAAAGACTGGTCTAAGATTATTCTGCTTGTGTTTTGTTCTTTAAGGATGTCACCAAAATGTTTTTCTTCCTTTTGGTTCCTCCAGGTTTGTGTGCTTGGAATAAAGGTGCAGGGTTTAGCAGCATGTTTTCTATTGGATCGAAATATTGTATATAACTGTAAAGAATACATGAATATAAAGATCACATTTGGGTCTTTTGGACGTGTTTAATTCTTGCACTGATTGGTGAAATGGCTAACTCATAAGAATCTTGGCGAATATGTGCCATCAGGTTTACCCACAGACAGAGAATGGGTAAAACCCTGTGATACATCAACCTCATTTTCTAAGAAGTCAGTATTGATAGCTGGTCACTGAGGAGTGGGGTAATAATCCCCAACTGTGTACTGCAAGTTGTTTATTAAATCTTTTCTATATAGCAGTATTACTTTTTCAATCCATTAATAGTCCTGTAAATCAGACAGGGTGACTTTAAAAGCTAATGAGATGTGATAGAGGGTAATGAGATGTAAGTGTGAGTGAGAGTGCAATATATACACTTTCTGGCCTTATAACAGTCAACACAAATCCATTGCCAGTGGGAAGACATTACATACCCTTCTCCTTTAAATTACGTACGTGTGTTATAACAATGACTGCAAAAATAGTATGCTTTGTAAACACTGGAAACACACATTTTATTTAAAAATTTTGGGGATAGGCAGTTGAATAACCACTGATAAGCACTGACTTCAAAAGGTTTGGAAAACACCACTGAAATCCACAAATAATAAACACTGAAAATAGAACAGTATACCTATTTAGATACCGAGTGAACAATTGTAGCTGATCACTCTCTCAGATCTTATTTGTCTCAGCTGCGTGAGGAGGAGGCCAGAGTAACAAAGAGGCTGCAATACCTAGACTACTCAGCATATATCGCCAAAACACACTCAGAGTCTGTTGGACTGGTTTATAAAGAATGAGCCCAGGCAGCCCCCATCCAGATGGCGCCATGCTTTACTTGCAATGTGACATTCATGAGGCTTTTGTAACATTTTACAGAGTCTTATAATCCTCTTCGCCTGAGGTCTCACAAGCCAATATCCAGGTGTTCCTGGATGCCATCCCCCTTCCTAGACTGACCTCAGAAGTAAGGGTAGAAATAGATGCACCTGTTACTGCTTGAGATATCAGAGCCATTATTTTCGGAGTGGCTGCTGGGAAAAGGCTTGGGACCAATGGCCTTCCGGCAAAATTTTATAAAACCTTTTTGGGCTCCCTGGTGCCAAACTGGCTAAACTGTTGAAATCTTCGCTAGAGGTTGGTCGCTTTCCCGATACTCTCTGGGAGGCCTTATTGGTTTTCTTGTTGAAATTGGGGGAAAACCCTACAAACCCAGCATCCCACAGTCACTCTGAATATCGATTATAACATTTTGAGTAACATTTTAGCCAACCGCATACAGCAATTGTTTCCCTCTCTGGTACATGCTGATCACAATGGATTTATCCCCGTGAGAAACACTTCCCTAAATATTCTGTGACTCTAAAGAATTATAGAGGCTGCGCAGACACGCTGGCTCTAGGCCACCTCACTCATTCTAGACTAAGAAAAGGCATTCAATTCACTAGGCTGGGATTATGTTTTTAGGATCCTAAATCGCTTTGTCTTTTGAACTCGCACCACCAAGTTGATCCACCTGCTATTCACAGACCCCACTGCCAGAGTCCACTCCGGAGGTTGGATTTCAGCACCTATATCCGGGGCAGAGGCACCAGAAAAGGATGTGCTCCCTCCCAAATTCTCTTCACATGCACGTCTCTCTGGGCGGGACTGAGAATCCACTTACATTTTTTCATTTACCAAGGAGTCCTGAGGCCGTTTGGATTTTGTGTGCATTGTCTTTTTAAGTAAATCAGTCCTGGTTCCTAGTAAACCAATACTTTTTGTTTGGATTTCCTTTCTTTGATTGGGTATCCAGGAGTATTTCTATTTCTGAACACTTTTATAGGGTTTCTATGGTTCTTGAAGACTTTGATGGATCTCTATTGGACTACTTTTATTTTTGCATTTTTGGGCGGCTTTATGGAATGTATTTTTCTATTTTTGGTGGATTATACTTTTTAGTACATGGATACAGAGGGGGGCCGCAGCTAGAGAATAGTACGTTATATTTAAGTTCTTTGTTCTGGATGGGAAATATTATATTTTATGAATTATGTCAATTTTATGTGATTGCAATTTGTTAAATTATATTTTATGTGTTGTAAATAATTTCTAACATCGATTTTAGTAGTTATTTTAGGTTGACAGCTGGTGATATTAACTTTTTTTATATAATTAATATACCTAATATTTTTATTCATTAGTCTTATTTGAAATTTGAATTTTTTAGCTGATGTATCAAAAAAATGTGCCTATTCATTTAAAAACAATTGTTTGGATCATACTTTTCATTTATCGGGTTTTGTGTAGGTTATTATTTATTTTATAATAGGGTGTTGGCTATTGATTCTAAGTAGTGTTTTCCTTTGTTGTTAATAAAGGTTTCAACTTTTTATTGTAGCATGTCATACATTTTATTAGTTTGTTTGGTAACTTTAGGTTTAAATTGGGTTACTGATTGTTCCATTTGTAGTTGTTGGTAGGTTTGTTCTTTTTGTAGTGCCTCTATACATTTATTGAGTGTAGGTTGGGTTCTGCCTAGTGTGGATTGAAAGGCATGGTGCTATCCTTTTACTGCATTGACCGTTTTGGCATCTTGAGGCTTGGTGCTATCTTAGATATTACACCATGGTATTTGAAATTTGGGTTGGCATCTGTGTCCAGTACAGTTCAGTCTGCCAACCCAAGTGTCTTCAAAATAATCCAATAGGGGGATAAGTTTATGTTCATTGTGTTGATAGAAAATACTTTTTATTACTTAAGTGTAGTAGTTAGCTAGCTCAGTGACAGGCTGTGATAGGCTTGTGCAATAATGATTTTTTATTTCAAAGACAAATTGACTGTTGCATATTCTACACTTAATGCATATTGAAGAAGGTGTCTCCATCTGCTTTGATTAAAATGTTAGTAACAGCTTTGTATGGCTATGTGTGGGTAAAGTTTTAAAATGGTCTGAATCATGGCTTGTTCAAAATCTAGTATTATTATTTTATGTGGGCAATAGTTGTTTGTAGTAAGTGCTACTTTGTTTATTAGGTAGCGGGCGTATATGATTGGTAGAGTTGGGTTTTGATATTCACCATGGGCCTCATGTAGGTAGCCAAATACCGGTCGGTAACGGCCGAAATTCGGTAAATTTCCCGTTACCGACCGGTATTTAGTCAAGTGAGATGTAGGAGGGCAAAAACCTAAAATCGGTAAATATGAAGCGGTAAATACCGATTCATGTTTACCGAGTTCTAAAATACCGATTCATATTTACCGAATACATGTTTACCGATTCGGTAAATATGAAGTGGTAAATATGAAGTGGTAAAACGGAAAAAGACATGTAGGTAAATTCGGTATTTTAGAAATCGATGAAATTCAGAAATTAAGAGTCGGTAATTAACACAGATTGAAAGCAGGTGGTAATCATAAACAGTGCATAAAAGAAATCCCAAAATGCATCAGCGTGGACAACATGGCCGCTCTGTATGTCATTGCAAGGCGTCTACGTCTACAGGCAGCAGGACTGAGGATTTGGAGACGGGAAGAACGAATTTACAGACAGCGCATCACACTTTTCCAACTGACTGAGGATGAGATACATGAAAGGTACAGGCTACACCCCCAAACCATCATGGACCTGATAAGGGACCTGCACCCACTCCTGGACCAGCCAACACCAAGGGCGCATGCCATACCACCACATGTGCAGGTACTCTGCAGCCTACATCTCCTCGCATCTGGCAGTTACCAGGTGGTGATAGCTGCGGTGGGCGGTGTATCCCAGAGTTGCCTGTCCCGTTTCTTCAGGAAGTTCCTGGATGCCATGATGCAGAGAATGCACCACTACATCAGCTTCCCAAATACACAGGCTGAGCTGCAGAAAACTAAAACTGACTTTTATCGCATGGCACAGTTCCCCCATGTAATTGGCTGTATTGATGGCACACACATTCCAATCTGCCCACCAGCTGCCACTGAGCACATCTACAGAAACAGAAAGTCCACCCACTCCATCAATGTGCAGGTTATCTGCGATGCAGGGAACATCATCACTGACATTGTTGCCAAGTTTCCTGGGAGCACCCACGACTCATACATCTTCCAGAACAGTGGAATCTACACACGACTGCTTGCCGGAGAATTTGGAGAGGGATACCTGCTAGGTAAGTAACAGTGACGCACCATGAAACTAGCAAATCTAAGTGTATTGAGGCATGTGACTGATGGTTCCCTTTCACTCACCCAGGCGACAGTGCATATGCCGTGCGCTCATTCATCCTCACTCCCTACCTACACCCATCAACCCACAGTGAGAGACGATACAACGTGGCACACAAATCAACTCGCAACGTGGTGGAGCGCACGTTTGGACTACTGAAAAGCAGGTTCCGCTGCCTCCACAAGAGCGGAGGCGCACGCCAGTACACACCCATCATCTGTTGCAAGATCATCGCCACTTGTGCAATGCTGCACAACCTTGCCACGAAGAGAGGTACAGCGGTGGAACTCACAGATTTTGAGGACAATGAGGATGATTCAGGACAGCCAGAGGCCAACGCAGATAGAGTGCCAACAGCAACAGATGGGAGAGTGAGACGGGCAGAGATCACATGCAACTATTTCTGAGTAAGTAAGGGGACACAGGCAGTTGTTGGTTGTCATGTAGTAGTTTAATTATGTGCCACTACGCCACGAAACCAAGATAATGCAAATCAGGTAACATTGCACATTCACAAGTGTGAAGACCAGGGTTACGTCACCCAATAGTCTATTGCTACGCGGTGCAGCATCAAAGTTTGCGGCCACGCGCTACATTGTGAGATGGCACGGATTCAGCCTCCTCACTGGTGCCAGCCCCATGCCCCCTGCTGCTCCTGCGTGTTTCTGGGACGGGGGGTGTGATGCTGCTCCTGCTGCTGGTGTCCATGCTTTCATCAGCATCCCCTGCACCACTTTTGGCCGCCTGACTGGTCAATAGGACCTCCAGGGCACTGGTGACCTGCACCATCCCCCTAGTGACGTCGCTGCTGCAGTGTGTCAGGCCCTCCTGCATGTTCACTGAGCGCCGGCAGAGAAGTGATGTTGCAGTCGCCAGGCGGTTGAGTGCCCTGGTGTGCCTGTCTCCCCTCTGCCGTTCCCGGCGCCTTGCAGCTCTCTCTGAGTCCAACTTGCTGCACAACAGCTGCATGGACTGTGAGACGTCCCGCAGGCCCACTGCCGTGTCAGAAATCCCCGCCGCCATAGCGCCGATGTTCCTGTCCATGTGTCTGAATGTTGTTCTGAGTCCCCGCACATGCCGCTGTACTGAAATTACTGCCTTTGTTTGCAGGCGCTGTTGTTTTAACATGTTGGCCTCAAGGCCCCCAAAGACCCCATGGCTGAGATGGATTGGTGGTGGACTTTGCTCACGCGACCTGCGGCGCTGTCCTGCACCCGTGTCGTCTCCCTGTGAGGTGGAGGGCCCAGTGGTATGTCTCCCATCCTGGGGCATAGGATTTGGCTCCGGGCCCCTGCTGTCATCAGAAGATGTGTGCAACACGCGCAGCCTGGCAGCAGCACGCCTCCTCGACCTCACTATTGCGGGCGGTGATGTGGCCGGTGACTCCAGCAGGAGTGGTGATGCTGGCTCAGGTACTGGGGATGCAGGCTCAGGTACTGGGGATGGTGGCTCAGGTACTGGGGATGGTGGCAGTGGCAACGCTCTCTGGCCAGAACTTGTGCTGCCCGTAGCTGAACTGGATTGACGGTGTGCCCCCTCTCCTGTGCCATCTGCAGTCCTGCGCGATGTTACGTCTGTGGACAGAAATGCAACATCAGCTCAGTGTACCTGAAGGCATGCATTGCAAGCATGACAATAAATTGTTCTAACACTCTCACATTGTCCTCTGTCTGCTTTAGGCTAATGTCTGTACCATGCATCATTGTTCTGTGCTATTCTGTTCATGGTGGGGGATCCCTGACTACATCTCCCATAATGCATTGCCTGTCTGCAGTAACACATGGACTGGAGTGGGATACTCATTTCACATTGGGGGATGTGGGATAGGGGTAGGGGGGGCTACATTGCTGTGCATTCCTCTTACCTTGTTGGGTGGCGGCTCTGGCAGAGCTGTCGGCATCCCCAAGGCCCACGACACTCTCGGGCTCGATTGTCGACTGCACCAGCTCCTCCAGTTCGGTGAGGGCAGGTGCCCTGTTAGTTCCACCTCCTGTCCGGCTGGCCTCCTTCTGGATGTCCCTCATCTTCCTCTTAGTCACGATGCGCAGGTCGTACCAGCGTTTTTTTAGAACGTCTATGTCCCTGTGGGTCACTCCCACGGCATTTACCTGCGCCTGGATTGCCAGCCAAATGGTGCGCTTCTCACACTCTGCCACTTGCAGGGATTGCCTCCCAAATAGCTTCTGGTGCTGCCTCACCACCTCCTCCACTAGCACCTGGAGTTCCTTGGGGCTGAATTTCACCTTGCGCCTCCTTTCCCCTCCTGTCCTCTGGCTGGACATAGTGTAGTTTGGTCTCAACAATCAGCCACTGGCTCCCTGCCTCTCCTCTGCACTCCAAGCCTCTCCTGAGTCTGTTGATTGAGTGCACCTGCCTGGGTGTGGCCACTTCCTACTTGGGTGGGGTTTGGTTGCACAGGATTGGCTGTTTCAAACAGTCATGTGATTTCGTTTTTCCGATTCGGTATTTTCCGATTCGGTATTTACCGATTCGGTAAATACCACCGCGGTATTTACCGATTCGGTAAATTCCGAATCGGAAAATACCGAATGTTACCGATTCGGAAAATGTTACCGACTTGTTACCTACATATAACTTACCGATTCTTAAATACCGATTCGGTACTGTTCGATATTTAAGAATCGGTAAATATTATTTACCTACATGAGGCCCCATGTATGGTATATATCTGAGTGAATGTTCTGGGGTACACTTTTTAGGTTCCATCCATTATCTGTGTTCAGCATTGGCTTATTTTTGAATAAGTTATCTGCTGTAAAAAATATTGGGCTTCGTTTTTCACTGTTCAGATTATCATGTAAGAGGAAGGGTTCCTCATTATGTTTGGTTATTAAAGGCCCGATTACGAGTTAGCCGGTGTGGGAGCGGGACCGTCACATTGCCGCCCCACTCCCACACCGCCAAACCCGTGTGCACACCGCCCACCAGATTATGACTTTTACAGTCACTGAAGGGCAGTTCTTTGGCAGTGCCTATGAAACAGGCACTGAAATGGAAACGTCAAAGGCAGTACCTGCATGACATAGACTGGTCCAATCCATGTTGGGCAGGTACTGGGGTGTATGCACACAGTAGGGCACAACATGTGCCATGGCCCCTTTGTTTCCTCTCCGCCACCGTTTACATGGAGTAGGAACCGCCATGAAAACTGTGGCGGAGAGGAAACTTGTAATTTGCTTGGCTGGACCATGGTGTTCCCACCAAGCATATTGCGACCTCAAGACCACCACACCACTGCCAGGGATCGCAGATCCCTGGCCTTTACGGCGGTGCAATGGTGGTCCTACTGCCCAAGTTGTAATTGGGCAGTCGGACCGGTGGTGCCCGCACCACAGCTATAGTTTCTGTGCTTGTCATTTCTTGCCTGTAAGTGTAGCCCAAGTGAGATAATAATTGCTTTTCTTTCTGTAATGTGATGTAGCTTCCTCTTTGTGTTATAAATATTATGTTTGAAAATACTATAATAACATAAATAATCATATTTTTAAAATGATTAATTTGTTTGTTATTGACATACAGAATTTTGCTATTTGTTTTCTTTTTTTTTTCTTTTATATGTGCATGCTGTAAGCTGTACACATTATTTGCAGGATTTTGTTGGGGTGTTTCATTGTGGAACATGTGCTTTCTTTTCTGTTGGGTTAAAAAAAGTGCATTATTTTGATTCAAAATGTTTGTTTGTTGGTTGCTAGTAGAGGCTGAAGCAGTTAAGTTTTATTTTGTAATCATATTAGGGTGAGTTCCTGTTCAGTAGTATATTTAACTTACTTACTTTTTGTATGTCTTTTACCAGGTATGAAACTGGTCTTGTTTTTCGGTAGCTAACAGTTCCTCAATGTTGTAGTAATTTCTTAATAGTAACTAAACGTAAAGATATAGAAGTAGTAGAGTGTTTCGTTACAATTTTTTATTTGACATTTTTAACTTTAATCAATTATATATTTTAGTTTGAGTATATGCTTTACTTACTTTTAAAGGTAGTAGTATTAATATATCCATTTCTGTTTTCAGTTTCTGGTTAGAAAATCCGGCAGACTCCTCTTGTTGCAGCTATTATAGTTTATGGAGTAGTAAGTTAATAAAATGTATGTACCTTTTAGTTAGTTAGTTTAATTGTTAGTGTTATTTTATTGGTTCCATTTGTATATGGTTTATTTTTATTGGTTAGTTTTCTTTTTGTTTCAACTTTATTTTCAGGCACATCCTTTCAGGTGAACGCTAATAGATGTTTGTTTTATAATGTTTAATATGTACTTCAATAGTTGTGATAATATTATATGTATATATATATATGTGTGTGTATGTATATATATGTATATATATATATATATATATATATATATATATATATATATATATATACAAACAAAGTTTGCCCTTAATGAGAACGCCACACACGGGGAGTGTTTCTCCTTTTATTTGAAGATAGCAGAGTCTCAGTTTCCCAACACGAACCAAAATTAAAAGCCTGACGCGTTTTAGACGCTTGCCGTCCTTGTTCACAGGCTATCAGGAGAAAGAGAAGGACCAGCTGCGCTTCGTGTGACATCCGCTTTAAATATTGCAGTCCCGCCCTGATAGGCGTAGGCACCCAATGCCTTATGGTCTTAGCAGTTCACATTCCATATAACCCCCGTGGGTGCAGCCGTACTTTCAAATAAACTCCAATGTCAATACCCCAGTGGGTGGATGCGTGGCAGAAATTGCTGAAAACTGCTTATTGTCCATCATTCAAATGCAGACTCCCCGTTCCATAAGCACGACCTGGTTAGGCCATGCGGATCCGCTGTGTACGCAGCAGGGCCATCCTCGCGGCTAAGGCTCACCGCTCCAAATCCAAACAAAGTTTGCCCGTGTGTGGCGTTCGCATCTGACGTCATCAGCAGAGGATTGCGGTCGCGTGAGTTATAGTTGCCTGCACTAACTATAACGGGGGAATTTCATTGGTTTTTTACGAGTGAAATGTCCAGCTAACTATAACATGTGTAAAACCTATGGTTTTTTAAGTGAATTTGCAAGGTTTTTTAAATGCTAATTCGTAACTATAACGTGTGTGAAACCTATGGTTTTTTCAGTGAATTTGTACGGTTTTTGAAATGCTAAGTTATGTATTTATTAATTATTTTTTTTCAGGTTTTTCACCGTGCGCGCACCGTGCGTGCGCAGTGGGCGCGCACCTCACGTTTTTTTTTTTTATTTTTAATTGTTTTTTTCGCATTTGGGGGTCCTTCTGTGACCCCTGACCAAGGCTAGGGGGTCAGGAACTGTCCACTCTGCCCCCTTTTCACGTTCTCCACCTTTTTTTTTCACCCCCTCAGACTGCGAAAGACAAAATGGCGGCCGACACTTCCTGGTTTCGACCGATTCGAATGTTTACCGACATCTAACAACCAATCAGAATTGCGCGCACGGTGAAAAACCTGAAAAAAAAAAAATAATAAATACATAACTTAGCATTTAAAAAACCGTACAAATTCACTGAAAAAACCATAGGTTTCACACACGTTATAGTTGCGAATTAGCATTTAAAAAACCTTGCAAATTCACTTAAAAAACCATAGGTTTCACACATGTTATAGTTAGCTGGACATTTCACTCGTAAAAAACCAATGAAATTCCCCCGTTATAGTTAGTGCAGGCAACTATAACTCACGCGACCGCAATCCTCTGCTGATGACGTCAGATATTACATCACTGATGACATATGTCTTTATGAAAAATAAATATTTGTATTATATGTATAGCTAAAGATTAATGGAAGAAGACATGGGTAAATAAGTGTCTAAATACAGTGATGTAATATCTGACGTCATCAGCAGAGGATTGCGGTCGCGTGAGTTATAGTTGCCTGCACTAACTATAACTGGGGAATTTCATTGGTTTTTTACGAGTGAAATGTCCAGCTAACTATAACATATATATATATATATATATGAAAAAAAAGTTGCCCCCAGGTGAAATGCACTCCTCAAAACAGGGATTTATTCACAACCAGCAAGGTAAGTTGCATCCTTTTTAGGTCTCGTCCTAGCTTTGCAGCGATCTATTGTCGTCAAGGCGATTTCGGAACTGAAGTGGAAGCTCCGCCTATGCTTTTGATTGGCACGCGTCACACTTTATGCTAAATGCTCGCTTTCGATTTGAAGTGAGGCTTGTTTGTTCCCTCCCAGTCTCCTTTTCGGCTCGACCATACGGGCTGGATTTTGCACTCGCGGCGTAATATGGTTGGAAGTATATGTTGGTTCAGTACTATTTTATACACACACTGTTCGGGACAATGCCAACTACGCTGCATTTTCCGGTATGTGACTTCTTACACTTCATGGCGTTTCACGGCGTTTTTCCTTTAACAATGCGCTGCGTTTATTGTGTGTTATATAACGTTTTCCATCTTTATGGCGCTTTCAGTTTCACAAACAGTGGTGCAACGTTCTTCAGTATGATACTTCTTAAATTTTTTGCGGCACTTTCGCTTTACCAGTCCCCGGCATTCATTGTTTGATATGCGAGTGTTAGTTCGCCATGCCGCATTCACTTTAACAACCTGCGGCGCTGCGTTCTTCCATATGGGAGTTCTTATGTGTTCACAACGCTTTCACATTAACAAACCGTAGCGTTTATGGTCGTATAACTTGTTAGATCTCCATGGTGCATTTATTTTAACGAACAACGGCGTTCGGTATGTGCTTTTTTAGATTTTCATGTCACTTTCACTTTCAGAGTAACTGCGGGCCTTTATTCTGCGGTGTGTGATTTACTCCATTTTCATGGCGCTTCTATTTTAAAACATTGCGGCGATTAACTTTTTTGTAGCAGCCTGTTAGATCTTCAGGGCTGCAAAGAAAGGGTGCGACAAATTCTAAACCCGAGGATGCTCAAGCCGACACAACAGGCATGTTATAGCCAAAATGAAAGCAGTAAGGAGCGGGGCACAGCACGTGAGTATGCTCTAGCACCTAGACACGAGTTAGCCCTCGAAATCTAGTGCACCTGCTGCAGATCGGAGCATACAAATTCTCCCTACTTCCACGGACAGAGTAATTCCACAGTCACACGCACACATACTTATCATACGCTAGGGCCCATCACACTAATATTCGTACTATTACTCTATCCGCACTGGATATACGAGAGAACTCCTAAACCAATCTGCATCTAAACTGATGTCAATGCGACCAAATTGTCATGTCTTGAGTCATGATTTAAACAATAAGAACAAATTTGATAATTCAATAATTGACAAAGAAATAACCACCCGACACTGTAATTCAAACAAAGGTTATCTTTATCTAAATTAGTTCAAATGAAAAGTCAATCAATAGCAGAATCATTATTCTCATAATTACCTATTCTAGCTAAGTGTCATTCAGGTCAGGACAGGTCTCTCAGTAAAGTCTCCCGAGTCGCCGTCCTCTCAATCAGCGTCGATCCTCTTGAGCATAGGTTCGGGAAGAAGTGGCCTTAGACCCTCTCTAGTCTAACAATATTTATAGGGAAACTAACAAATTAAAAGTTACAAACAAACTATGGACGTCCGTTGAGCCGCTGAGCAGAGCGAGCAGGAAAGGATGTTGACTCGCAACATTTAGAAAAACCTCCGCTCTCGAAAATCACAAAAATAAAAACACGGAAGAAGGAAGCTCAAACTAAAAAATGAAACATCCATGAATGCTCTTCCTCGGAACCATAGTGAAGCCACCGCAAGTTTATCAAAGTTCATTGTGGCTTTCTTTCTTTTCCAAGGATATCTGGTGACATCTGGCATCTAGCCCAGAGCTGCTGTCCTCACGGAAACTTTCAATACAGACAGAAGCCGAGGTCAGGTGGTTTCCAACCATATTCAGCGAGACCTCTCTTCGTATTCCAGCAACTCAAATGCAGGCTGTATATATCGGCCATCTTTTACTAGGCCAGAATGGATGGACAATCTTAATTAAAAGAAACACAAAACAACGTTACTACATTGTAATGATAATACAGTGTTAATACCCACTAATACCCTTATGTGTATGTAATTAACTAGCCATCTGCAACATAAAGAAGCATTAAAGCACGTTATTTTAAAGCGCAAACACAAAACAAATAGCACTTTAGCAACACTTATTTTATTAATTTGCTCACCAACTTAGTTCACGTTTTAATAAAGCAACATGAATGCAATCCCGCGTGTAATTCTTTCATTAGTAAGGTTGATTAGTCAGAATCTTTAACAAAATTAATATTTAACAATTAATTATCAGTAATTTTAATTATGACTTATAAACATAAACTGGAGTTTAAATTTCAATAAATTTTCAATAGAAAACCCTGCTCCAGCAATCCCCCCTTTGGTGATATATATCACCACAAAAACCAACCCAAAAAAAGAAATTTAGTCCCCAATTTTAGGAGAAATTGAAATGTCTTTCATAGACAACATTAAACACCAGACTCTCTTTCATCATCCCTCTTCGAATCCAGGTACACACTCTCCCTAAATTCTTCTAATTCTATTTCTTGTGGGTCTCTCCTTGACCTCTTTTGTTTCTAAACAAAATTTTCTCTCATAATTTTCTTTTTCCCTCCCCTGTTTTTACAACACAAACACCCTCTTTGGCCAATAGAATATCAAGGGCAAGTCGATTTTGCATAGACATGGCCCGTAAGGCAACCATCTCCGTATTTACCAAAAGAAACCCTCCAGCGGTGCTTGTCGATAAGCGATCCACCACTGTTGACAACTTCCGAATTCCATATGCATTTAATGAAATTCCCACTGCTGGAATCAAAGCTCCAAAAATATCTCCTACAATTTCTGACCAAGTTTCTCTCTTAAAGCGTGTTAGTAAATTAATGTGTTCTACATCTTCTATCTTATCTATATGAAAAATCTTTGGAAAGACCAAGCCAACATAACACGTGCCATACCAATGGTCAGGCAACCTGTAATAAGCCTTATTCCCACAAATATAATACACTCCTGGGAATACTGGATCTTCTCCACCTTTGAATCCCCATCCTGTTGCAATAAAGTATGTATCATGACACTCACTAGTCCCAACGAAATAATTATCATATTGGGATCTCCTTCTGGTAATGCATAGTTTACCCTTCTGTGGTGCATCTAAAGCCAAAGTTGGACTGGCCCCATTCTTCAACTCCTTTCCCATCTCAATGTCCCACACTGTCTCACTCATTTTATATCCTCCTGCCTTTTTATGCATGTTCATTCTCCTTTTCTCTACCATATCCAGGAAAGCTTTTTCTTCTTCTTTCAAACTACAAGTTAAATTGTTTCTAAAAATATAATCTAATGTTAATTCTTCTGTCTCAATAAAAACCTCACCAAAAATGTTAGCTTCTTTTGCAGGATTTAGTTTCTTATTCATAGGCAATTGCCCAAAAATGTTATCTTTATTAGACATCTCATAATCTATTTTCCCTAACAAATAAAAAACACTACTTAGCACACTGCATGAAATCCCATACGTAGCTGGAAGATGATGATAAGTAACACCTTCTGAAACGGATGCAGGAAATTGCATACAGACGTAGCAATCCCTTACTTCCATTGTCTTTACGTATTCGTACAACAACTTTGAAAAAACATTTCTAGAAAAATCATTAATCGATCTATCTTTATGTATGTTATTGTTACTAATTCTAGTTGGCACTACTTTCTGTGAACTCTTCCCTCTGTTAGTCATATTCTCAGTATGTATTCCAAAAGTGTCTATTGTAACTCTAAATGTAACTAATAAAGCAAGTACACTCCATAGTAGCATTAATAATCCTGTACAGCAGCAGCACATTCTACACCATCTTTTCAAGAAGGCACATCTACTTTTATTATTCTCTGTGTTAGCCATTTTACTACTTTGGCAGCGTTTTTTGACTTAGCCTCTTCTACTCCACTACTGGAAACACTAGAACTCTCGATTATTTCAATCCGCTAGTTTCAGATTTCTTCTTTTCACTTTCCCCAAGTGACTCCTTAAGTTCACTCAATTTGGATTTTCATCACTTTTTACTTCTTCAGCAACATCAAATTGTATCAGATCTTCAATATCCTGAGCATCTGACTCTTCTCCAATGTCAGTCAAGATAACTTTCAGGATTCCAACAGTTTTCTCCTCCTCAACCACTTCTCGTAAGGTCCCCTCTGGATTTCCTTGACTTTCTGCCTCTTCTTCTTCAGACAGTGCCATATACGTCCATTCCGGTGACCTATACTTCTGGTTAGGTTTTCTGATTCTCTTGATCTCCTCTGGTTCTTTTGATTCTTCTTGTTTCTCACCCTTTGCTTGATTCTGACTCGACACCTCGTTCACCTGTTCAGCTTTCGATGAACTTGAACTTGCTCGTGTCAGTCTGTACCTTAGCCTCTTTATCTTGTTAGGCCAAAGATCTCCTCTTACACTCCTTTTCGGTCTCACTTCTTTATTATTTCTTTCTCCGATCCAAGTTCTCTTTCTCAGAACTCGACCCTCTGATCTTCCATTCTCACTCTCATCCAATTCTGTCTCATTCGCCTCTTGTTCATCAACAATTTTCTTTTGCTCCACAGACTTCTTCTCCACCAATTGAGATTTCCCTACTACTGTCCCTCCTCGGGTCTCCGACACGCAATCTTCTTGCTGTCTACTTGTCCCTTCACCTAGCTTATCAGGAATGTTCCCTACGCCTCCTCGGGGGTCCTCCGCAATCTGTCCCTCTCTATCTTCTTCTGACCCTACTTCTTCAGAAATTATCTCAGGTGGATCTTCAACCTCTTCATCTGATTCAGGTGTAGTCTCTGTGGAATTGCTCTTTTCTTTCCTTTTTCCTCCTTTATATTCTCCACTGCTTGTTGGAACAACTTCAGGCACTCTTACAGAATCTGAACTCTCCTCTGAAGCTCTCAATGTTTCTCTTGAAGCTTCTCTCAGTAAGAAAAAAGAATCACCTGACTCTCTCTCCAACCCTTCCCCCCTTTCAGGATTCTTTTTTCTTCTCACTGTTTCAGTGTCTGGATCATCACTGGAATCTGACTCTTCAAAATACTCTTTCCCAGTCCCATCCTTTGGATTTGGAACTCTCAGAGTATGACTTGCATGAACCCAGTTCTTCACACCAGCACACTTTACTGCAGTTGTCGTAGTCAGAATAACTTGTCTTGGCCTTCCCCACCTTGGAACCAAGCAATTTCTTCTTCTGTGCACCTTTATCCTCACCCAGTCTCCTGGACTCAGATCATGAGCTTGCTTCTTTTCAAGTGTGGTGGCGTCTCCTCCGACCTGGTGAAACACAGAATGAACTGCGTCAGCCAGGCCTTTACAGTAATCCAAAATCATGTCATCAGTTATTGTCATCAATTTGTTGACAGGCACGAATGCATGTCTCATTGCCCGTCCCATCAATATTTCATGTGGACTCAACCCTGTAGTTCTATCTGGAGTAGACCTAATAGTCATTAGCACTAGAGGCAAGACATCAGGCCATTTCGTTCCAGTGGCTAAACACATCTTACCAATCCTGTTTTTGATTGTGCCATTCATCTGTTCAACAACACCAGAAGCCTCTGGCCTGTATGCACAATGTAGCTTCTGCTGTATGCTCAATGCTTCACAAATCAAACCCATGAGCTCATTGTAGAAGTGTCCCCCTCTGTCTGACTCAATTGTCACTGGGAACCCGTACCTAGGAATCAGCTCTCTTAACAGCAACTTTGCCACTGTTATTCCATCATTTCTCCTAGTCGGATAAGCTTCTACCCATCTTGAGAACAAACAGACTACCACTAGAACATACCTCAATCTATTGACCTGAGGCATTTCAATGAAATCTATTTGCATTCTGGTAAAAGG
The DNA here is from genome assembly GCF_964204655.1 of Triturus cristatus. Lineage (NCBI taxonomy): Eukaryota > Metazoa > Chordata > Amphibia > Caudata > Salamandridae > Triturus > Triturus cristatus. The sequence goes on from NC_140591.1 coordinate 85,819,900, forward strand.
ACCTCCTTCTCTGCCTATTGTTCCTAGGCTCACCACTGTCTTTTTCCCAGTATTGAACTGCTGACAAATCAAACATCTCTGACAGATGCTCTCTGCAATCAGCCTGAACTTTGCATTGTACCAGGTTTGCTTAAAGGACCTAATCAGAGCGTCCCTCCCCAGATGTCCCTGGCCATGATACATTCTTGCCATTGTTGATAACATCGAGTTAGGCATGACTGGTCTCCCATCTCTATAGATCCAAACATGATCTTTCTCTCTTGGAGCACAACCTGCCTTAATCCAATCCCTCATTTCCTCATCTCCTGCATCATCCTGCAACTGTTTCACCTCATCCCATGTTTCCAGGACATTAGTAAACATCACAGAACAAAAAGACATTTCCCTTTCTCGTCCCTTGTTAATCGAATGATCGTTCTTTGCACAATACTGCGCTATGTCATTCGCAAAACGATTACCAAGAGTAACAAAATCATCTCCTTGTCCATGAGCAGCACATTTCACAACTGCTAGTTCTTTAGGCAGCTGTATCGCCTCAAGCAACTTTCCAATCACTTCAGCATTCTTTATTGGAGTCCCACTCGACGTCAAGAAACCTCTCTGTAGCCAAAGTTGGCCAAAATCATGAACCACTCCAAATCCATACCGACTATCAGTCATCACAGTCACTCTCAAATTCTTCCCAATCTTGCAAGCTTTCGTCAATGCCACCAATTCAGCCACTTGAGCAGACCTTACTCCCTTTAAAGACGAAGCTTCCATGACCTCTGAAACCTTGCACACCGCATATGCTGCACTCAGCACACCATCATCAGTTCTCAGACATGATCCATCCACAAACAACACATGATCACTCTCAGGTAGTGGTAGATCTCTTATGTCTGGTCTCGGTTTTGTACAGTAATCAAGCACATCCAGGCAATCATGATCAACATCATCTCTCACACTTACATTTTCAGCATCTGGCAAGAGTGTTGCTGGATTCACATTCACACATCTCTCAAGAGTCACATTTGATGCTCCCAGAATGATTTTCTCATATTTAGTCAATCGACTATGTGACATATATTGAGTCCTGCTTCTTGTCAAAAGAATCGCCACATCATGAGGTACGAATACCCGTACAGGATATCCCATTATTATACCCTCACTCTGTTCCAAGCTTCTGCATGTAGCAGCCACTGCTTTCAGGCAACCTGGCAAACCCACAGCTACTGGGTCAAGTGTTGATGAGAAATACGCAATTGACCTTCTCAGTTGTCCATGTTTCTGAATCAACACTGAAAGTGCACATCCATTTCTCTCACTGCAGTACAACTCAAACTCCTTCTCATAGTCTGGCATTCCCAAAGCAGGAACTTCACACATTCTGCTCTTTAATTCTTCAAATGCTGCCATTTGTTCTGCATTCAGTTCCAATGGGTCTTTCACTTCACTTTTGGTCAATTTAATCAGTGGCTTTGCTATCAGGGAGAAATTACTTATCCACTGACGACAATAACCCACCATTCCCAGAAACATCCTCACTTCTCTCTGGGTCATTGGGGCTCTCATTCCTCTGATAATTTTGATCCTGTCATTGGTCACTTTTCTCAGACCTTTCTCAATATTGTGTCCAAGATAATGCACTTCTTTCTTGCAAAACTGCAATTTGGCTGGAGATACCTTTAACCCTCCATCTGCCAGATGATTCAGTAAAGCTATGGTATCTACTTCACAAGCTTCAGGTGTCTTTGATGCCACAAGTAAGTCATCGATATACTGTACTAGTACTGAGCTCTCAGGCATCATCAAACTCTCCAAAGACTTCTTTAACAACTGATTGAATATTGATGGACTCTCTGTATACCCCTGTGGGATACGGCACCATGCCAAAATACGCTGTCCAAACCGAAAAGCAAAAATCGGCTGGCTGTCATGATGCAATGGAATTGAAAAGAAAGCATGACACAAATCAATCACCGTGTACCATTCAGCATCATGTGGAATCTGATACAAAATCACTGACGGATTTGGCACAATGGGACAACATGCTACCACAATTTTGTTAAGTTTTCTCAAATCTTGTACAATCCTGAACTTCACATTAGGTTTCTTTAGCCCCATTATCGGTGAATTACATGGGCTACTCAGTAACTCTCTCAAAACACCCTGTTGAATCATCTTGTCAATTATAGGGGTTATTCCCTCAATTATCTCTGGCGTCAATCTGTACTGTGGGATATTAGGGTAAGTGATTCCCTCTTTCACTGAAATCTTGACTGGATCTACATTATTCATCAATCCCACATCTTCTCCAGTAAAATCCCAAACCACTGTTTTTACTGTATTCCTCAACTCCTGAGGTAAGTCATCTGGATTAAATACAGCATATGTCCCAACAATCTCACTTTCTCTATTATCTAGAGTCATCCTGTACAAGACATCCTCATCTTGTGTCTCAAAAGCTATTCCATCCGGAGTACAAAAAATTGTGCAGTTCATTTTACACAATAAGTCCCTACCTAACAAGTTCACTGGACTAGTGTCACAGACTACAAACCTGTGCATGTCTGAAAATTTCCCTATTCTTACCCTTACTGGTTCAGTAAGACGAGTCTTAATCTGTGTATTAGCTACACCAACCACTTGGATTGCTTCATCCGAGAGAGGAAGATTTCTTATATCTGCTGACCTGACAGTTGATCTCGTCGCTCCTGTGTCTACCAAAAAAGTAACACTTTCCCCATTTATTTTCCCATCTACAAATGGTCCTGCCTGGTCTATTTCTAGAGTTGCACCAAGTATGCACTCTTCCTCCTCTCTTCGGCACCGTCAGTAGTCCCCTTCAGACTCACTCCCCTCATTGTTTAACCAGTACTGCTGTACCGGGTTTGAACGTCTCGGTTTGTTTACCTGCTCATCATTGTAGAATCCTGAGTCCTGGTTATACTTCTGAGACCCTCTATTCTGCGGCAAGGGCAGTTTTGGCTCTTGACTCTGCTGTCTGACAACCTTCTGCTGTTGCTGCTGATGATTACACCCCTCGTTCTGCACCTGTTGATTCAATGATTTATTCTCATTACTCACTAATGGTGGATTGGTACACTCGGATCTCCAATGCCCCAATTGTCCACAGTTGTGACATGGGAACTTCTTCTTGGCCTCTTCTAAATTCCCCTTTCCTTTTCCCGCACCATATCTAGGCCTATTTCCCGGATTATTTGCTTGTTCCACCATCTGTGCTTCTTGTCTTTCAGCAACTTTCACCTGTGCCCACATTGCTTTCTCTTTCAGCTTTCTTTGTTTTGCCTCAATCTCATCACTGAAATACTTCGCATGTCTCAAGATCTCATCAATCTTTTTACTCTGCCAATCAACTGTGTGCTCTCGAATCCTTTCACTGATTTCAGGTCTCAAGCCATATACGAATCTGTATACAAAATGACTCAAATCCTTATCACCCAGGTGTTCATCTCCACTGAACTGTTTAAAAGCCAGTATCAGCCTTTCAGAAAAAGCATCAACAGATTCTTTTGCTTCCTGATGTGTTCGATCTATTTTAACCCAGTCTGTCTCTTTAGGGGGTACCTTATTCTTCAGGAACACAATAACCTGCTCATACTTCTTCATCACCTCCGGGTCTGGTGCTCCTGTTTTCTGATCTCTTGGATACTCCTTAGCAGGCCAATCTACAACTATTTTGCACTCTGCTGGAACAATTATATCAAACAACCTATTCAGGTCAATCCACAGCACTTTTGACAATTTCACAAACCTATCCACCTGCCTATACCACTCGACGGGCTTTTCTCTCAATCGAGGAAAATCATTCGTAAATGACAAAATATCCTGTCTAGTCCATGGGACATGTACATATCCTCCTCCAGGAATCTCTCTCATAGGATAAGCATCCACTGTTTTTTCCTTTTCTCTCATGGGAAATGCTGAATAAGTCCTGTCCACTGAATCTTCCCTTTTCTTGTACCACCTATCCTTCCATTTTTCCACATCACCCCATTTTCGCAATAAGGAAATCATTTCCTTAATCTGTCCTGTTCTGCCACTATCATTTAGATTCTCGATGTCTTTGTCAGAGAAATCCACCCTGTAAGGCTTCTGCAAAGCTTTCACCTTATCAATATCAACTCCCATTTCACTCGCTATTCCTCTCAACCTGTCATGTGTACTCTTAGCCCTCCAGGTAATACTCTTGCACATGAATAACAACTCTCCATCATGATGATTTTTCAACATCTCTGTAGGAATTGTCCCTGCTATGAGTTCCTCCAGTTCTATGCGCAACCTGGCTACATCCACTGCCTGTGAATCTTTATCCTTCTTTTGAAGAACTTTCAACCAATCATTCAAATCCTCAAATGTTATTTCTGTAGATCTTTTCACTGTAGTCACTCGTTCTGCCATCCTCTGTGGTTCTAAAATTGGTCTTTCTAAACAACCAGTATTCAATCCTGAATTAGGCTGTACATCTGACCCTCCACCACATGTGTCATGTCTCAGCTGTCTCAAATGATTTTCTTCCATCCTCATTCCTGACTCTCCCGAAGAATTAACCAAACCATTTCCTACATATGGAACTGTCAAACCATTTTCACCCATTCTTTGCTTATCAAAAATAGGCATAACCGGACCTATGGTTACAGGCACTGTAACAGCTTCTAGATTCTTTGTTAATTCTCTGATCTTTTCTGTCAACTCAGATGTTGTTCTTGCTAACTCTCTTGTCTTCTCATCACCGATTGCACTCTCTCTCACTCTCTCTCTCTTTCCGTGAAAGAGCTACCACTTTTCAAATCAGGTGTCACAACTTCTGTTTTAATGATCTGCAAAGTATCTCTTATTGGAGTAGCAACTGGTGTTCTCACTTCTGGTTCTGGTCTATATGGAGGTGGTCTCTTGTAAATCATGTCATCCATGACTTCATCCTCATAATCATTAACCCCATACCTCCTCAATTCTGTATCAGGTACCTTTTCCGCACCTTTCCTCCCTTCCGATTCTCAACAGTTCTCATTGGATATAATCCCTCTGACATACTAGCATCTCGCCATCTCCTCATTCGATCATGATGAGTTTCACGATCATATTTCCTCCCAAAAATATACCTATAATTGCCTCCACTCCTCTGCTTTTCTCGCTCATGCACCTCATCTTCCCATTCCACCAACGCCTCGAACTGTGTCATCCTTGGTCTAGGCTCTAGACACATCATCTTTTCCCGTAAATTTCTCAACACGGCCAGATTAAATGACCCATGTTCCGGGAACGCTACAACACCATCGTCCTTAGTGTACTTAGCCCAACTGTCTAACCAAATACAGGTATGATACCCATATTTCGCAACCATAAAGGATGCAGGAGTTTTTGTCGGAGGTAGCAATTCACATTCTGTAGTTATTATGTTCTTATCCTTGTCGAACCACCTTTTAATTTTACCGAACAAGGATTTATTTTTCTTTTCCTCCGGTTGATAATACATTTTCGTGTTTACTACAACCCTCTAGTCCTTTCCGCAACTGTACGATCTTTTGTCCAATAACAGCGCGACTCACACCAACGCACCAATACTGGAGCGTCTACGTCACCCTGTACTCCTTCCAATCCCTGCGCGGCTCACACCATCGCACCAATCACAACGCGAGCACTGTTCCAATCCACTGCCCAATCACAGCGCGGTCTGTCTGACGTCAGTAGTCGCTGCAGTCGCTTCTACTCTGTCTCCTGTCACTCGTCTACTCCTCCTTTACAAAGCCTTCTCAGTAGACTTCGTTTCAGATTCTACAAAATCTATTAGTTACAACATATAAACATCTCCATTGTCTGCTTCGCTAACCATAGAATAGTAAAGAAAAGTCTTTCTCACTAGAATCCCGCTTCACTCTAGAACAGCGCTTACCTCTGCTCCACTACGGAATAATTACTCTTGTTGACACAGTAGCACATCCCTCTACTCTGCCCTTCTAACATGCATCTAATAACTGTTTCCTACTTCCACGGACAGAGTAATTCCACAGTCACACGCACACATACTCATCATACGCTAGGGCCCATCACACTAATATTCGTACTATTACTCTATCCGCACTGGATGTACGAGAGAACTCCTAAACCAATCTGCATCTAAACTGAGGTCAATGCGACCAAATTGTCATGTCTTGAGTCATGATTTAAACAATAAGAACAAATTTGATAATTCAATAATTGACAAAGAAATAACCACCCGACACTGTAATTCAAACAAAGGTTATCTTTATCTAAATTAGTTCAAATGAAAAGTCAATCAATAGCAGAATCATTATTCTCATAATTACCTATTCTAGCTAAGTGTCATTCAGGTCAGGACAGGTCTCTCAGTAAAGTCTCCCGAGTCGCCGTCCTCTCAATCAGCGTCGATCCTCTCGAGCATAGGTTCGGGAAGAAGTGGCCTTAGACCCTCTCTAGTCTAACAATATTTATAGGGAAACTAACAAATTAAAAGTTACAAACAAACTATGGACGTCCGTTGAGCCGCTGAGCAGAGCGAGCAGGAAAGGATGTTGACTCGCAACATTTAGAAAAACCTCCGCTCTCGAAAATCACAAAAATAAAAACACGGAAGAAGGAAGCTCAAACTAAAAAATGAAACATCCATGAATGCTCTTCCTCGGAACCATAGTGAAGCCACCGCAAGTTTATCAAAGTTCATTGTGGCTTTCTTTCTTTTCCAAGGATATCTGGTGACATCTGGCATCTAGCCCAGAGCTGCTGTCCTCACGGAAACTTTCAATACAGACAGAAGCCGAGGTCAGGTGGTTTCCAACCATATTCAGCGAGACCTCTCTTCGTATTCCAGCAACTCAAATGCAGACTGTAAATATCAGCCATCTTTTACTAGGCCAGAATGGACAATCTTAATTAAAAGAAACACAAAACAACGTTACTACATTGTAATGATAATACAGTGTTAATACCCACTAATACCCTTATGTGTATGTAATTAACTAGCCATCTGCAACATAAAGAAGCATTAAAGCACGTTATTTTAAAGCGCAAACACGAAACAAATAGCATTTTAGCGACACTTATTTTATTAATTTGCTCACCAACTTAGTTCACGTTTTAATAAAGCAACATAAATGCAATCCCGCGTGTAATTCTTTCATTAGTAAGGTTGATTAGTCAGAAACTTTAACAAAATTAATATTTAACAATTAATTATCAGTAATTTTAATTATGACTTATAAACATAAACTGGAGTTTAAATTTCAATAAATTTTCAATAGAAAACCCTGCTCCAGCACACCCAGGTACGACTCTGCGTTAGACATGACACCCGCTGCCAGGTGCCCCCTCCTCTCACTACTCTCGCTGGACTCCGTGGTCACTGAAAACACAAATTAAAGTGACATCGACCAATATATAGGCAAAAGGATGCCCCTGAGCCGTACTACTTTTAAAAACACCAGAAACAGTATGTGCCGTGCGCTGTACTCTCTTCTGCACACTGCGATTGAGTAATCCCTACTGACTGCGAATATATCCAGTTTTGTGTAATAAAGCGCTTAATACTGTCTCTGAGCGCTCTCTGTGTGGGCAGATAAAGGAAGTGAACCACAATGGAAGAAGAGATTTGCCCAGGATCACTCAATGTGGCCAAGTGAAAATGATGGCCGAGGCTCCTGGGTCCAGAGTAGACATGTAAGTCTCAACGTGCACCGTATTAGTACAATAAGATTTCTTTTATTTAGTGCTTTTTGACACCAGCTGTTGCCTTGTAACGCTGCACATTACAAATGGACTCATGGCGTTTACCTCAAAAGTATTCCATACAAGTAACTTGATTGTGAGTCTCTTATTATATAATCAATGCTGCAGCAATGTCACCCCAACCCCCTCCCCCCTACCCCATTCCGAACGTATTTTATAATGCCCCAAGCCACCCTACTGCATCAGTGCAGTGGGATGGACCAGGTATTCCATCATGTTTGGCCCGCACTCATTTCGGCCACCAGCTAATTCAACAAGAGCAAAGTTTACCTGCCAACAAGCACCTTTTTTCACCTGGTATTTGGGAAATTAGAACTTTCTTTGTGCGCAGTTATTTATTGGTCGTTTGACATTTGCATTTAGCCAGGGCTTTAAGTGGGCTGGGTCCTGCTGGTGCTTCTAAAAAGCAGCTGTTCAGACAGGTTCTATCGGGCTCTCCATTTTTGCCCCCACCCTTGGTAGAATAAATATATCTTAGCTCTGCAGCAGCACCACTCTTCACTGCCTTTGATGTAAGGTTAAAGAGACTCGTTATAGTCATTTTCAATATTATATACAACGAAGCCATAGATGTTGCTTATTTATCTTATGCAACTAACAACTATTGACAAAGCCAATAGCCCTTCCTGACTTGTTACATTATATATCTGGATGCTCGATGCAATGACAGGAGCAGCAAAATACCAGTGGGACACGTTAGTGTTTTTAAGCAACCCCCTTAATCACATCGGCCACACCCCTTTGAGAGACCCCCAGTTCTTTTATCCCACTTAAAAGCCCTCCAGTGTCCCAGCTTCTGCAGAAGTGGCAACCGAGGCCCAGGCAGGTAAAGTATGTTGTCCAGGATCACACAATGTCTTCACGCGGGGAATATGTGACTAACACCGAGGATTGGGTAATAAAAAAGCCCACATCTCCTCCCCAAGCCTTCGCCTCTGCTCCACTCCCCATGGCCCGCCATGCTCCCAGCCACTCCAGACCCCACTCTCAGGCCCGTCGCCTAGGTTACCAGCCTGGTGCTAGAAAGAAGGTTCAACAACAGAACCAGACGTCTCAGCGTACCTCTTCTCTTTGCATTCCACAGGAAGGCACTACTAGTGCGCAATTTGGAGTGGGGGAGACATCCTAGCAACAAGCATTTGCAATGCAATAGGTCTCACATTTACGCGCGTTTGAGCTATTGACATTGCAAATGACAATTATTATTTTTTTTGTTTTTGTTTTTTAAACATAAATAAAAGGCATTGTCATTTGCAATGTCAATAGCTCAAACTCGTATAAATGCGAGACCTATTGCATTGCAAATGCTTGTTTTCTTTGCAACACCTTACCAGACGCTGCAAAACTTTATCTACTCTGACAATGAAAAGGGAGCAGTCGGTCTGCAACGTTTTGCAGACATTCGTCGAACAGGTGCAAAGTTATTAAGGGACAAGAATTTAAAAAATCCCTATTTCTAGTCACCCTAGCCTGCTAGCATCACTCCATAATATATATATAGTCAAGCTTCATAAACATGGAGTTAAGAATAGAAAATCTGTAGTTACCTATATACTGCTCTTCATCACCTTCATGCTTTTGTGGTACTTGATATGGTGGCCACATTATTTGGCAGGATGATATTAAAACTCAATAGCCTGGTAGAAAACTGAGAAAAGCACAGTGTACTGTCCGGCATCCCAGAATGCCACCTCAAACCCCCGAGGACCACTCTTCACGCCACAGCTCAACTCATAAACTTTCTGACAAAGTCTGACAGAATCTGGCCTACACTCATAGAGCTTCACAGGCTCCCACGCCCACCCCACACTACCTTCAGAGTTCGCTTCATCAGCGACTTATCTGGAATCTCAAGGAACCCGCAGTCCCAGGCAGGATAGATAAAGGTTTGGGTTGGAAAACACAGCAATATTTCCAAGCCCTAGAGAAGAAAATGCAGAAATGAGACAGAACACCAGGCCTTCTCCTGCTAAGCATTAAGGATCTGAGAGTCCCTCCCACCCAGATCAGGCAAGCCTCATCGCTCCATCACTTGTGACAAAATGGAAGGAGGCCGGAGCCTTAGGTTTTCAAACCAGATGTTCAATCCCTACTAGAAGCCTCCTCCACCCCAGGACTGTTCATTGCAGTCTCTGCTATACCGTGCTGCATTGCTTTGCACCTGTTTCCATGCTTTATAAACACCTGTGCATATACAAATGTCTGTGCTGCCTGGTAGGATTAGCACATTGAACGTCGCTGCTAGAAATGAACCTCCAAACTGAGGCTACATTTCCAGTTCCCACATTAGAAATGTTTCTGGTGTTCTAGAGTTTTCTCCCGGCATATCAGACACGCGTTTGGTGTGATTCTGTGCAAGAGAGGCATGGTGTGCATGGCAGTCTTGCACGGAGCTGACACCACTTTAAAAAGTGGCAGACCTGCACATTTATTTTGGGGGGCCTGCCGCCATTTCCTCTGGCATCACAACTGCTGAGTGGTGATCGCAAAGGTAGAAAGGCGGAGACAGCAGAAGCTTCACCATTAGGAGACCACATCGAATGCCCTTGTAAAGGTTTGAGGGAACTCAAACTTCCCTCAAACTTCTGCTTCCTTTGACTGATGTGAAATCACGACAGAACTACGAATTAGTCCCATAGATTTCTTTCCTGACTTAAGAAATTGACCAGCTATGTAGGTCTGAGGCTTCATTCAGCGACGGCGCCATGATATTTCAACGGTAGGTTGAGTTGATGCGGTGAAGAAGAGCAGGTTTAAAAGGCTCTAGGACATGCTTGTTGACGAATGCCTTAGCGTCCTCGTTTTGGTCAGATCTCAAAACCTTTCTCGCCCCAGTTGCCGTGGATGCCAGGTTGAGGCCAGGAAGAGCCCTGGGCCTTGTGCTGCCCTATCAGCAACGCCTGCTGCAGAGCTCTGTGGGAGACCTGGTTCTAGCAGATGCCGAGGAGCTCATATATTACCCAGCTTAGAGTCCTCGTTTTGGTCAGATCTCAAAGCTTTTCTCGCCCAGTTGCCATGGATGCCAGGTTGAGGCCAGGAAAAGCCCTGGGCCTTGTGCTGCCCTATCAGCAACGCCTGCTGCAGAGCTCTGTGGGAGACCTGGTTCTAGCAGATGCCGAGGAGCTCATATATTACCCAGTTTAGAGTCCTCGTTTTGGTCAGATCTCAAAGCTTTTCTCGCCCAGTTGCCATGGATGCCAGGTTGAGGCCAGGAAAAGCCCTGGGCCTTGTGCTGCCCTATCAGCAACGCCTGCTGCAGAGCTCTGTGGGAGACCTGGTTCTAGCAGATGCCGAGGAGCTCATATATTACCCAGCTTAGAGTCCTCGTTTTGGTCAGATCTCAAAGCTTTTCTCGCCCAGTTGCCATGGATGCCAGGTTGAGGCCAGGAAGAGCCCTGGGCCTTGTGCTGCCCGATCAGCAAAGCCTGCTGCAGAGCTCTGTGGGAGACCTGGTTCTAGCAGATGCAGAGGAACTCATGGATTACCCAGCTTAGAGTCCTCGTTTTGGTCAGATCTCAAAGCTTTTCTCGCCCAGTTGCCATGGATGCCAGGTTGAGGCCAGGAAGAGCCCTGGGCCTTGTGCTGCCCTATCAGCAACGCCTGCTGCAGAGCTCTGTGGGAGACCTGGTTCTAGCAGATGCAGAGGAACTCATGGATTACCCAGCTTAGAGTCCTCGTTTTGGTCAGATCTCAAAGCTTTTCTCGCCCAGTTGCCATGGATGCCAGGTTGAGGCCAGGAAGAGCCCTGGGCCTTGTGCTGCCCTATCAGCAACGCCTGCTGCAGAGCTCTGTGGGAGACCTGGTTCTAGCAGATGCCGAGGAGCTCATATATTACCCAGCTTAGAGTCCTCGTTTTGGTCAGATCTCAAAGCTTTTCTCGCCCAGTTGCCATGGATGCCAGGTTTAGGCTAGGAAGAGCCCTGGGCCTTGTGCTGCCCGATCAGCAAAGCCTGCTGCAGAGCTCTGTGGGAGACCTGGTTCTAGCAGATGCCGAGGAACTCATGGATTACCCAGATCCATACAGGTCCTTCTTACCGGGTTTCCACCATTCTATGGAAAATCACAGCTGGAATGTCATCAGGTCAGAAAGGACGTCCTGGCAAATGTACCTCACTCCTCCTCTACCCAGCCATTTTATAACCAAGTCACACATACCCCTGGCACTTGGAGGTGCACAGCAGGCAGGTAGGCAAAGTAGCATGCTGTGGACTTCACGGGCCTTGTTCAGTACAGTAGGTCCCACGCACAAGGGAAACAAGTCTTCCATCCTTCGCCCTTAAGGATAGTCTTAAAATCATGGGCGTCAATTCCCCAAAGGGCCAGAGATAGCGGAAGTGACATCACACACCATTTGACCTTTACTTTGAGTCACACGCACATGCTTAAACATACACACACATTTACACACTCAGATAAACGCACTCACATACAAGGATGCATACAACATACATTTAGAATAATTCGTTTCTTACCATAGCTGTCAGAGAGGGTTATATTCTAGCTAATTATACTCCTCATTTTTTATTACACTAACAGTGAATAATCTTATTCACTATTTTTGTAATAAACATTTGACACAAAACCATGGAATGGAGCTCCAAACGGGGTCCATTACAGTGAGCTGCTCCTGTCCCGGGACTGATTTTGCCACCTCTGAGGCCAGGGGTTGCAAAGGCAGTGCCAGGGGTGTCAAGGGGCAAGCCAGGGGTCACAGCTGCGACCCCAGTCGACCCCAAAATGACGTCCGTGTTTAAAATCTTAGCAATTCTGAACACAACAAAGCCAGTGGGCCCTAGCTTGGCATTCTGCATGAAGCTAAGCACCATGTTTCAATGTTCAATGCTGCAGCAAGGGTTGGCTGCCACTCCAGTAGCCTGCACCCACTTTAACCTCAAAGTGATTCACTACTCTGTAGAAGCTGGCTCAGATAGTTAATACCTTAGAAAAATACACAACTGTAAATGTCAAGGTCGCAGAGGTCTTTGTTTCCAAGCAAGAGGCCTGCTAGGCGTGTCTTCTCTTTCCCCTATTGCAAAGGAAACTATGGCCCATGTTTCACTCCAAGATTGATTAAGGCTTCATGGATTGCCATAGACGATGCTAACGTGGGAAATTCTAATGTTCTTTCCATTAAGATCAATTAAACCTACAGGCACAGGCGTGTCCAAGATGGCACCCATGTTGGAGCTGAATTTCAGAGCTCCACCGCACCTACCGGGCCATCATCAGATTAAGAGTACCGAGATTACTCAGCAGAGGTGGAACCATGAGACAGTGCCCGGAGGGGTGTTTTCGATACCCTGCTCTCTCCGCAGACCATACGGTTGATTTGCTGGGTGGCACTGCGGACCTGACGCCAATATGGTGGCTCCGACAAAAGACCTGGTGGGGACCCACTAATCACTAGCCGGGTCCACGGGTGATCTGTGGCCGCCTGGTCCTCCTCCTGCAGGGAGTGATGGTTGCGGACCTAGTGCTGGCAATGGATAGTTCCCCTGGACGAGCAACCGGGTAGACGATGCTAAGGGAGGCGGACTGCACGCCAGCTGGTGAGAGCAGGCCCAGCTGAGGAAGCTGTGGGGAGACCGCACAAGCAAAACGGTGGTGCAGAGTCCTGCCTGAGAGACTTCTGGGTAGAAACAGGTATTTGGCGGCCACTGCGCCTGTGTTGGCAACAGCGGAGGGGACAGGGCGAATCAGATAATGATCTTTGTGTCAAAAAATATCCTAAGGCGACACCCAAAATTCATCTGAAACCCTTCCTCCAAGAAAGTGTCCTCAGAATCTCTGTAGTAGCCCTGGTACTCTCACATCTGGATGGTGGCAATGTCCTGTTCCATGGCCTGCTAAACTCTACGCTGGCACGCTTAATGCAGTCTACACAGCACACCTCACCAACGGCCAGAAGAAATTAGTAACTATTGCACTCACCCTTATGGAACTCCAGTGCCTCCCCTTGTCATCCTGCTCCTCCTGAAAGCCAACCTACCTCCTCTAAACAGCCCCCACGATTGGAAAACCTCGTTCCCTGGCTGACCAGGTCACCATCGCCAGTGACTTTCGGCACCGCAATTGGCTGGATACCACCAGCCTGGAAATGAAGAAGTACAAGAAAGAACAAGCATCTGCAATGCAATAGGTCTCGCATTTACGCAAGTTTGAGCTATTGGCATTGTAAATGACAATGCCTTTTGTTTATGTTTTGTTTTTTAAAACATAAATAAAAGGCATTGTTATTTACAATGCCAATAGCTTAAACTCTCCCAAATGCGAGACCTATTGCATTCTAAATTCTGAAAGGCAACGTTCAGTTGCCCCCTTCTGTCTCCATGGCCCCTGAAGAACTCCCTGTTTGCTACGAGTTCAATAAACAAGCCGGTGGCCACAACTGCGCATGAAAAACCCTCCTGCAGTAAGAGAAACTCATTAAAGTAAATAGTGCTTACAGACTAAAGAAGACGTACCATGTCACAACCGAAGTAAAAGGGCCGGTCCTCATTGGAGGTTACAAATGAAGAAAAGGCTGTACCAAGGAGGGACTAACAAGTCTAATAGCTATTCAGAAGCCAGCATTTAGAAAGGACAATAACACAAGCCAATGATAAATATGGGCGGAGAGTGGGCGGGGCTTCAAGTAGATACTCCAATAAAGCATGGCTCGCAAGCAGCGCATGAGCTGCCCAGGCTCGACCTAAAAAGCAAGGCAGCATCCAAACCAAAGGGTATCAGATTTTATTGTGTGCGTTAAATACCACCTACCCCTCCAGTGACGGCTCTCAATCAAAGGATCTCTTTTGTCATTATGAAGCTCAAATTGTTGGCCTCAAGACAAGGGACTGCCCTGGTGATCTTGAGCACATCATGGAGGCGGCAGGGACTCGCAGTGCCATTATTCACTGACCATAAGGAGGAGGAGCTGTGTTTACCCCTGCACCGCCTTCCTGCTATATAGCGCTTTGTTGATACCTGCGACGCACCCGGGCCAAGGGCGGGCCCGTCTTGAGCCCATCATTGCCCAGAAGAGGCCAGTCCGAGCTTACCCTCTTTAATTCCTGAACCAGCAGTTGCGACTAAAGAGGATTCTGCAAGTCTCTTTCCAGTTTAACTTCTAACTGCTCCTTCAGACAGCGTACTTGTTGACAATAAGTAGCCATTAACAATTACGGAGAAGCGGAAAGCTACTGAGGTATGCAAATTCTCAGTTTGTGCCAAAAAAAACATGAAAGCCCCTGGGGGGAGGACTGGGGACACTCCCTGATGAAAGGACTGCACACTCAACGATAGTGACCACCTAATCGAAGAAGTTGCATCATTACTAAACACCAAAGCACCTAACACTAGAGATAAGCTATGGAAAGTACCAGATATATTCAAGACATCTAAAAGCTTATCCAGTGGCACTGCCAGTGGTCGATGCCAGCCCTGCAAGGGCTTCTGGACCTCCTGGCTCAGCTGATTTGGGAACTGCCAGGAACAGAGAATCTATTTCCAGTGACCCTCCACCGCCTCAGCCACCTCTGTCTCCCGAAGTTCATATCATCTCAAGTGTAGGCCGCTCTAAGAGATTCTCCCCCTAACTACAATTGAGGAAAAGTCGCCAGTCCTCTCTTGTCTGTAGTAAAGCCCCCCAAGCTGCACCTGGCACCCCCAATGCCTCTCTTCTCATTTACCGGGTGCTGGATACCAGCAATGACGGATCTACCCCACCACAAATTAGATAACATAAAGAGTTCACTAATTTCTTTATCAAACCAAATTACAAATATGCGTAGCAGTAACTGCTGCATTAGTGCATGTGGTAAAGGGCCTGAGCGGTCACAACAAATGCCATCCTCTGGAGTAAATCTTACAGGAAGGGAGCCTTCTACAAGGAGACCCAACTCCCACAGGCAGGAGCTAGATCACACTGCCCCTAATAAACAACCCTGGTTGGGCAGCAAGACAAGTGGTAGTTTGAGTTGCCAGTCGAGACCACCGCGTTTGCAAGTGACTACGATGCCCAACATCCCTCCGCTGCCAGCGGCACTGCATCCAGCCCATTCGTGTGGCCTCATACCTTTCCCTGCCCAAAGCAATGAGTGATTTTTTACTAAACCTTTAATAGGGATGAGAGGACTGCCTCCTATAAGGAACCTGCAACGGCAGCTCCCGCACTCGCGAGAGAACCTATTGCAAGTTTACCATGAGGACAATCCTGTGAGTGTAATCTATGTGACCCAGGTACCTAAATTGTCCCCTGGATCATTTGCGGACATTGACTCATTGATAATTTGATAAATAAAGCCATCCACTGGCTCAGGGCAAAACGCAATTGCCTTTCTATAGTTAGGTCGGACATTGTTTATGCCAGGCGATGCATCCTTAATCCATCTACCTATGATTACATCCTTTCAACAATGAGCAATGTCTTGTTGGCTGAAAATGTTATACGCTTTGAACTGCGTGCCAGCCATTTAACTGGTCTGCCTAAGACCAATATCAAGCTAAAGTTATCGCTTACAGCCAACAAGTCCCTCCCAGATCCCCTAAAGAACTCCCTTAATGCGTGTCAACAGGAATCCACAGGTAAAGCACAGCCAGAAGGGTCCAGTTTGAATGAGGTTGATTGACTGCCACATCAAGGTGAGCTCGTTAGGCTGGGAGAGTGTCCTGTGCCAGGATTTTGACCTTCTTTTAGTAACTATAGTAATCATACACTATCACAGTCTGTTATTCATAGTCCACATACAGGGGGAGCAATGACAATGTTCCTGGCGCCGATATGGCGGCAAATGCACATCTGCTTATTGATCAGTGCCCCAGCAGTCGCTCAGTCTCCTGTACTGGTATTACTATCATCTCTTGGAATTTGGCTGGCATCATGCAAAAACTGGTTGACCCCGATTGGATAGCCTACATTGGAGATCAGATTTCTGTATGTTTCAGGAGACCTGGGCAACTAACAACGTGTGTATAAATGGCTTTATGTCATAGTGTGGAAGCTAGGCAATGGGGGAAATTTGGAAGGGCCACTAGCGGGCTTTAAATTGTAGTCCAAAATGATCTTTAATATTCGTAATGCGTTGAAGGTTGATTCCCCTGACATTATGGGGATCTTACTGGAAGTCCCCTCCAGTTTGAGCCTGGCATTAATAAATGTTTACACAAGATCATCTCCCGCCTACAGAAAGGGTCCTGTTTTATCCCTTTTACATGATTGAATTGACTCCTGGCCACACCGTACTAAGATAATAGTTGCAGGGGTTTTAACACTACCTGCGAACCCTCATCCTCTATCAATGAGCTAATAGAAACTGAAGACGAACAATGGAACCTCCCCCATTTATCAGGGAAACCTGGTGCGATTTCTCAGGTTCTGCTTTAAAGTTAGCGTCTATCTCTGTCGGCCCAGGGCTGAGGGCTTGCAATGGGCGCACTGTCTCAGTTCCCAAGAGGGCGCCCACCTTTACAAGAGGCCTCTATTTGAGCGTCTTCGACTATATTTTCCTAGCTATAAGGCTCTTGCCATTACCGGTCGATATGAGAGTTGACACTCGAATGGACAGCGATCACAGTTCATTGATAATGTCTCTTTCTGGTGAAGCCCTAGGAAGAGTTCCTAATGGCTGTTCCACCACAGTGCCAGAACCGTTAATAGCTAATAACCACAGGCGAGTCTCCTGGCCTCATGTTATGGCAAATCAGAAATTGCATGCAGAGATATACAGGTTCCTTGGCTTTCCTATCTGAGTATGAAGGTCTCTAGTTCTGAAGTCTCAATCTCAAATATACATGACCAGTTTTTCACTAAGCTGCAAGATGTGTTTCACAGAGGAGTCGATCGCAAACTACCAATGTGTGGGAAGGAGGTAAAATGGTACAACCCTAAGTGCAAAAAAGCAAAGTTAGCCTTAAGAACAGCCGTAAAGAGCTGCAAGCGGGCAGAGATCATAGTGACCATATGGAAAACCTACAATACTGCTCTCGAAACAGCAAAACAAAACTGGGATAATAACATATGGCAGGACCTGCTTCATGCAGTTCAAACTAATGATTACAGGTCTTTTTAGCACATAGTTACAGATAGTAGCAGCGACAGCGTGAGGTCACGTAACTACCATATACAGCCCGGCAGCTGGAGTACTCACTTTTCCTTGTTGTATGCCAGAGAGTGTCATGATGATCCATCTCTGAGCCCTGGTACACCCCACACACTGACGACACAGTGGTGGCTGTTGTAGGGGCAAATGATACAATAATCTTCACCCTAGAAGACACTGCTACTGTTTACTGTGCAAAAGCGCAGAGTGCTGCGTTCTACGATGCTGAAGTGTGGGGCTGTGCAGACAGAGGTCAACTGGCCATTGCAGAAACTAACTTTGCAAGAGCACTGGTCTCAGTTCTGACAAGCACTCCTCTAATCCCGCTTTTCTTTGACCTAGGTATGTGCAGGATATCAGATTTTGCTTCACTGAAATCCCTAGTTGACTGGGTCCGCCATCTCTGGTCCACACCAGAGCTGAAAGATTATAGGAACTCCCTTGGAGATGCTAAGAAGGTTCCCCGGCTAACATGTGGGTTAAACTGATTTAAAAGTCTGGGGTTCTCAAGACTATGGGAGTCCCAAGATCCCCCTGAAATCCCGCTACTGGGCCTTTGTCCATGAGCAATATGCTGTATGTAGACCCAAAGGGCATCTAACGAATCTGTTCGTCGATTTTAAGATTAGGCCCAGTTTTGAGCCTTGTTTGGACACCATTGTTCCATCTATATCCAATAGCCTATTTGTGCATTTTCGGCTTGGCAATTTACCACTGAGATCCTTTACAAGCAAATGGAATAAAGATTTGCTTACCAATCTGTGTCCAGCCTGTGGTCTGGTTCCGGAGACAGAGGAGCCTGTTATGTACTTCTGCTCAGAATACATTAGGTTTTGCCGGAAATGGAGGCGCCCAATACAGCAGTGACTGGCAGGGGACGCCGGTGGTGCCCCGTGGTGGGTGGGGTACAAAATACCCAAAATAAAAAACACTTACCTCCTTGTCACATCTCTCCTCCGTCGTCCCTCTACTCCAGCGGAACCAGGAAGCACACCAAGTAACCCCAGAGCCAATCACAACACTGCAATGCAGCGTTGTGATTGGTCTGAGCGCCGCGGTTCGGAGCTCAGAGAAGCAGTGGGAGCCTAGCCATGTTCCTCACTAGGCTGCGCATTACAGCCTGGTTGGGAACATGCAAAGTGCGAATGACTGTTTGGCCAGCCCAAGACGGCTGCCAAATCATCATGCGCACTTGGAGTGTGTAAACCACTCCTCTCCCTGTGCCACAAGCCCTGACCCGCCCTATCCCAGCCCTGAACCTATGAAAAATAAAATGATAATAACGACATTATTGTCATTTTATTATCCTGCTCTGAGAGCAGTGGGGCAACGCTCCTCCGCCCCTGGCAAATATGTTTAAATCTAGGGGTGATTCATTACCAAATATCTAGGATTCTGAAAAGTGATACTTCACCTGCAATTGTGTTTGCTATCAGTCGGTTTTTGACAATGTGTTATAATGTATATACTATTACTATAATTTACATTTTATTGTTCTCAGTGTTCTTCACTTGTCACTCATTTGCGCTAATGGTTCCCCCCCCCCCTCCCCTTTGTTCTCCTGGGTCTTGGTTCCATCCTAGAACCCTTGGGAGTGCAGCTTAGAATGTTGAGTGAGAAGGGAGGAGTGTTCAAGACTGGCAGTTGGAAACCTCTGTTCCCAATAAACTCTTCTTACCTGCTATTTTCTGGTGTTTCTTTATTTTGGCGACGAGGATAGGATTGGTTTAAACGGTTGAAGCTTTTATCTGCAGAGGCCCCTTGTACAGTGGGATTGGCCAGGATCCAGGATTGCCGCCTAGGGTCTGAAGATGAGGCCTCTTTGCACCCCCTGATACTGCACTGACACATTCCAAACTTTGTCTGTATTTTATAATCATGAACCACAGTGGCTGCGGACTTGTTTTGTTTTTACCAGTCTCATTGATTAGCGTTGTATACACATATTTTTTTATGGAAATGACTTTTGTTTTTAATTTGTCACACCATAGAAACAACTTACTGTGTCTTTGATTGCTGAGTGACACCAACAACTTAACTTCAAAGGAAATAATTGAAAGCTGTTTTATATAATTGTTTCATAATGTGATGTATACTGTTATTATATTTTTGTACGCTTTGATGGTTCTTGACAACTGAAAAAAGAATCTTTGAAATGAAATGACAAGGGAACTGCTTGAATGCAGCAGATTGTGAAAGATTTTAATCTAAAGTTCTACAAACACTAAACATAAAGTCCCTCCAAGTTGAGCTTTGGTCATTAGTGATTTTCTAGTTTGAATCTTTATTTTTATGTATTAATTGATTGTTAAGTTTCCAAAACGCATAAATATTAAGAACAGAGTGTCTTTGAGGCCTTCCTCTTAATTACCCGCCTCTTTGAAGACACACGCCATGCGGTCTCGAATTCACTCTGTCTCAGTCGCCATCTGTTCCCTAATTTATTATTAATCACATTAAACAGATGTGACTACAAGTGAACTGTGACCAAGGTGGGAGGTGGCACCAAAAATAAGGATAAAAGCTGCGAAGAATAACAATTTAACGCCATCAATTATGCAGAAGCGAATCGGTCTTTTTAAAGATGGTGTCCATGAGTATAGAGTTTTTTTTTCTGCTTTATGTCAGCTCATCTTTGTCTAGGTTCCTGTGAAAGCCCTCCCTGTGATTCCTTAGTGTGCTGAATTTTCTGTAATCTCATTGTGTATGGAGGGGGCTCAACGATCACTCAAAGTCGATTCACCTCCCTGGCGTGTTTAGTGAACTGGCATCTCTGCACCCAACCCACACTGCATTACACCTTGCCTTGGGGATAAACCTTCCTACTGCCAATAGGATGACTCAGCTAGACTCGTGATGTCTCGCCAAGACTGCTGACGTCAGCCCTGGCTGGCACCTACATGTCTTGCCAGTCCACTTGGCTTATTTAAGAGCGCGAAGAACATCCCTGAGGTGTACGTGGTGATCTTCCCAGCTGGCATGAAAGAGAGCAATGTCATCTAGGTCAGTGACATTAAAGCCTCCTTGGTCACACAGGACCGTGATCACTCACCTCTAAAAGTCGAACTGTTGTTGGTGCATTGGTAACTGAAGAGTCTTTGTGGGAGACGGGCTGCGGTGTCTCGATGGGTAGCCTGCAGCTGGGCAGATGTGAAGATGAGAGGGGATCTTGATAAGAGGCAATGTCTCAATTGGACTCTTTGAGTGTCCGGAAGGACCCTACAGAGACTGACAGGGTTTTGTTATTGTATTATTATGAAATACAGAATCACGTGCAGGATCACAAGAAGGTCAAGTGAAAGGGTAAGTCATCACGAGTCTGCGGAGTCAACACATTGGCGGTGGGAAGTGTCATCTCATCCAGGACAAGGCTTCAGGGTCAATTGAACCATTTGTGAAAGATCTGAAAGTGTCAGTAACATGCTTCAGTTGCGGTCTGTATGTGGATTTAGAAGGGGGTGGAATAGCAGTCTCTAGTGGTCAGCCCAGTCAAGTGAGAGGGGTTGAAGATGGGCTTGTTGATGTGATGAAGCTCAAGTTACTGCAGAATTTGTGGCTGTGCCCTGAGATGTGAGACTTAAGGTCACGAGAGCCAGAGATGCTCAGGAGGGATTCTCTCATTACCTGGTGTTATGGGACTTGGGGAAGTTTAAGTCACCAAGATAGGTTTTGGCAATGTTGAAGATAAAGATGGAAGAGCTGGGGAGGGGCACATGACGTGGAGGGCGGTGAATTTGCTGGAGGCTGGTATGAGAAATGCTGATAAGAAGGCCAAGATGAGTGCACTGGGCAGGTGAGAAGTGTAATAGAGTGTATGTGGGCAAGGTTGGTGGTTGTAACTGTCACGCTTAAACTCATTGAGGATTGAGGGTATTTACAGGTGCGATGAAGTCGTTGTGTCTGATGTGAGATGATGTGTTTCAGCGCACGGTCAGAGTTCACCAGCATGATGGCAAGGGGACAAGAGAGTCTGGTCTTCAAGTGTATACTAAGGATATTGAAAGAAATGAGGTTGAACGGAGAGTGTTTGCATGTATTGGGGAGATTGAGAAAGTGGTGTGGGATAAGGTAGCAAAGGTGCACGAAGTGCCCAGGCACATGGCTGCTTACCTTTCTGAAACAGAGGCTGTGACCCCTGGCATTTTCCAGTTAGAAAAAGGCCTATTTATGGCCAAATAAAGGATTATTCAAACTAAAAAGGCCCAAAAATGGAGGTGTCACATTAGTCACTGTTTTCCTTTTTGACCCTTCACTTTGACACCAGTTCTGGACATTCCAGGGCTCTCTATGAAAGGGAGTGCTTTAAAGCCACATGCAGGGCATTTTCCAGTCCAAACACAGCTTCCAACCAAAGAGCACCAGAAGGTGTAGCGGAAGAAGGGGAAAATCGTCAACATAGCGCTTGGATCTCAAAGGTGGTGAGAAGATGGACAGTTTCAGCTCTCTGTACTGATTACAAATCTTGTTTTTCTTGAATGCAGCTTTCTTTTTTTTTCCTTGTGGTCACATGTGGAGATTCTAAATCTAAATGTAGCTTCTAGCCAATGGGCAGCAGCAGAGCCACGTTTTCTGCTTCCCCAAACAATATCTTTCTATCTGTTTGCGGCACCACTAATGTGATGGCCATAGAGGTAGTCATTAGCCACTGTGCAGAAAATTATTTTCCTAGTACACTCTACGCTGTCCAAGGTCTTTCTCCTCTTCTACAGCTGCTGCCTCCCTGCAGAGGCTTCCAAGGGAGCCACACTATATCTTTGTCTCACAGGCATCTGTCTCTGTAAGGTCTCCAGTTGCCTTATAGTCAATGAACTGAAACTGACTTTGCAGTTCAGAATGAGCATCTAGCCCCATACGGAGACATGTAACTCTGAGGCAGCTGGACCACGCCTCTCTGATAAAGGCTTACTTTGCTTTTTTTTGTTGCAGATCTTATATAGCGCGAGCGCGACCCAAAGGTATTGGAGCGCTTTACATGAGCACCAGTTACGGTACAAAAGGACGCATTCATTTTTTGGTAGGCATGCGGAGATTAAGTGATTTGCCCAGAATCACAGGATACTGAGCCAAAACTGAGGCTCAAACCTGGTTCCCCAGCTCCAAAGTCAGCAGCTCTGGCCATGAGGCCACATCCTCTCCTCATTAGTTCCTTCCCACATGCCCCTGGCATCAGAGAAGTCTGCCGTTGAGGTCTCATCTTGGAAACACTACTGACTTAGGAAGGGGATATTCGTCTGGTGTTGGTTAGCAGTATCACCACGTTCATCTTATTCTCAAGTGAGCCGAGAGCCCATTACTGAACGCTGCCATTCCACCTTGAGAATTCCTGCCCCCCTGGATGTCCTCTCCAAGACCCCATCTTTGCCCCTAAGGCAACTGTCCGCTAGAGATTGTTTTAGGCTGGATACATCATCCAGCTGTGAAGTCCAACCAGCTCAACGTTCTGGAGCTGCACACTTCTAGGCCCTATAGCCTCTCTTACTACCATCATTCATTACTCTTAACCTCACACTACTTCCTGTTCCTTTCTGGCAATAACCCTATGTTCCATAGTCTTAGTAGTTGACATGGTATTGTGCAGATCCCTGGTTTCGTCTCATCTCCATATTGCAGGTCCTGCGCTCGCCCGCAGTCAGAGGACTTTGTCCGATCACTCCAGATTCTCTGAATCCCCAGGTAAGTAGGTTCAGCTACCTTTGGCTGCACGCCAGCGTGGAGTACCCTGTACCAAACCCCCTAGCGGCATTCCTGTACACAAGAACAGGGCGTCTCCAGGATGCGCTTACTCCTCTTCGGACAGGCCTCCCGTAGAGGGAATGGGGGGTCGGAGACTCTTGTTCATGTCCCAGCTCATTCAGAAGCCACCACCTGCTACAGGCCAAAGGTGTGGAGCTTAAGGGAAGCTAAATCCCCCACTGGACCACGTATGGGAGGACCCGCTCACAGTCTTCGAAATCCTCCGCGACGCATTAAATGAACAGAGCGCAGTGAAGGTTAGCGAGGCGGCTAATTACTGTGAATTATTACAGAATGAAAGTTCACATGAAAGAATAAGTCAGCCACTTAATTAAATGACATTTGCAGCGAAAGCCTCATTTAATGCAGATCTTCCAGCCAGACCTCAGCAGTAATAGGTTATTGCAATAGAGTTTAGATGTTATTCTGCTATTATAGATTAGTAGATCTATCACACATAGACTGTGAAAAATAAGATGTGGGCAGGTAGGTGTCCAGTCACAATATGCATCTGCTCGTATATCAACTCCACATTCCCAACTGCTAACATATCATAAAGGGACGTAGATTTGGAGCCAAGATAGTCATTCTGTACTTCCCCGTGAGTCCTTACCTTGATGATACAGCGGTAATCAATGTTGGGGAGTCGATGTTTCTGCAGATTGACATGGCTAACCTCGATACTGTGACATGCAACCTGAAGCATTAATAAAATAGTGCATTAGCATGATACCACGGATTACCTGGGATTCTATATGGGATAAAGGTTCCCTACTGGACACTATAAGGATATTGCAAATCACAGAGGAATTCCAAGACCATATAGAGGAATGAGGGTGAAGGCCGAGTTCCTTTATAGGGTTGTGGAACTCTGAGGTGACTTGCAATATCCTTATCATGTACGGCAGGAATACTTTAATCCTTATAATACATGGTTACACCATCAACCTTTCTACAAACCACTTAAATCCTTGGTCTTTCATATGAAAGAGGCAGCGTATTTGTGAACATGAATAATACAACTATATTCTCTATTGCAAAATTAAACACATCCAAAAAGATGTTATACATTTCAGGCAAAAACATATTAGAAGCAGTTTGATAGAAGTTAGTTTTAAAAACAAAGGCGCAGTAGAAACAGTCTAACTTTTCTATAATTACCCAAGGAGAGCAAAAAATAAAAACGTTGCCTATATATCTCTGTTCTTCTTGTCACTGTACACCTAGGAAAAAAGGAGCAGAAGGAAAAGCAGCGATTCGGTTTTCATCCTTTAAGCAGCAGCTTTAATTGTGCTCCCTGACCTGACCTGCTTCTCCCCTCCCAGAGCCAGCAGGCATTTGGACGTCAGAACTAGACTGTAATGAGCTGTTACAGTTGAGTTCTGACATCACTTCTGTGTATTCGGCGACAGGGTACGTCACAAGTCATCAATTATAAAGAAATGAGAGATCGGTATTAATACAACTATTGCAGAGTCCATGTGTTATATGCTGTATAAAGTCCAAGGCCATGGGTCGAGTCATTTATCTGCGCCACCTTTGAAGATAAAATGTATTCCCCCCTGCAGTCATTAGAGTTTTCAGAGTGTTTCACACATTTTTGGGTACAATCATCTTGGGAAGTGGGTCTTTTTCTGCTTTGCTCCCTAGGGTATCAATCATGCTTGCTATCGATAGCTGATTTAATTCATGGCTTGGAAAGTGAAACAAGCATTGGCAAAGCCACTTGGTCATGCCTAAGCGAGGCATTCGCTTTGTCGATGTTTTAGCCATGTGTTATGGCGGAGGATCATCGCCCCGCCTGTACACACATCAATTAAATGGTAATAAATACCATTTTACTCTGGTCGCAGGCTGGAGCTGTTACAGCGCGAGGGCAGGGGGCGGGGCTGATTCGTGCAATTGCCTAATACTGCCAAGAAACAGCCAAGCGACTGCAGCCACAGGCCCCCAGAGCGCTGGGTTAGCCCGCTCCAACCAAGCAACCGAGCTTCAGATTGGTTGGAATCAGGTTGCACAAGGGAGGAAGTAGTTCCCTTTCCTGCTGCCTGCTGGAGTCACGGCCGAGGAGAGAGAACCGGACGTGGCTCCTTGCAAGATATATGGTGAGTTTTTGGGCATTGCGCCCGCCATATTTTAATGTTGCCGGCTGCCATTGGTGCTATGGTGCGGGGGAAAGCAACAACAGAAATAGGAAGGGTGGGTGGCTGTTGGGTCAGGGTGGGTGTATGTTAATACAGAGGATCGGGTGGGGAAAAAGCATTAGTACAAGGCCAGCAGTGTCCAGGTAATAGCACATTTTTCTTGTTCTGGTGGGGGCAAGCAGCAACAGAAGAAGGGAGGGCAGAGGCAACAGAAGGCAGGTCAGAAAGAAGCACTAAGAAATGACCAGCAGAGTCCGCATTATAGCACCTTTTTATTGTGGTGCGGCAAGCAACAACAGAGGGAGGGACGAGTAACAACAGAGGGAGGATGAAGGACAGATTGGAGTTGCAAGCAAAAACAGAGGGAGGAAGGGCAGGAGGGGGCAAGCAACAATGGAGCGAGGGAGAGTAAGAGGGGGCAAGTAACAATGAAAGGAGAGAGGGAAGGAGGGGGCAAGCAACAATGGAGGGAGGGAGAGTAAAAGGGGGCAAGTAACAATGAAAGGAGGGAGGGCAGATGGGGCAAACAACAATGGAGGGAGGGAGAGTAAAAGGGGGCAAGTAACAGTGAAAGGAGGGAGGGCAGGTGGGGCAAGCAACAATGGTAAAAGAGGGCAAGTAACAATAAAAGGAGGGAGGGCAGGTGGGGCAAGCAACAATGAAGAAAGGGAGAATAAAAGGGGGCAAGGAACAGTGAAAGGAGGGAGGGCAGGAGGGGGCAAGCAACAATGGAGCGAGGGAGAGTAAGAGTGGGCAAGTAACAATGAAAGGAGGGAGGGCAGGAGGGGGCAAGCAACAATGGAGGGAGGGAGAGTAAGAGTGGGCAAGTAACAATGAAAGGAGGGAGGGCAGATGGGGCAAACAACAATGGAGGGAGGGAGAGTAAAAGGGGGCAAGTAACAGTGAAAGGAGGGAGGGCAGGTGGGGCAAGCAACAATGGTAAAAGAGGGCAAGTAACAATAAAAGGAGGGAGGGCAGGTGGGGCAAGCAAAAATGAAGAAAGGGAGAATAAAAGGGGGCAAGGAACAGTGAAAGGAGGGAGGGCAGGAGGGGGCAAGCAACAATGGAGCGAGGGAGAGTAAGAGTGGGCAAGTAACAATGAAAGGAGGGAGGGCAGGAGGGGGCAAGCAACAATGGAGGGAGGGAGAGTAAGAGTGGGCAAGTAACAATGAAAGGAGGGAGGGCAGATGGGGCAAACAACAATGGAGGGAGGGAGAGTAAAAGGGGGCAAGTAACAATGAAAGGAGAGAGGGCAGGAGGGGGCAAGCAACAATGGAGCAAGGGAGAGTAAAAGGGGGCAAGTAACAATGAAAGGAGAGAGGGCAGGAGGGGGCAAACAACAATGGCGGGAGGGAGAGTAAAAGGGGGCAAGTAACAATGAAAGGAGGGAGGGCAGGAGGAGGCAGGCAACAATGGAGGGAGGAAGAGCAAAAGGGGGCAAGTAACATTGAAAGGAGAGAGGGCAGGAGGGGGCAAACAACAATGGAGCAAGGGATAGTAAAAGGAGGCAAGGAACAGTGAAAGGAGGGAGGGCAGGTGGAGAAAGCAACAATGGAGGGAGGGAGAGTAAAAGGGGGCAAGTAACAATGAAAGGAGAGAGGGCAGGAGGGGGCAAGCAACAATGGAGGGAGGGAGAGTAAAAGGGGGCAAGTGACAATGAAAGGAGGGAGGGCAGGAGGAGGCAGGCAACAATGGAGGGAGGAAGAGTAAAAGGGGGCAAGTAACAATGAAAGGAGGGAGGGCAGGAGGGGGCAAACAACAATGGAGGGAGGGAGAGTAAAAGGGGGCAAGTAACAATGAAAGGAGGGAGGGCAGGAGGGGGCAAGCAACAATGGAGGGAGGGGGTGTAAAAGGGGGCAAGTAACAATGAAAGGAGCGAGGGCAGGAGAAGGCAAGCAACAATGGTAAAAGGGGGCAAGTAACAATAAAAGGAGGGAAGGCAGGGGGGCAAGAAACAATGGAGGGAGGTAGAGTAAAAGGGGGCAAGAAACAATGAAAGTAGGGAGGGCAGGTGGGGCAAGCAACAATGGAGGGAGGGCAGGCAGTTGGGTGCAAGAAGATTGGCGGCAAAGGGGAAGAAGTACACGAGGGAGCCTGATGAAAAATAGGCACTCTGGCAGCGTGCTTAATCTTAAATAAAAGTATCACCTACAAAAATGGGCACTGGAAGGACACTTATCCCACTTGGGAAGGACAATCACATAAACAGGAAGGAATCTATGGTAGCTGACCAATAAGAAACAAGCAAATCAGAGTGACACTGAAGCCAACTAATGGTAAACAATGGGTGGGCTCTAACCAGAGCTTACACTGTCTAAGTGAGTTCTAAAAAAAGGGATGCGATTTCCCAGTCTACCTTAAAGAGATGCGCGTGTGCTTTTACTACTTATCGTAATCAGCATTTGTGTTGTTAGTACAAATATTTTTAGTATTAATATAATTACTACAACTGATAGTAGCAAGTCAACAACAGTAACAACAAAAGCAAACATAAACATTGTCTAGATTAGTTTGCACAATGTGCAGCGTTTTCCCAGGGTCCTGCGACCCTCCTCTCCTCTCCTCCTTTCTAGCATTTAGAGAGCAGAGGATACACTGGGATAATCTCCAATCAGACATTTTCCATCTTCCTTGCGGGGTACCACAGGGATCGGCTTTATCACCGACCCTATTCAACATCTATCTCATCCGTTGGCCAGACTCGTCAGAAAGCATGGTTTCACTCTGGTCTCGTACGCGGATGACTCTGAGATTGTCATATCCGTATCACAAAAACCGGAGGTTACAGCCATCAGCTTCCATAACTGCTTGACTGACATCCTGAGTTGGATGAATCAAAACTTTCTTAAACTTAACACGGATAAAACGGAGGTTATGGAGTTTGGTGAGGGCCGAACCCTGTGGAATCAAACATGGTGGCCAACGGGGGCGGGTGAGTGTCCCTGCCCGTCAACTAAGGCCGGGAATCTAGGAGTGGTTCTCAACAATCAGCAAAACTTTGCAGGCCAGGTCAATCGCCTGGCATCCTCCTGTTTCTTCCTACTGAAGATCGTACGCAGGATCCTGCCTTTCATTCCACAGGAACTCAGGAAAACTGTCGTAGGGGCTCTCATTCTTTCCAAAATAGACTATTGCAATGACTATGCCTGGGCATTGACAAGGCGCAGATGGCCAAACTACAATCTTTACAAAACGCCTCTGCGCGACTATTACTAAACATTCATAAAGGACATCCGCTAGTATCAGGCTACTACACTGGATGCAAAGCTCAACAACAAGTGGAATTCAAGGCCCTCTGTCTAGTTCACAAGGCTTTGTATGGAGGGGGCGCCCTGGATATGCAGAAACTGTTCCTCTGGCATTCGGCCACTAGAAATCTTAGGTCCACTAACATAGGTCTGGTTCAGATTCCTAAAATACGCAGAGCAAGATGGGGAGGCAAGAGTCTATCCCATTGTGCAGGTAAAGTGTGGAACAAGTTGCCGGTCGCCATGAGGTTACAGCCAAATGCAGCATTTCAGGAGAATGGTCAAAACCCGGTTGTTTCCCTCCAACTAAGTTCACGTCTGAACTGAGCAGCTCACCTCCTCAGCACCAAGACACCGCGGCAATCGAGCGCTTTATAAATATATTTTACTTTTACCTACTTTGCTGCAGCAGTCCTTGGTCAGCGGTCACTCTCTGTGGTGGGCGCTCTTTATATGATTGGTGCCAGGAGTCCTCTGGTATTACACCAGTCCAGTTTTATATGATTGGTGCCAGGAGTCCTCTGTTACTGCACCAGTCCAGTTGGATTACTCTTTTCTACCCTTGAACTCCTGAGAGTAACGAATCGGCCGTCACTAATGGCGGTGGTAGAGGGTTCGGAACTCAGATGCTGTGCAACACAAGTATTCCTTTAAAAAGAAAAGGTCTTACGTACACGAAATGTAGGGCTGTCAAAACAGGGATATTCAATCAATCCATCAATCAATCAGGTGTCTTATAAAGCGCAACTACTCACCCGTAAGGGTTTTCAAGGCGCTGATTCACAAAATACTAGAAGTACTATAACCTTCTGGGGCCTGAAAACAACCCCACACAATTGTACTGTAGTATGATGCTGTTCTGAAACAGCATTGAACCCTATGACCCATGCATTTCCCAGGGATACTCACTGCATGTCCCGCAGGCCACTTGCCACCCCCCTGCCCAGACCGTTCCGTTTGACCCCCCTGATTGGAGGTAGCCCTCTGCGGGTGGTGTTTCTGACCTGACTACCCACAGAGAGGCAAGGACAGGCTGTATGTAGCGCCTCGAGCCCCCCCGGGCAGAATGTCTCTCACTGTGAGCAAGAGGAGCGCAGAGGTGCTTCTGGGAGGAAGCAAAAATTAATCGCATGGTGAAGAGGATTAAGGAGCTGCACCAAAGAAGTGTCCTGTCTAAGAAAGGTTCAGGAACCCTGACAGCTCAACTGCATGTTACCTACGGTGTTTCCTTGCTCAGAGACAGGTGCGGTTCAAGAGGTCATTATCTGTCAACTCTCCACTAATTAGCGATGAAGGAATGGGTATATCATAATTAAGTATGAAAGAAAACGGTGAGAGAAGGGGGCACTGCTGGTAAACACACTACGGTACAAAAGGGGGTGGTGATGGACGGAGCATCAGAACCAATCAAACACTCACAACCAGTCAACAGATCTGGGTTTGATCCATCACCTTTCTTTAGCCCACTCTGCCACCCCAGTTCAGACATGGCCATATGCAAATCAGTCTGACCCTGTGCCTCATGGGAACAGTCCAGCCCGAACTGCCAAGCCATGCCTTCTCTGGACCGGAAACAAGCTTCCTAGGACCGGTTTCTGGCATTTCAGCCGTCTTCAGCCAGGCTTGCTTGAATCTAGTGGCAAAGTGAGCAAGGGACTCACATCTGAGCATTCCCTGCCAAATTATGGCGAACAAAGCGGTACCGGAAATGCCAGAAACCGGTCCTAGGATGCTTGTTTCCGGTCCAGGGAAGGCATGGCTTGGCAGTTCGGGCTGGACTGTTCCCATGAGGCACAGGGTCAGACTGATTTGCATATGGCCATGTCTGAACTGGGGTGGCAGAGTGGGTTAAATAACGGTGATGGATCAAACCCAGATCTGTTGACTGAGTGTGAGTGTTTGATTGGTTCTGATGCTCCGTCCATCGCCACCCCCTTTTGTACCGCTTTGTTCGCCATAAGTTGGCAGGGTATGCTCAGACGTGAGTCCCTTGCTCACTTTGCCACTGGATTCAAGCAAGCCTGGCTGAAGATGGCTGAAATGCCAGAAACCGGTCCTAGGATGCTTGTTTCCGGTCCAGGGAAGGCATGGCTTGGGAGTTCGGGCTGGACTGTTCCCATGAGGCACAGGGTCAGACTGATTTGCATATGGCCATGTCTGAACTGGGGTGGCAGAGTGGGTTAAATAACGGTGATGGATCAAACCCAGATCTGTTGACTGAGTGTGAGTGTTTGAATGGTTCTGATGCTCCGTCCATCGCCACCCCCTTTTGTACCGCTTTGTTCGCCATAAGTTGGCAGGGTATGCTCAGACGTGAGTCCCTTGCTCACTTTGCCACTGGATTCAAGCAAGCCTGGCTGAAGATGGCTGAAATGCCAGAAACCGGTCCTAGGATGCTTGTTTCCGGTCCAGGGAAGGCATGGCTTGGCAGTTCGGGCTGGACTGTTCCCATGAGGCACAGGGTCAGACTGATTTGCATATGGCCATGTCTGAACTGGGGTGGCAGAGTGGCTTAAATAACGGTGATGGATCAAACCCAGATCTGTTGACTGAGTGTGAGTGTTTGATTGGTTCTGATGCTCTGTCCATCGCCACCCCCTTTTGTACCGCTTTGTTCGCCATAAGTTGGCAGGGTATGCTCAGACGTGAGTCCCTTGCTCACTTTGCCACTGGATTCAAGCAAGCCTGGCTGAAGATGGCTGAAATGCCAGAAACCGGTCCTAGGATGCTTGTTTCCGGTCCAGGGAAGGCATGGCTTGGCAGTTCGGGCTGGACTATTCCCATGAGGCACAGGGTCAGACTGATTTGCATATGGCCATGTCTGAACTGGGGTGGCAGAGTGGGTTAAATAACGGTGATGGATCAAACCCAGATCTGTTGACTGAGTGTGAGTGTTTGATTGGTTCTGATGCTCCGTCCATCGCCACCCCCTTTTGTACCGCTTTGTTCGCCATAAGTTGGCAGGGTATGCTCAGACGTGAGTCCCTTGCTCACTTGTTAAATGGTAACGGCAGTTTCAATCGATAACCTTTCAAGTATTTGCCCGGCGGTAATCGCCTCTCATACCACTCGATAATTTACCAATGAAAGAGGCAGGCGCCGGAGACTGGAAGGCAGGAAACAAAGTTTTATTCCGTCGGAGCAGAACACATCAGATCAGACAGCAAGGTATCGTCACGAGGTTCTCTAACTGCATCTCTGAGACCTGGTCTCTTATACACAGGTTTATTGCTTTATTACACATAGTACATTCTTGAGATTCCCTTGATGTATGAGAGAACATCCCCTGAAGCCCCGGCTCAGATCCGATCCCACACATAGCTACAGTAGAAGTCCCCGCCTTACCCGCAGTAGGAGATGGCTATCGCGCAGCAGGGTATTCCGCCAATTCCCGGGGGTGTGTGTGACCGGTCGGGTCTCAGGGGGTAGGGGCTTTGATCTACTGTAATCCCTTTGATGTGGGGTGTTTCCCTTACAGTAGGGGCAATAAACTGCATCCGCAGGGCTAGGTGATGGCCTGGGACCAGTTCGGACAATGGGGCGCAGAGGAAGGGGGTTATCAAAGGAGAGGCATGACCATGTATGGGATGTCGGTCGGATGTGGTTCCGTAGCAGGGTCGCGCAGAAGGAGAGGGTTTATGGCCCGTGTATGAGAGAGCGGGGGCGGCCGGCGCGCGGGGGATGCTCGCAGCGCCAGGGGAAAGCGCTGGCGATCGAGAATGAGCGGGGAGAGAGTGGGGTGCCTAAAATGGCGGCTGTGCATTCGCTGTGCGTGGCGCTGGGGAGAGGCAAGATGGCGCAGATAATGTTCAGTTTGCAAGCTAAATTTCCACAGTCCTCCCTTTTAACATATCTCGCCAGCTTGCCTAATTCGGATCTATCCCCATAATACTCCGAACTTCCACCTCATACAGAGCTTTCATTCGCTCTGTTTCAAAGTCCAAAGTCTTAGGGCAGATGCAGTTCATAAAAAGCGAACATAAAGGTGGCAGACACTGAATCCCCAAGCAACATCCACATAGTATCACAATTGGTATGAGGATAAATGAAAACAGCCTCCATCCCCAACTTTTAATAGTGTCCCAAAACCAACTCCCCAGTGACCATTCTCCTTGCTCTTGATGGACCTCTGCGGACAGTCTGTGGAGGTGTTCAATTGCTTTGTAGACTGAGGGTGAGTTATCCGGTACGTAGGTACAACAGCTGGACCCAATGATGCGGCATGCTCCTCCACGATCAGCCAGAACCACATCTAGAACAAGGCGGTTCTGAAGAGCCACCAGGCGGACGGCCTGAAGCTCAGCGGTGTTGTTGGCGAGGGCGCCAGCTGTAATGTTCATCGCCGTTTCGACTGCCTGGGTTAAGTGGCGGATGGCACGGCTGTTTGCCATTGGACCCCAGAGTGGAACGAGGCCCTTCACTGCGTCCATGAACTGTGCTCCAGCGGAGTCGGCTTGCACAATGTCTTTGGCCCGCTTCTGTCGGTGATGGTTTGCTGGAGCCACATATGTCGGAGGAAGGACAAAGGCGATGTAGCAGGTGCCTCCCCAACCTTTCGGAAGCCAGGTGTAGGCCTTAGTACCACAGACGAAGTACATATTCGGGGAGGCAACAAAGGAGGGCGGGTCAACTGAGTCCAATGTTCGGGTGATGAGGCAGGAGCTGTGGCCCACCAGCTGCGCCCCCAGGCCTTCGAGGCACACAAATCCAGTGATGTTGATGACGGACAGGGCCACTGTTAGGGTGGCGGCCGTCCGTTTCCGGAGGTAAGAGAAGGTGGGTCTGGCTGGGTTGTTGAACACTTGCATTTCAACTCGTTCTTTGGCAGGGATGTCCATGTGAAAGGAAGTGTTCGATCTCAAAGGGCAGAAGAGGGCAGAAGTTCTTCCAGTTTTGTTCAGCCAGAACCCATGGTAGAAGCGTGACATGGTTCTGCCGGAAGTGGCATTGTCCTTGTAGCTTTCTTGCAGGAGGATTAGCCAGGCGAGGCAGGAACCATGGACAGAAAAAGGTAAAGGGATGAAAGGGATAGAGTGTCCAGTGGCATGTGGTAGCAATCCACAGATCCAGCAATTAGTGGCGTTGGCAGCAAGATTGTGTTGGTGGAGCAACTGCACAAAAGAGTTATTCCAGAACTCCTTACGCCTTTCTCGGAGTTGGGGTGAAAGTGAGATCAGATGGTGTTCTTTCGTGGTGGTAGGTTGAACGGTGGTCACGAATATCTTATGAGCGGGTGTGCCCTCCTCCATGATCCAGAAGGTGACCACGAGAAGAAGGCAAAAGAGAAGGGTAATGAAAAGTGTAATAGTCTTTAAGCTGTGCATTCGGTCAGTCTTTGGGTTTTTGTAGTGGATCTTCGGACGTCCGGTTGCTTCCATCATCTTCATGTCGGGCGCTTCCATCACCTTCAAGAGACTCGGTAGCGGGCAGAACCACAGACTTCGTTTAGTTTCTCTCCTGGTGGCCTTTGAGGTGACTAGGCTACCGCTCTGAGATTTCCACTTAGCCTGTGGTCTGCTTAGCCGAAGTTCTCTCCTTTCGTCGCAAGT
This sequence comes from Triturus cristatus, assembly GCF_964204655.1. Classification (NCBI taxonomy): domain Eukaryota; kingdom Metazoa; phylum Chordata; class Amphibia; order Caudata; family Salamandridae; genus Triturus; species Triturus cristatus. The sequence goes on from NC_140591.1 coordinate 85,854,399, forward strand.
TATACCCTTCCTTGGATGGCACGGTGGGATCAGGATATCTTACTAACTCGAGTGTCTCTGTATCTGGGCAGCGGCTCAGGGATGGTCGGTCTTTGTCCAGGAGTTCTTCTTGGGCGGTGATGTTGTCCGTGGTTGTCAGGGTCGGTGATACCTTCTTGCAGTGGTGTGCATGCAGCCAATTGCGTTTCCCTTCCACTCGAAGAGCTGTTCGGGTGGTGATCAGGACTTGCAGGGGGCCCGTCCACCGGGGCTCCAGACTCTTGGTGCGCTGGAAGTTACGCACTAAGACGAAGTCACCGGGTTGGATGTCGTGTCCGGGGCCCCTGGAAACATCGGGAATGGCGTGCAGTACCTGCTGATGGATGACAGACAACGTTTTAGTTAGGTTATACAAATAGTCAGACATGAGGACGTCCGGGACGTCGTGGATGGATGTTGGTTTTGGTGCAGTCCAAAGGATCATGGGCCGCCCGAAGACGACCTCGTAGGGGGTTAAGTGGTGCTTGGTGGGGGTGGAACGCATTGATAGCAATGCTAGTGGGAGAGCGTCTGGCCATCTTAGTCCTGTGGTGGCGACTATTTTTGCTATCTTAAGCTTCAATGTGGCATTGTGTCGCTCAACCAGGCCTGCAGATTGGGGATGGAAGACCGCATGGAATTTCTGTTTTACACCCAACCCTTTTAAGATGAGTTGGATAACTTCGGCTACGAAGTGGGGGCCGTTGTCGCTCCACAAAATTCGACAAAGGCCGTATCGGGGGAAGAATTCCTTCAGTAGTACTTTTGCAGTAGTCATAGCGGTGTTGTCGTGGGTTGGATAGGCTTCCACCCACTTGCTGAAGGCACACACAACGACAAGTACGTACTTCAAACCTTGGCACCTTTCTAACTGGACATAGTCCATTTGTAGGACTTCAAAAGGGTGATTGGGGACCCCGAACCCTCCCCGGGGTACAGCAGTTCCTTTCCCAGGGTTGTGTTGGAGGCATACTAGGCATTGTTGGACCAGACGTTTGGCTGAGTCTGGGATCTTGTCGTTGTGCCAGACTTTGGAGACGAGTTCGATCATGGGGGCAGACCCTATGTGTGCGGGGGAGTGTGCCATGGTCAGCATGGGGATCAAGTATGAGTCTGGTAGCAACCATTTGTTCGAGTCTTTAGTCCGCCAGCAACCATCATCGTCCTTCAATCCCACCTGTGCCCATTCAGTTAACTTGTGTGGTGTACTGGCTAATTGGATGTCCCTAATCGTTTCCCTAGCATCCTTCCATTTCTCAACTTGTGACCTGGTCACGTACATACGGGTCGTGGACCTATTCTCGGCTGTGGTTCGGGCAGTAATGTCAGCTAGTGCATTTCCCTGTCCTATAATGTCTGTCACTTTCTTGTGTGCTTGGCATTTGATCACAGCCAGCCGTGTGGGGAGGAGGACCGCTTCGGTCAGGGCAGAGACTAGATCTCCATGCAGGATGGGTGTGCCATGAGAAGTCAAGAATCCCCTCTCTTTCCATAAGAGCCCAAAGTGGTGAACTACCCCGAAGGCGTACTGACTGTCTGTGTAGATGTTTGCGGTTGTCCCTGCTGCCAGGATGCAGGCTCGTGTGAGAGCAATTAGTTCCGCCGCCTGTGCGGATCGCTGTGTGATGCGGGCTGTCTCAACAACTGTTCGGGCTGTGGTGACTGCATAGGCAGCTGAGGTGGTGCCATCGGGGAGCTTGATGCATGAGCCATCCACCCACAGTTCTCCGTCAGGGTCCGGGAAGGCAGTATCTCGGAGGTCGACCCTACTCTTGGTCTGTTCGTCGGTGAGGGTCACACAGTCGTGTATAGGGGACGCATTGGGATCAGTGTCAGGGAGAGGTAGTAGAGTAGCTGGATTCAGAGTGGTGCATCGTTTCAATGTGATGTGGGGTGCAAGCAGAGTCAGTTCGTAACCGGTCAGTCGTGCGCTAGTCAGGTGTTGAGTCTTGGTTTGGTTCAGGAGGGTGTCAACCGCATGGGGTACCAATACTGTGAGGGGGTTTGAGAGTACGATCCCCTCGCTTTGCCGGATAGAGATAGCCGCGGCGGCTACTGCTCGAAGGCATGCGGGCAAAGCTCTGGCTACAGGGTCAAGAGTGGCAGAGAAGTAGGCACAAGGGCGTTGTTTAGGGCCTATGGACTGGGTTAGGACAGACAACGCACATCCCTCCCTTTCGTGGGTGTAGAGGGAGAAAGGTTTAGTGTAGTCTGGGGTTCCTAGGACTGGGGCCGAACAGAGGGCGTCTCGTAATTCTTTGAAGGAGGATTGACATTCGGGTGTCCAGGGGAGGGGGAAGGGGACATCTTTAGCCAGCAGGGAAAGCAGAGGTTTTACGATAAGACTGAAGTTTGGCAACCATTGTCGACAAAAGGAGGTGAGGCCTACTAGGGACCGCACTTGCTTCTGAGTTTTGGGAACAGGGGTTTCTAGGATGGTCTGAATTCGGTCAGGGGTAAGTTTCCTCCCGTCTTTGGATAGTAGGTGGCCTAGATACGTTACTTGGGGCTGGCAGAATTGCAATTTCTTTCTGGAGACCTTGTGACCGTTCTCCGCAAGGAAGCGGAGGAGGTGAATGGTGGCTGTGACGGCAAGTGGAGTGGTGTCGGCCGCCAAAAGAATGTCATCGACGTACTGTATCAACACCACTCCATCGGGTAGTTGGACTGCATCTAGCTGCCTCTTGAGGGCTTGGCTATAAATACTGGGGCTCTCAGTGTAGCCTTGGGGTGCCCTGCAGAATCTGTACGAACGGGCTTTTAAAGTGAAGCCGAACAGGTAGCGGCTGTCTGGGTGGATGGGGATGGAAAAGAATGCGTTTTTGAGATCAATAACAGTAAAGGTGGTGGCAGTGGATGGAATCAGGGTGAGGATGGTGGTGATGTCTGAGACCACGGGGTACTGGGGTATGACTACTTTGTTAACCTCTCGCAAATCAACAATGAAACGGTAGGCTTTCTCATCTCCCTCGCCTTGCTTCTTTACAATGGGTAGGATAGGGCTGTTACAAACATTACTGACTACTTCCTCTACCACTCCTGCCTCGACTAGGGACTCGATGATTTCCACCAATGCCTTCTCGCCTTCGGGTGATATCCGATACTGTGGAAGCTTTGGGAGCACTGCGTCCGGTCGGACGGTTATGTGTACTGGGTCAATCACCATGCGCCCTACATCTGAGTCGGTTTTAGCCCATAGATGTGAAGGTAATGTGTCGAGTAGGGACATGTCAGCATCGGTTATAGAGAGCATACGCCGTGTGTGACAGGGTCTGGACAGATCTGGGTTATCGTGTAGGATGACTCGGACTCCGTCTGGGGAGCATCTGATGGTAGCTCGAAAATGTTTTAGCAAATCAAGTCCCATAATAGCATCGGGGGTGTTGGAGGAGAGCAGAAAGGTCGTGTCAGTGGTGTTATCTTCTAAGTCAAAGGAGATTGGTGCTGATAAGGGGTTAGTGGAGGGCGTTCCATCGAAGCCTATTGAGGTTACATGTGAGCCAGACAAGGGTGCCCTAGGGATCAGTCGTTTGGATAACGCACTACGTGTCGCCCCAGTGTCTACCAGGAATGGAGATTTTGTGCCCAAGACCTTAGCAGTGACGTAAGGACCTTGCTGGTCAATACGGAGTTCGACTGGATCCCTCCCTTGCCCCTGGCGGTCCTATGCGAAGTCATGGGTGCTTTCGTAGTCGGACTGCTGACACTGGTTTTGTCGGGGGCGATCAAAGGTGTTTGGTCTGCCTGGCCTGACGTTGATTGCGTCGTTCGTGTGCCCTCGTCCCTGTCCTCTATTTCTGGGGTCATATGCTGTGTCTCTGGGATCCCTATTTTTGTTCAGTTCCAGAAGGACCGGGCACTGGGATTTCCAGTGTCCGAACCCTCTACAGAACGCACATTGGTTCCCATCTAAGTCTCTCCGTCCGTTGTAGGGTGCAGGTGTATGGTCTCTAGGGGGTAGCTTTCTAGGGGCGGTTGGTTGGTAATTCTCTTTCGGGGGTTCCCTTCCTATGGTCACCCCTTGCAACTGTGCTATCATTACCCTCTCCTTTAGTTCCTTTTTCTTCTTCTCTGACGCCCTATCGTTCTCGTTTTTCTGGTTTTCGTAGTATTGGGCCATCTGGAGAATTGCTGCGGGTTTGGAGGCTGCCCAACTACTCTCGCTGGTCTGTAGCTTCTGGGAAACTTCTTGTGACAGACCCTTCACATAATTCTGGACAAAGAGGTGATGTCCGGTTGCAGTGGTCATGTCCTGGCCACTATAATCGGAAAACACCGTCTCGAATCGGGAGAAGTATTCAGAAACATCCTCCTGGGGTTTCTGGCGGCAAGCCGTCACTATTGACCAATCTACCTTTCTTTCCGGGATTAGAGTCTTCAACTTAAGTACAATCTTGTCTGGGAGCTCTAATATGGCTTTCGGGGGTTTCTGTCCCGGTTCTCGCTGTTTATCTATGGTATCGAGTTGTACCCAGGTATATCCGAACGGCTCAGCGTGGTCAACTTTCCGGATTTGCTTCCACACATCAGCCGGCCGACATAGCCCAAAGAACAAGTCGATATCTGCTAAAGTCATTATCGTAGAACCTAAGGCTGTACCCAGTTCAGTGTAGAAGGCAGTCGGGTTCTTTCTCAAGTCGGGTAGAGTTTTTCTAAAGGTCAAAATATCTTGCCGGTCCCACGGCTGGTAGACCCAGTTATATACAACCCTTCCCTTCGCATCTTGGTGGTTGATGTCGTCATGTGTTCCCTGACCTCGTGGGGGGACCCAGTAGGGGGCAGCTTCTTTGATGGGCATCATGGCATCAGCCCTTCCTTCCTGGGGCTTAGTCGCTATGGGGGTTTCTGCTTTGGTGGTCTGTCTATGTTCTTTAAGGTGTCGGTAGACCTCGAGTGTACGAGTGAAGAGGTTCGTCACATCGCCCTCTCTTTCTTCTCCGATGTCTACCTTCCTATATAGGGCCGCTAAGCCTTCGGGACCTTTATCGTGGTATCTATCCTCATATGCATTCAGGGCGTGATAACAGAGCCGTACGACAAAGTGTCGTCTGCGGCTGTCGGCATACGAGTTATACACGTCTGTTATATACTCCTCATTTTCTTTTCGCTCCACTAGTGTCTTTACTATTTTGTCGATTCCTGCTCGTTCGTCATTTGTTAGTCGATTCATTCTGGTGGACTCCTTCTGTCTCATTTCAGGGTCATCTAACGTTATAGCCGACGTTGGGTTCAGTACAAGAGGCCCAGCTGGCGCGGAGGCGGTGAGGACCGAGGCCCCTGTACTGCTTTCGTTCGTGTTTGGGGGTTGTGGGTGTTGCACTATTGATTGGGAGGGTGCGTATGGAGGGGGCATGTAAATGATCGGGGGACCTAATAGTAATTCATCATTCGTTCGCTGTTTGGAGGATAACTCAGGGTAGAGCAAAGAAGGGGTCCTAACAGCGTACTGGCCTGATGTTTCGGGCTCCTGTCTTAGTTTAGTTTCCCTTCTCTCCTTTATTTCTTCTTCTAACTTTCTAGCGGCAAGGTGAGCTGCTTTTCGTAATTCCTTTTCTGCTTTTACTTCTTCCCTCTTTTTCCGTTGCGTTGCTTCTTTGCGCCACATGCCGATGCTGTCAAGCATAGTAGGCGTCGTCTTATTGCTACGCAGAGCTATTTCTAGCACTTCTATTTTATGGTCGTCGAAGGATCCCATCAGTGGCCACTGACTCTCGGGGTCCTTCTTGGTATATTTATGCCACAGCTTGCTATAAGCTACGGCGACTAGTCCATATTTAGTGAACATGTCCTTATTAGGGGTGCCTTCCAGTGGGGCCGGATGGTCCACCTCTAATAAGCGGTCCGGGCAGAACCAACTACCAATCAGTGGGGAGAAGATAGGCATGACGGGTTTCAACGGGGACAAAAGTCAGCACTACCTATCTTTTCACTGCTTGCAAAGACTAGACAGAATATCTCTATTCCTCGTTATTTGTAAGCAGAGAATACCTCCAAAGAACCAATATCGAACAACTAGTGTTCGGACAATCAATCAATCAATCAATGGGGAGATAAAGATAGGCATGACGGGTTTCAACGGGGACAAAAGTCAGCATTACCTACCCTTCACTATTTGCAAAGACTAGACAGAATATTTCTATTCTACGTTATTTGCAAACAGAGAATATCTCAAAGAGCACTATTCTTCAAAACAATCAATGTTCGGACAATCAATCAGTGGGGAGATAAAGATAGGCACGACGGGTTTCAACGGGGACAAAAGTCTGCGTTACCTACCATTCACTATCTGCAAAGGGAGAGAGAGAGAGTATTTCTACTCCTCCCCGTTTGTAGACAGCGAATATCTCAAAGAAAACAATCAATGAGCACAATCAATGAGCAATACTAGTATTCCAAAGCTTCAAACAATCAATCAATTATTTCGCAATTTGTCGTGTATCACGACCTTACCCGGACCGCGTGGACAGTTTCTCGTCTTCCGCCTCCAGCGCCCGATCGTCCTCTACTCTCCGTATTTGCCGCGGCACTCCTGATGGTTCCCAGTCAGGACCGTAGGTCACTCGAGAGAGGTTTGCTCGGAACCAGTGAAGTTCGGATGATCGGCTGCCAGACGAGGGTATATTGGGCAGGAGCTCTCCCGATCGTTGCAGTCGTTCACTCTGTCGTCGGGACCTCTCCCACTGGATCCACGTGTCGCTGATGGGCCCCACGTTTGGGACGCCAATTGTTAAATGGTAACGGCAGTTTCAATCGATAACCTTTCAAGTATTTGCCCGGCGGTAATCGCCTCTCATACCACTCGATAATTTACCAATGAAAGAGGCAGGCGCCGGAGACTGGAAGGCAGGAAACAAAGTTTTATTCCGTCGGAGCAGAACACATCAGATCAGACAGCAAGGTATCGTCACGAGGTGCTCTAACTGCATCTCTGAGACCTGGTCTCTTATACACAGGTTTATTGCTTTATTACACATAGTACATTCTTGAGATTCCCTTGATGTATGAGAGAACATCCCCTGAAGCCCCGGCTCAGATCCGATCCCACACATAGCTACAGTAGAAGTCCCCGCCTTACCCGCAGTAGGAGATGGCTATCGCGCAGCAGGGTATTCCGCCAATTCCCGGGGGTGTGTGTGACCGGTCGGGTCTCAGGGGGTAGGGGCTTTGATCTACTGTAATCCCTTTGATGTGGGGTGTTTCCCTTACAGTAGGGGCAATAAACTGCATCCGCAGGGCTAGGTGATGGCCTGGGACCAGTTCGGACAATGGGGCGCAGAGGAAGGGGGTTATCAAAGGAGAGGCATGACCATGTATGGGATGTCGGTCGGATGTGGTTCCGTAGCAGGGTCGCGCAGAAGGAGAGGGTTTATGGCCCGTGTATGAGAGAGCGGGGGCGGCCGGCGCGCGGGGGATGCTCGCAGCGCCAGGGGAAAGCGCTGGCGATCGAGAATGAGCGGGGAGAGAGTGGGGTGCCTAAAATGGCGGCTGTGCATTCGCTGTGCGTGGCGCTGGGGAGAGGCAAGATGGCGCAGATAATGTTCAGTTTGCAAGCTAAATTTCCACACACTTTGCCACTGGATTCAAGCAAGCCTGGATGAAGATGGCTGAAATGCCAGAAACCGGTCCTAGGATGCTTGTTTCCGGTCCAGGGAAGGCATGGCTTGGCAGTTCGGGCTGGACTGTTCTCATGAGGCACAGGGTCAGACTGATTTGCATATGGCCATGTCTGAACTGGAGTGGCAGAGTGGGTTAAATAACGGTGATGGATCAAACCCAAATCTGTTGACTGAGTGTGAGTGTTTGATTGGTTCTGATGCTCCGTCCATCGCCACCCCCTTTTGTACCGCTTTGTTCGCCATAAGTTGGCAGGGTATGCTCAGACGTGAGTCCCTTGCTCACTTTGCCACTGGATTCAAGCAAGCCTGGCTGAAGATGGCTGAAATGCCAGAAACCGGTCCTAGGATGCTTGTTTCCGGTCCAGGGAAGGCATGGCTTGGCAGTTCGGGCTGGACTGTTCCCATGAGGCACAGGGTCAGACTGATTGCATATGGCCATGTCTAAACTGGGGTGGCAAAGTGGGTTAAATAACGGTGATGGATCAAACCCAGATCTGTTGACTGAGTGTGAGTGTTTGATTGGTTCTGATGCTCCGTCCATCGCCACCCCCTTTTGTACCGCTTTGTTCGCCATAAGTTGGCAGGGTATGCTCAGACGTGAGTCCCTTGCTCACTTTGCCACTGGATTCAAGCAAGCCTGGCTGAAGATGGCTGAAATGCCAGAAACCGGTCCTAGGATGCTTGTTTCCGGTCCAGGGAAGGCATGGCTTGGCAGTTTGGGCTGGACTGTTCCCATGAGGCACAGGGTCAGACTGATTTGCATATGGCCATGTCTGAACTGGGGTGGCAGAGTGGGTTAAATAACGGTGATGGATCAAACCCAGATCTGTTGACTGAGTGCGAGTGTTTGATTGGTTCTGATGCTCCGTCCATCGCCACCCCCTTTTGTACCGCTTTGTTCGCCATAAGTTGGCAGGGTATGCTCAGACGTGAGTCCCTTGCTCACTTTGCCACTGGATTCAAGCAAGCCTGGCTGAAGATGGCTGAAATGCCAGAAACCGGTCCTAGGATGCTTGTTTCCGGTCCAGGGAAGGCATGGCTTGGCAGTTCGGGCTGGACTGTTCCCATGAGGCACAGGGTCAGACTGATTTGCATATGGCCATGTCTGAACTGGGGTGGCAGAGTGGGTTAAATAACGGTGATGGATCAAACCCAGATCTGTTGACTGAGTGTGAGTGTTTGATTGGTTCTGATGCTCCGTCCATCGCCACCCCCTTTTGTACCGCTTTGTTCGCCATAAGTTGGCAGGGTATGCTCAGACGTGAGTCCCTTGTTCACTTTGCCACTGGATTCAAGCAAGCCTGGCTGAAGATGGCTGAAATGCCAGAAACCGGTCCTAGGATGCTTGTTTCCGGTCCAGGGAAGGCATGGCTTGGCAGTTCGGGCAGGACTGTTCCCATGAGGCACAGGGTCAGACTGATTGCATATGGCCATGTCTGAACTGGGGTGGCAAAGTGGGTTAAATAACGGTGATGGATCAAACCCAGATCTGTTGACTGAGTGTGAGTGTTTGATTGGTTCTGATGCTCCGTCCATCGCCACCCCCTTTTGTACCACTTTGTTCGCCATAAGTTGGCAGGGTATGCTCAGACGTGAGTCCCTTGCTCACTTTGCCACTGGATTCAAGCAAGCCTGGCTGAAGATGGCTGAAATGCCAGAAACCGGTCCTAGGATGCTTGTTTCCGGTCCAGGGAAGGCATGGCTTGGCAGTTTGGGCTGGACTGTTCCCATGAGGCACAGGGTCAGACTGATTTGCATATGGCCATGTCTGAACTGGGGTGGCAGAGTGGGTTAAATAACGGTGATGGATCAAACCCAGATCTGTTGACTGAGTGTGAGTGTTTGATTGGTTCTGATGCTCCGTCCATCGCCACCCCCTTTTGTACCGCTTTGTTCGCCATAAGTTGGCAGGGTATGCTCAGACGTGAGTCCCTTGCTCACTTTGCCACTGGATTCAAGCAAGCCTGGCTGAAGATGGCTGAAATGCCAGAAACCGGTCCTAGGATGCTTGTTTCCGGTCCAGGGAAGGCATGGCTTGGCAGTTCGGGCTGGACTGTTCCCATGAGGCACAGGGTCAGACTGATTTGCATATGGCCATGTCTGAACTGGGGTGGCAGAGTGGGTTAAATAACGGTGATGGATCAAACCCAGATCTGTTGACTGAGTGTGAGTGTTTGATTGGTTCTGATGCTCCGTCCATCGCCACCCCCTTTTGTACCGCTTTGTTCGCCATAAGTTGGCAGGGTATGCTCAGACGTGAGTCCCTTGCTCACTTTGCCACTGGATTCAAGCAAGCCTGGCTGAAAGATGGCTGAAATGCCAGAAACCGGTCCTTGGATGCTTGTTTCCGGTCCAGGGAAGGCATGGCTTGGCAGTTCGGGCTGGACTGTTCCCATGAGGCACAGGGTCAGACTGATTTGCATATGGCCATGTCTGAACTGGGGTGGCAGAGTGGGTTAAATAACGGTGATGGATCAAACCCAGATCTGTTGACTGAGTGTGAGTGTTTGATTGGTTCTGATGCTCCGTCCATCGCCACCCCCTTTTGTACCGCTTTGTTCTCCATAAGTTGGCAGGGTATGCTCAGACGTGAGTCCCTTGCTCACTTTGCCACTGGATTCAAGCAAGCCTGGCTGAAGATGGCTGAAATGCCAGAAACCAGTCCTAGGATGCTTGTTTCCGGTCCAGGGAAGGCATGGCTTGGCAGTTCGGGCTGGACTGTTCCCATGAGGCACAGGGACAGACTGATTTGCATATGGCCATGTCTGAACTGGGGTGGCAGAGTGGGTTAAATAACGGTGATGGATCAAACCTAGATCTGTTTACTGAGTGTGAGTGTTTGATTGGTTCTGATGCTCCGTCCATCGCCACCCCCTTTTGTACCGCTTTGTTCGCCATAAGTTGGCAGGGTATGCTCAGACGTGAGTCCCTTGCTCACTTTGCCACTGGATTCAAGCAAGCCTGGCTGAAGATGGCTGAAATGCCAGAAACCGGTCCTAGGATGCTTGTTTCCGGTCCAGGGAAGGCATGGCTTGGCAGTTCGGGCTGGACTGTTCCCATGAGGCACAGGGTCAGACTGATTTGCATATGGCCATGTCTGAACTGGGGTGGCAGAGTGGGTTAAATAACGGTGATGGATCAAACCCAGATCTGTTGACTGAGTGTGAGTGTTTGATTGGTTCTGATGCTCCGTCCATCGCCACCCCCTTTTGTACCGCTTTGTTCGCCATAAGTTGACAGGGTATGCTCAGACGTGAGTCCCTTGCTCACTTTGCCACTGGATTCAAGCAAGCCTGGCTGAATATGGCTGAAATGCCAGAAACCGGTCCTAGGATGCTTGTTTCCGGTCCAGGGAAGGCATGGCTTGGCAGTTCGGGCTGGACTGTTCCCATGAGGCACAGGGTCAGACTGATTTGCATATGGCCATGTCTGAACTGGGGTGGCAGAGTGGGTTAAATAACGGTGATGGATCAAACCCAGATCTGTTGACTGAGTGTGAGTGTTTGATTGGTTCTGATGCTCCGTCCATCGCCACCCCCTTTTGTACCACTTTGTTCGCCATAAGTTAGCAGGGTATGCTCAGACGTGAGTCCCTTGCTCACTTTGCCACTGGATTCAAGCAAGCCTGGCTGAAGATGGCTGAAATGCCAGAAACTGGTCCTAGGATGCTTGTTTCCGGTCCAGGGAAGGCATGGCTTGGCAGTTCGGGCTGGACTGTTCCCATGAGGCACAGGGTCAGACTGATTTGCATATGGCCATGTCTGAACTGGGGTGGCAAAGTGGGTTAAATAACGGTGATGGATCAAACCCAGATCTGTTGACTGAGTGTGAGTGTTTGATTGGTTCTGATGCTCTGTCCATCGCCACCCCCTTTTGTACCGCTTTGGTAAACACACTAGGCCTCAGATACAGTAATGAGGTGCATGGTCACACTTCAGGCCATATTTGCCCCAGAGAGAACGTGAGTGCCGACAGCCTGCATGAAAGATCACTGCACACTGTGTGAACACTCAAGTTTACCCCAGTCCTGCTCCGATGTCTAGAAACGTGAAGCACCCTCCCAGCCCCTCTTCAGGAGTCACACTTCTGAGCTGCAGCCAGTTCCTGCTTCTTGTCTTGCATTTACAAACCACCCCTCCCCCCACATGTACTTCCTTCAATCTCGATTCCCCAGCTGCCCCTTGCCTGGTATTCTGAAACAAAATGTTGCCTTTTCAGAGCTCTCAAAAGATCCTCATTTGGAGGGTTTGGTCATTATTTTTAATAAAAATAAAATCATCTACCTAGGTTGAGAGCCAGACTTCACAGCTGTGCTGTGCCTGGGGGCGCATGCTATGAATAGCACTGAACACTCTGTGTACCAGAGAGGCAAAGACCACCTCTGCGGGGACATGAGATGTTCTGGAAACGTGTCACACCTCAAGCTTGATGTTTATGCCTTTAAAATGAGCAAAAGCAATAAAACTATAGAATAGCATGAGAGACACAATGAATGCAGTTAGGAAAATCCAACAAAGTAAGGCAAGACAAAAAGAACAAGCTTACTCAAACTCCATCTCCTCTAGATGGGAAGGAAGATGGTGTCATGCGGAGGAGGTGAGGCATAGACAAAAAGAACAAGCTTACTCACACTCCATCTCCTCTGGATGGGAAGGAAGATGGAGTCATGCGGAGGAGGTGAGGCATAGACAAAAAGAACAAGCTTACTCACACTCCATCTCCTCTAGATGGGAAGGAAGATGGTGTCATGTGGAGGAGGTGAGGCATAGACAAAAATAACAAGCTTACTCACACTCCATCTCCTCTGGATGGGAAGGAAGATGGTGTCATGCGGAGGAGGTGAGACATTTCACAATCCAGTAGACTCACAGGTTACATTCCTTTGCAAAGCACACTGTAGATCACTGCACAGGAAGGCCCTGGTTCCAAGATGCTTTACAATCCTGATTTGGCAGGCGGCAGCAGCAGGAGTCGCTGGCCAAATCAGGATTACAAGTCATTTGGGAAACACCCCGCTCCCAATTTTTTACAAGGTACATTTTGCCAGAGAAAACTCCGCGAAATACAGAGGAGACGCAGCAGCCCTCATTCTCCTGGACCTCTCTGCAGCACTTGACACAGTCTCTCGCCTCATCCTCATCCGGCGCAAGCACGAGATTGTCATCCAAGGACCGCTCTCCACTGGATCTGCTCCGTCTTAATGGATAGAAGACACGCTGTCAGCCTGACTTCCCGAAGCCATTTAACACATCTGGGAAGGCCTCAAGATCAATCGCTGAGCCCCATCCTCTTAAACACTTACATGATCCCTCTGGCCAGTATCATCCGCACACACATCGTCAAGATCCCCTCCTACAGCGCAGACACTCAACTCATACTCTCCTTGTCAGGCATGGCCCCAAAAAACTCACAGCCTGCATGACCAAAGTTGCTACCTGGATGAAAGTCAACTGTCTCAAGCTCCACTCCGACAAGTGTGGCGTACTCTTCAGCAAAAACACCTCCCTGTGAGACGCCACCTGGTGTCTGGCTGAGCTAATACCCACACCTACACCCAGTACTCATGCCAAGAACCTGGGAACCATAACCAACAGCAAATTGGACATGGCCACACAAGTCAACGCCGTCACTGCACCCTGCATCCACAGCCTGCAGATGCTGAGGAAGATCTTCAAATGGCTCAGCAGCAACACTAGAAAAAATGTCACTCACGCTCTAGTCACCTGCAAGTTGGACAACAGGAACTCCCTTTGAACGGGGATCACTAAGCAACTCACCAGAAGACTCCAAACCACCCAGAACTTGACAGCAGACTCATGCTCAACCTCCTACACAGAAATCACACCACACCACACCTCAGTGAGCTCCACCAGCTCCTGATACACAAACGTGCCCACCTGAAACTCCTCACACACAATCAAGGCACTACACAACTTAGGCCCCACCTACCAAAACCATCACATCTCCTACCACCAACCATCCAGTCACCTCCACTCCGCAGGACTCCTACTAGCCAATATCCCACTCATAACCAGATTAGGAGGACAGGTGTTATTTTACATCGCTCTTAAAGTATGGGACGACCCTCTACACCACATTAGACCTTCCTCCTCTCTTCCTGAATTCTACAAGAAAAAGACTTACCTCAGGCCAAAGGTCTGTCTCGAGCCAAGCTCTTGGACCAAAATAAAGAATGAGCCACAAATGAGCAAAGCCACTGCCTTCTGTCACCCTACTTCATGCAGTCTTCTAACCGAAAAATGAACAAGCAAATCCTGAAAAGAAGGGCAGCTGCTATAATACAACATAAACATGAGTATAATAAAATATGCATATTTCCACTTCTACCAAAATTTGCATTTTTTTTTTACATGCCGCGGGATTATTTGGGACCGTTTAAGGAGGCTCTATATGATTATAAAGGTGTTTGAGGTCCCGGTGCAGGGCCTACGCTTGGACAGTTAGGCTGGTGGACCCTGGGGTACCCAACAGAAGGAACCAGGCTCACAAACATCCCTATCCTTGTTATTAATCGTGCAGTGCAGCGCCTGGCGTGGCAGGTGTGTGTTCTTCCTGACCGAGGTGCTGTACTACCATTGGTAAGAGGGTTGAACTGCTCTCACCCAAATCTTCTACATAACAGCATTTTCAGGCTTATTGGGAGGACATTGTAATGTCCCTTGCATCCTCATGACCGAAACGTCACAGAAGCATGCATGCTTCCAAGCTGGATTTTGACCTATGCAAGTGTTTGTTGCAGCAGAGTTGTCCAGTTAGTGTTACAGTTCTCGCACTGCTGCACCCATTGGGTCTGGTTTGCGCAGGGAACCGCTGAGTGGCACCAAGGGTGTTGCACATGCACTGCACTGAAGTTGGAACGCCCCCGCTGTGACTTTGTGGTTGTTTTAGTAAAAGGCTCCAATGGTTGTGGTGTACAGAGACCACATTAACACTGGGGTCCCTCGCACTTGCTGTATACAGAGCTGATCTACGGCCTTTACATGTGTGGTAACACATGCTAGCACCAAAGAATACAGGAGCACCCCTTCCTGGAAACAGGGTTACACTAGAATTTAAAACTGAATATCTGATCCACACACAGCTGTGCCAACACCTCAGAGTCAGGACTCTGGCAACACAGATGGTCATCAACGTTTTATGCAGGTGCAGCACTGAGGTTGGGGTTGCAGCGGGGTAACACACAATGATGCCCCTCGCTGAATGCGAAGAAGGTCCCCTGAGTCTCCCAAATCTTACAGATATTCATTGGCCTTGGGCTAGTTTCGGGCCCTTGAAGCGCTGCAGGGGTCTGTGTTACGCCCCTCTGGGACTGCAGAGTGCATGGTACATGCGCATTCACAAATGTCTTGAAGACGCTGCCACCTGTGTGTCTGTCTGGAGCATAGTTACTCAGGCTCTGGCTGGGCTGCTCCAAATAACCATGACCTACTCAGTATTAGAACATTGGAATATTGAGCGCTCCTTTGAAAACAATGGCGTGCTCTGGGCTTCTAATGGCCGGAAGAAGTCTGAAGCATCAACAGTCCAATGTTTTTTCACAGCTGCTGTGAACAAAGGCCTCCGTGAGGCCTTTGTTTAACAAATTAGAACATTCTGCCCTCTAGGGAAGGAATGTGCTAATATCCTTAGAGCCCTCTGATACAGGCTCTACTGGCCATTAAAGGTCTGCTCCCTTGTTAAAGGCCCTTGCCGAATGCTGGAGCAGGCCTTTAATGGCCGGTGGAGCCCGCTATGTCGGGCTCTAAGGCTATGTTAGGGCATTGGAATGTTGAGCGCTCCATTGAAGACGATGGAGTGCTCCGGACTTCTAATGGCTGGTAGAAGCCTGGAGCACCAACATTTCAATGTTTGTTTATTTATTTATTTATTTATTTATATAGCGCCTGAATCGACCCCCGAAGGGGTATCTCTGCGCTGCGGACACAGCTACACGGTTAGCTGAAGAGCAGGATCAAAACAGAATGGTTTTAAGGCACTTCCTGAACTGAAGATGATCCGAACACAGTCTCAGGTCAATGGGAAGCTGAGTCCAGTAGAGGGGGGTCAGGTAGGAGAAAGCTTTACCACCTAACCTGGCTCTTCTGACTCGGGGAACTACGAGCAGGGATTGAGTTCCCGAGCGGAGATATCTGGAGGGCACATAGAGAGTGAATTTCTCTGCAAGGTACGAAGGGCCGATATTTTATAGGACCTTATGCACAGTGCAGCAGATTTTAAATTTAACCCGCTTCCGAACTGGGAGCCAATGCAGTTGGCGAAGGAGGGGAAGGGAGGAAGTATTTGGGGGGGCATTTAAGACCAGGCGTGCTGCAGTATTCTGGACCACCTGTAATCTACATAACGAGGACTCATTGGCTGAGACCAGTAAGGCATTGCAGTAATCCAGGCGGCTCTGTATAAGTGTTTGCATCAGAGTTTTATGGGTATAGTCCGTGAGCAAGGGAAAGACCCGGCGCAAGAGACCCAACATGTGAAAAAAGGTGCCAGCAGTTTGCGCAACGTGTTCTTTCAAGGTGAGTGCCCGGTCCAAACGTATGCCGAAGTTTTTGGTAAGTGACTTAGGGGCGGGAGGGGTGCCGAGGTCCACCGGCCACCAATCGGGAGTCCATAACAGCGGCACCTCTCCGAAAAGCATTATCTCCATCTTTCCGACGTTGAATTGGAGAAAGTTACATCTCATCCAGTTGGAGATGGCCCCCGTACCATCAGAGAAAGCCGTCTGAACAGAAGGGGTGAAATTGGTGAACGGGAATAAAAGCTGCGTATCGTCGGCATAGGATATGGGAATAAAGCCACATGTTCTAAGGAACTTGGCCAAGGGGGCAACAAAGATATTAAATAAGGTAGGGCTCAGACAGGAGCCCTGTGGTACTTCCTTGGTCAGTGTTGTAGTTGCCGAGGGTACGGACCCAAGTTGATGGTTTGGGAGCGGGAAGAGAGAAAACTCATCATCCACTGGAGGGCAGAGACTCTGAGTCCAATCTCCTCCAGTCTCCTGAGGAGTATCTGATGTGATACGTGGCAGAGAGGTCCAACAGCACCAGAATCATAGATTGGCCACCCGGACCGGACTGGACACCGAAACAGGCCCTGGCAAACTCCAGGCCACCCTGGGGAGGGGGGGGGGCAGCCAAGCTGTTTTCTAGGACCGGTTTTGGCTGATTTTTATACAGGTGGGCGATATTGCCCAAACGGCCCCCAAGGGCCCAAAACCGGCCCCCACCCTGTCAGCCCACCGTTAAAATGCCCGGTGCCTGCTACGGCCAGTTCGGCCCTGTTGACCCCTGTCTAAGGTCATCCTGATGTTATCCGTGACCACCAACTGAGCAGATTCTGTGCTGTATTTGGGCCTGAAGCCTGATTGCGAAGGGTCCGAACTGCCGGTGCGCTCGACATGGTCGCACAGATGTTTATTTACATGTTTTTCAAGTAACTTACTCAGAAGGGGGAGGAGCGAGATGGGCCGGAGATTAGAGAGATCTGTCATGGGGCATTTGAGTTTTTCCGAATAGGTTTCACCTGCGCCGCTTTCCATTCCAAGGGAAAATGACCCTCACTTAGGGAACGGTTAAACAGAGCCCCTATGGGTGTGGACAATTGAAGGGACAGAGAGGCAGTAATTTTCGCCGGCATGATGTCCAGAGGAGAGCCGGACTTTTTCTGAACGTAGGAGTGCTTCAACATCTACAAAAGTCAGTGGGGGAAAGCTCTCCAACAAGTGAATGTTAATGCATTCTGGCATGTAGTGTGACACAGTGAGCGGGACCTGGTGCCCTGATGAGATAATTTTGTCATATATAAGCTCAATTGTTTCTGAGAAATGCTGTGCTATATCATTACAGAGAGATTGGGAGGGAGCCTCTACGTTGTCGCAGGCCTTAGGGTTGGTAAAGGACTTGAGAATTGAGCAAGCTGAGAGGCAATAAAGGCTTTTCGAGCTGCCTTTATATTTTTATAATCGCAGGAGATCGTTACTTTAAATCTGTTCTTGTCCCTCACATCATGGGTACTGCGCCATAGCCTTTCCAGTATTTTGCACTGCTGTTTTTCTGTCCTGAGCTCAGAGGAAAACCAGGCTGCCTGGGGGTGTTGGGTAGAGTTAGGGAGTAATTTCAGTGGTGCGAGCAGGTCAATGGCACCAGAGACCCCAGAGTTATACTTAGCAAGTCCCTCCTCAATATTAACTGGTGCTATATTCCAAGATGCCGAAAATAAGGTCTGGAAGCGATCTGGGGAAAATACATTTCCATTGTCTGTGCGCACATTGGGTGGCAGGACCAGAAGCGGCAACTGCCCTTTGGCCCTGCATAAAAAATTCTATAGATGCATGATCAGACCACGTCAGTGGCTGGGGTGGTTCACACAGAATATTGGATGAGTTGGAGAAAATAATATCCAGGATATGACCAGCTGTATGTGTTGGGCCCTGATTAAGCTTGTCAAGGCCTAAAAGCGCAAGATCTGCTAAAAGCGAGGAGGCCTCGAGGTTAATAGTGCATTCGCTATGTACGTTAAAATCTCCCAACAAAAGGAAATTGTTGGTCGAAATTACATGGGGGGCAATTAATTCAATAAGTTGGGGGGAAAAATCTGCCAGGGGGCCAGGGAGCCGATAGACTAAGGCCCCCTTCCAACTAAGTTGTGAAAGGAGGTCAATCCGGAAGACCATAATTTCAATATTGGCATTGCATCGGTGCTCAAGTGTGGAAACTTTAATACCATCCTTATAGATTATCGCTATCCCACCTCCCACTCTAGCCTGTCTATCCATTCTTATAATCCTATAGCCATCAGGTAGGGCCAGAGCGATGGCAGGGGTAGAGTGAGGCTTGAGCCACGTTTCCGTCAGGAAACCTAGATCAGGGTTCGCCTCAGAGAGAAGGTCCCACACCTCAATTGCATGTTTAGGTAGGGATCTGACGTTACATAATACCCCTTTCCATCCTGATTTAGGGTTATGGGGTGGGTTCGCTGTGTCCACAGTTATCGGAGTGGTGTGTTTGGGGGGGATGTCGTATTCTGTAAGGGGAGCACCGGGATTCCCCGTTGGTATGAGCAGCCTTTATATAGGAGCCCTGATACCGGCAAGCAAGGCAGGAAAAAGGGCCCTCAATGATTGGCCAGCGCCCAGACCGACACCGGGGCAGTGGTCCTGTCCTCAGATCTAATAACTCCTTGCTTGTGTAGAACAGTAAAGGAGGTGGGCCCGTCTCAGCAGAAGAATGAGCAGGGTCCCTGGTTACTGGCGACGTCAGGACGCGGACAGGCGCAGACGGGCTTGCCTTTGGCAGCACTTCGGCGCGCCACGGGCACGTCCGCTGTGCTTCTGACTGAGCATCCGGTTTTATAGCGGGAGCCGGGCCACTAGAATGCCGACCTCCCTCGTAAAAACGGAAGTTACCTGAACTCCCTCCACATCAATGAAGTAAACCTCGCGGTGGGCCGGGAAGTGGTAATTAAAGGTGAGGAGCAGTATTTGGGTGCCCAGGGAAGAGTATGTGCGCCAATAAGAATGAATTTAAAATAGTTAAAATTGTTAAAAAGATCTGTGCAAAGTTAGCAATATCGCCGCAATCATCCAAATTCAGTAGAGCATCAGCATTAACTGCAAGAGCTGTGAAGAAAGGCCTCACAGAGCCCGAGGGGATTTCAACCCCCTTGGGCTCCTTGAGGCCTTTGTTTTACAAATAAGAACATTCTGCCCTCTAGGGTAAAAGGCAAGAGACAGCAGGGTATCAGATGAAGGACAGAAATCGGTTCCTGAATGAAAAGTGTGAGAGAGAAGGATAAGGAAGATAGAGAAAGGCAGATTGAGAAGAGAAAGTGTGAGCCAGGGCCGGCTTTAGCACTGGTGGCACCTGGTGCGAGAATCATTTCTGGCACCCCCATCTCCAAGTACCTCTTTCTCTATGGATTCCCTTACTACCACCCTTCAAAAGTGCCCATCATCTCTCTAAAGCCCCCCTTTCACATGCATTTCATTTGTTTTATGGTGCTACTCATACAAGTGTAGGTGTCAGAGCACTTTACATCACACACAAAGTATACAGAGACAAAGAATCGTACATATATAAATCAGTCTGTAGAAAATGATACATAAGACAATGAGGATTACAAGGTGTGGGAATCATGTCATTCCTACTAATAGACAGTATATTTTAAGAGTGTTTTGTCTGGGAAGCAAAAACTCTGGATTTAAAATCTATCACAGTGGTTGAGGGTAACTTTACTGATAAGATTGTATTTCTACCCCAAGGAATCCTTTTTAGCAACATTAGATTAATGAAAGGCTGGGGGAAAAGATTGAAGCACATTTACAAGTGAATTGCTAACGCCACGCTCCGCCATTCTGAAAACACAAAAGTGCGCCATCTTTATAATGGTATGGCACATCCCTGCGTCTTCCCCAGCACTGGCACTAAACTCAGCTGCCTAGCGCCAACGCAGGCCAATGCAGGCACCCTTGCATAGTGCAAGGATGCCTGCATTGAGGGAATGATAAACAATCACTAATGGAGATTTGTAACTCCTATGTGTGCTGCATTATTCAACACACATAGAAGTTGCAAAACGTCATTTTTTTATTGATTGTTTATGTGCAGGGAGGAGTCCCTTCCTGCACATAAACAATCACTAATGGAGATGTGTAACTCCTATGTGTGCTGCATTATGCAGCACACATCGAAGTTGCAAATCGTCATTTTTTTATTGATTGTTTATGTGCAGGAAGGGACACCTACCTGCACACAAACAATCATTCACGGCGATTTGATGTTTGTCAAAATCAATAGGTGTTGTGGCGGAATGCCCACCGCAACATCCATTGCCCGCACCTTTCAAGTGTACTGTAAAAGGGGGCCTTATTTACAAGGCTGCCTTAATCCACATTACGGGCCTCATGTAGGTAGCCAAATACTGGTCGGTAACGGCCGATTTTCGGTAATTATACCGTTACCGACCGGTATTTTGGCCATTGGTATGTAGGGGGACATATTTTGCTTTCGGAATTTACCGAATCGGTAAAATTACCGATTCGGTAATAATACCGAATCGGTAATGTTACCGAATCGGTAACTTTTCCGAATCGGTAATTTTACGGATTCGGTAAATTCCGAAAGCAAAATCGAGATGTAGGGGGAGTGTGTGTGTGTGTGTTTATGAGTCGGTATTTACCACCAACTTATAGTTGGTGGTAAATAATGAATGTATGTGTAAATGCATTTTTACGCGCGTAGCAGTGTGCAATGTGGCATACATACATGCCCTTAGGGCATGTATGTGTGCCACATGTGCACACATGGCCGAATCAGGGGTGCAACAGGGTGTCAATGTGACACCCTGCCACCCTTGTATGTGTTCCCCCCATTACCGAATCGGTATTTACCGATTCGGTAATGAGGCATACCTTCCCATCAATGGGAAGGTATGCCTCATTACCGAATCGGTAAATACCGATTCGGTAATTACCGACTAGTAACGAATCGGTAAAAATTACCGACTCATTACCTACATACGAGTTACCACTTCTTAAATACCGAGTCGGTACGGCTCGGTATTTAAGAAGTGGTAACTGGTACGCTACCTACATGAGGCCCTAAGTGGCTTAAGGCCGCCTTGTGGATAAGGTGAAGGGCTTATCGCCAGACGAACGTCGCAAAAAGTGACGTGCCTGTGGCGATAAGCCCTTGTAAATATACCCAATATGTTCTAACCTAAACCATGCAGTTTGCATGCAGTTCATTGGTTACTCGGCTGTGTTAGGATTTTAACTTAGGAACTGAAAGTAACAAAAGAATGTCTGTGACAAAAGCAGTAACAAACTTTGCTATCCATATGAAAAACAGTTCTGTGATTTGCGCGGCACATGTTCTTTGCAGCAGGCATATTAACCCTCTGCACTACCTCATCATGAGTCAAAACTGCCAATAGACAAAAGTCTGATCTCTCTCCATCAGGAACATTAATCACTGGAGTTATCTTGACATTTTTACTGTTGCCTGAAAACTGCTGGACACACAAGGAACTCTGCAGCAGGTGCTTTTAAACACACGGGTTCCCCCCGAGGTCAGCGGCAGGTGTGGCTGCTCTGGTCACAGTACACTAAACACGGCCATGGTGTGAGCCTTGAGCATTTAAGAAAAGGAAGGGGATGAATGATAACAGTTCAAGAGAGAAGCTATGAGAAGAAAGGACAATGCGAGACATAGGAGAGTGCAGGGGCATTTTTGGGGGAAGAAAATACTAGGTGGATACCTAGCCTGACATCAGCAAGGGGTGTCATATGTCCAGTACACGAAGCAAGTGTGGCACAAAGTGTGTGCAGCTGGAGTTACAAGTACTAAAGACAAGTAAGAAAGAGAG
Organism: Triturus cristatus; assembly: GCF_964204655.1. Taxonomy (NCBI): domain Eukaryota; kingdom Metazoa; phylum Chordata; class Amphibia; order Caudata; family Salamandridae; genus Triturus; species Triturus cristatus. The sequence continues at coordinate 85,876,415 of NC_140591.1, forward strand.
GGAATATGTGAGAGATAGAGGGGGTAACATAATGGGGGAAATGAGACGAGTGTGACAAGGTATGTATATTAGATTAAACTGGGACAGAAGATGGTGAGAGAAGGACACATGTGAATGAAGAATGTGATGGAATTGAGGGTAATAGAAAAGGGTGAACACAAATGAAGGTGAAACAAAACAAAATGAGAAAAGACTGTGAAGATATAGAAATGTAAGCCAACGAGGTGCACATGAGAGAGTGGGAGGAAAAGAGAATGAGAAAGAGAGGAAATGTAGGAAAGGAGAGAACAAATAGAGGTAGAGGCAGGATAGAGAGACAATGAGTGAGAGAAAGGAATATCTAAGAGAGAAAGGGGAATATAGAGACAGAGGGGGCAATGGTAGGAGTAGAACAAAAGAGCATGAAAAAGTTGTGTTTTTTTGTTTAGGGTTTTGCCATTTTGTATTGCAACAGGCCTTAATGGGCACATGTCTCTTTCTCCATCCCCTTTCACACTGCGAGTAGGGCAGGTCTCTGTACCAGTTTGGCAAGAGCCCAGCCTTTGATAGATGTGCAGGTGAAGGGCAGCAGGTGGCTGGGAAGGAAGTAACAGCATCAAGACAGCACACTATGACAACAGAAGTTACAGCAGATTTCGTTGTGAGAGCAGTAGGATATGGAATATCACCTGGGCGAGAATGGGGTTACAACTTGCATTTCCACTCACTCATCCACATACACATTCCTCTCAGTGAGTTAAACATCCACTCCAGAGACATGTCACTCATGCCTGACATGTACTTGTTCTGCAGCCCACATGTCGCTTGTGCCTTAACTGTGCATGTTCTGTGAGCGATGAAAGCTTAGACTAGTCTGTCCTGCGGGTAATAGAAGATTGCACGATCTGCTGTCTGCAGAAGAGGGAAGCTTGCCTTGCCACTGCTATTCTGTACCTGTTCTGTAAGAAGCGCTGCTTGCACTGCTCATACCTGACCTGTATGTGCTCTGTGATGGGGAAAGCCTGCACTGCTGCTGCCATAGTTGTATCTGTCTCTGATGGACATAAGCTTACAACGTGTCTGCCCACGATTGGCTTCTTTCCACTGCTGTGCAAAAACAAAGGATGCGTTGAATTCACTTGCATACCACGCCTCAAGCAGCAGGGACTGTTTCACAATATGTGATGTGAGATATCAAGACCTGTAGTGATGACGAAGGTGTAAGGGTAAGGATGAGGGTAATATTCGAGCATCGAAACATGGGGATTAAAAAAGCATCAATTGCTCAACTCTCTTGTTTTGAATCTTAGAGTACAGAGACACCAGTAAAAATGTTCAGCTCATCTACACACAATGTTCATATAGGTTTAAATGTATCAAAGGGAGGACATACATGTCAACTTGAGGGCCACAACCTCATCCAACCTGTAGAGCCCATAACTAGGAAACTGTACAACCAGTGAACAGTCGCATTCTCGGATGCCTCCCAGTGCTAGATGCGAAACCCATTCATGAAACATAATGCACAGGGTAGGTGAGGGTTTGTTATCCCATACGAGTACATGGATGCGTGGCAACTCCAAGGAGGCTTGGCTGTTTCTTCCAACACTCTTTTACTTCTTGCTCAATCAATCAATCAATCAGGTGTTGTTTAGCGCGACTACTCACCCGTAGGGGTCTCAAGGTGCTGGGGGTGGGGGAGTCGCAGGTTCCAGTCCATCAGGGAGGGGTCTGTCGAAGAGCCAGGTTTTTAGGTTTCTTGCAAAGATGGGGAGTGATGTTATCTGTCTGAGGTAGAGCGGAATGTCGTTCCAGGCTCTGGCCGCGCGGAAGGAGCGGCCTCCCGATCTGGTCTTTCTGGTGCGGGAGACCACGGCGTAGGAGAGCTGGGCTGATCGTAGGGTCCTTTGGGGTGCGTGGAATTTGAGTCGGCTGTTCAGGTATGCTGGTCCGGTGTCATGGAGGGCCTTGTGAGCAATGAGCCAGTAGAGTGTGCACAGGTGCTGGGAGATGTGACAGTTTCTTGTCAGGTTGAGGTCTTGCGGCGTCGTTTTGGTTTTGGTGAGGTTTTTGTTTATTCCGGCATAGAGTGCATTGCCGTAGTCAAGCCTGCTGGTGACCAGGGCATGAGTGACGGTCTTTCTGTGTTTGGGGGGATCCATTTAAAGGTCTTACGTAGGAGGCGGAGGGTGTGGAAGCAGGAGGACGAGACGGAGTTGATCTGGCAGTCCATTTTGAGCTCTGAGTCCAGGATGATTCCCAGGTTGCGTGCATGGTCCGTGCGGGTGGGCGGGCTACCGAGGGCGGGGGGCCACCAGGATCATTCCAGGCGTCGGGGTTTGGGCCCATGATGAGTACTTCCGTTTTGTTGGTGTTTAGTTGTGGGCAGCTGTTTTTCATCCATTTAGCGATGGCTTCCATGCCTTCTCGAAAGTTGTGTCTGGCGGTGTTGGGTTAGTTGGATAGGGAGAGGATGAGTTGGGTGTCGTGTCCGTATGACACAATGTTGAGTTCGTAGGTTCTGACGATGGGGGCGAGCGGAGCCATGTAAACGTTGAAGAGAATAGGGCTGAGGGATGACTCCTAGGGGACTCTGCAGGTGGTAGGTGTAGGGTCCGAGAGGAAAGGGGGGGAGTCTGACCCGTTGCGTTCTGCCAGAGAGGAAGGAGCGGATCCAGTCGAGGGCCTTGTCTTGGATCCCTGCGTCGTGGAGTCTGAGTATTAGGGGCCGCTGAGAGGTCGAGGAGGATGAGGGCCACTGTTTCTCCTTTGTCCAGTAAGGTACGGATGTCGTCTGTTGCGGCGAGGAGGGCGGTTTCCGTACTGTTGTTTTTTCTGAAGCCGGATTGGGAGGAGTTGAGGATGTTGTGCTCTTCAATGAATGTGGCCAGTTGGCTGTTGATGGCTTTCTCGATGACTTTCGCTGGGAACAGGAGCAGGGAGATGGGTCTGTAGTTTTTGAGGTGGTAGGGTCCGCCGAGGGTTTCTTCAGGAGGGGGTTGATCTCAGCGTGTTTCCAGTCATCAGGGAAGGAGGCGGTTGCCAGGGAGCAGGTCATGGTGTGGCAGAGCATGGGTGTGATGGTGTTGGTGGCTCTGTTGAAAATGTGGTGGGGGCAGGGGTTCGTGGAGGCCCCAGAGTGGATTGATTTCATCGTCTTCAGTGTGTCTTCGGTGGTAAGGGCTGTCCAGTTGTCGATCGCTGGCTTCAGGGTGTCGGGGGTGGTTGGTGAGGGTTCAGTGTGTTGGTTGTCTTCGTCGAAGTTGTCGTAGATGCTCTTGATTTTGTGGTGGAAGAAGGTGCTGAGTTTGTCGCAGAGGTCTTGTGAGGGAGGGATATCGGTGGACTCGCTGGTGGGTTGGGCGAACTCCAAGGTTGATGTTGAAGAGTTCTTTGCTGTTGTGTGCATGAGTGGAGATTCTGTCTTCAATCGCTTTTTTCCTCGTTTTTCTGATGAGTTGGTGGTGGACGTTGGTAGCGGCTCTGAAGTTGTTGTGGGTTTCTGTGGATTTGGTGTTCCTCCAGGCCTTTTTGAAGCTGCGGCAAGTGCGTCTGGACTCTCAAAGTTCGGTGGTGAACTATCTAGCTTTCTTGGCGTGGGTGTTGTTGTTTTTCTTGAGGGGGGCTATGGTGTTGTTGCTGTTACTTGTTGCTTGTGTATGTCTCTTCACAGAAAGTGTACAACAGTCCTTTAACTCCTCTCACTACTCCATTTGTGAGTGTACCTGTACTGTATGTGTGAGAGAACCATACGATGTTCCTCGTGTGTCTGCAACATGTCCTTTAATAATACTGTGTGTTAAGGAAGATTGTGCTACTGCTGCCCATGTTGTACCTTAGTTGTGATATAAAGTTTGGTACTAAACTTATAACTACTCAAAAACACAAAACGATTTGCATTGCCTATACTTGTTACAATGCATAACATGAATGAAAAGTAAACCCTCACAAAATATGTGAGCAGTTTTTACTTTTGTTTTTTTTGTGTGGAACAAACAGTTTTTTAAACTGACTGAGTGGATTTGGCCATGTAAAAATGAAAAAAATAGCTGGGAAGAGGCTTAGGGTCAGATGAACGACGGATATTTGCATGCGCAAACGGGTCTTAGACCCGATTGCGCATGCAAACATCATTTTGCCCATGTACAAACCCTATTTTGCGACTTGCAAAAATTTGCGACTCGCAAAATAGTGTTTTGCGACGCGCTATTAAGAAGAGGCGTTCCCTTCCTAATAGAGACCCCAAATGCCATGTATGACTGTTTTGCGACCGCAATTGTGGTCGCAAAACAGTCGCAGTATACCACCCTTCACAGAAGGGTGGTAAACCACTCGCAAACAGGAAGGGGTCCCCAGGGGATCCCTTCCCCTTTGTGACTGGCTCTAAAAATAATTTTAATTTTTCTTTTATTAAATGCATCCCGTTTTCCTTTGAGGAAAACGAAAGGAAAACGGGTTGCATTAAAAAAAAACTGCTTTATTGAAAAGCGGTCCTACACATGGAGGTCTGCTGAGCACAGCAGGCCACCATACCTGGGAGGGCCATCCATTCCCAATGGGGACGCAAATTGAGAGTGCCTCATGAATATGCATGAGGCATGCAATTTGCGACCCCATTGGGAATCGCAATCTGTGTCGCAGGCACTGTTGTACATACCAATTTGCGACGCAATTGGCGAGTCGCGAATTTTTTGGTCGTACATCTGGCCCTTAATGTCATGTCTTAGGCCCATTCTGGCATTGTAACTAACAGCACTTTGCATACCTGGTTTTTGAGTCAAAAACAGCAGCATTCAAAACAAATCTATAAGTCCCACAATGCAGACGACCGCATAACCTCTGCATAGGATCTGTAACTGCTCAGAATTATGTGTAGTGCTTTTTCTTTAGTAACTTTGAATGCATTGTAGTTAGAAACAACTATTTTGTGAAATTTTCAGTTATGCAGTAGATGGTGTATTATCTGCTAAATGAGGAAAATATACCAATATGCAGAAAATGCTGCAGCTACAGTTAGCCATAAGTCCAGTGTTAGAAACTAGGTTTTTGATTGAGGGCCGTGAGAACTTTCTCAAACAGAAACCACGATCCATGTCGGGATGAACCACAAAAGTCATTAAATGAACTGCTTAACCCTCTGGTAGCTTGGCACAAAAGCAGCCAGGCTTAACTTAGAGGCAAGGTGTAAAGTATTTATATAGCACTTACAGAGTAAGAAAGTGAAACCACAACACAAGAAAAATCCGACACCATTTTATACAAATAAGAGTACAATTGTAAAAATTATTTGATACTATAACAACAGAAATCAATCAGTGGGGCGTGGCTGGCACGGCAAGTTGATGGATGCTTTTTGATCATGCTCGTGGCCAGTGCCTTTAATCCTGCCTCATGATCCTTACTCCTCTGCTGCCTGATGCCTACAAAACATTCCTCTGAGGAGGTGCACCACTGGGAGTCCACGGATGGCTATGGTCCGACATGCGGGGGCATAATACTTGCACCCTTCATCACACGGCAAGAACAACAAAAGATCTCCGCAAAATCAACCCTTTACGGGGCCCGTAGGGTATTGCAGTGCCAGCCCTGCGAGGAGAAATGCCTTATGATGAAGCATGGCATCCCCAGGGTAGGTGTGATGGCACCAAGAATTAATCCTTAGGATTCCCACTCCATGCTTCGTCCACCATTTTGTCTACTTTCCTTTCTCTCTGACAGGAACAGTTCCTCCCTTGTTGGTTGGATTAGTGCTTTTGGAGCCTACGTACTTGACCTTTATTGGCTCCCAGTTCCCCACACTCTTTTGCTTTGGGTTCTAAGGTGTTGCCAGTGATACTAACTGCTGAAGCTCGACGCACACAGAAGTCGAAAGAAATTGCAGAGACCTTAACGAACTATTATCGTACCTTATATTGCTGCAAGATTCCACCATCATTGGAGATCACCCGCCCGATAGTGGCAGACCTTCTGATTTGTTCACTCTCTCAAACCCAGCGCGAGGACCTGGAGGCACCTTTCACTCAAGAGGAGTTACAGGCCGCCGCCACAGCCGACCCCTCAGGAGAGACACCTGGTCCCAATGGATTGCCACTGGAACTCTTAAAAAAATTCTCCTCCCTCCTAGCACTCCACTTACTATGGCTCTTCCAAGAAATGGACCACACAAGGTCCATGCCAGCCGACCTCAGAAACATGAGCCACCACCACGGTCCTGAAACAGGGCAAGCTAGCAATTCTTTGCTCCTCTTATAGACCAATTTCTCTTATAAATACTCTGGCAAAACTCTTGGCGAAGATGATTGGCCATAAGATTTACCACTGTCATAAAACCATTCGTCCATTAGGACCAGAATGGTTTTATGCCTAGCAGAGACATGCACAACTGCCTTTGCAGACTACATGTGGCCTTATCCCACCTAGACAAACTGCAGGACCCAACGACCCTTCTTCTGGTCGACTATGAAAAAATGTTCAAGACAGTCCATTGGCCCGTCTTGTTTCAAATACTACAGCATATGACCCTTACCACTATATTGCTTGCACTGATGGATGACTCTCCTACTGTGAGGGTAAGAGTAAATGAGATACTCTCCACACCCTTCCCTTTCCAGCGTGGTACAAGGTAGGGCTTACCCCTTGTTGCCCCTTCTCTTAGCTCTGGTGATAGAGTCTCTAGTAAACTGGACTAGGGTAGATGCTCAGGTCCAGGGATTTTCTAGGTCCAGTCAGAGTGGCCCTCTATGCCGGTGACATGCTATTGTGCATGCAATCACCTTCAACAACTTTGCCATGATTTATTCGAATCCTAGACCTTTATGTGGATTCCACGGGTCTGAGGGTCAACTGGGATAAATCCCAATAGATACACTTGAAGGGCCCGCCCCCACCACAACTCCAAGACACAAGACTGAAGATCGCTTTGGGAACCTTTAAATGTCTAGGTATCACTATACCCTGTAACCTACAAATTCGAATTGCATGGGACCTAAACATTGTATTGCCCTATTTTAATGAGAACGCAAACAGACTTAGACTCCTAGATTTCCTCCCTCTGAGTCTCTGGAGTCAAATAGTCCTATAAAAGATGTTGGGCCTCCCTAGATTTCTATATGTAATAAAGAATTACCCCTACATACTTCCCCCTCCTTCTTCCAGGACCTGCAGCCCATGGTGACTAGGTTTTACTGAGCAAGCAAGATGCCCAGAGTCTCATATGCAAAATGCACAACAACTCAGTACGAGGGGACTATGGGTGCTCACGAACTCCGCCTCTATTACTGGGCAGCGCACATGATACCCCCATTGACTGGTTGCTCGGAGATAGACACGACTCCTCCTGAGGCCTGGAGTTGTGTGTTCTTGACCGACGGGGCATACTTCCTCTATAGAGGCTGCTTACCTGGAACCCTGTTATAGATCTCCAGCATCACCCTGATGTGTTGGCGGGCCGGGTTATAACATATTAAATGGCTGGGGAGGCACACATGTCAGACTACCCTATGGGAGGGTACGTGGACGAAGCAGGTACCCCAGCTAGAGGGCTTCCCAGGTTGGGTTTGCATAGGAAACACAACATCGGGCCACATATGGAAAATAGACCGCATTGTTGCATTCGACCACCTCAACACCGAATATAGTCTTAATAGCTCACAATCTTTCAAATATCTACAGTTACGACGCGGCCTTTAGGCCTATAAAAAGATACTTGAGGAGGTTCTCTAATTTAACAATCCTGAAGGCTAAACTGACACTGGGTCCCATTGGCGGTAAGGGATTTCCAGACTCTACCAATCCCTCCTACTTAATGCCCCAGATCCAATCTTAAACCTCCAATCGGCTTGGGTGGAGAAAGTGGGAGAACTCGATGATGACTATTGGTGGGAAGCAAAATAGGCACCGAGATCCTTGGCCATACCCTCCAATCTCAGGCTTATACCATTCAATTATTTCCACCATGCATACTACAGCCCAGACAGGCTGTGGATGATAGGACATGTGAGGTTGGCCTGCTGCAGCCGCTGTGGCAGCCCAGAGGGGTCCTTCTTTCATGCCAAATGGTCCTGTCCAGTCATTGCGATCTTTATTACTGTCTCGTTTGATATGTTTATTTGACACATGTACATCCATGATTGTATTCCCTCCCTTAATTGTGAAGCGCTTTGATATTCCTCGGGATCATGTTCGCTGTTAAATGGTAGCGGCAGTCGTAGTCGATAACCTTTCAAGTATTGCCCGGCGGTAATCGCCTCTTATACTATTCGATGCTAAACCAATAAAGAGGCAGGCGCCGGAGACTGGAAGGCAGGAAACAAAGTTTTATTCCGTCGGAGTGGAACACATCAGATCAGACAGCGAAGTATCGTCACGAGGTGCTCTAACTGCATCTCTGAGACCTGGTCTCTTATACACACGTTTATGACTTTATTGCAGGGTTATCATACATGGCACATTCTTGAGATCACTTTGATGCATGAAAGAACATCCTCAGAATCCCCGGCTCAGATCCGATCCCACGCATAGCTACAGTAGAAGTTCCCACCCCACCCGCAGTAGGAGATGGCTATCACACAGCAGGATATTCCGCCAGTTCCCGGGGGTGTGTGCAACCGGTCGGGTCTCAGGGGGTGGGGGCCTTGATCTGCTGTAATCCCTTTGATGTGGGGTGTTTCCCTTACAGTAGGGGCAATAAACTGCATCCGCAGGGCTAGGTGATGGCCTGGGATCGGTTCGGACAATCGGGCGCGGAGGAAGGGGGTTATCAGAAAGGATGTATGACCATGTATGGGATGAAAGGAGGTGTTGGTCAGGCACGGGGTGCGATTCCATGGCAGGGTCGCGCAGAAGGAGAGGTTTTACGGCCCATGTATGAGAGAGCGGGGGTGGCCAGCGCGCGGGGGATGTTCGCAGCGCCTGAGGGGCGCGCTGGTGATCGGCAATGAGCGGGGAGAGAGAGTGGGGTGCCTAAAATGGCGGCCGTGCGTTCGCTGTGCGTGGCGCTGGGGAGAGGCAAGATGGCGCAGATAATGTTCAGTTACAAGCTAAATTTCCACAGTCCTCCCTTTTAACATATCTCGCCAGCTTGTTTAGTTCGGATCGATCCCCATAATACTACGAACTTCCACCTCATACAGAGCTTTCATTCGTTCCGCTTCAAAGTTCAAAGTCTTAGGGCAGATGCAGTTCATAAAAAGCGAACATAAAGGTGGCAGACACTGAATCCCCAGGCAACATCCACATAGTATCACAATCGGTATTAGGATAAATGAAAACAGCCTCCATCCCCAACTTTTAATAGTGTCCCAAAACCAACTCCCAAGTGACCATCCTTCTTGCTCCTGATGAACCTCTGCGGAAAGTCTGTGGAGGTGTTCAATTGCTTTGTAGACTGAGGGTGAGTTATCCGGTACGTAGGTACAACAGCTGGACCCAATGATGCGGCATGCTCCTCCACGATCAGCCAGAACCACATCTAGAACGAGGCGGTTCTGAAGAGCCACCAGGCGGACGGCCTGAAGCTCGGCGGTGTTGTTGGCGAGGATGCCAGCCGTAATGTTCATCGCCGTCTCGACTGCCTGAGTTAAGTGGCGGATGGCACGGCTGTTTGCCATTGGACCCCAGAGTGGAACAAGTCCCTTTAAGATGAGTTGGATAACCTCGGCAACAAAGTGGGGGCCGTTGTCGCTCCACAAAATTCGACAAAGGCCGTATCGGGGGAAGAATTCTTTCAGTAGTACTTTTGCGGTAGTCATAGCGGTGTTGTCGTGGGTTGGGTAGGCTTCCACCCACTTGCTGAAGGCACACACAACGACAAGTACATACTTCAAACCTTGGCACCTTTCTAACTGGATGTAGTCCATTTGTAGGACTTCAAAGGGGTGATTGGGAACCCCAAACCCTCCCCGGGGTACAGCAGTTCCTTTCCCAGGGTTGTGTTGGAGGCATACCAGGCATTGTTGGACCAGACGTTTGGCTGAGTCTGGGATTTTGTCGTTGTGCCAGACTTTGGAGATGAGTTCGATCATGGGGGCAGACCCTATGTGTGCGGGGGAGTGTGCCATGGTCAGCATGGGGATCAAGTATGAGTCAGGTAGCAACCATTTGTTCGAGTCTTTAGTTCGCCAGCAACCGTCATCGTCCTTCAATCCCACCCGTGCCCATTCAGTTAATTCGTGTGGTGTGCTGGCTAGTTGGATGTCCCTAATCGTTTCCCTAGCATCCTTCCATTTCTCAGTTTGTGACCTGGTCACGTACATACGGGTCGTGGACCTATTCTCGGCTGTGGTTCGGGCAGTAATGTCAGCTAGTGCATTTCCCTGTCCTATAATGTCTGTCACCTTCTTGTGTGCCTGGCATTTGATCACAGCCAGCCGTGTGGGGAGGAGGACTGCTTCGGTCAGGGCAGAGACTAGATCTCCATGCAGGATGGGTGTGCCATGGGAAGTCAAGAATCCCCTCTCTTTCCATAAGAGCCCAAAGTGGTGAACTACCCCGAAGGCGTACTGACTGTCTGTGTAAATGTTTGCGGTTGTCCCTGCTGCCAGGATGCATGCTCGTGTGAGAGCAATTAGTTCCGCCGCCTGTGCGGATCGCTGTGTGATGCGGGCTGTCTCAACAACTGTTTGGGCTGTGGTGACTGCATAGGCAGCTGAGGTGGTGCCATCGGGGAGCTTGATGCATGAGCCATCCACCCACAGTTCTCCGTCAGGGTCCGGGAAGGCAGTATCTCGGAGGTCAACCCTACTCTTGGTCTGTTCGTCGGTGAGGGTCACGCAGTCATGTATAGGGGACGCATTGGGGTCAGTGTCAGGGAGAGGTAGTAGAGTAGCTGGATTCAGAGTGGTGCATCGTTTCAATGTGATGTGGGGTGCAAGCAGAGTCAGTTCGTAACCAGTCAGTCGTGCGCTAGTCAGGTGTTGAGTCTTGGTCTGGTTCAGGAGGGTGTCAACCGCATGGGGTACCAATACAGTGAGGGGGTTCGAGAGCACGATCCCCTCACTTTGCCGGATAGAGACAGCAGCGGCGGCTACTGCTCGAAGGCAGGCGAGCAAAGCTCTGGCTACAGGGTCAAGAGTGGCAGAGAAGTAGGCACAAGGGCGTTGTTTAGGACCTATGGACTGGGTTAGGACAGACAACGCACATCCCTCCCTTTCGTGGGTGTAGAGGGAGAAAGGTTTAGTGTAGTCTGGGGTTCCTAAGACTGGGGCCGAGCAGAGGGCGTCTCGTAATTCTTTGAAGGAGGATTGGCATTCGGGTGTCCAGGGGAGGGGGAAGGGGACATCTTTAGCCAGCAGGGAAAGCAGAGGTTTTACAATAAGACTGAAGTTTGGCAACCATTGTCGACAAAAGGAGGTGAGGCCTACTAGAGACCGCACTTGCTTCTGAGTTTTGGGAACAGGGGTTTCTAGGATGGTCTGAATTCGGTCAGGGGTAAGTTTCCTCCCATCCTTGGATAGGAGGTGGCCTAGGTATGTCACTTGGGGTTGGCAGAACTGCAACTTCTTCCTGGAGACCTTGTGACCGTTCTCCGCGAGGAAGTGGAGGAGGTGAAGGGTGGCCGTGACAGCAAGTGGGGTGGTGTCGGCCGCCAAAAGGATGTCATCGACGTACTGTATTAACACCACTCCATCAGGCAATTGGACTGCATCTAGTTGTCTCTTGAGGGCTTGGCTATAAATGCTGGGACTCTCAGTGTAGCCTTGGGGTGCCCTACAGAATCTGTACGACCGTGCTTTCAAAGTGAAGCCGAACAGGTAGCGGCTGTCTGGGTGGATGGGGATGGAGAAGAATGCGTTCTTGAGATCAATAACAGTAAAGGTGGTGGCAGTGGACGGAATTAGGGTGAGGATGTTGGTGATGTCTGAGACCACGGGGTACTGAGGTATGACTACTTTGTTGACTTCTCGTAAGTCAACAATGAAGCGGTATGCTTTCTCATCTCCCTCGCCTTGCTTCTTTACAATGGGTAGGATAGGGCTGTTGCAAACATTACTGACTACTTCTTCTACTACTCCTGCATTGACTAGGGACTGGATGATTTCCACCAATGCCTTCTCACCTTCGGGCGATATTCGATACTGTGGAAGCTTTGGTAGCACTGCGTCCGGTCGGACGGTTATGTGTACTGGGTCGATCACCATGCGCCCTACATCTGAGTCGGTTTTAGCCCATAGATGTGAGGGTAACGTGTCGAGTAGGGACAGGTCAGCATCAGTTATAGAGAGCATACGTCGTGTGTGACAAGGTCTGAACAGATCTGGGTTATCGTGCAGGATGACTCGAACTCCGTCTGGGGAGCATCTGATGGTAGCTCGGAAATGTTTTAGCAAATCAAGTCCCATAATAGCATCGGGGGTGTTGGAGGAGAGCAGAAAGGTCGTGTCAGTGGCGTTATCTTCTAAGTCAAAGGAGATTGGTGCTGATAAGGGGTTAGTGGAGGGCGTTCCATCGAAGCCTATTGAGGTTACGTGTGAGCCAGACAAGGGTGCCCTAGGAATCAGTCGTTTAGATAACGCACTACGTGTCGCCCCAGTATCTACCAGGAATGGAGACTTTGTGCCCAAGACCTTAGCAGTGACGTAAGGACCTTGCTGGTCAACACGGAGTTCGACTGGATCCCTCCCTTGCCCCTGGCGGTCCTATGCGAAGTCATGGGTGCTTTCATAGTCGGACTGCTGACACTGGTTTTGTCGGGGGCGATCAAAGGTGTTTGGTCTGCCTGGCCTGTCGTTGATGGCGTCGTTCGTGTACCCTCGTCCCTGTCCTCTATTTCTGGGGTCATATGCTGTGTCTCTGGGGTCCCTATTTTTGTTCAATTCCAGAAGGACCGGGCACTGGGATTTCCAGTGTCCGAACCCTCTACAGAACGCACATTGGTTCCCATCTAAGTCTCTCCGCCCGTTGTAGGGTGCAGGTGTATGGTCTCTAGGGGGTAGCTTTCTAGGGGCGGTTGGTTGGTAATTCCCTTTTGGGGGTTCCCTTCCTATGGTCACCCCTTGCAACTGTGCTATCATTACCCTCTCCTTCAGTTCCTTTTTCTTCCTCTCTGACGCCCTATCGTTCTCATTCTTTTGGTTTTCGTAGTATTGGGCCATCTGGAGGATTGCTGCGGGTTTGGAGGCTGCCCAACTACTCTCGCTGGTCTGTAGCTTCTGGGAGACTTCTTGTGACAGACCCTTCACATAATTCTGGACAAAGAGGTGATGTCCGGTTGCGGTGGTCATGTCCTGGCCACTATAATCGGAAAACACAGTCTCGAATCGAGAGAAGTATTCAGACACATCCTCCTGGGGTTTCTGGCGACAAGCCGTCACTATCGACCAGTCTACCTTTCTTTCTGGGATTAGAGTCTTCAACTTCTGTACAATCTTGTCTGGGAGCTCCAATATGGCTTTCGGGGGTTTCTGTCCCGGTTCTCGCTGTTTATCTATGGTATCGAGTTGTACCCAGGTATATCCGAACGGCTCAGCGTGGTCAACTTTCCGGATTTGCTTCCACACATCAGCCGGCAGACATAACCCGAAGAACAAGTCGATATCTGCTAAAGTCGTTATTGTTGAACCTAAGGCTGTACCTAGTTCGGTGTAGAAGGCAGTCGGGTTCTTTCTTAAGTCGGGTAGAGTTTTTCTAAAGGTCAACATGTCTTGTCGGTCCCATGGCTGGTAGACCCAATTATATACAACCCTTCCCTTCGCATCTTGGTGGTTGATGTCGTCATGTGTTCCCTGACCTCGTGGGGGGACCCAGTAGGGGGCGGCCTCTTTGATGGGCATCATGGTATCAGTCCTTCCTGCCTGGGGCTTAGTCGCTATGGGAGTTTCTGCTTTGGTTGTCTGTGCTCTTTAAGGTGTCGATAGACCTCGAGTGTACGAGTGAAGAGGTTTGTCACATCGCCCTCTCCTTCTTCCCCAATGTCTACCTTCCTATATAGGGCCGCTAAGCCTTCGGGACCTTTATCGTGGTACCTATCCTCATATGTATTCAGGGCGTGATAACAAAGTTGTACGACAAAGTGTCGTCTGCGGTTGTCGGCATACGAGTTATACACGTCTGTTATATACCCCTCACTTTCCTTTCGCTCCACCAGTGTCCCTACTATCTTGTCGATTCCTGCTCGTTCATTCTTTGTTAGTCGATTCATTCTGGTGGAATCTTTCTTTCTCATCTCAGGGTCATCCAACGTTATTGCCGACGTTGTGTTCAGTACAAGAGGCTCGGCCGGCGCGGAGGCCGTGAGGACCGAGGCCCCTGTACTGCTTTCGCTTGTGTTTGGGGGTTGTGGGTGTTGCACTACCGATTGGGAGGGTGCGTATGGAGGGGGCATGTAAATGATCGGGGGACCTAATAGTAATTCGTCATTCGTTCGTTGCTTAGAGGACAACTCAGGGTAGAGCATAGAGGGGGTCCTAACAGGGTACTGGCCTGATGTTTCGGGCTCCTGTCTTAGTTTAGTTTCCCTTCTCTCCTTTATTTCTTCTTCTAACTTTCTAGCGGCAAGGTGAGCTGCCTTTCGTAATTCCTTTTCTGCTTTTACTTCTTCCCTCTTTTTCCGTTGTGTTGCTTCTTTGCGCCACATGCCGATACTGTCAAGCATAGTAGGCGTCGTCTTATTGCTACGCAGAGCTATTTCTATCATTTCTATCTTATGGTCGTCGAAGGATCCCATCAGTGGCCATTGACTCTTGGGGTCCTTCTTTGTATATTTATGCCATAGCTTGCTATAAGCTACGGCGACTAGTCCATATTTAGTGAACATGTCCTTATTAGGGGTGCCCTCCAGTGGAGCCGGATGGTTCACCTCTAATAAGCGGTCCGGGCAGAACCAACTACCAATCAGTGGGGAGAAGATAGGCATGACGGGTTACAACGGGGACAAAAGTCAGCACTACCTATCTTTTCACTGCTTGCAAAGACTAGACAGAATATCTCTATTCCTCGTTATTTGTAAGCAGAGAATACCTCCAAAGAACCAATATCGAACAACTAGTGTTCGGACAATCAATCAATCAATGGGGAGATAAAGATAGGCACGACGGGTTACAATGGGGACAAAAGTCTGCGTTACCTACCCTTCACTATTTGCAAAGACTAGACAGAATATTTCTATTCTACGTTATTTGCAAACAGAGAATATCTCAAAGAGCACTATCCTTCAAAACAATCAATGTTCGGACAATCAATCAGTGGGGAGATAAAGATAGGCACGACGGGTTACAACGGGGACAAAAGTCTGCGTTACCTACCCTTCACTATCTGCAAAGGGAGAGAGAGAGAGTATTTCTACTCCTCCCCGTTTGTAGACAGTGAATATCTCAAAGAGAACAATCGATAAGCAATACTAGTATTTTTCAATCAATCAATCAATCGTTTCGCAATTTGTCGTGTTTCACGACCTTACCCGGACCGCGTGGACAGTTTCTCGTCTTCCGCCTCCAGCGCCCGATCGTCCTCTATTCTCCGTTATTGCCGCGGCACTCCTGATGGTTCCCAGTCAGGACCGTAGATCACTCGAGAGAGGTCTGCTCGGAACCAGTGAAGTTCGGATGATCGGCTGCCAGACGAGGGTCTATCGGGCAGGAGCTCTCCCGATCGTTGCAGTCGTTCACTCTGTCGTCGGGACCTCTCCCACTGGATCCACGTGTCGCTGATGGGCCCCACGCTTGGGACGCCAATTGTTAAATGGTAGCGGCAGTCGTAGTCGATAACCTTTCAAGTATTGCCCGGCGGTAATCGCCTCTTATACCATTCGATGCTAAATCAATAAAGAGGCAGGCGCCGGAGACTGGAAGGCAGGAAACAAAGTTTTATTCCGTCGGAGTGGAACACATCAGATCAGACAGCGAAGTATCGTCACGAGGTGCTCTAACTGCATCTCTGAGACCTGGTCTCTTATACACACGTTTATGACTTTATTGCAGGGTTATCATACATGGCACATTCTTGAGATCACTTTGATGCATGAAAGAACATCCTCAGAATCCCCGGCTCAGATCCGATCCCACGCATAGCTACAGTAGAAGTTCCCACCCCACCCGCAGTAGGAGATGGCTATCACACAGCAGGATATTCCGCCAGTTCCCGGGGGTGTGTGCAACCGGTCGGGTCTCAGGGGGTGGGGGCCTTGATCTGCTGTAATCCCTTTGATGTGGGGTGTTTCCCTTACAGTAGGGGCAATAAACTGCATCCGCAGGGCTAGGTGATGGCCTGGGATCGGTTCGGACAATCGGGCGCGGAGGAAGGGGGTTATCAGAAAGGATGTATGACCATGTATGGGATGAAAGGAGGTGTTGGTCAGGCACGGGGTGCGATTCCATGGCAGGGTCGCGCAGAAGGAGAGGTTTTACGGCCCATGTATGAGAGAGCGGGGGTGGCCAGCGCGCGGGGGATGTTCGCAGCGCCTGAGGGGCGCGCTGGTGATCGGCAATGAGCGGGGAGAGAGAGTGGGGTGCCTAAAATGGCGGCCGTGCGTTCGCTGTGCGTGGCGCTGGGGAGAGGCAAGATGGCGCAGATAATGTTCAGTTACAAGCTATATTTCCACATTCGCACTATATAAAACTTTATAAATAAATCTTAAAAAATTAAAAAATGAGGTATGATCCATAAGCAGATCGCACAAACACTGCATTCCACAGCGGAACTGCGCCCAAAGGTGGCACTCATTGGGTTTAAGGAACGGCTGGGAGGATTATACACAACACATAATATTTTCTAGCATTGGGTATTTAGTGGCCAAACAGGACATAGCACGAAACTGAAGATACACGGACCAACCCTCCATATCCATGCGATGCAGAGGAATAGGCCTTTGTTGTGCGGCAGCAAAAGAGATCTACAAATGGCGAGCCTGTGTCAAGAAACATCATAAGATATGGGGAAATTGCAACTCAGATTTAGAATAAGCACACATTAATATGACCCTAGCCGACCTAGTGATATGTTGTGGATATTACTCGGGGTGTTAAGAAGGTGTGGGGATGCCCCTCGATGTCGTCTTTATAACTGTCACTATTGTATGATGTGATATGTCTTTGTATTGTTATCATTTATGTATTTCAAAAGCAATAAAGAAAGTGTTATATAAGAAACCCATTCAGTAGAACAAGAGTTATGATTTTTTAACGTTTTTAGTAAAAGCTAGTGCCTACAAGAAGCAAGTGTCAACCTCAGATAACTAGTTGCACGAGACCTGGGCAAAGTCAGAATTTATGGCTGACAACGATGGAGGGCGGTTTGGATACACAAGGTGGATTGGGCCCGGTCTTCACTTACCTTCAGAAGACAAATGCCTGAGAAGGTAAAGTTCAGAGGGGCGAGGCTGCCAGCAGTATCAAAGGAGGAGGCGTCATCGATTGGAGCTAATGGACAAAGTTGTGGTGAAGATTTCTACGCTCAGACTTAGTCTCTTTTTTAGAAGTCAAAAATCTCCAGCAGGACAAAGCTGCAGGCTGTAGCCGACCAGAGCTCCACAAAGCCGGATACCCTTTAGAGGTGGAGTCTTTGAACAGGATTTGCTGCGAAGAAGAAGAACATAGTGGGAGATACTACAAAGTCAGGCCAACTGACAATGCATCTTGGGTAGATCGGCAAGTAGGTAGGTCCCAGTCTTCTGTCGGTTCCCATGGCACTTTTTGGCAGAATTTGTCCAAGTTTTGGTTTTAGGCTGTTTGGGCACCTTTAGCCACACATTCAAGGGTCCAGGACTAGGTGGGTTCCACGTAGCATGCAGGACTCAATTCAGGCAGGGGCCAGGTCCAGGGTTCAAATTTTTGGAGCTTGTTGTGTACCTGTAGCTTATAACAGGAGGCCAGCCATCTAGCCCTTGGAGTCACTTTGGTATTCCTAGTTTTAAGCTGCTCAACAGTCCTCCGGCAGCAGGGCAGTCATCTGAGGGTTCAATGCAGGCTTCAAGCAGAAGGGCAGTCATCTGCAGTACAAAGCAGGCCTCAAGTATCAAGGAAGCCCTCTGAAGTGCATGCAGGCCTTCTCAGTGTGCTTTCAGGCCTTCTTAGTGTCCATCGGGGTACAGTAGTGAACTGAAAAGTGAGTCTGAGGGTCCTATTTTTATACCTGGTGCTAGCTTCTAAGTGGAAGAAACTTCTGGAGATTTCCTCCCACAGATGGTTGTGGAATTTCCTTCCTCTCTGCCCAGGCTCTAAAGGATCTGGGGTCACGAAAGGCTAGTGTGAAGTTCTTTGCGAGTAAGTTGAGGCAGCTCCTTTGAAATGTAAGTGGAGTATGCCCAGACATGGGTCCCGTGATCACTGTGCTACTGGATTTAAGCTTGCCTGCTGATGAGGGGTGATACCCCGAAACTGGTCCCAGGATGCTTATTTCCGGTACAGGGATGATCTGGCATAGCAGTTCGGGCTGGACGTTTCCCCATAAGGAGCAGGGTCAAGACTGACTTGCATATGGCTGGGTCCAAACTGGGGTGGTGTGGTGATCAAAATAACTATGGATTAAACCCAGGTGGGGTGAATCTTTGCATTGTTCTGCATTCCGTACATCATCTGATTTAACTTCCTAAAAGTGTTATTTCCAGAAACTGACTTTACCATTAAAGAGGATTTTAAATTAAAATTCTTTAGACACCAAACATTACTTTTCTACCTGTTTCATAACAAATGTTATCACTTACTAAATTTAATAAGGTAACCCAAAGTTATCCTATAAGAAAGGTAGGCCTCACAGTATTGAAAAACCTATTTGTGAGTTTTTCACTACCAAGATGAGTAAAACTTAAACGTACATGTCCAACCTTTTTGATACATTACACAGGGCCCTTTGGCCTGTTTAGGGCCTACCTTAGGGATGACTTATATGTATTAAAAGGGGAGTTTCATGCCTGGCAAAGGCTTTTGCCAGGTTGAATCGGCAGTTTAAAACTGCACACAGGCTGCAATGGCATTCCTGAAACTTGTTTTCAAAGACTACTTAAGTGGGTGACACAATAAGTGCTGCAGTCCAACAAGTAGCATTTAATTTACAGGCCCAGTGTGCATGTTGTACCACGTTACAAGGGCTTATAAGTAGATTACATCTGCAAATCAGGTGTAGGCTAGTTTTACCATGTTTAAAGGAGTGCGCTCAAACACTTTAGCACTCGCTAGCTGCGGTGAAGTGCACAGAGTCCTAGAGCCAACAAAATTGAATTTCAACAAACAGGAGGGGAGATAGCAAAGGGTTTGTAGGAAGATCACTGTAAGGCAGACAGATCTAACTCCAGGGCCCTAATTATATGTCACAGTACCAATTGTCGGACTTCTGAAAGGCAAACAAAATTGAGTCCACAACTTCCTGTCTTATTTTTTCTTGTAGCAATCGAGGGTTAAACAGACCAGTGGGGGGAGAGGACAGAGGGAGGCTTTTAAATGCAGATACAAGCATGTCACTGCCAAATGGGATAACAGTAACACTCCTGGGATAAACAAATTGTGTGTTAAGAAGATATATATTTGAAAAATGGAAGCAGCAGCTAAAATGTCTGGAGAGAAAATGAAAAAGAAAACAATGTGAAAACATCTCCTTCCTGAGCCCATCCTTGGCCTAGAGGTTGGTGTTCTTTAGGCGGAGCATCTGAAGAGGGCCCTGCTTTTAACAAGACATGCTGCAGGTGCTGCGCCATGAAGGCTGCTAGTGTCTGGCAATATCCAAGTCAAATAAAAGTGCAAGCAAAAGCCAAATGAAAACTGATCCAGCAGAAAGGTCAAATTTACATATCCTCCCTGCGTCACAGACCCGTCATCACTCTTACTATTAACGCACGCATTCATTGGTGGGGCCCATAACACCAACTCTCATACATCTCACTCGAATCTGCACACAGGAGGAGAAGCGCTGGACATGTGGGGGGGTACCTTATTACCTATAGAAATAAATATTTACAGTATTTACATATTATACATCTCCACTTAGAGAATCCTACCTTTAACATCAAGGCACTCCACCACTTGGTCGATGGACCAATTAGTTGAACTGGTTGATGGTGATTTAGAACCAGCTAAAACACATCTAAAGTCTCAGAATCTTTAATCAATACCCTTTAAAGCATCACAAACTCGTTTTCTGTTAATAAATGTTTAGTTCATCTAATTAAATTCACCCTCAATGGCATAATCAGCATTATAATCAATCAGAATTTGAACAACATTGGCATAAATCAGTATGACAACTATATTTACCTAATTTCGGAATTTGACGACTATTCTCCCGCAACCTATCAGCCCTGCATAAATCAAATCCCTTCTGGTGTGACCCTTCAATCGAATGCAGGCAACGACCCAAATCAGTCCGGAGAAAAGTTCTTTTCACTCGGCACGACACAGTCCCAAAGATCTCCGGGGGACCCGATAATCGTGCAAGCAAATCGGTCAACGGGGATTCGGATCACACTCCTGGAACGCAATACCACCACCTTTCTACTAACCTCCTTTTATAATAAACTTTGGGTAAAATGCTACATTTGCTGAATTTGGGAATGACTGTGATTGGCTAAGCCACCAAATTTTACAATATCGGACGTAATTCACAGAGTTCCTTGGTTCTCATGGGACCGAAGATGACATCCCATGGTTTGGACAGTTCTCATGCGAAAGGGTCCGAAGTATCAATCTGCAGGCCTCTAAGGACAGGTTTCCTTTGTCTTCTGTCATTCACACTGGTTGAGTTCTGGCAGCCCTCCACGTTCCTATCCTTGACGAGGAACACTGTGCCCTGGTCAGAGGACGCCTGGAGACCTTCAGAGCCATCCGAGTCTGCGCAGTAGACATCGCGCTCACACGACGGTGGCCACTTCCGAACTCCATTTTGAATATCATGGCTTAGTAGGCCTGAATGCCAACTTAAGCGAAACAAACATAAAGAGTAATTAATATACGGAAATGAAGATTCTAATGTTTAAACCCACACTAATCCCTTTATATATTAGTATTTTCCTAGCTTATAGCAACGTTTAAAGCAATAATACTCACCATTTCGTCCCACCATGAACGCAAAACATTACAAAGCAACATAAATCATGCGATTTCTATCACAACACTCTCTATAGTTAATATGTGTACCACAGTTAGTCATTAGAATTATTTGCCATGCACTTTAGCATTTAGTCCCTCGTGTATTTCGTGTTTATCAAGGTGTAATATTGGTTAATATCAACACTCAAAACAGTTAATACAAGTTAATATTTAGAAAGTTACGTAGTTAGTATTTTATCATGCAAAATAGAGAAGGTATACAACATTTTGTTTTTACCTGCTCCACCAAAAACATAAAAAACAAGCACCGGCAAAG
This sequence comes from Triturus cristatus, assembly GCF_964204655.1. NCBI lineage: Eukaryota > Metazoa > Chordata > Amphibia > Caudata > Salamandridae > Triturus > Triturus cristatus. The sequence continues at coordinate 85,897,679 of NC_140591.1, forward strand.
CCAATAATTCTCACTTTTGGCTGGCGATTGCAAAGTTACTGGCTTTGTAAATACTTGTTTTCATTAGCGCTGTTTGCACATCTTGATTCATGGGCACCCACGTTATGATGCGTACGTATGCATGCGTCTTGACCCTCACGAACAGCAACCATTCTGGAATGCGAACCATTTGAAAATGGCTGGCATGTTCACACATACATGCGTATTCTTTGATATGCAATGCGGACTATTTTGTCGTTAATTTCTAATTTACTATTCCAAGGGCCATGTGGCAAACACTGGATAATAAATAAAAAAGAAAGTGTGTGGAGCAGGTCAAAATTAGGGGTGGGTAATAAATTCCGCTCCACCAGTGGAGTTAGCGGAAGTTTGGCCACTCCATATTACGCTTGTAATGCAGAGTTCCACGTGGCAGAGTTTTTTCTCGCATGTGGTTCATGAACGGTAAGTTAGCGAGCAGATTTGGTATCCCCTAGGGCAAATTCAGTCGCTAGGAGGGCACCCGCAGAGATTTCTCCAAAGCGGGCGTTTGTGACAGTTTGCAGTCAGAACTCTACCACTCAAGTGGAAAATCAACTCAATAAGCAGCACCCTCTGGTGCGCAGCGTGGTGCAGTTTGCACTGATTTTTCAGCACGGATCGAGATCACAGCACTAAATCCCAGCACAAACAGCACGATGTGCCTATTTTCTCCTGTTCATGTAACTCTGCGGAATTCTGCAGAGTGAAACACCGTGAGTTCCGCCCACCCCTTTTTAAAAATGAAACTAGAGAACCAGTAGCACTTCAGAGTTTGTTAGCCCGTGATAATGAAGGAAAAATTGAAAGAAAAAAATTGCAGCGGACGGGCTTGGAGGATCATATAGAAACATACAAGTGTACCAAGAGTGGACAGAAGGGGATTGCAGGGGCCCTCCCAATACAAAAAAGATAAAGTGAAAAAGCAAGGCAATAATACCAATGTCAGTGTATTATGTTTTTATGTCCTTCACATCTGTGAAATGCCCTGAGCTGATATCAAGTGGGGAGAATGTGGCTTAACGGCAAGAGGGTCGACCTCCAAGCTGGGGAACCAGGTTTGAGTCTCTGCAGCGATATCCTGTGATTCTGGGCAAATCACTTAATCTCACTGTACCTAACAAAATGAATGTGTCCATCTGTAAAGCAACCGGTGCTTATGTGAAGCGCTCTGATACCTTTGGGTCGTGTTTGTGCTATATAAAACAAAAAATATATACTAATGGACAACCCTGTCAGCCAATGCAAGGCTGGACTAGCCGTGCCAGGCATCAGACGTTTACCCATGAGGCTGGAAGGGTGGTGGGCCGGTTTTGTTAGCGGGGGCTGGTTTTGTAGCAGTACAGCAGTTTTGAAAGCACCACAGAGTTCCTTGAATATCTTTCCAGGCACAATAAAAGTGTCAACATAGCTCTGGTGATTAATGTACCAGCTGAGAGAGATTGGAGTTTTGTCTATTTACAGTTTTGACTCATCTAAGGTAGCACAGAGGGTTAATATGCCTGCTGCAAAGGACATGTAAAATGCAGATCAGAGAATAGTATTTTATGTGCATAGCTTAGTGGATTGCTGCTTTTGTCACAGAGATTCTTTTGTTACTGTGGTGCTCATAATTTACAATCGTAATCTAGCACGGTGAGCTGTGAAATGTCATCAAAGATCTGCATGCAAACTTCATTGTACAGGTTTGAAAGTTACATTTTTTTCCAAGTCTTTCGATGTTGATAAAAAAGGTTTGTTTGGTAGTAAAGCCAGCCCTAACCACTCTGTTACGTTCTGAATTCTGGGTTTGTGCTTCTTCAGACCAAGCACTTTTAAAAGATTCCTACCAGTATGGATGGTATGTGAATCCTATACCTTGTAGTCCCCTTTGCCTTATGCAACATTTTCTATTCACTGATTTACACACGTATTATTCATTGTCTCTATGTGTGTGTGAAGTAAAGTGCTTCAACACCCTCCACTGATATGGGAGGCACTATAAATGAATGAAATGTATATGAGAGGGGCTATGGAGAGATGGGAGGCACTGTTGGAGAGTGACAGTGAGGGAATCATTGAAGGGACCCAACAAAGATTGTCGTATCCTGGTGCACAGTAAGTTCATCATTTATCATTCTTTAAAAGCTAATACCATTGAATATTTAGTGAAAAATGTGTCGTAGAATGCAACATTTTGCCCAAATTTTCTTGGGGGGAGAACTTCCCTTGTAGGGGTCAGGATCGCTCACTGCACTGGCTATGTACTGTATGGCGGCTGGTCTGACACAATTCGCCAGGACTGGTTTGGGTTCCCAGTCCGGCCCTGAGCCAATATCATTCTAAAGGAACTGAATAAAGGGAACGGTCCAAAAGCTGCTTTCTGCAGGACATGTGCACATGAGTGTGATTACATTAACTCTGGACAGACAGCTAAAGCTGTGTATAGGCCAGACCTAATCACTGAACTTTGGAGCTGGGCTGAGGTACCCTCCAAGGTGGGGATTGTTTCAGCACTCAAGTAAATAAAACTGAGTCATTGGTAACACACGTGTTCCAAAAACTGCATTAAAATGCAACATTCGTCCTTTTCTTTTTACAGTTTTCTTAGAGACACAACTCCCTGCAAATTAGTGGGCCACTCTCTCCTTTCAAAGCGATACCAAAGGGGATGATGGACGGAGCGTTTGAGCAAATCAAACACTCACCCCCAGTCAACTGATCTGGGTTTAATCCATCATCATTCTTTAGCTCACTCCACCACCCCAGTTCAGACATGGCCATGTGCAAATCAGTCTGACCCTGTACCTCATGGGAACAGTCCACCCTGAACTGCCTAGCCATGTCTTCCCTGGACCGGAAACAAGCATCCTGGGACCAGTTTCGGGTTCATAACCTTCATCAGCCAGGCTATCTTGAATCCAGTGGCAAAGTGAGCAAGGGACCCAGGTCTGGGTATACCCTGCCAACTTAGGGCAAACAAAGCGATACGAAAGGGGATGATGGACGGAGCGTTTGAGTAAATCAAACACTCACCCCCAGTCAACTGATCTGGGTTTAATCCATCATCATTCTTTAGCTCACTCCACCACCCCAGTTCAGACATGGGTGCTTGTTTCCAGTCCAGGGAGGACCTGGCTTGGCAGGTCGGGCTGGACTGTTCCCGTGAGGCACAGGGTCAAGACTGATTTGCATATGGCTGGGTTCAAACTGGAATGGGATGGTGAGCAAAAAAACAATGGATGTAGGCCCAGTTCTCTGTACTGGGGTGAATGTATGACATTGATCTGCATTCTGTCCATCAACTGTTGTTTTTGCGTTTGTCACCCAAGTAGGACGGGTATGCCCAGACGAGGGTCCCGTGCTCTCTATGCCACTAGAATCAAGCTATCCTGGCTGAAGAGGGGTGAAACCCCGAAACCTGTCCTAGGATGCTTGTTTCCAGTCCGGGGAGGACTTGGCTTGGCAGTTCGGGCTGAACTGTTCCCATGAGGCACAGGATCAAGACTGATTTGCATATGGCTGGGTTCAAAGTGGAATGGCATGGTGAGCAAAAAAACGATGGATTTAGGGCCAGATCTCTGTATTTGGTGAATGTACGACATTGTTCTGCATTCTTTCCATCAACTGTTGTTTTTGCATTTGTCACCCTGAGTAGGATGGGTATGCCCGGACGTGGGTCACGTGCTCTCCATGCCACTGGAATCAAGCTATCCTGGCTGAAGAGGGGTGAAACCCCAAAACCGGTCCTAGGATGCTTGTTTCCAGTCCAGGGAGGACCTGGCTTGGCAATTCGGGCTGGACTGTTCCCATGAGGCACAGGGTCAAGACTGATTTGCATGTGGCTGGGTTCAAACTGGAATGGCATGGTGAGGAACAAAACGATGGATTTAGGCCCAGATCTCTGTACTGGGGTGAATGTATGACATTGTTCTGCATTCTGTTCATCAACTGTTGTTTTTGCATTTACTCTCTCATTTCAGGCCATTTCGAATAGGTCTCAATATCCCACACTTTCATGATTCTCCTAACATCACGGAACATAGCGCCCCAAAGGAAAGCCTTCATCCACCCACCCCCTCGCGACCCCCTGCCCCTGCCACGGATGGGGCCTGCATGCGATCACTTCAGCTTGGAACCTCCCCTCCCACACACACGGACACAGAGAAACCTGCCCCTGCCACGGATGGGGCCTGCATGTGATCACTTCAGCTTGGAACCGCCCCCCTGCCACACACACAGACACAGAGAAACCTGCCCCTGCCACGGATGGGGCCTGCATGCGAGCACTTCAGCTTGGAACCTCCCCCCCATGCACACACAGACACAGAGCAACCTGCCCCTGCCACGGATGGGGCCTGCATGCGATCTCTTCAGCTTGGACCTCCCCCCACACACACAGACACAAAGAAACCTGCCCCTGCCACGGATGGGGCCTGCATGCGATCACTTCAGCTTGGAACCTCCCCCAACCCCCTCCCCACACACACACACAGACACAGAGAAACCTGCCCCTGCCACGGATGGGGCCTGCATGCGATCACTTCAGCTTGGAACCTCACCCCCACACACACACAGACACAGAGAAACCTGCCCCTGCCACGGATGGGGCCTGCATGCGATCACTTCAGCTTGGAACCTTCCCCCACGCACACAGACACAGAGAAACCTTCCCCTGCCACGGATGGGGCCTGCATGCGATCACTTCAGCTTGGACCACCCACCCCCCACACACACAGACACAGAGAAACCTGCCACACATGGGGCCTGCATGTGAGCACATCAGCTTGGACCACCCACCCCCCCACCCACACAGAATCAGAGAAACCTGCCCCTGCCACGGATAGGGCCTGCATGCGATCACTTCAGCTTGGACCACCCACCCCCCACACACACATAGAAACAGGGAAACCTGCCCCTACCACGGATGGGGCCTGCATGCGATCACTTCAGCTTGGAACCTCCCCCAACCCCCTCCCCACACACAGACACAGAGAAACCTGCCCCTGCCACGGATGGGGCCTGCATGCGATCACTTCAGCTTGGAACCTCCCCCCCACACACACACAGACACAGAGAAACCTGCCCCTGCCACGGATGGGGCCTGCATGCGATCACTTCAGCTTGGAACCTTCCCCGACGCACACAGACACAGAGAAACCTTCCCCTGCCACGGATGGGGCCTGCATGCGATCACTTCAGCTTGGACCACCCACCCCCCACACACACAGACACAGAGAAACCTGCCACACATGGGGCCTGCATGTGAGCACATCAGCTTGGACCACCCACCCCCCCACCCACACAGAATCAGAGAAACCTGCCCCTGCCACGGATAGGGCCTGCATGCGATCACTTCAGCTTGGACCACCCACCCCCCACACACACATAGACACAGGGAAACCTGCCCCTACCACGGATGGGGCCTGCATGCGATCACTTCAGCTTGGAACCTTCCCCCACGCACACAGACACAGAGAAACCTTCCCCTGCCACGGATGGGGCCTGCATGCGATCACTTCAGCTTGGACCACCCACCCCCCACACACACATAGACACAGGGAAACCTGCCCCTACCACGGATGGGGCCTGCATGCGATCACTTCAGCTTGGAACCTCCCCCCACGCACACACACACAGACACATAGAAACCTGCCCCTGCCACGGATGGGGCCTGCATGCGATCACTTCAGCTTGGAACCTCCCCCCCCACACACACACCGACACAGAGAAACCTGCCCCTGCCACGGATGGGGCCTTCATGCGATCACTTCAGCTTGGAACCTTCACCCCCAACACACACACGCAGAGAAACCTGCCCCTGCCACAGATGGGGCCTGAATGCAATCACTTCAGCTTGGAACCTCCCCCACACACACACACAGACACAGAGAAACCTGCCCCTGCCACAGATGGGGCCTGCATGCAATCACTTCAGCTTGGAACCTCCCCCACACACACACACAGACACAGAGAAACCTGCCACACATGGGGCCTGCATGCGAGCACTTCAGCTTGGACCACCCACCCCCCCCACCCACACAGAAACAGAGAAACCTGCCCCTGCCACGGATAGGGCCTGCATGCGATCACTTCAGCTTGGACCACCCACCCCCCACACACACATAGACACAGGGAAACCTGCCCCTGCCACGGATGGGGCCTGCATGCGATCACTTCAGCTTGGAACCTCCCCCCACGCACACAGACACAGAGAAACCTGCCCCTGCCACGGATGGGGCCTGCATGCGATCACTTCAGCTTGGAACCCCCCCCCACACACACACAGACACAGAGAAACCTTCCCCTGCCACGGATGGGGCCTGCATGTGATCACTTCAGCTTGGAACCCCCCCCACACACACAGACACAGAGAAACCTTCCCTGCCACGGATGGGGCCTGCATGTGATCACTTCAGCTTGGAACCTCCCCCCACACACACACAGACACAGAGAAACCTGCCTCTGCCACGGATGGGGCCTGCATGCGATCACTTCAGCTTGGAACCTCCCCCCCCACACAGACACAGAGAAATCTGCCCCTGCCACGGATGGGGCCTGCATGTGATCACTTCAGCTTGGAACCTCCCCCCCACACACACACAGACACAGAGAAATCTGCCCCTGCCACGGATGGGGCCTGCATGCCATCACTCCAGCTTAGAACCTCCACCCCCCCACACACACACAGACACAGAGAAACCTGCCCCTGCCACGGATGGGGCCTGCATGCGATCACTTCAGCTTGGAACCTCCCCCCCACACACACATACAGACACAGAGAAACCTGCCCCTGCCACGGATGGGGCCTGCATGCGATCACTTCAGCTTGGAACCTCCCCCCCACACACACATACAGACACAGAGAAACCTGCCCCTGCCACGGATGGGGCCTGCATGCGATCTCTTCAGCTTGGAACCTCCCACCCACACATACAGACACAGAGAAACCTGCACCTGCCACGGATGGGGCCTGCATGCGATCACTTCAGCTTGGAACCTCCCCCCACACACACATACAGACACAGAGAAACCTGCCCCTGCCACGGATGGGACCTGCATGCGATCACTTCAGCTTGGAACCTCCCCCCCGCACACACATACAGACACAGAGAAACCTGCCCCTGCCACGGATGGGGCCTGCATGCGATCTTTTCAGCTTGGAACCTCCCACCCACACATACAGACACAGAGAAACCTGCCCCTGCCACGGATGGGGCCTGCATGCGATCTCTTCAGCTTGGAACCTCCCCCCCCCCGCACACACATACAGACACAGAGAAACCTGCCCCTGCCACGGATGGGGCCTGCATGCGATCTTTTCAGCTTGGAACCTCCCACCCACACATACAGACACAGAGAAACCTGCCCCTGCCACGGATGCGGCCTGCATGCGATCACTTCAGCTTGGAACCGCCCCCCCACACACACACAGACACAGAGAAACCTGCCCCTGCCACGAATGGGGCCTGCATGCGATCACTTCAGCTTGGAACCTCCCACCCACACACAGACACAGACAAACCTGCCCCTGCCACGGCCTGCATGTGAGCACTTCAGCTTGGAACCTCCCCCCCCACACACACACACAGACACAGAGAAACCTGCCCCTGCCACGGATGGGGCCTGCGTGCGATCTTTTCAGCTTGGAACCTCCCACCCACACACAGACACAGACAAACCTGCCCCTGCCACGGATGGGGCCTGCATGCGATCTCTTCAGCTTGGAACCTCCCCCCCACACACACACAGACACAGAGAAACCTGCCCCTGCCACGGATGGGGCCTGCATGCGATCTCTTCAGCTTGGAACCTCCCCCACGCACACACAGACACAGAGAAATCTGCCCCTGCCACGGATGGGGCCTGCATGCGATCACTTCAGCTTAGAACCTCTTCCCCCTCACACACACAGAGAAACCTGCCCCTGCCACGGATGGGGCCTGCATGCAATCACTTCAGCTTGGAACCCCCCCCCCCCCCCACACACACACACACACACACACAGACACAGAGAAACCTGCCCCTGCCACGGATGGGGCCTGCATGTGATCTCTTCAGCTTGGAACCTCCCCCCCCACACACACACACAGAGAAACCTGCCCCTGCCACGGATGGGACCTGCATGCGATCTCTTCAGCTTGCCTGACCCTCCTGGCTGTAGAGAGAGCAGCGCCTCTCACGCTGTAAGGGGCTGTGATGGATGACTCGAGGGTCGTTTTATGAAACCGCGGTGTGTCCCCACTGAGTGTGCCACATCCAAATGATATGATCTCATCCCAGAAGCACTCGTACACAAAAAGCCTTATTTCCAAAATATTTCACGTCGCCATGGAACGAAAAGACGCCTCTGAGGACACTTGTAACGGCCGCCCTTCGTCAAAATATTTCACATTTCGATATCGCAGCTCATAAAAGTACAGAAAACAAATTACTTTCATTACAGGTGAATTTCGTTGTACAATTTGTAGCTTTATTTCACGCGTCTGCAGGGACAAACTAAAGTATATGGTTTAGTGATAAATGTACACTTTGGAATGGATCCCAGTGTGGTGAAGTGATTATAATTCTGAGCTTGTCTCTGCTGAACGTACACACTTCACAGTGAACTGCAGACTTTTACTAACCAGTTCTGTAGACAAGATTACAGCTTGTTCCAATAGACAAAAACAATGTAAAAATAATTTTGAGGAGCAAAAGACGAACAAACAATATTTGGAGGAGACAAAGGATTTGGAAGAGTAAGTGAGACAAGATGCGAGAGAGACACTCTTCAAACCCGTGTTGGAGTGGCCACTCACACCTTGAGATAATTCGATTCATGTACAGGTCACAGTAGCAGTGGCACCCCACGCACAGCCCCGTGGTGCCCGGCAAGGTTCTCCCGGCAGATGGTCTGTTTACAAAGGTCAGACCTTTCTCATTCTTTGACCTTCAGGGAGTCCCCGGTGCCCGGATTCCATCCACACGGGTCCCTGCACATGCGGGCCCATTCTGGGCATCTCAGTGATCACCGCCCCTTGCACCTGCTTTGCTCTTCGCCCGATGCAGCCTGGCGGAAGTGGTCCTTTCAGCATCCGGGGTGGGCCTGGTATCCAATAAAGGTTACCTGACTTCTTCTCCATGTTCCATTGTGCGCTATCTTAATTTCCCAGAAGACCTGGGGAGAGTGAACTCGTGGGTGAACGGATACTGCCCCCTTGTGGCCTGTGGGGGTTATGAGCTTGTTGTATGCACCCTGACATATGCTGCTCCTTGGTTGGATTGGGATAAAAATCGTCCCGGGCACACCAAAGAAAAGTGGCCCACATTTACGTGTTGCCTTTCCGGGAAACACTGCTTCAGCGAAGTTGTATGAAAAGAAAGGGGGTGGGGTCATGTTTTATTAATTCACTTAGGTAAAAAAAAAAAATGCACAGATTAGTTCACACTGCGGAGCCACACATGATGCAAGTGAGACCACTTCTGCTCAGGCCCCCTGCCCGCGCTCAATCAGCATACATTAATGGGCCGGCCCAATGAGAGAAAGGGAGTGAGGCCTCCCCCATCTGCCTCTAGAAAGGCCACTCGGGCACCCACTGGGCGGCTGGCGGCATCCTAACAGCACAGACAGCCTCCAGGCTGCCCAAAAATGCAGCCCACAGCTAGAACTCTGCTACCGGCCCTTCGGCCATTTCCAGAGTGCCCGCCTTACCAATCCGACCCTGTGCTGCTCCATAGACCAGTAAAGACCCCCCTCCACCCCATGTGGGAGTCCATGTCTTGCCCATAGTCCACCTTGGAATTGCAGTTCATTAATGATGAGAGATGCCCCTCCCTCTGTTGAGCTTGCACAGCCACGTTATGTTGACATTTATTTAATTTGTGTATTTTAGATGCCTGTGACGAAGGGATTCGTACCGAAATGCATTGGGCAAATTCAATTAAATACGTGACATTTGGAAACTACTTGGCCTCCTGTGTGTGGGTGATTTATTTGAATCTAAATGAGTAAAATGAATTGAAGTAAACGGACAGAAAATGGCAGAAAAAAGTAATGGATTAAATTGATAGAGTACATAAAAGATTGAAGATAACCTGATTTAATTGATTGGACTCATTTAAAGTATTGGCTGTGCTGCCGGTATATGGAGCTGTAACAGGGTCCACGAGTTTTGTTCATTTTGCAAGCGCAATTTGGACGGAGCACTTTTCTGGCATGCACGCCTACACAGTAATACAAGTCAAGCCTACGAGTATTTTCAGAGGACAATGGTGTGCATCCCGCTACTCATGTCTGCAATCCAATAAAGGTTACCTGACTTCTTCTCCATGTTCCATTGTGCGCTATCTTAATTTCCCAGAAGACCTGGGGAGAGTGAACTCGTGGGTGAACGGATACTGCCCCCTTGTGGCCTGTGGGGGTTATGAGCTTGTATGCACCCTGACATATGCTGCTCCTTGGTTGGATTGGCATAAGAATCGTCCCGGGCACACCAAAGAAAAGTGGCCCACATTTACGTATTGCCTTTCCGGGAAACACTGCTTCAGCGAAGTTGTATGGAAAGAAAGGGGGTGGGGTCATGTTTTATTACTTCACCTAGGTAAAAAAAAAATGCACAGATTAGTTCACACTGCTGAGCCACACATGATGCAAGTGAGACCACTTCTGCTCAAGCCCCCTGCCCGCGCTCAATCAGCATACATTAATGGGCCGGCCCAATGAGAGAAAGGGAGTGAGGCCTCTCCCCATCTGCCTCTAGAAAGGCCACTCGGGCACCCACTGGGCGGCTGGCGGCATCCTAACAGCACAGACAGCCTCCAGGCTGCCCAAAAATGCAGCCCACAGCTAGAACTCAGCTACCGGCCCTTCGGCCATATCCAGAGTGCCCGCCTTACCAATCCGACCCTGTGCTGCTCCATAGACCAGTAAAGATCCCCCTCCACCCCATGTGGGAGTCCATGTCTTGCCCATAGTCCACCTTGGAATTGCAGTTCATTAATGATGAGAGATGCCCCTCCCTCTGTTGAGCTTCCACAGCGACGTGAAATGCATCTCACCACTCTGTGAGGCAACCGAACTTCCCAGCACGCGGCTGGTTCAAGGTCACCTGAACCCAGTGCATGTTCACTCGTCATTGCCCCGCCCTACCTGAGAGATGCCATCAGTCAGCAACCGGACTCGGCAGTGGCCCCTTTTAGGACTCTGGGGCACACCGCAAGGACTGCGCCCCTGGATCCATTGTCTCACCAGTGGCGAGTCACTATTAGCAGGGAATAAAATATGTAAGGTAGCCAACGGGTTCATGTTTTCTGTTACGAAGATACTTACATTACGAGAAGTTAGGCTTCTGGTAATATAGCTCAGTGAGTTACACGCCCACGTCAAAGAGATAGATGTAACACAGAAGCAATAGGTTTAGAACCTTGAAGGATTTTCTTCAGGTTTCATTATTTTAGGTTGTGATGTCATAAGTGCCAGGAGTCAAGAGTGCGCACTGACATTGTCCCCGGCTCCTGATCTAGGTCGCATGGACCGGTTTGGACACTGCATCCCTCTCAATAGGGACTCTACACACCCGCGATCACTCGCCGAGTCGTGCGGGCACGCTCGTGACCGAGGAGCACACACTCCTCCCAATCACGTTCTGTACTAACAAGGGACCCGCACTACATTACACTGAATGCATTCAGCACGTGGAGAGTCCCTAGCATCGATATTGTTTATTTTTGAAAGACTGCCCCTGGCCATGATGGTCCTTTAATCTTTGCCATAGGATACGCCGTTCCTATACAGCATTACAGATTGTTTTTACAAGGCATACTCTCACGCACAACTTCTTTTTGTCCTGATGATGATCCCTCGACCTAAGCTGGGATTGAAACGTCATCGACCCTGGGGGCATATTATCAAGGACGGCGTTAAAGTTATCGCCGCTTTAGCGGCAGTAAACTGCAGCTAAAAGTGGCGATAATGGGCTTGATGATATGCCGCAGAGAATTCCCATAGAAGCCCATGTTCTGGTGTGAACATGGGCTTCTATTGGAATTCTCTGCGGCATATCATCAAGCCCATTATCGCCGCTTTAGCGTCAGTTTCCTGCCGCTAAAGCGGCGATAATTGTAACGCTGTCCTTGATAATATGCCCCCTAGTGTCTTGACTGCTAATGTTGTATTTATATTGTTTATAAGCAAAGACACTTGTTTAATTGTGACTTGAAAATTGTACTTTCAAGGCTCAGTCACTCATATGAACAATGCCTGAATTTTCGAACTCCTGTGATTTCCTTCTTTCTCCCTACTTAACTTTCTGATGATGTTTTCTCTTGTTCTCATTTGATGTTTGAGTAAATAAATAATTTAATTCTCCATTTGGAGAATATAGACTTAGGGATTGATTACGATGTTGTTCGGAAAGGCTCCAAATCGCATTCTGGTCTGCCGAATCCGATTTGGAACCCGTCTTTTCGACTGATTCGGAAAGCTTTCCAAACGACCGATTCCGATTTTCGCTAAGCGTTCGGACTTTCCGAGTCGGTTCCGAATGGCATTCAAAGAAACCGATTCGTTCAGTGGCAACTTGTACAGGTCAACGGTCCGCGTTTCCGACTGAGCGATTATGATGTCAGATTCAGCCTTTCCGAATAGGTTGTTGTGACACGGATCGGCTGTTGGAATCTGTGAGAAGTTGGCCTGGCATATGCTGTCTCCTAGTTATAGGGGACACCTTGCACCAGTCCAATTCAACTCTTATTGATGATAGGTTTAAGACAACCTTTAAAGAAAGCTATCCTAGTGGTATTCCTTGGTTGCTTAGCTTTAGTAGCTTGGGTATTATCAGATGCAGATTTTTGGGGGGCTGTTGAAGACTGCTGGTCTTTTCCCTTTTCCCCACCCTTCTCAGAGTTCTTGGCATCTTCCTTTTTAGTTGCACCACCCAAGGGCTGGACCTTCTGCTTAATCCTGGTTCTGACCCATTTGTCTGCCTTCTTTCCCAATTCTTGGGGAGAGGTCAGATCTGAGTCCACCAGGTGCTGATGTAAGAGCTGGTTCTGACAATTATTAAGAATCTGCTCCCTCATTATGAGATTATACAATCCTTGGTAATCATTTACCTTACTGCCAGTTAACCAACCTTCCAGTGCCTTGGTAGCACAACAAAATCTACCCAGTCTTGATTCTGTGCTTTTTGGGTGTCTCTGAACTTAAGTCTGTATTGATCAGTGGTTAAGCCAAACCCATCTATTAAAGCATCTCTCAAGATATAGTAATCATCTACATCCTCTTCTCTTACAGAGAGGAGCTTGTCTCCACCTTTGTCTGCAAGGAGAGCCACAGGATTGCTGCCCACTGCTCTACTGGGACCCTTTGTACTTTACAGGCCCTCTCAAGAGCAGAGATCCATTTGTGGATATCATCCCCTGTCTGATAGGGGGGCACAATCTTGTGGAGGTTCCTATTGTCAGGGACTTTCTCTCTAACTCTAGGGGTTTCATTACTGCCACCAGGGGTCTCTAGACCCCATTTTCTTGAAGCTTTCTGAAGCTCCAGGGACTCCCTGTCTAATGCTAACTGTTCTCTCCTGAGCTGTAGTTTAGCCTGCTCAAACTGGATCAGTCTGCATTTCCTCTCTTGGGAGGATTCTCTCCTCTGAGGAGAGGCAGAGGTCCTTTTGGATCTCCTAGAATGGTTGGACCCCTCTGAGGGGGATCTGTTCCTTCTGTTTGGATCCACCACTCTCCCTAGGGATGCCCACCCAACCCGTCTACCCCATCAGACCCTAAAGTCTGCTTAAAGTCTGCTAAGAGCAGGATTTCCCTGAGACGTTGAGTATTGGCACCCTTGTTTGTCTTAAGTTTCCTAGAGGTGCACATCTCCCTAAGATCAGCAAAGGAAAGATGATCATATTTTTCGACTGGAACCCTCTGGGGTCCTTCCAATGCCTTATGGGCACATGAACCTGAAGACATTTCTAGTGTAGTGGTACTGGTGTATCTACCTACACTAGGTGTGGCCTACTGAACTCTTTCTTGAGTTGTAGTCAAGGTGTGCTAAACCCTCTACACACAACTCCTAAGTTCAGTAGAACTTATTGTATTCTAGCTTGAATTTATATGTACCTTTGGTACCAAGTGGCTTTCACTTCAGAAATTCAATTTGTTATCTGGTAAAACAATGGCAAGCTTGAATCCCACCGCTGCACACCAATGTGAGAAGTTGGCCTGGCATATGCTGTCTCCTAGTTATAGGGGACACCTTGCACCAGTCCAATTCGACTCTTATTGATGATAGGTTTAAGACAACCTTTAAAGAAAGCTATCCTAGTGGTAGCTGTGGAGAGCAGCCTTCAGGCTAAGTCTTGAAGGAGTGTTAAGCTTATTGTTTTACCATAGATAACCTCTTGAATGACCAAATGAAAGAGTAGCTCACACAGGTATATATATAAAATATATGTATTTATTCTAGACAGAATCCCACAGTCTCTGGAGAGACTGGAGGCAAAGTTACAATTCAAACAAGCATTTTTATAAACACAATAAATAGCACTGGAATCACAGGGCCCCAGGGGGGGACCAAACCATATATTAAAAAAGTGGTATAAGAACCACGACAATTCTACAGACAATGCCTAGGGCATTTAGGATCGCTGGCCCCTTAAGAATCCACCCCAGGTTATGAGGAAGGGGACCCACGGGAGGCGCGTGCAGTGGAAATAGCTGCTATTGGGATCTCTATTATATCCTATGGAGAATGTCGCGGTTTGATTTAAACAGATTAAAGAAACTTCTAGCAGGAGTTCAAAGTTAAAAACTTAGAGTTAAGCTTTTGAGGAGCCCACTACCACGAGAGTACCGAGGTACCACTGTTACCTGCCCCAGGGAAGCCGAGTGCATAGGTCGTTTTCGATGTAGGGTCGCGGGCTGATTTTCAATGGGAAAATATACAAAACTGCTACTAGCCAAAAGCGTTGATGATGCCGTGAAGATTGAAGTTGTAGAAGTTGTAGAGAAGAACCTGAAAGCAGAGGGGACAGAGTCTGGGTCACGGCACAGTGACCAGGGAGCTCAAAGGAAGGAGCCCTTCAATGTCGGGTGCTTCAAGTGGAAAGAAGTGTAGCTTTGATCTGCAGCCACGAGCTCCGGGAGGCTTCAAGGAAGGCCAGCTTCTGGAGGCCAACTGTCCTACGTCGGATGAGGGTTGCTGCAGTGTTAGTGTCCGGATTGGATCCACTAAGCCTTGGCAACCGCAACCCACGCAAGATGAACAAATCAGCTACTGGTGCAGACCCACGAGGTCTGTGAGAGGTCTCCTTTGGAGAGACTGTAGAGCAAGCCTGGAGCAACCAGGGGAACTCCTAAATGTCGAGATTGTTCTCCGCTCGGGCCCACAAGTCGAGAGACAAGGGACCGCGGAAGGCAGCAAAATGGAGTGCGTAAAAGGGAGCCCACGGGCCACCGGGAGGGGGCTAGGGCGCTGATCTTTGGCACAAATGCTGCTTGGTGATTGGCTCAATAATGGGCCAAAGCACAACTTCCCCACTTGTCAGGGTCGTGTGCTATGCAAGAGGTGGCTGGTGTCCTGGGGTATTGGGAATCTCGGCACCCACGCGGTCCACGGTGCTCAGGTTTGCTGTGCGCACTCATTGGTCTCTGGGATGCTTAGGAAACTCACCTCGAGGGTGCTGGAAGTTGACGAAGTCCGTAGGAGCAGAAAAGTTCCAACTGGGTCACTTGCAGTGTTTCAGGTGCCTGCCAAGCAGGGGGGTAACTCCTTTACCCCAAGGGAGATTTCTTCAGTCAGCTGGGCAGCAGCTCATTGAAGGTCAAGTCTGTAAAGTCCAAGATTAATCTGAGACTCTGGGGCCACGTTATTCACCTTTATCCCCAAGATCAGGGGAGTGTCCAGAGTAGTGTCCACCAATGAGTGGTGAGGCGGGAAAGGGTGGCTACACCCTCTCCCCTTTGTGTGTTTCCCACCTGGGCGAGGGGCAGGATGCCCCTGAACCGGTTCCAAGCGGTGTATGCAGAATGCAGGCGCTGTAGCTGCCTACGTGCAAATCTGAAAGGACATTTGGTGCACCCACCCAGTTCCAATCCACATATCCTGTCTGGGGAGATGCTAGCACCTCCCTGCCACAGGAGCCCTATTGTCCAGCTGGTGAGGCTGGGAGTTTCCCCAGCAACAGCCAGCCAGAGTCGTGTGGGTGGCGGGTAGTAGCCATTTTGTACTACGTGTGCACTTTTAAATTGGTGTCTAAATTCTGCCGCTTTTCCCATATCGCCCCTCTAGCAGGGGGAAATCGTGCCCTCATGCCCATGGCTGGACTGGGGGTATGATTCCTACATGTTTGACACCAAACACGATATGGTTCTGTGTAGCCATTCTCAAGTTATCGCGTTATCGCGATAGACTTATAATGCGGTTAAGAGTATATGGTATGGCTACACTACAAACAACCCAGCAATGATTTTACGAAGGTTGCAGAGGGGCCCTACTCAGGTAGGGGTCCCCCCTCACATATACCTCAGCACCCTGCCTTGTAGGATTACCAAGGCCTGCTATAGGGGTGACCTATAAGAGTATATGTGTTGTAATGGGGTGGGATATAGGGTACCTATATCCCTGTAAGGGGTGCTAGCACTACCTTACCCAGACTACAGTAGTGATCTGGTGGTGTCAGTTTGTATGGCTGTCCCAGGGTGGCACAATAAGTGCTGCAGCCCTGGTAGGCCTTCTGAGGGACCCATGACCTGGGTACCTAGGATACCATCTACAAGGGACTGTCAGGGAATCCTCAGCATCCAATTGGTTTGTACCTAGGGTACTCACATCGTTTAACAGAGGAAGCATATAGGCTGGGGTCCTGGATAGCAGGGCCACAGCCTGGCTAGAGTCATAAAACAGTCAAAACATCAGCAAAAAGTTGGGGGCAACTATGCAGTCGATGCCACTCTCCTACATACCCCCCCCCCCCAACGAAGGGACATTAAACTAACCTTGACCAGTTGAGTCTTCATGTTCTAAGTGGAAATATCTGGAGAGGCCATCTGCATTGGCATGGTTGCTCCCAGGTCTATGTTCCACTGTATAGTCCATCCCCTGTAGGGAAATGGACCACCTGAGTAGTTTGGGGTTTTCACCCTTCATCTGTTTTAGCCATAGGAGGGGCTTATGGTCTGTCTGAATCTTGAAGTGAGTGCCAAACAAGTATGGCCTCAGCTTCTTCAAGGCCCAGACCACAGCAAAGGCCTCCCTCTCTATAGCTGACCAACGTTTCTCTCTGGGGGTCAACCTTCTGCTAATAAAAGCTACTGGTTGATCCTGGCCCTCCTCATTCAGTTTTGATAACACAGCACCTAAACCCACCTCTGAAGCATCAGTTTGAACTATGAATTCTTTGGAGTAGTTGGGGCTTTGGAGCACTGGAGCAGAGCACATTGCCTGTTTTACGTCATCAAAAGCTTTCTGACAGCTGACAGTCCACTGAACCTTTATGGGCATCCTCATAGAGGTGAGGTCATTCAAGGGGCTCACAATGGATCCATATCCCTTTACAAACCTCCTATAATAACCAGTCAGGCCCAAGAAAGCTCGAACCTGAGTCTGGGTGGTTGGAGCAACCCAGTCCATGATGGTCTGGATTTTGCTCTGAAGTGGTTGAACCTGGCCTCCACCTACAAGGTGACCCAGGTACACAACCTGACCCTGCCCAATCTGGCACTTAGTAGCCTTGATAGTGAGCCCAGCTTTTTGCAGGGCTTCCAAAACTTTCCTCAGGTGGGTCAGGTGATCTTCCCAGGTGGAGCTGAAGACAGCAATATCATCTAGATATGCTGCACTAAAGTCTTCCAGGCCTGAGAGGACTTGGTTCACCAACCTTTGAAAAGTGGCAGGTGCATTTTTCAAACCAAAGGGCATCACAATAAATTGATAATGCCCACCAGGGGTAGAAAATGCAGTTTTGGCTTTTGAAGACTCAGCTAACCTTATCTGCCAGCAGCCAGCTGTCAGATCAAATGTGCTCAGATATTTGGCTGAGGCCAATCTATCTATGAGCTCATCTGCTCTGGGAATTGGGCGAGCATCAGTCTTAGTGACTGCATTGAGTCCCCTGTAGTCAACACAGAACCTCATCTCTCTCTTACCATCCTGGGTGTGAGGTTTTGGTACAAGGACTACTGGGCTAGCCCAAGGGCTATCTGAGGGCTCAATCACTCCTAATTCCAACATCTTTTGGACTTCTGTCCTTATGCAGTCCCTGACATGGTCAGGTTGCCTGTAGATTTTATTCTTGACAGGCAGACTGTCCCCAGTGTCCACTTCATGAGTGCACCAGGGGGTCTGACTTGGAGTCAGAGAAAACATATGTCTGTAAGACTGAAGAACTTGTCTACAGTCAGCTTGCTGCTGGTCAGTGAGGCTGCCTGCCAAGGCTACTCCATCAACTGACCCATCGTCAGGGTTCTGAGAGAGCAGGTCTGGGAGAGGGTCACTCTCTTCCTCCTGTCCCTCATCTGTTGCCCTGAGCAAGCCCATGTCAGCCCTGTCCACATATGCTTTCAACCTATTGACATGAAGTACCCTGTGGGGACTTCTGGGAGTGCCAAGGTCTACCAAGTAGGTAACCTCTCCCTTTTTCTCCAAAATGGTATGGGGTCCACTCCACTTATCTTGGAGAGCTGCTGGGGCCACTGGCTCCAACACCCATACCTTCTGCCCTGGCTGGTACACCACCAAGATAGCCTTTTGGTCATGCCAGGCTTTCCGTAATTCCTGACTTGCCTCCAGGTTTTTAGTTGCCTTCTTCATATACTCGGCCATCCTGGAGCGGAGACCAAGTACATAGTCCACTGCATCCTGTTTAGGGGGTTTGAGAGGTAACTCCCATCCCTCCTTCACTAGACATAGTGGCCCTCTAACAGGATGGCCAAACAAAAGTTCAAAGGGGCTATAACCAACCCCCTTTTGTGGCACCTCCCTGTATGCAAAGAGAAAGCAGGGCAGAAGGACATCCCATTTTCACCTAAGCTTTTCTGGGAGCCCTTTGATCATACCCTTTAAGGTCTTGTTGAATCTCTCAACAAGGCCATTGCTTTGAGGATGGTAAGGGGTGGTGAACTTATAGTTTACCCCACACTCCTTCCACATTGCCTTGAGGTAGCTACTCATAAAGGTTGTACCTCTGTCAGACAATACCTCCTTAGGAAAACCCACCCTGGAAAAGACTCCCAGGAGGGCCCTTGCCACCACAGGTGCTGTGATGGTCCTAAGTGGGATAGCTTCTGGGTATCTAGTGGCATGATCCACTACCACTAGAATGAACCTGTGCCCAGATGCTGTTGGTGGGTCTAGGGGACCAACTATGTCAATCCCCACCCGTTCAAGGGGCACCCCCACCACTGGCAATGATATCAGGGGGGCCTTTTTGGACTTGCCTGCCTTGCCTCTGGCTTGATAGGTAATGCAAGAGCTGCAAAAGCTCTTACAGTCCTCACTCATTTGGGGCCAATGAAATTGAGGGACAATTCTGTCCCAAGTCTTGTTTTGGCCCAGGTGTCCTGCTAAGGGAATATCATGGGCCAGTGTGAGCAGGAAGCCCCTAAAGTTTTGAGGTATGACCAACCTCCTGGCTGCACCAGGCTTGGGGTCTCGACCCTCAGAGCAAAGGAGCCCTTCATCCCAATAAATCTTATGGGTCCCACTGGCATTCCCTGCAGCCTCAGCAGCAGCTTGCTGTCTGAGGGGTTCAAGAGTGGGGCAGCTCAGCAGCGCCTGGTTTCTCACCCCTACCCCCTCCCTCCAGCCCCAGTCCCACTCTCGCCTGAGTTGCGAGGCCGAGAGCGCTGGGCGTCGAGTTTGGCGGCCATCTTGGGTTGGGATAGGTGAGCCAGGACATCGTCAGCGCTATAAAAGGCGCCAGGTGTGAGGAACTGGTAATTCCTGACATTGTACGCTCCTTTCCCTCCTGAGGCGGAAGCCGGGAGGTCTCCTATCTATTCTTGTCAAAAACTGATTTATTTTTAACAGCTTACCTGGGATGTTATTCAGTCCCGTGAATTTTAATGTTTTGCGGCGGGCGTGCTGTTGAGGAGCCATAACCCCTGAGAGCTCAGCAGCGCCTGGTTTCTCACCCCTACCCCCTCCCTCCAGCCCCAGTCCCACTCTCGCCTGAGTTGCGAGGCCGAGAGCGCTGGGCGTCGAGTTTGGCGGCCATCTTGGGTTGGGATAGGTGAGCCAGGACATCGTCAGCGCTATAAAAGGCGCCAGGTGTGAGGAACTGGTAATTCCTGACATTGTACGCTCCTTTCCCTCCTGAGGCGGAAGCCGGGAGGTCTCCTATCTATTCTTGTCAAAAACTGATTTATTTTTAACAGCTTACCTGGGATGTTATTCAGTCCCGTGAATTTTAATGTTTTGCGGCGGGCGTGCTGTTGAGGAGCCATAACCCCTGAGAGCTCAGCAGCGCCTGGTTTCTCACCCCTACCCCCTCCCTCCAGCCCCAGTCCCACTCTCGCCTGAGTTGCGAGGCCGAGAGCGCTGGGCGTCGAGTTTGGCGGCCATCTTGGGTTGGGATAGGTGAGCCAGGACATCGTCAGCGCTATAAAAGGCGCCAGGTGTGAGGAACTGGTAATTCCTGACATTGTACGCTCCTTTCCCTCCTGAGGCGGAAGCCGGGAGGTCTCCTATCTATTCTTGTCAAAAACTGATTTATTTTTAACAGCTTACCTGGGATGTTATTCAGTCCCGTGAATTTTAATGTTTTGCGGCGGGCGTGCTGTTGAGGAGCCATAACCCCTGAGAGCTCAGCAGCGCCTGGTTTCTCACCCCTACCCCCTCCCTCCAGCCCCAGTCCCACTCTCGCCTGAGTTGCGAGGCCGAGAGCGCTGGGCGTCGAGTTTGGCGGCCATCTTGGGTTGGGATAGGTGAGCCAGGACATCGTCAGCGCTATAAAAACGGGCTAGGATGTCTCCGCGCAGCGGACGCGATCAGCGGACGCGCCGGAGCTGCGCCGGAGTCGTGCCAGAGTCCTGCCCGTCTGCGCCCGTCCGCGCACGACCGGGCTTAGGGCATAGGGACTCTGGCACACGCACCTGCTATACATCAGCGGACCTTCTAGGACTGAACTCCGACAGATATACCCTATCTCCGAGTACAGGTGCCATACTCAAAGAACTTAACATCCTGTATAGCTCTAGGTGCAAGAATTATAGCCTCTTAGCCCCTGTGAAGTTAGCGACCCTTAACACCAGGTCGCTGCAGAAACATCATTTAGAGATCTTTACCCTGCTACAGGATGAGACCATTGATATCCTGACACTCACTGAAACATGGTTGAGTGATGCCTCTTCCCCGGATATCATTGCTGCCCTTCCCAGCGGGTATGACATGGTGTGGCACAATCGACCAGAGGGTACCCGGGGTGGGGGGGTAGCAACGATCTTTAAAAAGCCATTTAGGGTAACAAAGATCCTAGCCGAGACAACCAACACTGTTGATCTACTGGGTATAAAAATCACTATGAACAACTCCTGCCTCATCATCCTAACAGTATACTGCCCCCCCCAAAGCACACCTGGGTTCAACGATCTCTTTCATCCAATCATTTCAGATCTTTGCACACGTTATAAAAACATTCTGGTAACTGGTGATTTTAATGTCCATTGGGATAAAAGTCTTCAAGACCTATCAGCCCAGAAGCTACAGACCATCATGACTACTCTTGGACTGAAACAACTAGTGGAAGTTCCAACCCACATTAAAGGCCATACCTTAGATCTTGTTTGGTCTTCATCCCCAAAAGCATGTATCACCAGCGTCTCACCTTGTCTCTGGTCAGACCATTACCTTATCTTATATGATTTACCGCAAGAGATCTGCCAGGTTAAACTACCCATTAAAACTAAAAAAGTGCGCCAATGGAAAAGGGTGAATGTCGAGACTCTATCCAAGACCATGCCCAAGTACATTCAGAACTCTACACTTCCTGCTGATAGCACCGATCTAGATTCCAAGTACTACCTGATAACAACTACCCTTAGGTCAACCATTGATGAACTAGCCCCTGAAAAGGTACAAAAAATAAAAGGGGTAGAGAAAGGAGCCCCTTGGTTCTCTGAAGGTTTACGCGAAAACAAGAGAAAGCTTCGCTACCTCGAAAGATGCTGGAGGAAATCTAAAAGGGCCACTGACAGGGAGCTATACCGGAAGTCTTTCCAAGCTTACAAAAAGCTTATTGTTATAACAAAGAAGGAGTATTATGAGACGCGTATTAAGAATGCCACCAACATACAGAGAGAGACCTTTCAAATACTGAAGGAGTTAAGCAAGAAAGAGGAAAAGACTGATACCCAGATTGATTGTGACACCTTTCAAGGGTACTTCTTGGGTAAGGTAGCGACCATCCTGTCTGAGATTAAGAAGAACAACCCAGTCCCTCTTGTCGTACAACCTCCCCCCCCAGACTCACCCTCTCCTAACTTTACTGACTTTCCCCACATTGACCTTAGTATTCTGAGGAAACTAGTAGCGTCCACTAAATCTGGCTCCCCTGCGGACCCCTGCCCGCCTGACACCCTTCGGATGGCAATACCGCTTCTAGAGGATCAGATCTTAGACCTTTTAAACACCTCATTAGCCACTGGACTTCTGCCATCCACCTTTAAAGAGGCATGTGTCAGACCCTTGATAAAAAAACCGGGAGCCGACCCATCTAGCCTGAAGAATTATAGGCCAATATCCCAGCTACCATTCCTGTCAAAAGTACTAGAACAACATGTACTTAAGTCCTTGTCAGCCTTCCTGGAATGTCACCACCTTCTCCACGACCGGCAAGCAGGTTTCCGCGCACATCATAGCACGGAGCTAGTAATGCTGTCGGTACTGGATGAGCTAAGGTGCATGGCTGACGGTAAAAAGCCATGCGCGCTGATATTATTAGATCTTTCAGCAGCGTTTGATACTGTCAGCCATGCACTGCTCCTGGGTAGGCTGGCCGGGTTCGGGATAGGGGGACAGGCGCTAAAATGGTTCACAGCCTTTCTAACAGGAAGGACGCAGAGGATCCAATTGGCAGACCAGGTCTCAGAGGTGGGCAGGTTAGTTTGTGGGGTTCCGCAGGGGTCAGCGCTTTCGCCACTGCTATTCAACCTCTACTTGCAACCACTGGTAGAGTCGCTGGCTAAGATGAAGTGCAAAGTATTTAACTATGCCGACGATACGCAGCTACTGCTGAGCATCGACAACACTTCATCGGCACAATCAGAGGCCAAAGACATCCTACGCTTCACAGTGAATTGGATGTCGTCTAATCTGTTGAAAATCAATCCGGATAAAACAGAAGTCCTGGTTGTCTCAACTGCTGTGTCCCCTTGGAGTGATCTATACTGGCCCCAAGAGCTAGGCCCTGCCCCTAAATCCTGCCCCAATGTCAAGAGTCTTGGGATGAAAATCGATCAAGATCTCTCAATGGCTAATCAAGTCTCTGCTGTAGTTGGCTGCTGCACTAACTTAATCAGGCAACTACGCAAACTTGCCCCCCTGCTCTCGAGAAATATGCTGCAAACCATCGTGTCAGCCACAATAGTGTCTAGAATTGACTATGGAAATGTGCTGTACCTCGGCCTTCCGAAGTATTCCATCAGCCGTCTCCAGGTCATTCTAAATGACGCAGCACGCCTGGTCTTTGGAGTTCCAAGGAGGACCCATGCCTCCCCCTTGCTCCATCGATTACATTGGCTACCCATGCAGCAGAGAGTGGAGTTCAAAAGCATGTGCATCTGCCATAAAGCATTACATGGACAGGCGCCAACCTATATAAAGGAAAGGCTCGAGCTCCACGAACCCAAACGCGTCTTGCGATCGTCGGGCTCTTTCGTATTGTCTCAACCACGCTTTAAGCTGACGACCAAAGGAGGCAGATCGTTCTCAGTACAGGCCCCCATCAACTGGAATAAGCTGCCAGAGGCTCTTCGTAGAGAGCCCAATCTCCTCCGCTTCCGGAAGGCCTTGAAGACTCTACTCTTCAAGAACGCGTTCCCACTTCATTAACAAATTGCTAGACCCGTTACCTTCTATCTCCTCCATCTTTGTTCTGTACTTGGTCAGTAGCGCTTTGAGACCTGTCGGTGAGTTGGCGCGATACAAAACCCAGATACAAATACAAATACAAATACAAGGCTCAAGTCTGCCCTAGAAGGTCCCTCTGCCCCCAAGAAATCAACCTGATCAGGTTCCAGTTCATCTGGGGCAGTTCCTTCTTCAGGAGAAAGATCCTCTTCTGCTAAAAGAGTCTTTACAGACTGATCCTGGGGGGAAGGCTCTGCCTTACCCCTGCTACTCCTCCTCTTGGAAGGTCCTTGGTCCATTTTTCCAGGATCCAAGGCCTGTTCAGTTCCTGTCAGCTTTGCTTTTGACCTTGTCAGGGCAAACACTTCTGCTGGTATACCCAACATTGCTGCATGGGTACTTAGCTCCACCTCAGCCCATGCTGAGGTCTCCAAATCATTCCCTAGTAAACATTCGACAGGTAGGTCTGCACTCACCACAACTTTCTTGAGGCCAATTACCCCTCCCCAGGAGAAGTTCACAACTGCTAGAGCATGGTTAGTACTAACGTTGCTTGCATTGGTCACTTGGTAAATTTCCCCAAGTATGATCTGGTTAGGGTCCACAAGGTCCTTAGTCACCATGGTGACACTGGCTCCTGTGTCCCTGTAAGCTAATGACTTCCTTCCATTTATTTTTGGCTGTTGTTTGTATTTGCCCAGACCACTGGGGCTCACAAACAGGGACAGGTCCCCATCACAAACTAGAACAGCCTGAGTAGGAGTTCTGACTAGGCCAGAGTCCTCTCCAGATCCCAGGGTCAACCATACTATGCCCTTGTTCTGTGTACCACCACCTGTGGTTGCACTAGGGGGAGCAGCTGCCTTAGGGGCAGGTGGAGTGGTACTTGTGGAGTCTTTGGCCGTATTACAATCTGAAGTCCAATGGGTTTTCTGCTTACAGAACTTACACCATGGCTTCCGTGGTTGCTTAGCTTTAGTAGCTTGGGTATTATCAGATGCAGATTTTTGGGGGGCTGTTGAAGACTGCTGGTCTTTTCCCTTTTCCCCACCCTTCTCAGAGTTCTTGGCATCTTCCTTTTTAGTTGCACCACCCAAGGGCTGGACCTTCTGCTTAATCCTGGTTCTGACCCATTTGTCTGCCTTCTTTCCCAATTCTTGGGGAGAGGTCAGATCTGAGTCCACCAGGTGCTGATGTAAGAGCTGGTTCTGACAATTATTAAGAATCTGCTCCCTCATTATGAGATTATACAATCTTTGGTAATCATTTATCTTACTGCCAGTTAACCAACCTTCCAGTGCCTTGGTAGCACAATCAACAAAATCTACCCAGTCTTGATTCTGTGCTTTTTGGGTGTCTCTGAACTTAAGTCTGTATTGATCAGTGGTTAAGCCAAACCCATCTATTAAAGCATCTCTCAAGATATAGTAATCATCTGCATCCTCTTCTCTTACAGAGAGGAGCTTGTCTCTACCTTTGTCTGCAAAGGAGAGCCACAGGATTGCTGCCCACTGCTCTACTGGGACCCTTTGTACTTTACAGGCCCTCTCAAGAGCAGAGATCCATTTGTGGATATCATCCCCTGTCTGATAGGGGAGCACAATCTTGTGGAGGTTCCTATTGTCAGGGACTTTCTCTCTAACTCTAGGGGTTTCATTACTGCCACCAGGGGTCTCTAGACCCCATTTTCTTGAAGCTTTCTGAAGCTCCAGGGACTCCCTGTCTAATGCTAACTGTTCTCTCCTGAGCTGTAGTTGAGCCTGCTCAAACTGGATCAGTCTGCATTTCCTCTCTTGGGAGGATTCTCTCCTCTGAGGAGAGGCAGAGGTTCTTTTGGATCTCCTAGAATGGTTGGACCCCTCTGAGGGGGATCTGTTCTTTCTGTTTGGATCCACCACTCTCCCCTTAGGGATGGAGGGAGTGCCTTTTGGGCCATCACTTCCATGTTGTGAGTGGTCTGGTTCTTCCAGGTCAGGATCATCATCCTCTTCCTGGTCCTCATCAGAGTCCACTCTGGGAGTGTCCTCTTCTGAGGGATGCCCACCCAACCCGTCTACTCCATCAGACCCTAAAGTCTGCTTAAAGTCTGCTATGAGCAGGATTTCCCTGAGACGTTGAGTATTGGCACCCTTGTTTGTCTTAAGTTTCCTAGAGGTGCACATCTCCCTAAGATCAGCAAAGGAAAGATGATCATGTTTGTCGACTGGAACCCTCTGGGTTCCTTCCAGAGCCTTATGGGCACCTGAACCTGAAGACATTTCTAGTGTAGTGGTACTGGTGTATCTACCTACACTAGGTGTGGCCTACTGAACCCTTTCTTGAGTTGTAGTCAAGGTGTGCTAAACCCTCTACACACAACTCCTAAGTTCAGTAGAACTTATTGTATTCTAGCTTGAATTTATATGTACCTTTGGTACCAAGTGGCTTTCACTTTAGAAATTCAATTTGTTATCTGGTAAAACAATGGCAAGCTTGAATCCCACCGCTGCACACCAATGTGAGAAGTTGGCCTGGCATATGCTGTCTTCTAGTTATAGGGGACACCTTGCACCAGTCCAATTCAACTCTTATTGATGATAGGTTTAAGACAACCTTTAAAGAAAGCTATCCTAGTGGTAGCTGTGGAGAGCAGCCTTCAGGCTAAGTCTTGAAGGAGTGTTAAGCTTATTGTTTTACCATAGATAACCTCATGAATGACCAAATGAAAGAGTAGCCCACACAGGTATATATATAAAATATATGTATTTATTCTAGACAGAATCCCACAGTCTCTGGAGAGACTGGTGGCAAAGTTACAATTCAAACAAGCATTTATAAACACAATAAATAGCACTGGAATCACAGGGCCCCAGGGGGGGACCAAACCATATATTAAAAAAGTGGTATAAGAACCACAACAATTCTACAGACAATGCCTAGGGCATTTAGGATCGCTGGCCCCTTAAGAATCCACCCCAGGTTATGAGGAAGGGGACCCACGGGAGGCGCGTGCAATGGAAATAGCTGCTATCGGGATGTCAATTATATCCTATGGAGAATGTCGCGGTTTGATTTAAACAGATTAAAGACACTTCTAGCAGGAGTTCAAAGTTAAAAACTTAGAGTTAAGCCTTTGAGGAGCCCACTACCACGAGAGTACCGAGGTACCACTGTTACCTGCCCCAGGGAAGCCGGGTGCATAGGTCGTTTTCGATGTCGGGTCGCGGGCTGATTTTCAATGGGAAAATATACAAAACTGCTGCTAGCCAAAAGCGTCGATGATGCCGTGAAGATTGAAGTTGTAGAAGTTGTAGAGAAGAACCTGAAAGCAGAGGGGACAGAGTCTGGGTCACGGCACAGTGACCAGGGAGCTCAAAGGAAAGAGCCCTTCAATGTCGGGTGCTTCAAGTGGAAAGAGGTGTAGCTTGGATCTGCAGCCACGGGCTCCGGGAGGCATCAACGAAGGCCAGCTTCTGGAGGTCGACTGTCCCACGTCGGATAAGGGTTGCTGCGGTGTTAGTGTCCGGATTGGATCCACTAAGCCTTGGCAACCGCAACTCACGCAAGATGAACAAATCAGCTACTGGTGCAGACCCACGAGGTCTGTGAGAGGTCTCCGTTGGAGAGACTGTAGAGCAGGCCTGGAGCAACCAGGGGAACTCTTAAATGTCGAGATTGTCCTCCGCTCGGGCCCACAAGTCGAGAGACAAGTGATCGTGGAAGGCAGCAAAATGGAGTGCGTAAAAGGGAGCCCACAGGCCACCGGAGGGGGCTAGGGTGCTGATCTTCGGCACAAATGCTGCTTGGTGGTTGGTTCAATAATGGGCCAAAGCACAACTTCCCCACTGGTCAGAGTCGTGTGCTATGCAAGAGGTGGCTGGTGTCCTGGGGTATTAAGAATCTCGGCACCCACGTGGTCCACGGTGCTCAGGTCTGCTGTGCACACTTACTGGCCTCTGGGATGCTTAGGAAACCCACCTTGAGGGTTCTGGAAGTCGACGAAGTCTGTAGGAGCAGCGAAGTCCCAACCGGGTCACTTGCAGTGTTTCAGGTGCCTGCCAAGCAGGGGGGTAACTCCTTTACCCCAAGGGAGATTTCTTCAGTCAGCTGGGCAGCAGCTTGTAGAAGGTCAAGTCTGTAAAGCCCAAGATTAATCTGAGGCTCTGGGGCCACGTTATTCACCTTTATCCCCAAGATCAGGGGAGTGTCCAGAGTAGTGTCCACCAATGAGTGGTGAGGCGGGAAAGGGTGGCTACACCCTCTCCCGTTTGTGTGTTTCCTGCCTGGGCGAGGGGCAGGAGGCCCCTGAACCGGTTCCAAGCGGTGTATGCAGAATGCAGGCGCTGTAGCTGCCTACGTGCAACTCTGAAAGGACATTTGGTGCACCCACCCAGTTCCAATCCACATATCCTGTCTGGGGAGATGCTAGCGCCTCCCTGCCACAGGAGCCCTATTGTCCAGCTGGCGAGGCTGGGATTTTCCCCAGCAACAGCCAGCCAGAGTCGTGTGGGTGGCGGGTAGTAGCCATTTTGTACTACGTGTGCACTTTTAAATTGGTGTCTAAATTCTGCCGCTTTTCCCATATCGCCCCTCTAGCAGGGGGGAATCGTGCCCTCATGCCCATGGCTGGACTGGGGGTATGATTCCTACATGTTTGACACCAAACACGATATGGTTCTGTGTAGCCATTCTCAAGTTATCGCGATAGACTTATAATGCGGTTAAGAGTATATGGTATGGCTACACTACAAACAACCCAGCAATGATTTTACGAAGGTTGCAGAGGGGCCCTACTCAGGTAGTGGTCCCCCCTCACACATACCTCAGCACCCTGCCTTGTAGGATTACCAAGGCCTGCTATAGGGGTGACCTATGAGAGTATATGTGTTGTAATGGGGTGGGATATAGGGTACCTATATCCCTGTAAGGAGTGCTAGCACCACCTTACCCAGACTACAGTAGTGATCTGGTGGTGTCAGTTTGTATGGCTGCCCCAGGGTGGCACAATAAGTGCTGCAGCCCTGGTAGGCCTACTGAGGGACCCATGCCCTGGGTACCTAGGGTACCATCTACAAGGGACTGTCAGGGCATCCTCAGCATCTAATTGGTTTGTACCTAGGGGACTCACATCATTTAACAGAGGAAGCAGATAGGCTGGGGTCCTGGATAGCAGGGCCACAGCCTGGCTAGAGTCATAAAACAGTCAAAACATCAGCAAAAAGTTGGGGGCAACTATGCAGTCGATGCCACTCTCCTACAGAATCTAACTTTGGGGGCCTGTAGCAGGCCCCCCTTTCCCCGGAGCCTTCCGAATGGAGCTCGTGGTGGTACTCAAGGGACCCCACAGGGACAGTGTGGCAGGCACCATGGTGTGCCCACTACAGGGTGCATGATTTTCCCGACCTACCCCTTTCTTCAATGGAAGCCTGTGTATTCGGTCGAAAGACAGGCTCCTATTGAAGTCAATGGGAGTCCGAACTGAATGGTATGCAGAACAATCGTAATCGGTCGGTCGAACTCCCCAGATTGGATTCGGTTGGAAACCATTCTGAGACCGATTCGGTCTGAATGCTTTCCGAACAACATTGTAATCGACCCGTTAGTTTTCATTGTAACTCTATATCACATAGAATATTTTTGGAAGGGACCTTTGTTCAAGTTATACATAGGTCATTTGATGTCACTTTGTGTGATGTCATTGATCATGCTAATAAGAATTTGTAAAACTCAAGAGTTCTGCTTTTGTTTGTGGTGTGCGCCCCTGGTACTTTTGCAAGTTGGGGGTGCTGACATAAACGGGTACCAAGCGGCAGGCATGTGTAGCAGCTACTACCCGGACAACCCCTAAAAGATTTCTATTTGTGAACCTGTCACTTTAGCATGTCTGCACAACGGACTTTCTTCTCTTGTGAGTAACCCCACTGCTGAAGGGAGGTCACAAGAACTGCCAAGCCACAGTCAAGCAGACGTCACTCCTGGAGGTGATGTGCATCTGGAGTAATGCCAGCAGACATCTTCATTTTCTGCCTGGAAATTCATCTGGACACAGTGAGCCAGAGTGATGTGATCCACAGGTTACTGTGGGGGTGATACTAATGCAGAGAGGATGTGTTCAACACTAATAAAGCAGCAGCTTAGGTGAGTTGTCAGGAAGAGAAAGTCTGCAGAGAGTGAGAGTGTGTGTGTGTGTGTGTGTGTGTGCTTGCGTGTGTGTGTGTGTGTGTGTATGTATGTATATATAAATATGTATGTTTCTGAGTCTCGTACTGGGGTTAATCTCCATCCAGAGTGCACTGTAATTTGTTTTATCTCCCATAACAGTCTTTTCTGCCAATTCAACCAAATGTCATTATGACCTTTATATATAATACAAAAGCCTATTACACAATGTTCCTCGCAATTAGCAACTATTAAAATTGAATGCCTTGTAAAATGTCACTGTATTTACTAAAGATTCTTTGCCATTTCCGACTCCGTCTTGTGGTCAATGTTCTCCCTGTACTTTGTCAAATTTGGCCTTTCAACACACTGGTGAATCTTTTCTGGAGAATGGTTCATAACTAATCAATGTTTTTAAAAGCAAAGTGAAAGCAAGTAGGCCTGTCAGTTGTCTGTGCCTGGTTCTGTTGTTATCTGGCTGTGGGTGTACTACTTGTGTCTTTGTACTTCACATCTGTGTGGTTGTGTCTCTGTATCTGCAATAGGGTGGATTGCCTTGGATAATTTGTTTTGTTATTTATATGAGTGTGTCTGTAGCATTATGGATTTGAGTGTGTCTGTGTATTTGCATGCAGTTGTATGTCCAAGGATGCCATGTGTACAAACATGAAGCACTAACATTTGATATTTTTCTACACCTCATTTTTAGGTCTGTCCATTGAGATAGCCTTCTCTGTTTCTCCAGACTACTGCTTTTCCAAAACAAATACACATAATATGTTTATATGGTGGGTTAGTCTTCCTTTTTGTGTCTTTTGTGTCCCGAGACTGTCAATGTACCGTGTGTCATGTCATAGTGTCTCATGCCTCGTGCATCTGCCATGCCCATTGTTGTGTGCTGGTTTGTAGATAACTATGAATTCAATTCAACAGATTAACTTATTACGCTTGTTAAAAGGACTCACCTACTTCTGTCTCCTCTTCTTTTAATAATAAAAAATTTGGTATCATTGATTCTTGTGAGATCCCCAGTCTGGAGTAAATTACAACAGGGCCAGACTGGGAACCTAAAGCAGCCCTGGCAAAGTTTGTCAGACCAGCCCCTGTACGGTGCATAGCGAGTGCAGCGAGCGATCCTGACTAGGGGTGGGCGGTAAACTCCACTCCGCTGGCGGAGTTCACTGAGTTTTGGGCACTAGTTCTAAGGACTCCGCCAGTGGAGCAGAGTTTACCAGCGGGTTATTCACCCTTACTTTAGTTCTCAGCCTGCATGCACCGCTGTAACCGGCTTCAAGGGCACCATGTCATCAGCTTGAGTGCAGAACGGGTGCATGTGCAGATTCCCTCCCACCCCCCGCCCCCAAGAAACGTTGGGCAAAAATGGCACATTCTACAACACATTTGTCATTATATATTCAATAGTATTTGCTTTTAAAGCATAGTAAATGATTACCTTAGAATGCACCACGATTCAACAATCTTTGTTGGGGCTCTTCAATGATTCCCTCACTATCACCCTCACACAGTGGTCCTCATCTCTTCAGAGCCCCCTCTCACATGTATTTCATTCGTTCTATAGCGCCTCTCATACCAGTGTTGGTGCACTTTACTTCACACACACATTCGGACATTCAGGGTTTAGAAAACGTTCCATAAGACAAAGGGGACTACAAGGTCTAGGATTCATGTTGTCCATACTGGTAGGAATTTTTTAAAGAGTGCTTGGTCTGGAGAAGCACAAACCAAGGATTCAGAACATAACACAGTGGTTAGAGTTGGCTTTACTAATAATACCCAAAACAACCTTTTTACCAACATTAGGATAATGAAAGACGTGGGAAAAAAACATAACTTTCTAACCTGTACCATGAAGTATGCATGTAGCACTTTGAGGACACTTCATAGCTCACTGTGTTAGATTATGATTGTAACTTATGAACTGCACAGTAACAAAAGAATGTCTGTGTTAAAACCAGTAACCTACTAAGCTATGCACATAAAATACTGTTCTGTGATATGCATGTACACAATCTTTGCAGCAGGCATATTAACACTCTGCACTACCTTAGATGAGTCAGAAGTGCCACTAGACAAAACTCAGAACTCTCTCCAGAAGGCACATTAATCACCAGAGATATCTTGACACTTTTATTGTTGCCTGAAAACTGCTGGATAAACAAGGAACTCGACAATTCTTTCAAAACTGCTTTACTGCTACAAAAACGGACCCAAGCAACAAAACCAACCCCCCCCCCCCCCCCCCACCACCCTCAAGCTTCAGCCTCCTGGGGAAACACCCAAAGCCCAGGATGGCAAGTCCAGTCTTGAATTACAACCTCTCTGCCGTTCCCAGCTTTCAATCATGGGTGTCGCTTGTGATTGGCATATATTGTACAGCTTTTCACAATGGCTGTGAGTAATCACGTCATAAAAGTGCTGCTACCTGTCAGCTCCTGCAAGAGCTCTGGGTAGAGCAACAGTAAACCAAACCACCCAAAATACACTATTTACCTGCCTCGTCGTATGGGACGCACCATGACAAGAACTACATTTGACTGCCTCCAACAGCTCTGAAGAGATGCAGCACACCTTGTCACTTGGTACACCTCAAAACTTGTAAGTGTCTTCCAATGGAACAGAAGCTGGGTGGGAAAAGACTGTGTTTTCCCTTTTCTAAAGGAAATGTTCATTTCTTCAGGTTGGTGTAAGCACAAGACCTTATGTTTCCTTTAGTTGCACTTTGTTTAATACACTTGTTATTTCATTGAAACTTTGGGACCACCCAATTTAACCCACCACTTTTGTTTTAAACATGCCAGGTGAACATTTCATGAAATGAAGCTCATAGATGAAACTGTTTAATAATTATTTAATTGCTAAGGATGGCAGAAAATGTATGTGCAAAGAACAAAAGCACTATTATTAAACCTCTCAGGAAGAGAAACTGAAAAAATGTTAGAACACCTACCACCCTGTCAGGCTTCACTGACTTCGATGGGGAGTATTTTTGCCCCTTCGTTAGCCAATCTGTATGTTCATGTGTTTGAACAGAATTACGTACTCAATGTTGACAACCCATTCCGTGATCAAATAAGAGTGTGGAAACGTTATATTGATGACATTTTTGTCATCTTCAGAGGTACCACCCTAGAGGTCTCGGAATTCTACGATTGGTTGAATAACCAAAATTCTTTTCTGAAGTTCACCATAGAGTACAGCAAAGAGAAATTACCTTTTCTGGATATATGTGTATATCCTACAAATGGTGCTTTAGGCTGTGAACTATACAAAAAACCTATGGCCAGAAACTCACTGCTCACTTATCAAAGTTACCACCCTAGAGCATTACGAGAGAACTTGCCGGTAGGACAGTTTTTGCGACTTCGCAGAAATTGTTCGGACACGGAGAGCTTTCGCAAACATGCCCAGAATCTTTCTGTTCAGTTACAACAGCGTCAATATCCTTCACATTTAGTGAAGAAGGCAATGAAGAGAGCACTGAACAATAACCGAGATGCCATGTTGGAGCCTCCTGTAATTAAACCACCTTTGTCGAGGCTTACATTTGTACACACTTTTTGCATTCAGACCAACAAGGTTCAAAAAAGCATACGCAGACACTGGTCAATTCTAAACATCGGGCAGGTACCTCTTTTATAGGAAAAAAGGGGCCTTGGTAGGGTACCCTACCAAGGCCCCTTTTTTCCTATAAAAAAGGCACCAATTTGCGAGATACCCTTGTACATACCAGACCAAAAATCGTCCCATCTGTCAGAACCAACACATTATGGGATCTACCGAGGGTTCAAGGACATTTCTCCTGTGGTACATGCACAGCTTGTCCACAGACCACACCAACTAAAGAGGTTGATATTGGGACACAGAAACCCTGGGTTATAACAAAACATACCAACTGCAATTCTGAAAGAGTCATATACCTCATCACTTACCCCTGTTCATTGAGATATGTCGGGATGACGACACGCAAAATAAAGTTGCGTATCAATGAACATAAAAGTACTATCCGGTGCAAGAAACAGGCGACCAAATTGACTCAACACTTCCTCACCTTTCAACATAAAAGGAACTACAATGGACGGTGTTAGAACAACCGTTCATTCCGCCACATGTCAGTGACATTACCCGTTTCCTATTTAAAAAGGAACAGAAATGGATTTATTTGCTCCATAGCGACACACAAGGGTTAAATGACGATATACCGTGGACTAGCCTTTAAGTTCATGGTGTATATATCTCCCCTTGGCTACATGACCAATACAATCTCGTAGTCTTTTCTCACCTTGCTGTTAGTGGAATAGATTTAGCCATACCAGGTTTTGACTTTTCCTCTAGGATATCATTAGACTGCCTCACATCTATGAGCCGTTTCCCACACTATCCTTGGAACGATTGTCATTTAGCTCATTTAAATTGTAGTTCAAGCCGGATTTTACACCGCCCAACTATCTAATAACGTTATGTTATCGAGCCACATTGCTTCCAGAAAGGCATTATTGCACGCGATGTGGGCTTTGTTGGCTTCGATACCTTTTAACGTTCAAACTTCCTTTTTGAAAGATTTCAACTACCAGAAGTCTCTGTTGCCGCTGACGCACCCGTTATCAAGACGCGCGTCTATTTATACGCGTCAGATGTACGCGTCGGCGCCTCCCCGTCCAGCTCAATACAGCCGGAGGTACCGACGGATAGGTGAGCGTCTTTACACAATGCGGTGTCTTTGTCTTTATCTGTACTCCCAATTTAGAAAGACGGGCTCGCAACTACCACAGCCTCATAGCTAGCAATTCAGACAACATCAGCGTTGCCATTCTTTATTAGCCTGCTTGTCTCGTTATGTCCACACTTGAGATAAGATTTAAAAAGGCAGTCTCATGGATGTTTTTCTGTTATGTTCTCCATGTTCCTATCGTTAGGACAAGCGCGTAGTGATTTTAATATTGATAGCAAACTTTGCTTGGCATACACACTGTCATACCCATTTATTCTGATACAGAGCGGGGCCTCATTCATCTGAGCGGATGCCAGGTGGGGTGAGGCGAGACCCCCTACATTGAGGGGTAAGCACTTTACCAATTTAGTTTTCATGTTGGTGAGATAACTTCTGAATTTAGCATAATTTGCTATAGATTTGTTTGATCTAGTTAAATCTAAGACAACCTATTAACTAAATAGAGCCGTGTAAACGCCAATATTTTTCCACGATAATGTTGACAAAAAGCATGTGAACAACATTGATATTTCTATTAGAATTTTCTTTATTAATAATTTCCTTTATTTTAGGATTTGAGTATCACTCCACGAATATTCGGGAGTGTTCCAGTACCTGCACTCAAGTAGGTTGTGTATTTTCTTTTCTTTTTGGATAATTACACCATTTAACAGTAGCATGTTTGATCTGGTCCTGACGAAAGCCTGATTGGCACTCAATCGATAGGCTGAAACATGTAGACCAACTTTAGGACAACAGCAGTTATTATTTCAAACTGCTTTTTGCACTGTTTTTAGTTACACCACTCGGTCAGTTATGAATAAACTGGTTGTACTGACCCAGTAGTTGTTTTTAACATCTGCACTCACTAATTTTGTTTTCTCTGCACTGCTTCAACACCATCTACCACTCCTAACTATACTTTAGCGACATCATAGTAGACCCGGGGTTGTGAATTTCATTGCTTTCCCTTGGTCTCATACACCGCATGGTTCTCCGGAACTGGAGTTGAGTGTATGGCTGAATCCTAAATGATGATATGCGCTACTTGTAGTGGCTGATGGGATTCAATATCAATGATACTGCTCACATCTGTGTTGTTTCTTTCTCAATTTAGGCGTTGTTCATAGTAATTATTGGCTCCTGTATTTTGACCCTGGTTGCCGTTTGTTGATATTTCACTGAGAAGGTGACATGGGATTATAATGAATATCTTGAAGTACTTGATAGACTGAGATAAAAATTGAAAGTCACCTCGCTCTCGCTCTCAATGAATTGCCAGATCAACGTTGTCTCATCTGTCTGCTTCCACACGGTCCGCCTGCTCCGAAAGATCTTCAAGTGAATCCCCACTGAGATAAGGAAAACAGTCAGCCATGCACTCGCCAGCAGCAGACACGATAACAGGAACACACTCTACACCGGCACCACAAAAAAACTCAGAAAGAAGCTGCAAAACATCCAAAACGCCTCCGCCAGACTTATGCTGAACATTCCTCACCGCAGCCACGTCACCGACCACCTGAGAGACATATACTGGCTCCCAGTCAACAAAAGGATCACTTAGAAGCTCCTCACACACATCTACAAAGCCCTCCACATCGACAGAACCACATACCTTAACCACCTCCTCTCCTTCCACACCCCCACCAGACATCTCTGCTTGCCCATTGGGCCCTGGCCACCATCTCACGGATCCGCAGGACCACCACTGGAGGAAGATCCTTCTCCTACCTTACTGCAAGGACCTGGAACTCCCTTCCTCTGCATCTCAGACAATCACCGTCTCTGCCTCAATTCAGGAAGGACCTCAAGACATGGATCTGACTGAACAGCAGACCCCCCCACAGCACATTGAGACCGTTACAGGTGAGTAGTCGCACTCTACAAATCTCTGATTGATTGATTGATTGAAAGTAGATCCATGCATCATGATGGAACAGCATACGTTTAATTTGGACCATCAGTTGCCACATGAACTCATTGACACTGATATAGCCACACTGCGATTTTTAGCAGCATCGCTTGTGTTTGATGGCACTTTGGATTTGTATGTCAGAGATCAGATTGTAGTACACTATTACAACAACAAGATTCAAGAAAAATTGTTAGGCTATCGTAACCTTTCTCTGAAAGACACAACTGAGAAAAATTGAAAGTATCTTTGCATTCTATTAAGCAAATGTTGGAAATGAGACAGATAAGAAAAAAACTGTGTGGTCTGACAAAAATCTTCTTTCTAGAAAACTCATGGCAAGAACAAGTAGAAAAGCGAATCTAAGGAAATTTTGTTTCACAGATGCTATAGATGTGAATCCAGCTCACATGCTGAATGCTCCCAAGAACTGTCCAGCTCTGGGAAAAGAATGTTTTAAATGCAAAAAACTTGACATTTTGAATCTGCTTGGAAGTACTCAGCAAGGGAAGTCAAGAGTATTCATGACTTAGAGGAAGATGTTCCTGATGTTCAAGTTAACATGAGTCTTATTATTGATGGACATAATGTACTGAAACAATGTAGATGTGATAAAGGAATGAACAATCTCATGGCATTGTAGTCCTTAAAACCATCCAAGCTCAACATGAGTGCAGCATTGCTACTATGAAATGAGATCAATTGAAATGGAAGAACATTGATTTGCAGCCTTTAGTACCTCCGTAGTGCGATAGTGATACTGATGGTACTATAGCAGTGGGGCACGTTTGGGAGCTATTTTTGACCCAAAGAGCACTCAATGTGCCACTGACTTAAGTAGCCCCGCAACACATGTCCCAGGTCTGCCATTACAGCCTGAATGCAGTTTTAAAATGCTAATTTGCCTTGGCAATATAACCTCCTTGCTAAGCCTTAAACTCCCCTTTTATTCCATATATGCCACCCTGAAAGTAGGCTCTAGGTAGACCATGGGGCAGGGTGCATTGTAAATGAAAAGTTGGACATGTACTTTTATGTTTTACATGTCCTGGAAGTGAAAAACTCCTAAACTCGTTTTTCACTACTGTGAGGTCAACCCGTCCCATATAATAACATTGGGTTGCCTAATTACATTTAATAAGTGCTAACGTTTGATTGGGAACAGGTAAGCATTTCATGTTTGGTGTCTGAGAAATTGTACTTAAAAATCCTCTTTAATGATAAAGTTAGATTTTAAGTTACAATTCTGAAAATGACGCTTTTAGAAAGTTGGCATTTTCTTTCTCTGAACTATTTGGTTCCTGCAGTCTGCTCCTGTGTCACATGACTGGGTGTAACTGACAGTTGGACTTTGTTTATTCCTCACAGACAGCCACACAATAGAGGGATTAGGTGTGCCTGGATGGGCCACCAACTGGCAGGATGGGGGCATAGCTGGGCACAGCCCCACTTGCAACTGAATAGGCTTTGCTCTGTC
Organism: Triturus cristatus; assembly: GCF_964204655.1. Taxonomy (NCBI): domain Eukaryota; kingdom Metazoa; phylum Chordata; class Amphibia; order Caudata; family Salamandridae; genus Triturus; species Triturus cristatus. The sequence goes on from NC_140591.1 coordinate 85,935,981, forward strand.
TTCACACAAATGACTTGTCACCACTGCATTGTTCTTGCAGCCAGCTTGGTGCCACCGCATGGGAGGCAGGAACTTAAAGGTCTTCAAAGGGAATTCTCTGGAAACTTCTCCTACTTCAAAGTGAGTACCAGATATAAATAGTGGACCCTCAGACCCAACTCTTTAGTACCCTTCTGGACCTGTGGAAGACTCAGGACCACTGTGCTGCTCTGCTGCAAGAACAACTGCTACCCTGCAGCCCTGCTACTCTGCTGCCCTGCTGCCTGAGCGAAGGACTGGACCTGCATCTTGAACCCAGGACTACCAAAGTGGCTCTAAGGGCCAGTTGGTTAGCCTCCTGATCAGAGTCTCAGGGACAGAACATACTCTAACAGCCTTGAGCCCGGCCCCTGGTCTGTACCAGCTGTGAGTCCTGTACCCCCAAGTGGTGCCACCCCAGTGTGGGGCCCTTCTGGACCCTTGGAAGTGGGCCTGAAGGTGGTCTGCCAGCCCATCTGCGGTTCCAGTGGAAACGATGCAGCACGATGCAATGCCTCCTCGCAGCACTCCGCATCAGAACTACTACGTGACACATGCCCAATGTAGGACTTCTCATCGCAGCCCCTCGAAACCACCGCTTAGCAATGCATCTCCACACAGGACTCCCACTGTTGTCCACAACTCCTGGGAACTGCCGCTGTGCAACGCATCTCCATGCAAGGACGTTGCATTGCCTCTGCTGAGCGACACCTCCTCTTAGCAGGATTTCGCATCGCTCCACAACAAGGATTTAAGGTACTTTTGTTAATTAGACCTAACTTGGTCTCTGTATTCGGCCTCCGCTTCATCATGGTCGGCCTGAACTTGTGACTTCGACCCGGGCTCGACCAGATAACCACAGTAGGCACTTTGAGCCTCTAGGCACTATTTTTACTTAAAACTTTGAAATTGCATATCTCCGGTTCTACTGATTGGAGTTTTATTAAAATGTACTCAATTGTTTCTAAATTGGCATGGGATTTTTCTTGTGTTGTGTTTTCACATCAATATTGTTTGTGTGCTGCATAAATACTTTACACATTGTCTCTAAGTTAAGCCTGACTGCTTTTGTGCCAAGCTACCAGAAAGTTAAGCACAGGTTAATTTGGATACTTGTTGTGGTTAACACTGACAGGAATTATAGCTGTTGCTTGACCAGGGTTAACACCCTAGTCAACCAACAACCAAATTTCTCACATTGAGGGACAGGAACCTTTCTGTGAGTCACATAGAATTGTGGAGCTGGTTACTCCTGGTTTTGCATGTGTTCGTAGGAAGATTTGCAAAAAACCTGCTTACTTGAAAGACCATGTGTAAATCCTCTAATGCTTATTGTTGCAACAATGCAGCTCTTCGTAATTGAATTTACTGGGTCAATTCCATTTTTGATAGAAATTATAATGGTTGATTGCAAGGGGGGAAATGTGTTATAGTGAGTTAATGTTTCTTTTTGTGTGTCTCTTGTGTACCATGTCTTGAGGCTGTCAATATACCACTTGCCATCTAATTTTGTCTAGTATCTCGCGCATGCTCGATTCCCATTGTTGTAAAGTGGTTTGTAGACAGTTCTGACGATTGAGTTTATTATGTTGAGGGTGATCTCATTAAAAGATCTCAGCTACTTCTGTCTCTCATTTTTCATGAATTCAATATTGTACTCTGATGGCTTTATTCATTGGTCTGTTAAATTGTCACTCATATTTTGCTGCCACCTACAACAGCATATATCATTGGCGTTGGGTGAGTCCACTTTACCCATTGGCTCCCTTCACTTTGAGTGACTTCACAAAGCCTGTGCACATTGCTCACAGCCACCTAAAATAGTTCCTTTCTTTTCAGTGGCAAAGCTGCTTTAAAAAATGGGCTTTTCTTTTATATATATTTTGTACCATAAATGTAACTATTTATTTTGCCATCACTTTGGCTGCCCAGTTATATGGCGATTTATTTTTGTCTCCTATATATCATTATAAAATTGTTAAGTAATAGTGCGGCTTCTTGAAATTTGAGTGCATGATTGATTTGATTTGATTTAGGATTTGTATAGCGCTCGAATGCCGAGGGCGTCTAGGCGCTGTTGTCAGAAAGAACCGGAAGGCTGCAGATGAGAAAAATAGTGAGTACTTTAATTAGAGATTTTCTAAAGGATAATAAAGTTGGAATGTTCTTTATATCTGTCGGGAGCGAGTTCCATGTTTTGGCAGTTCCTAAAATGAAACTCCTTCCTCCCCAATGTGCTCTGTTAAATCTGGGGGTCTGTAGAAGTTTACTGTGAGAAGACCTTAAGTTTCTAAATGGTAAATTCATAATCAGATAGATCTTCAAATAATGTGGACCGGCACCGTGCATTGCCGTGTGTGCTAAGCATTGGGATTTGAATTTGAACCTTTTTCCGACTGGAAGCCAGTGCAGTGTTCTTAGACCATGGGCGACTGGCTGATATTTTGGGGTATCCAACAGCAAGCGTGCTGCTGCATTTTGGAGCCGCTGTAATTTTTGTAGGTACTGTGTTTGGATATTCACATAAAGAGCATTTCAATAATCCAGTCTGGAAAGGATAATGCTGTCACATGTGTCTTTTGCAGGTCTAAAGGTAAGAAAGGGCGTGTTATGTGGTGATTTATGGTTGTCTTCGTCACAAATAATATCAATAATTAAAAGAAGAGAATGTGTGACACAACTGAAAGTATTAATAATTCCAAACTATCAACAGTCACATCAGTGAATATTATTTAAATGTAACATTTTAAATGAAAGTATGTGCTAGCCAGATTTTAATTTTTATTTTTCTCTCTGTGACATCTGCTAACATTAAAAATAATTTAAAAAAAAAATATTAAACAACTTCCCAAGGCTAGACCTTTGACTTTGCCAATACTTGTTCTATTTCCTTTGATAGCCAAAGTATGGGTGGCCTTTTATAGGCAAGCCCTTCCCTCTTGTATAGATCACACAGGTCATATAACTGTACAATAGTAACATGATTGGGCAGTAGGCTTGCAGGTGTATGGGACAACAGCATCTGTATGGCGATTGAACATAGTAAATCCCTCTGAGATCAGTGTGTCTGTGGGCCACAGACCCTGAATTGTGCTACTTTTAAATAAGGCTGCAGATAATAAATGTCTTTCCATGTGCATAGCTTATACCTTTGTGCTGGGCCTTACAAGAACAGATAGCTACATACAGGTCCTTGTGTCATATCACTCTAATATCGAATGGAAATGGAAATTTCAGGAGGACGGCACCAACTGTCCTAAAAAACAAAGAGTGTATTTATCTCAGTTTATTTTATTGGTAGTTTGCGTGTAGCGCTGGTCCAACTCAGAGGACGCTCTAAAGTATTTTAAAATCTGGTGTTGCAAAAAATAAGGAGAAGGGCAGACAGCTTGACACATTTTAAACTAATATAGGGATGTCAAGGAAGGAAAAGCCAAAGGGCCACTGAAAGAGGTGAGACTTGAGTAATTTCCCAAATTTGAGACAATTGTCTCCCAAGCATAGTGATGAAGGAAGCAAGCGATCATCTGACACCAAAGTATATGCATTTTTTAAGGCTAATCTGCAATCTTGTTTTTGAGAGTTAACCAATGGGTGTGTGGTTGGCTTAGTTGGTACCACCAGTTTAGCAAGATCGAAAGTACTGGTCAATGTAGAGCCTTGTGAACAAGACATAAAGCTACATGTATCAAAATTGTAAATTGCGAATACCTAATTGAGAATTTCAGAGAATCGTAATTTAATAATGTATGGAACTCAAAGAGTTTCATATAGCGATTCCTAGGGGGTCGCAAATCGCTCTACCTCATTAATATTCCTAGGAATCGCAAAAATCATGGGGATGGTGGCCTGCTGGGGTCCGACTATGTCCGTGATTGCTTTTAAATTAAGCAATCTTATTTTTTGTAAAGCAGCCGGTTTTCCTTAAAGGAAAACAAGATGCTTTATAAAAAGTAAACTGACAAGTTTTCTTTTCATTTTTTAAGATCAGGCAGTGGTCAGTGTGACTACTGCCTGCTCTTAAAAATGCTTTTACAAACTTTCACAATCCTTGGGGACCCCTTCCCATTTGCGGATGGATTTAGGCGGTAATATGCGAATGTTTTGCGACCGCATTCACGGTCACAAAACATTCATTCATACCGTTAGGATTCGGTATTGGAAGGGACACCCTAAACACGCCCCTTCCAAATCCTGAATCGCGAACCCATTTATTTTGCGATTCGGTAACAAGTTACCTAATGGCAGATCAGGGCTTGATACATGGCAAGAGCATTTTTTGCATTCTGAGAATCAGCCCGTTTGCGACTGCAAAAACTCTTGATACATGTTATTATTATTATTATTTTGCTTTTGTAAGGCGCACAGCTACCCAAGGGTTTCCCGGCACCACCAGAAGGTACCAAAAGAGAGGTAAAAAGACCTATTGATTAAATTGCCAGGTTTTCAAAGTTCTGCGAAAATGAGCAAGGCTGGTCTCATTCCTTAATAACAGAAGAAGGGAATTCCACAGGGTGGGGCCCAAGTAGGAGAAAGATCGGCTGCCCATCCTGGCCAGTCTGTGCCTCGGGACCGAGAATTTTGCATGGTTGGCTGAACGGAGAGGATGAGAGGGGACATAAGGTTTAACAATGGAATTCAAGTATTGGGGGGCCTTGCCTGTTTTGATTTTAAACATATAAGTCAGAGTTTTGAATTTGATGCGATTTTCCACTTTTAGCCAATGGAGTTCACGCAAATAGCTCGAAGCGGAGGTTGCTTTAGGGATCCTGCACAGCAGGCGAGCAGCAGCGTTTTGCACAACTTGTAATTTGAGAATAACATTCTTGTTTGCTCCTAAAAAGAGGATGTTGCCGTAGTCCAGGCAAGAGGTGACCAAGGCCTGGACTAAAGTTCTTTTTGTGGAGTCCGGCAGCATCCACAAGATTTTCCTAAGCCATTTGAGGATGACAAAGCAGGTTGCAGCCACCTTTATTGCTTGAGGTCTCATCGAGAGGTGGTCATCGATAATAAAACCCAGATTGCAGGCTTGTTTGGTAGGCTGGGGGAGAGCACCCAATGAAGGGGGCTAGTGTTAAGGACCCCAAAGCTCTTTGTTCTTTCCTAAGATTAACACCTCAGTCTTCTCCCCATTGAGCTTAAGTGAATTGACTGGCATCCACTGTGCGATTTTACAAAGCCCCACTTGAAGAGACAAAGGCTTAAAAGCTTCTTTGGCAGGGAGGGATAAGACTATTTGGGTGTCATCAACGTAGGAAAAAATCGACAGTCCTACCTCCTCGGCGATGTCGGCCAAGGGTTTAACATAAATGTTAAATAATATGGGGCTAAGAATCGAGCCCTATGGTACTCCATAGAGAGTGGCATGGATCTTAGAAGCTGCCTCTGGGGAGAAGACCTGAAACATACGGTCTAACAAAAAGTTTGCCAACCATTTCAGGGCAGGTCCAGTCACGCCAGCAGATTGTAAAGTCTGTAAGAGCACGGAATGGGATACCGTGTCAAATGCAGCGCTCAGATCTAACAATATGAGCGCCACAGTGTCACCAGCATCCAAGCGGCAACGCATCATTTCACTAACTCCCAGAAGTTTAGTTTCTGTGGAATGTCCTTCCATAAAACCTGATTGTAACAGATGAAGAAGCTCGTGAGTTTCCACATAGTAAGTCAATTGCGAATTTACATGTTTTTCCAGAATTTTGGAAAAAACAGAGAGCAAGGAAATGGGGCGGAAGTTGGACATCTGGGCTGGGTCAGCATTAGCCTTCTTAATAGCGGGTGGACCATCGCATGCTTCCACTCAGGTGGAATCATGGCTTCTCGAAGGGAGACATTAAGTAGCTCCCTGATCAGCTGCAAAGTATGCGGCTCCATTTTTTGCAATGTGGTAATGGGAAGCAGGTCCCGGGGGGAACCTGATTTAATGCCTTTCAAAATGTGACCGAAGGAGGTAGTATCGAGTGGTATCCATTGTTCGAGTTCATTCAAGCTAACCCCCTCCCGGACCTCTATCTGAGATCCAGAGTTGAATATGACGGGGGTAGCCGTACTTTGCTGCAGAGTGGAGGTCTTAGAGGCATTTAGTGTTAAATAAATCTGCTCCACTATGTTAATAAAGAACATCGCAATATCTTTGCATTGTGATTCAGAAAGAGTTGGAGGTGGAGCTTGATTGGCTGCGCCGGAAAGTTCCTTAATCACTTTGAATAGAACCTTAGGGCATTTTTGGGCATTGGAAATAGTAGAGCTTACATAATCAGCCCAAGCGGCGTTACAAAGAGAGTGATATATTCTGAAAACAAATTTGAGAAATAAAAACATTTCTCCTTTTTAATGCCAGTCTCCAAGAGGCGATATATCTGATAGAGACTACTAGCCGCAGATTCCATAACGTAGAATTATCCCCAGGCGTGAGACTGGACCCGGAATATTTTCTTGTCCCAGCATCTCTGCGCGCCGGGGGGTGGCACCACGCGACTCCACCCTGCCGTCTTCCGCGGGCGTGATGTCAGCGAGGTCACATAATCCCCACCCCGGCTGACGTCAGTTTCCTTCTTTTCCGCGTGCAACGTGGATCCGGATCGTGTTCCTGGCCTGTTTTCAGGCCTTTTTACGCTTTGCGTTTCTTTTTGGGAACAGTGTGAGAATGCCTTCGGGCTTCAAGACGTGCTTGTCTTGTGCGCGCCAGATGACGGCAACGGACCCTCACCCCTTTTGTATGTGGTGTTTGGGGGAGAACCATGACTCCACGGACTGCGATACTTATCAGCAGATGAAGCCAAAGTCCCGGCGGGAGCACCAGATGAAACTCCCCTCGGCCCGCATGTCCAGGTCGGCGTTGTTACCACGTCCATCCCCTGCGAAAGGGTACAAGAACCGCCGCTTCCGTCTCCAACATCGTCCCTCAGCGAGGCCGCAAGGGCTTCACTCGCCTATTGGTAAGTGTCACAGCTTGTCCCCGAGGCCCAGTCCCCGCCAGTGGGGGGCGCAGGTTCTCAGCGGGTTGTGCGGCCTCGCGCGTCACCACCCTACTCGCCTTTCCCGGCATGGGGGGCAACCAGAGCCCAAATGGAGTCCTATGCTGTGGCTCTGCAGGCCTCTTTGGCTCCTCCTCCTCCTCCTCTTCCTGGAACGTCTGTGGATCCCTTACCATGTGCGGGGCCTTCTGCGGAGTCGATGACAGGTTCTGCTTCAGGTCTTGGAGATGTGGTGTCATCGGGGTGCGGCCCTACGGGGTTCCCTCTTTCGGACCACGCCGCCTCTGCCTCGCGGCAAACCCCTGTGGGGGTCCCTGTGGTGTCGCAGGAGGTTGCCGGGACTCACGGCTTGTCCCCGAGTCCCCCTCGGTCCTCTGGGCAGGCGGCAGCCTTGTCCGAGGCCGAGCTGACGCCGCTCAGGCGCCGGTGGCCGCTGGACCTGGCGGTGCCGCAGGGGCTGGCTAGGGGCTGGGGCGCGTCCCCGGGCCCCCCTGGTCTCTCCACGCAGGCGGCTGCCTCATTGGAGGTCGAGTTGGCACCTTTTTGGCGCCGTTCTTTGGCCGCCCCGGCTCCGAGCACGCCCTGTTCTCCTGCTGTGCAAGTCATGACGTTGCGCTGACGCCAGTGGCGGAATCCACGGCGGCGTGCCGGCTTCGGGTCGTTGATTCGTCTTTGGAGGCCCCCTCTTCTCCAGAGGTTCGGCAACTTTTTGTCTCTTCTTCGCCGCGTCGTGGCCTTTCCCCCAGCGTCTTCCAAGGAGGGCTCTTCGCCGTCCCCGTACCCACAGTCTTCCCCAGAGGCGCCTCAGGTTCCCCACTCGTTGGTCAACCTTCCCCCATTCCGAACTTGGCCTTTTCTTCCTCCAGTTGGGCTGGGGGACGGCCGGCTTAGCTTAGCAGCCGTCGTCCACGGAAGAATTGCTCCCCCACCGCGTTGCCCTACGGAGGAGAGTGCTGCCTTCACCCAGGCTGTCTCCACGGCCGCGGATCATTTGCTTGAGGTTCTCCATCTGGGCTCTGGTGGATGGGAGCTGCTTCTTCCCTTCGAAGCTTCGCTCCATAATTCTCTCTTGGGGGCCTGGGGGAATCCTGCCAAGGGGGACCCGGTGCCCCAGCCGCTCCTGCACCGCCACCGTCCTGCCCCGCATGATCCTGTCTGGCTTTCCTTCCACCCTTCTACCAGGGGCCCTCTTCTGCAGACTGCCTTTCCCTCCTTGCCCTCGGTGTTCTCTCCTCCGTCACAGGAGGCCCGGTGATTAGATTCATGGGGGCACAACATCGTCGCCTCCTCCAGTGCTGCTTTGCGGGCGCTCAACTTGCTTTGTGTGTTGGCCAGAGCCACTTCTTGCTTGTGGGATTCCGCGGAGTCCCTTCTGTCATGTGCTTCTCGGGAGGGTGCCTGCGCTGATCTGCGGTACCATGTGTTGGATGGCCGGGAGCTGGCGGCGTTTATTCTTCACTCGGCTCTGGATGTCTCTGAGGTGCTTGGTCGCACCATGGCTTCTTCGGTGGCCCTCCGTCGCCATGCTTGGCTGAGGGATAGTGTTTTCCCTGAAAATGTTAGGGAGCGTCTAGTTGACCTCTCTTTCGATGGCGCTCTTTTGTTTCACGCCCCTGCAGATTCTGCCATTCAGCGGTTTTACTTGTAGCTATTACATAGCTCTGTCATGTGCTGGGGGGTGTGGACACCCTTTTCGGGTTCCTTGCTCTCCTTGGCGTCACGGTATATCGCTGGTTCGGTCTCTTTGCAATGGTCTTGGTGCAGCTTGCATTGCGCCCAGGTCTGTCCTTCTCCAGGTTCGCTACGTCGCTCGACCAGTCTAGCCTGCTGTCTGCAGCGTGGTGTTGTGGCGATTCCGCCATTCTGTCCGGCGATTCAGCCTGGTCCTCTATCTGGTGTTCCAGAGGGACTGCGTTTCTTTGGCTTTCTGTGTTCTGGTTGATGGTCTGGGCCTGTCCTCCATCTCTCTCTCTCTCCTTTTCTTCTGCCTGGTCCCACTTCTTTCGTGGGTCAGTGTGTGTTTCGGAACCGGCCCCTACCTTAGGGTGTGTCCTGGCCTTCCCTGGCTTGTTCTGGTGCGCTGCTCCGTGGTGTTGCCTGCTGCTGGCTGCGCTCGCCTGCCTGCTTGTTCTGGTCCACCGTCGTGGCCCTTAATGTGTTCCCTTGTGCCCCTGCCTCTGGTTCCGCTGGGACTTTGTGCATCTGTGCTTTTCTTCTTACGCCTGCACTATTGGCGGTGGGACCGTTCCTGCCTTGTCCGCTGCTTGCGGCCGAGGTGTATTCAGCTGTTTTCCATCACTGTGTGTGCTTCTTACGGCGGGCCCTGCCTCCGGTTCTGCCTCTTCTCCCCGGGGTTTGAGGTGCTTCTTTTGTTCCTTGAGGCCCTTCGGGCGCTGTCTGCCCCTGCGGGGTGTTGGGCGGTCCTCCCTTAATTAGGCGTGGGATCTCCTGGCCTTCCCTTCTTGTTCCTGTGACATGTCCCCTGCTGGGGCTCTGTGTCTCTCCTGCTGGGGAGGCTCTCTCGCAGGCCCTCCTCCATTCTGGGTATGGCTAGGATATCTATTCTACGTTAAGGAATCTGCGGCTAGTAGTCTCTATCAGATGTACAAGTTACTTACCTCCATTAACGATGTATCTGGTAGAGACGATTCTAGCCGCAGATTCCTTCACGACCCACCCTTCCTCCCCGTTCTGCGAGGAACCTCTGATTGGATATCTGCACTCGCCTTCCTCTGGGTGGCTTGTCTTCTGTGAGTGTCCTCTTTGCTTTCTTCCAGTCAGGCTGTCTGGTTCTGCTTTATAGTTCCATCCCCCGCTTCTTTCTTTGCTACAGGGATGGTTGGTTTCTGCGTGCCTTTGCTTCCCTGCAGCTGGTTTCTCTCCAGTGTAGAGGTCTCCTTTTGCTCTTTTTTCCCTCTGTTTTTTGGAGTTTCTGATCCCCTTGCGGTCTTCTGTATTGGGGATTCTTTACCTGTCCTTTGGCCTCCTGCTCCTTTCAGGGGACCTGGCCCTCCGTGTCTGTGTAGTCTGGGGGTGGATTGCTGTTGCTCCTCTGTTCCGGGTTTGTGGCCCTTCACTGTGTGGTTTGTGGTTGCAGTCTCTCTCTCTCTCTCGTTCTGTTCCGGCGCTTTCATATACTTGTGCCTCCAGGATGACTATTGCCTTGGCTTGCTTGGTTGTTCCTCGGGGGGTGCTCTGCTCTTTCCCTGCTATAGCTTCGCTGCTTTGGTCTTCTGGTACTTTAGTGCCGACTGGTGCTATCGCCTTGGCTTGCACAGTTGTTCCTCAAAGTGGTGCTCTGCTCTTTCCCTGCTATGGCTTCGCTGCTATAGCCTTCTGGTACCTTGGTGCCAACGGGTACTGTTCCTCACCCTTTGTTTCTCTCTGTTTTGTTTCTCTGCTTTTTCGCACACTGTTCCCATGCTCTACTCAGTTTTGTTGTGATGGCTCCGCGTTGTGGCACGGAAAAGTTCTCCGAAGCAAACTGACGTCAGCGCGCCAGGGTGGGGCTTATGTGACCTCGCTGACGTCACGCCCGCGGAAGACGGCGGGGCGGAGTCGCGTGGTGCCGCCCCCCGGCACTGGGAGAAGATCATTTTCCGGGTCCAGTCTCACGCCTGGAGATAATTATACGTTAAGGAATCTGCAGCTAGAATCGTCTCTACCAGATACATCGTTACCTGAGGTAAGTAACTTGTACTTTTGGGTGCAAAGCCCGGCTGGGGCAGCTGCATTAAGATCCTACACTATCGTAAAGTCTGGTCTGTTATGACCATTACGTACCCAAAACAGCTTTGCTATTACATTTCTCCATATTGTCACTTTCGTAAGGTGCGCAAAATCTTAAAATAATGCATAGGTCCTAGCAGGGATAGCTGATACCACCTGATTAAATTACCAGATTATAAGGCTTGAAGGCTCAGAAGAGAGGCACTGCGACCCTGCTGACATTAACTCATCTGTCCTGCTCAGATTTTAAATAAAAATATAAAACTTCATCCCAACTTTAAACCGGTTTTTACAACGCACAGACATTTTTGATTTAATGGATCAGGGCAAATGCCGATAAGAAAGTTACACAGTTTGCTTCCAGGATAAGTTCCTTGTAAAACATTTCTGCACCATGCAGTGTGCTCACTGTCAGTATTGTCATTTAAAATCAGATGAAGTGTTCAGTGGCGGCTCCTCTGCTAAGGAGGAGGACGCCGCCCCACTGCTCGTTGAGCAGTGCAACAGAAAAATTAAATAATAACCAGAAGTTATTATCATTTTCTTTTTCTTTCGGGGACTCCAACCAGGTCGGTGTGGGGCTGGGCTGGGCTTGCCGCCGTCAGATGGAGCAGGAGTGGTTTGCACTCCCTCCCTAAGTGTTCATGAAGGCTTGGCCGGCCAAACAATCATGCGCATTTGGCATGTTCTCCACTGGGCTGTGTTGCACGTCCCAGTGGAGAACATGCCCCGCCCACCAGGTACTGTCTGAGTGGCCAAACAGGCCACTCAGACCAATCACGACGCTGCTGCTTGGCTGGGAGAGTCTGGGAGCCTGGTTGCTTCCGGCGGCAGAGAACTAGGACAGAGGAGAGACATGCCGCGACTAAAACATTACGTTTTTTTATTTTTTTCATGCCCCCACGCGCCACCACGCCCCTACAAAGGCACCTGCCACTGGAAATGTTATTTGTATTTAAAAGGTGCTTGTCTTTGTGTGCAGTTTTTGCCCGCCCTGCCTCCTGGGGCCAATCATAAAACATTTTTGACTGACACTATCACATGTCTTTGGTGAAAAGTAAAGTAGTGCATGTCACTTTCACACAGCAACCTTAGCGCTTCTCTACCTGCCCTTTGCTTATGGCAACATAGTGACATCAAAAATGACCATTCCGATGGCAATATTTATGAAATCATTATTGGCTTCTTCATTTATGTCACATGTGACATCACGAATTACATATTGGTTCATATCACTATAGTAGAAAGGTGTTTGTAGTGTGTAAGTTCTCCTGTGCGATGCCCGTGTGAGAACCTACTCCTCATGTGGACATTATCACAGACACAGACAGACAGGCCCACACGCCCAATGTCACAAGTCTCCCGACAGGTTTCGGCATGTGGCTCTCAAACCGGGTGCTGGAGGTAAAACAAACGTGGCGCTCTTTTTAACATGGGTGGCTAGGGTCCGCAGGCCTTGAAACTGCTAATGCTTGGCGGAAGATGAATACAGGGAGGGTGTGGGGGGGGGGGGGTTAAAGGGTTTTTATCTGGACCCCTGTACGGAGAATGTGTACTGGCTGTCCATGATAAAGTGCATGCAGTATGTCAAGACTGGCCCTCTTATTCGCCTGCCTGTATGCCAAGTGTGCATGTACATGCGTGTATGCATGAGAGGAGGCGCACCCATGTTTTCCCCCCTTACATAGATGTATGCAATATGGCTGTTGGGTGCTCCACAGGGTTAGTGGGGGCCAGTGCGGCTGTCTCCCCTCTCCTTCAGGTCCCCAGTGCACCTCTGCTTTGATTCCCCTTCCTCTAAATGTATTTAATAAGTCAAGTGCAACTGACTTGAATCATCAGGGTCTGGCCCAGAGAAGGCCCAGCGTGTCCGACTGTCCGGGTCAGAACCACCCCTGAACAAGGAGTGGATCAGGAGGGCACCCCCCCTGCTGAGACGCTGGGCCGCCCGCTCACCCCCGTCATCCTATGCTTCGTGCTGCTCTGGAGAGCATGTTGGGAGTCAGTGCACAAAGAGTGACCGCTTCATCTAGCCGGAGTCACCATGGAGCTGTGAATATTCACTCCAGGCGAATGTGTGGCCCCAGATGTTTATGCTAAGTTTGCTTTTGTGCAAACCCTGCGCCTGGGGTACAACCAGCGCTCACTGTAGGCCTGAGGTCAGCGTGTGGTACCTCTTCGAGGTAACTTGTGTGATGGCCCGTGCTGTTGTGACCACCTGTTCCTCTGCACCAACCTAGTGTCTGCTCAATACCCTCCTGGAAGACTGCAGCTCCACCAGAGAAGATGCGGCACTTAACAGGAGTCCCGGCGACCATCCCAGCGGCCAGCCTGCACTGTGCAGCTGTGACCTTGGTGCTACCACTTTCAAGCAGAGGGAGCCACAAAGAGCTTCCATTACCCACCCAGGCTGCTCTGACATTGTGAGTCCATTACATGGGCCATTGTTCAACCTTTCAGTGCTGACCTCACCCATCATCTCTATCCCTGCAGAGACCCTGAACTCTAAACACAAAGAAAAGCAAGATGAACTGTACTCGGCTGGTTAGATTTAATGCACTGGTAATTGTAACTTAGATATGCCGGCAAGCACCCCCCGCCGAGCAGATATACTGTAGAGTATCAACTGGGATTTCACTAAAGTACATTAAGTGCCATAAAACATCATAAAGGCACTGAGTGTATTGCTATAATCATCATATATTTTCCATTTTTAGATATTTCCCTTCTTGAATAATATTTATTCAGGTGTATGCCTGAAGCATAAGTGCACTTTTACCAATGTTGTTATTAATGCCAACGTGATCATTCAATTTACTTGAATATATGTTCAAGTTTTCTTCTGTACAGTTTTGAATTGTCTTTCCTGCAATTGTTCTTAAATAATGAACAAGTCTTCGTGGAAGTTGATATTAGGACTTCATGCTTATTGTTTTCGAACAATAAATAGGGTTTTAAAGACTGTAAGGAAGTGAAAAGCTATAAGAGCTTTTACTAGTAATTGTTTTTTTTAAAAAATGTTTAATAATGTTCAGACAGAATATATAGACTGAAACAGAGGGGCATATTTACAAGCCCCTATAGCCACCGCAACTACACTTTGTGTGATGTTGTGGTGGCGATAAGGGCTTCGCCTTATTTACAAGGCAGTGTTAAGCCACTTAAGGTGGCTTAATGCTGCCTTGTACATAAGGCCCCCCTTTCACGCAATGCTTAGCGTGAAAGGTGTGGGCAATGGGTGTTGCGGTGGGCGCCCAATATTTACAAGGGCAGTGTAAATATGGGGCAGTGTCAAAATTAAGACCAGGGAAAATCTGGTCCTAAACAGGCACAACAAGGAGAAATGTCAAATGAAAAGAAGTCAACGGCGGACCATCCAATCTGCACCTCACGCTAGTTTCATTTATTGGAGAGTCCTGCGCACAATAGGTCCAGCACCCGCCGTAGTGCGGTGCCCCTGTGTTCCAGATCCTTGGTAGATAAAGCAAAAAGGAGGTGTGCTAGGTAAGGAAGTCCACTCAATCTCATTTAAAAAAAACCCCTTTATTTGCACTTTTTCTCATCGATTATAATTCCTTATTTACACATAGTGCTCAGCCAGCGCATTTCGCTCCAAACAATAGGAACTTCATCAGGGCTTAATCGTTTACGTCAGTAAGTACAACCTTCACAGGTATCTCATTATCCTTCTTTCAGCTTAGTGTGGTGGCGATTTGGGGATTCCCCAAGGTCTCGCCTTGCCCATATACGAATACCCTGATACGTAGCCTGCTTAAATCTAGAATGAATCAGTTAGAAGTTCTTCCTTGGGGACTCCCCAAATCACCAGCACCATAAACAATCAATAAAAAGAATGACGTTTTGCAACTTCTATGTCCGCTGCATTAAGCAGCACGCATAGAACTTTCAAAATGCCATTTAAGACTGTCTATGTACGGGAGGAACATCTTCCAGCACATAAACAATCTTCCCCTACAACACAAGCACACTTGCACTATGATGTAAGGGTGTCTGTGTTGGTGCTAGGCAGCTAAAATTAGCACCAGCGCAGGGAAAAATGCAGGGCTGCATCGTATCCTTGTAAATACGGTGAAGACCTGCATTTTGGAAGTGGCAGAGCGCGGCGTTAAGCCAAGGTGGCTAACGCTGCGCTCCGCCACTGCCTAGTAAATATGCCCCAGAGTGGTTTGAAATTTAGAGGAATTAATACCAGGTAATTGAGACTGAGGGTCATACAGAGCCGTAATCACCACCCTTGCTGAAGGTTCCTGAGAAGAGCACCCAGTATTCACTCAGCTTATCTGCTGACTTGCATACTTGCTTCTGTTTATTTGCTGAACATTGCTTCTATTATTCAAAAAGGTATGTGGGTGTGAACCATCCACGGAACACGTAGCAGGCCCCTGTTGGTGCGGAGTTCAGTTTAGCTGGTAGAGAGAAATGAGGGCGCGGGCATATTAATGTAAATATGCTCGAGGAGACCATCATCATATAACTTTTTTACAATTCTGCCTGATATTAGGAATCATTGATTATTTATTTATCGTTGCTTACATTTGTTTATTTTTATAAGAGTTAGAATTCATATTGATGAACTAGGGTAGGATTTTGATTTTAATAAAAATCGAAAACCCATTCCTGATTTCCTAATGTTGTTCTTGAGGGTGCCTATTCATGATGAACGGGGGTTTGGGGTTCCACTAATTATCCCTGTGAAATCATAGAGGACTGATTGTTACCTAGAACGTACCATACTTGAGTGATGCTGAGAGGGTTGCAGAGGGGTTGTAGCCCATCGGTTTTTCTGCCGTACTCAGTCTTTAGCCCTTAGAACTCAGGGGTTCTAGAAAACCCATTCCCGGGCAATGTTCTGGAGAAAAATCCAGAAAATGTATTAATTAAAGTGATATCTTTATATCAAAATAGCACTGCTTGGAAATTGTGACCCAGATTTCCTAAAATTTTGTGTAAGGGTTACATCACTTTTGTGGTGCAGCCCGACACAAAGTCTAATTTGCCATTTACTAAGCCAAACAAAAATTGATTTATGTGGTTATGCATGGTTTAATAAATAAACAGTAATGCACATAGCACTGCCTTGCAATACTTTGAATCAAGTAGGCGTTACATGGGTGAAACATGGGCGTTCCTGTGCATCCACTCGTGTATTTTGACGCATGCCCAGATCTGCAACTACTTGGGAACCTGAGTTTTCCCCAAACTGATGCACCTATCCGACAGGCGTAACGAGGAGAAATATCTTATCTTCTCCTTGGTAATTCCTCTTTCCATGTGTGGTGCTTTCTGCAGCAGCCATGGAAAGAGGAACATGCCTATAAGGATTGTTTTTGTGCAAGAAGGTACTCCTTCCTGCACAAAAACAATCCTGCCCATAACACCGCCACCGTTCCGCCATGTCCAAGGGTGCCTGCATTGGCCGTAGGTAGCCACAAGGGCGTCAGCGCATAGAGGGACAGAACGTCACCATACTTTGGTAAATGTGGGGCTGTTCAGCTCCTGCCCTCCACGCAACGCAGTGCAGCAACTTGTGTTGCTGGGATGAGTTGCTTGAACTCTTGGTAAATATGCCCCCATATTTATTGTGAGTGATACTTGTGCTGCCTGCGCTAGTCGTTCTGTCTCACGCCGCCCTGCGAGATGGGAGATACTAGCAGTCCAGTGAGCTTGCAGTGATGCCTTCTTCCTGTGTTTCCAAGTACAACAGCAATACTTGTCACCAGGATTCCCTTGTGCTCTTGAATTACACAAGCCCCGGAGAACTATCCAGGCAACGACAATTAATGCATCCAGTAGCAGGGCCGTTTCTAGGTGTTTTGCCGCCCTAGGCGAGAATTGAAGAATGCCGCCTCCTCCCTTTTACTACCATCACTCTCTCCCCCTGTCATCCAGGCTAGAAGAATTAATGCATTAGATATTCCTAAACTCATGTTTTTTGCCGCCCTCCCCCTTTTGCCACCCTAGGCGGCCGCCTAGTCTTGCCTAATGTTAGAAACGGCCCTGTCCAGTAGACAGGTAGTAGTGGGGGATTGTTTTCTCTCCACAGTTTGCTGAAGCAAACTTTTAGGTAAATCCGCTTTTTTCTCGGATTTGCTCCTGCATCCACAGACAGCGTAAAATAACATCTGCATCTTATTGCTGTGAATGAGTCGATGCAAAGCATCCTTATGTTGTTGGGTGAATACATGTGAGACAAAACATCCCCCCCTTTGACTTTTCATGCTGCATGCTGCTTTTATCTGTTATTTCCACCTGTACCGTTTCCAAATGTAACTACAGGCTCTTGTATTGTGTGGTAAAGTGTGATTTCTTATTGATTTTCCTTTCCTAAATAACTTCTCTGCTCTATTATCTGGCTTTCAAGGGCACTCATGTTGTTTGCCCCAATTGCAGTACTTTGCAGTGCTCTGCTGCTCTGGTTCAATTTCCTTTGGAGTCACTCCTGCTGGCCTAGTCTGCAGTCTCCTCTCTTCAAACTTGTGACCTGGGCTGCTAATGTCTTCAAGTGAACCCTGTGCATCTGCAGTCTCCTCTCTTTAAACTTGTGACCTGGGCTGCTAATGCCTTCAAGTGGACCCTGTGCATCTGCAGTCTCCTCTCTGCTCTTCAAACTTGTGACCTGGGCTGCTAATGCCTTCAAGTGGACCCTGTGCATCTGCAGTCTCCTCTCCTCTCTTCAAACTTGTGACCTGGGCTGCTAATGCCTTCAAGTGGACCCTGTGCATCTGGAGTCTCCTCTCTGCTCTTCAAACTTGTGACCTGGGCTGCTAATGCCTTCAAGTGGACCCTGTGCATCTGCAGTCTCCTCTCTGCTCTTCAAACTT
This sequence comes from Triturus cristatus, assembly GCF_964204655.1. NCBI lineage: Eukaryota > Metazoa > Chordata > Amphibia > Caudata > Salamandridae > Triturus > Triturus cristatus. Next base: position 85,953,547 of record NC_140591.1, read on the forward strand.
GTGGCCTGGGCTGCTAATGCCTTCAAGTGGACCCTGTGCATCTGGAGTCTCCTCTCTGCTCTTCAAACTTGTGACCTGGGCTGCTAATGCCTTCAAGTGGACCCTGTGCATCTGCAGTCTCCTCTCTGCTCTTCAAACTTGTGACCTGGGCTGCTAATGTCTTCAAGTGGACCCTGTGCATCTGCAGTCTCCTCTCTGCTCTTCAAACTTGTGACCTGTGCTGCTAATGCCTTCAAGTGGACCCTGTGCATCTGCAGTCTCCTCTCTGCTCTGCAAACTTGTGACCTGGGCTGCTAATGCCTTCAAGTGGACCCTGTGCATCTGCAGCCTCCTCTCTGCTCTTCAAACTTGTGACCTGGGCTGCTAATGCCTTCAAGTGAACCCTGTGCATCTGCAGTCTCCTCTCTTCAAACTTGTGGCCTGGGCTGCTAATGCCTTCAAGTGGACCCTGTGCATCTGCAGCCTCCTCTCTGCTCTTCAAACTTGTGACCTGGGCTGCTAATGCCTTCAAGTGGACCCTGTGCATCTGCAGTCTCCTCTCTGCTCTTCAAACTTGTGACCTGGGCTGCTAATGCCTTCAAGTGGACCCTGTGCATCTGCAGTCTCCTCTCTGCTCTTCAAACTTGTGACCTGAGCTGCTAATGCCTTCAAGTGGACCCTGTGCATCTGCAGTCTCCTCTCTGCTCTTCAAACTTGTGACCTGTGCTGCTAATGCCTTCAAGTGGACCCTGTGCATCTGCAGTCTCCTCTCTGCTCTTCAAACTTGTGACCTGTGCTGCTAATGCCTTCAAGTGGACCCTGTGCATCTGCAGTCCCCTCTCTGCTCTTCAAACTTGTGACCTGTGCTGCTAATGCCTTCAAGTGAACCCTGTGCATCTGCAGTCTCCTCTCTTCAAACTTGTGACCTGTGCTGCTAATGCCTTCAAGTGGACCCTGTGCATCTGCAGTCTCCTCTCTGCTCTTCAAACTTGTGACCTGTGCTGCTAATGCCTTCAAGTGGACCCTGTGCATCTGCAGTCTCCTCTCTGCTCTTCAAACTTGTGGCATGGGCTGTTAATGCCTTCAAGTGGACCCTGTGCATCTGCAGTCTCCTCTCTGCTCTTCAAACTTGTGACCTGAGCTGCTAATGCCTTCAAGTGGACCCTGTGCATCTGCAGTCTCCTCTCTGCTCTTCAAACTTGTGACCTGTGCTGCTAATGCCTTCAAGTGGACCCTGTGCATCTGCAGTCTCCTCTCTGCTCTTCAAACTTGTGACCTGTGCTGCTAATGCCTTCAAGTGGACCCTGTGCATCTGCAGTCCCCTCTCTGCTCTTCAAACTTGTGACCTGTGCTGCTAATGCCTTCAAGTGAACCCTGTGCATCTGCAGTCTCCTCTCTTCAAACTTGTGACCTGTGCTGCTAATGCCTTCAAGTGGACCCTGTGCATCTGCAGTCTCCTCTCTGCTCTTCAAACTTGTGACCTTTGCTGCTAATGCCTTCAAGTGGACCCTGTGCATCTGCAGTCTCCTCTCTGCCCTTCAAACTTGTGACCTGGGCTGCTAATGCCTTCAAGTGGACCCTGTGCATCTGCAGTCTCCTCTCTGCTCTTCAAACTTGTGACCTGTGCTGCTAATGCCTTCAAGTGGACCCTGTGCATCTGCAGTCTCCTCTCTGCTCTTCAAACTTGTGACCTGTGCTGCTAATGCCTTCAAGTGGACCCTGTGCATCTGCAGTCCCCTCTCTGCTCTTCAAACTTGTGACCTGTGCTGCTAATGCCTTCAAGTGAACCCTGTGCATCTGCAGTCTCCTCTCTTCAAACTTGTGACCTGGGCTGCTAATGCCTTCAAGTGGACCCTGTGCATCTGGAGTCTCCTCTCTGCTCTTCAAACTTGTGACCTGGGCTGCTAATGCCTTCAAGTGGACCCTGTGCATCTGCAGTCTCCTCTCTGCTCTTCAAACTTGTGACCTGGGCTGCTAATGCCTTCAAGTGGACCCTGTGCATCTGCAGTCTCCTCTCTGCTCTTCAAACTTGTGACCTGGGCTGCTAATGTCTTCAAGTGGACCCTGTGCATCTGCAGTCTCCTCTCTGCTCTTCAAACTTGTGACCTGGGCTGCTAATGCCTTCAAGTGGACCCTGTGCATCTGCAGTCTCCTCTCTGCTCTTCAAACTTGTGACCTGGGCTGCTAATGCCTTCAAGTGGACCCTGTGCATCTGCAGTCTCCTCTCTGCTCTTCAAACTTGTGACCTGGGCTGCTAATGCCTTCAAGTGGACCCTGTGCATCTGCAGTCTCCTCTCTGCTCTTCAAACTTGTGACTTGGGCTGCTAATGCCTTCAAGTGGACCCTGTGCATCTGCAGTCTCCTCTCTGCTCTTCAAACTTGTGACCTGGGCTGCTAATGCCTTCAAGTGGACCCTGTGCATCTGCAGTCTCCTCTCTGCTCTTCAAACTTGTGACCTGGGCTGCTAATGCCTTCAAGTGGACCCTGTGCATCTGCAGCCTCCTCTCTGCTCTTCAAACTTGTGACCTGGGCTGCTAATGCCTTCAAGTGGACCCTGTGCATCTGCAGTCTCCTCTCTGCTCTTCAAACTTGTGACCTGGGCTGCTAATGCCTTCAAGTGGACCCTGTGCATCTGCAGCCTCCTCTCTGCTCTTCAAACTTGTGACCTGGGCTGCTAATGCCTTCAAGTGAACCCTGTGCGTCTGCAGTCTCCTCTCTTCAAACTTGTGACCTGGGCTGCTAATGCCTTCAAGTGGACCCTGTGCATCTGCAGTCTCCTCTCTGCTCTTCAAACTTGTGACCTGGGCTGCTAATGCCTTCAAGTGGACCCTGTGCATCTGCAGTCTCCTCTCTGCTCTTCAAACTTGTGGCCTGGGCTGCTAATGCCTTCAAGTGGACCCTGTGCATCTGCAGTCTCCTCTCTGCTCTTCAAACTTGTGGCCTGGGCTGCTAATGCCTTCAAGTGGACCCTGTGCATCTGCAGTCTCCTCTCTGCTCTTCAAACTTGTGGCCTGGGCTGCTAATGCCTTCAAGTGGACCCTGTGCATCTGCAGTCTCCTCTCTGCTCTTCAAACTTGTGACCTGGGCTGCTAATGCCTTCAAGTGGACCCTGTGCATCTGCAGCCTCCTCTCCAAACTTGTGACCTGAGCTGCTAATGCCTTCAAGTGGACCCTGTGCATCTGCAGTCTCCTCTCTGCTCTTCAAACTTGTGACCTGTGCTGCTAATGCCTTCAAGTGAACCCTGTGCATCTGCAGTCTCCTCTCTGCTCTTCAAACTTGTGACCTGGGCTGCTAATGCCTTCAAGTGGACCCTGTGCATCTGCAGTCTCCTCTCTGCTCTTCAAACTTGTGACCTGGGCTGCTAATGCCTTCAAGTGGACCCTGTGCATCTGCAGTCTCCTCTCTGCTCTTCAAACTTGTGACCTGAGCTGCTAATGCCTTCAAGTGGACCCTGTGCATCTGCAGTCCCCTCTCTGCTCTTCAAACTTGTGACCTGTGCTGCTAATGCCTTCAAGTGGACCCTGTGCATCTGCAGTCTCCTCTCTGCTCTTCAAACTTGTGACCTGGGCTGCTAATGCCTTCAAGTGGACCCTGTGCATCTGCAGTCTCCTCTCTTCAAACTTGTGACCTGGGCTGCTAATGCCTTCAAGTGGACCCTGTGCATCTGCAGTCTCCTCTCTTCAAACTTGTGGCCTGGGCTGCTAATGCCTTCAAGTGGACCCTGTGCATCTGCAGTCTCCTCTCTGCTCTTCAAACTTGTGACCTGGGCTGCTAATGCCTTCAAGTGGACCCTGTGCATCAACATGAAACCCAGTGCCTTTCACTGTGCAGAACATCAATTGAATGTTGAGACATAATAGATGCCATTTACCAGAAGCATTACCTTCTTTCTTTGCTCTCTCATTGACTTCTGAATTTCTCGTCCTCTAGCTCCCTTTAATTTTTTTTTGTTCAAATTTTTTTATTAGTAGGGTTTTGCGTACAGTTTTCCACAAAATATGCCAACTGAATTACATACAGACCAATTTTGTGCATCATTGCGACTGAACATTGCTGTTAACAAAAGTAGTTACATTGGTAATTTGTCCCCGGAACCTCCAGATAATACTAGATCCAGCTGACCCCTAATGATACGAGCCTATAGATCGTCATATGTATCGCCCCGGCTGTCTTGATATGTCCCATGTTATCTACGATCAACTCGGTCTCCCCTGTACTGGCTGTGTATCTCCTCCCTTCTGACGAAAGTGTGCAACTGTTACGTTAACTAGTGTATCGGCGTCTGAACTGCCGATGGGTTCAACTGTTAACTATGGGGAGGAGTGGACGAGATCGCAAAAAGGGAAGAAGGAGCTAAAGGAGAAAAAAGAAACAAAAAGGGGAAACGAGTGGGAGGATCGTGAGAGGGGGGAAAGGGGTCGGGCGGGCTTGGAAACGCTGCCACAGCGGTCTACGCGTGGATGAAGAGTAAGTGTGGTGGACGCGGTCAGTGGGAGGTCAGGGCCAAAGCGGACAGTGGGTGTGTGCGTGTCGGTGTAGTACCTGGTAGTAACAGTCGTCTGATCGCGGGGAGGGGTATTCTACCTTCCTCTGTGACCGTCTCTCCCTTATGTCTCTCTGCCGTCCAGTGGGACAACCATTGGAACTGAGCCGCGAGGAAGTATGATTCGAAGGACGGAGCTCCTAGGCCCTCCAGCTCCCTTTAATGATAACTTTGACTCTCTTCCTGCATTTTTTTATGTGATCATTGGTTTAAAAACCGTGTACTGGTTTTCGGTAGTACTGTAGGTGCTTCAAATAGTCTTTTGTAGTATTGTAGGTGCTGGGAATGGTTTTCTGTAGTAGTACTGGTGCTGGGGTTTGTTTTCTTTAGTACTGCTGGTGCTGGGAATGGTTTCCTGTAGTACTGTAGGTACAGGGAATGGTTTTCTGTAGTAGTACTGGTGCTGGGGTTAGTTTTCTGTAGTAGTACTGGTGTTGGGAATGGTTTTCTGTAGTACTACTGGTGCTGGGGTTTGTTTTCGGTAGTACTGCTTGTGCTGGAAATAGTTTACTGTAGTACTGCAGTAGCTGGGAATGGTTTTCTGTAGTAGTACTGGTGCTGGGGTTTGTTTTCTTTAGTATTGTAGGTGCTGGGAATGGTTTTCTGTAGTAGTACTGGGGCTGGGGTTCTACAGTATAGTTTTCGTTAGTACTGTAAGTGCTGGGAATGGTTTTCTGTAGTAGTACTGGTGCTAGGGTTTGTTTTCGTTAGTACTGTAGGTACAGGGAATGGTTTTCTGTAGTACCGGTGCTGGGGTTAGTTTTCTGTAGTGCTGCTGGTGTTAGGAATGGTTTTCGCTAGTACTACTGCTGGGGTTTGCTTTCAGTAGTACTGTAGGTGCTTTGTATAGTTTTCTATATTACTGCAGGTGCTGGGAGTGGTATTTCGTAGTAGTACTGGTGCTGGGGTTTGTTTTCTGTCATACTGTAGATACTGGGAATGGTTTTGTGTAGAAGTACTAGGTTTGTTTTCAATAGTACTGCCTTGCTGGGAATTGTTTTCTGTAGTAGTACTGGAGCTGGGGTTGGTTTTCTGTGGTACTGCAGAAGCTGGGAATAGTTTTCTGCAGTAGTACTAGAGCTGGGGTTTGTTTTCGGTAGTACTGCTGGTGCTAGGAATGGTTTTCTGTAGTAGTACTTGTCCTGGGATTTGTTTTCGGTAGTACTGCAGGTGCTGGGAATAGTTTACTGTAGAACTGCAGGTGCTGGGAATGGTTTACTGTAGTAGTACTGGTGCTGGGGGTTTGTTTTCGGTAGCACTGAAGGTGCTGGGGTTCGTTTTCTGTAGTACTGCAGGTGCTAGGAATAGTTTTCTGTAGTAGTACTGGTGCTAGGAATTTTGTTCTGTAGTATTGCAGGTGCAGGGAATGGTGTTCTGTAATACTGTAGGTACTGGGAATAGTTTTCTGTAGTACCGGTGCTGGCGTTAGTTTTCTGTATTATTGCAGGTGCTGGGAGTGGTTTTCTGTAGTAGTACTGGTGCTGGGGTTTGTTTTCGATAGTACTGTAGGTGCTGTGGTTTGTTTTCTGCTGTACTGTAAGTGCTGGGAATGGATTTCTGTAGTACTGCTGTTGGGGTTTGTTTTCTGTGGTACTGCAGGAGCTGGGAATGGATTTCTGTAGTAGTACTGGAGCTGGGGTTTGTTTTTGGTAGTACTGCAGGTGCTGGAAATAGTTTACTGCAGGTGCTGGGAATGGTTTTCTGTAGTACTGGTGGTGGAGGTTTGCTTTCGATTAGTCTTCTGTAGTACTGTAGGTACTGGGAATGGTTTTCTGTAGTACCAGTGCAGGGATTAGTTATATGTAGTACTGCAGGTGCAGGGAGTGGTTTTCTGTAGTAGTACTGGTGCTAGGGTATGTTTTCGGTAGTACTATAGGTGCTGAGAATGGTCTTATGTAGTAGTACTGGTGCTGGGGTTTATTTTCGAGAGTACTGTAGATGCTGGGAATTGTTTTCTGTAGTGGTATTGGAGCTGGGGTTGGTTTTCTGTGGTACTGCAGCAGCTGGGAATGGTTTTCGGTAGTAGTACTAGAGCTGGGGTTTGTTTTCGGTAGAATTGCTGGTGCTGGGAATGGTTTTCTGTAGCAGTATGTGTCCTGGGGTTTGTTTTCAGTAGTACTGCAGGTGCTGGGAATAGTTTACTGTAGTACTGCAGTGCTGGGAATAGTTTTCTGTAGTAGTACTGGTGCTAGGAGTTTTGTTCTGTAGTATTGCAGGTGCTGGGAATGGTTTTCCGTAGTACCGGTGCTTTGGTTAGTTTTCTGTAGTATTGCAGGTGCTGGGAGTGGTTTTCTGTTGTAGTATTGGTGCTGGGGTTTGTTTTCGGTAGTACTGTTGGTGCTGTGGTTTGTTTTCTGCTGTACTGTAGGTGGTGGGAATGGTTTTCTGTAGTACTGGTACTGGGGTTAGATTTCTGTAGTAGCACTGGTGCTGTGGTTTGTTTTCTGTTGTACTGTAAGTGCTGAGAATGGCTTTCTATAGTACTGCTGCTAGGGTTTGTCTACTGTGGTACTGCCGGAGCTGGGAATGGATGTCTGTAGTAATACTGGAGCTGGGGTTGGTTTTCGGTAGTACTGATGGTGCTGGCTGGGAATGTTTTTCTATAGTAGTAGTTGTCCTGGGGATTGTTTTCGGTAGTACCTCAGGTGCTGGGAATAGTTTACTGCAGGTGCTGGAAATGGTTTTCTGTAGTAGTACTGGTGGGTTGTTTTTGGTGTACTGCAGGTGCTGGGAATAGTTTTCTGTAGTAGTACTGGTCCTGAGGTTTGTTTTCTGTAGTATTGGAGATGCTGGGAATGTTTTTTTGTGGTACTGTAGGTACTGGGAATGGTTTTCTGTAGTACCGGTGCCGAGGTTCGTTTTTGTAGTTCTGCAGGTGCAGAGAGTTGTTTTCTGTAGTAATACTGGTGCTGGGGTAATTTTTCGGTAGTACTGTAGATGCTGTGGTTTGTTTTCTGTGGTCCTGTAGGTGCTGGGAATGGTTTTCTAAAGTACTGGTGCTGGGGTTAGTTTTCTGTAGTAGTGCTGGTGCTGGGGTTTGTTTCTGTAGAAGTACTGATGCTAGGGTTTGTTTTCTGTAGTACCGTTGCTTGGGTTAGTTTTCTGTAGTACTGCAGGAGCAGGGAGTGGTTTTCTGTAGTAGTACTGGTGCTGGGGTATGTTTTTGGTAGTGCTGTAGGTGCTGTGGTTTGTTTTATGTGGTACTGTAGGTGCTGGGAATGGTTTAACTCCAGTACTGGTGCTGGAGTTAGTTGTCTGTAGTAGTGCTGGTGCTGGGGTTTGTTTTCTGTAGAAGTACTGGTGCTAGGGTTTGTTTTCGGTAGTACTGTAGGTGCTATGGTTTGTTTTCTGTGGTACTGTAGGTGCTGGGAATGGTTTTCTAAAGTACTGATGCTGGGGTTAGTTTTCTGTAGTAGTGCTGGTGCTGGGGTTTGTTTTCTGTAGTACCGTTGCTTGGGTTACTTTTCTGTAGCAGTGCTGGGGTTTGTTTTCTGTAGAAGTACTGGCGCTAGGGTTTGTTTTCGGTAGAACTGATGGTGCTGGGAATGTTTTTCTGTAGAAGTAGTTATCCTGGGGATTGTTTTCGTTAGTACTGTAGGTGCTATGGTTTATTTTCTGTGGTACTGTATGTGCTGGGAATGGTTTTCTGTAGTACCGGTGCTGGGGTTAGTTTTCTGTAGTACTGCAGGAGCAGGGAGTGGTTTTCTGTAGTAGTACTGGTGCTGGGGTATGTTTTTGGTAGTACTGTAGGTGCTGTGGTTTGTTTTATGTGGTACTGTAGGTGCTGGGAATGGTTTAACTCCAGTACTGGTGCTGGAGTTAGTTGTCTGTAGTAGTACTGGTGCTGGGGTTTGTTTTCCGTAGAAGTACTGGTGCATGTTTTCGGTAGTACTGTAGGTGCTGTGGTTTGTTTTCTGTGGTACTGTAAGTGCTGGGAATGGCTTTCTGTAGTACTGCTGCTGGGGTTTGTTTTCCGTGGTACTGTTGATTCTGGGAAATGTTTTCTGTAATACTGCAGATGCTGGGAATGGTTTTCTGTAGTACTGCAGGTGCTGGGAATGATTTTATGTAGTAGTACTGGTGCTAGGATTTGTTTTCTGTAGTACTGTAGAAGCTGGAGTTAGTTTTCAATAGTACTGTAGATGCTGAGATTTGTTTTCTGTTGAACTGCAAGTGCTGGGAATATTTTTTTTAGCAGTACTGCTGCTGTTGTTTGTTTTCTGTGGTACTGTAGAACCTGGGATACGTTTTCTGTAGTACCGGTGCTGGGGTGTGTTTTCGATAGTGCTGTAGATGCTGAGGTTAGTTTTCTGTAGTACTGCAGGTGCTGGGAATGATTTTCTGTAGTAGCACTGCTGCTAAGGTTTATTTTCGATAGTACTGAAGATGCTGGGATTTTTTTCTGTAGTACTGCATGTGCTGGGAGTGGCTTTCTGTAGTAGTGATGGTGCTGGCATTTGGTTTCTCTGGTACAGTAGATGCTGGGAATGGTTTACTGTAGTAGTACTGGTGCTGGGGTTGTTTTTGGTAGTGCTATAAATGCTGGGATTCATTTTCTGTAGTACTGCAGGTGCTGGGAATGGTTTTCTGTAGTAGTACTGGTGCTGGTTTTTTTCCATTAGTACTGTAGGTGCTGTGGTTTGTTTTCTGTGGTACAGTAGAACCTGGGATAAGTTTTCTGTAGAACCAGTGCTCGCGTTTGTTATTGATAGTACTGTAGATGCTGGGGTTTGTTTTCAGTGGCACTGCAGGCGTTGGGAATGGTTTTCGGTAGTACTGATACTGGGGTTTGTTTTCTATAGTACTGTAGATGCTGGGGTTTGTTTTCTGTAGTTCTGCTGATGCTGGGAATTGTTTTCTGTAGTAGTACTGGTGCTGACGTTTGTTTTCTGTGGTACTGTAGATGCTGGAATGGTTTTCTGTAGTAATGCCGATGCTAGGAATAGTTTTCTGTAGTACTGCCAGTTCTGTGAATGGTTTTCGGTAGTAGTACTGGTGCTGGGGTATGTTTTTGATAGTACTGTAGATCCTGGGCTTTGTTTTCTGTAGTTCTGCTGATGCTGGGGCTGGTTTTCTGTAGTACTGCAGGTACTGGGAATAGGTTTCTGTAGTACTGCGGGTGCTGGGAATAGGTTTCTGTAGTACTGCGGGTGCTGGGAATGGTTTTCTGTAACAGTACTGATGCTGGGGTTTGTTTTCTGTAGTACTGCCACTGCTGTGAATCGTTTTCGGTAGTAGTACTGGTGCTGGGGTTTGTTTTTGATAGTACTGTAGATCCTGGGCTTTGTTTTCTGTAGCTCTGCTGATGCTGGGACTGGTGTTCTGTAGAACCGGTGCTGGGGTTTGTTTTCTGAGGTACTGCAGTTACTGGGAATAGGTTTCTGTAGTACTGCAGGTGCTGGGAATAGGTTTCTGTAGTACTACAGGTGCTGGGAATGTTTTTCTGTAATAGTACTGATGCTGGGGTTTGTTTTCGGTTGTACTGTAGAAGCTGGGGTTCTACAGTACAGTTTTCTGTAGTACTGTAGATGCTGGGAGTAGTTTTATGTAGTTGTACTGGTGCTGGGGTTTGTTTTCGGTAGTACTGTAGAAGCTGGGGTTTCACAGTACAGTTTTCTGTAGTCATGTAGATGCTGGGAGTAGTTTTATGTAGTTGTACTGGTGCTGGGGTTTGTTTTCGGTAGTACTGGTGCTGGGGTTTGTTTTCGGTAGTACTGGGGCTGGGGTTTGTTTTCGGTAGTACTGTAGGTTCTGGGATTTGTTTTCTGTAGTTCTGCTGATGCTGGGGCTGGTTTTCTGTAGTACTGCAGGTACTGGGAATAGGTTTCTGTAGTACTGCGGGTGCTGGGAATAGGTTTCTGTAGTACTGCGGGTGCTGGGAATGGTTTTCTGTAACAGTACTGATGCTGGGGTTTGTTTTCTGTAGTACTGCCACTGCTGTGAATCGTTTTCGGTAGTAGTACTGGTGCTGGGGTTTGTTTTTGATAGTACTGTAGATCCTGGGCTTTGTTTTCTGTAGCTCTGCTGATGCTGGGACTGGTGTTCTGTAGAACCGGTGCTGGGGTTTGTTTTCTGAGGTACTGCAGTTACTGGGAATAGGTTTCTGTAGTACTGCAGGTGCTGGGAATAGGTTTCTGTAGTACTACAGGTGCTGGGAATGTTTTTCTGTAATAGTACTGATGCTGGGGTTTGTTTTCGGTTGTACTGTAGAAGCTGGGGTTCTACAGTACAGTTTTCTGTAGTACTGTAGATGCTGGGAGTAGTTTTATGTAGTTGTACTGGTGCTGGGGTTTGTTTTCGGTAGTACTGTAGAAGCTGGGGTTTCACAGTACAGTTTTCTGTAGTCATGTAGATGCTGGGAGTAGTTTTATGTAGTTGTACTGGTGCTGGGGTTTGTTTTCGGTAGTACTGGTGCTGGGGTTTGTTTTCGGTAGTACTGGGGCTGGGGTTTGTTTTCGGTAGTACTGTAGGTTCTGGGATTTGTTTTCTGTGTACTGCAGGTGCAGGGAATGGCTTTCTGTAGTAGTACTGTTGTGGGATTTGTTTTTTGTAGTACTGCTGGTGCCGGGGCTTGTTTTCTGTTGTAATTTAGATGCAAGGATTAGTTTTACATGGTTGTACTGGTGCTGAGGATAGTTTTCTCTAGTGCTGCTGGTCCTGGGGATAATTTATTTAGTACTGCAGGTGCTGGGAATGGTTTCATTCAGTACTGCGGACACTGGGGATAGTGTTCGGGATAGTGTTCTGTAGTACTGGGGGTGCTCTGGATGCTTTTCTGTAGTACTGGAGGTGCTCAGGGTACTTTTCTGTAGTACTGCAGGTTCTGGAGATAGTTTATGTGGTACCACAGGCTCTGGAGATAGTTTTCTGTAGTACTGGAGATGCTTGGGGTGCTTTTCTGTGGTACTGGAGGTGCTCGGGATGCTTTTCTGTGGTACTGGAGGTGCTTCTGTGGTACTGGAGGTGCTTGGGGTGCTTTTCTGTGGTACTGGAGATGCTTGGGGTGCTTTTCTGTGGTACTGGAGGTGCTCAGGATGCTTTTCTGTGGTACTGGAGGTGCTCGGGATGCTTTTCTGTGGTACTGAAGGTGCTTCTGTGGTACTGGAGGTGCTTGGGGTGCTTTTCTGTGGTACTGGAGGTGCTTGGGATGCTTTTCTGTGGTAATGGAGGAGCTCGGAGTGCTTTTCTTTTGTACTGGAGGTGCTTGGGATGCTTTACTGAGGTACTGGAGGTGCTTGGGATGCTTTTCTGTGGTACTGGAGGTGCTTGGGATGCTTTTCTGTGGTACTGGAGGAGCTCAGAGTGCTTTTCTGTGGTACTGGAGGTGCTTGGGATGCTTTACTGTGGTACTGGAGGTGCTTGGGATGCTTTTCTGTGGTACTGGAGGTGCTTTGGATGCTTTACTGTGGTACTGGAGGTGCTTGGGATGCTTTTATGTGGTACTGGAGGTGCTTGGGATGCTTTTCTGTGGTACTGGAAGAGCTCAGAGTTCTTTTCTGTGGTACTGGAGGAGCTCAGAGTGCTTTTCTGTGGTACTGGAGGTGCTTGGGATGCTTTACTGTGGTACTGGAGGTGCTTGGAATGCTTTTCTGTGGTACTGGAGACGCTTGGGATGCTTGTCTGTGGTACTGGAGGTGCTTGGGATGCTTTTCTGGGGTACTGGAGTTACTTGGGATGCTTTTCTGTGGTACTGGTGGTACTCAGTACAGTTTTCTGAAGTTCTACAAGTCCAGTGGATAGTTTTCATTAGCATGGTAGGTAATGTCTCAACCAGTGCAGAATGAATGAATAAATGAATTAACATGGAACATGACTTTAAGGTGGTTTCCCTTCTCTTTTGAAGCACAGGGGACCAGAAGTTGTCAGAAGCAGCGAGGGTTGAGTTCTTCTGCAGGAGAGGTGGTTGTCTTGGCGTGGATGTTCTCTGGGGGAAATGCGGATGCAGAGAAGGTTTTGTTTTGATTTCAGGATGAAATCTGCAGCAGATGCTGGATTATGTGGCAGATGTGGCAAATCCATTATTATGAAGTTGGTGACAATTAAATTGAAAAATAAACTTTCTGTGTCATTCCTCTCCTTTTACTTCACCTGACCTCTTCTACATTCACCCTCTCTATCTTTCTATGCTTCTGTATGTACCTTCAGTCTCTACCTCAGCTCTTTCTACCTCACCTTTGTCTACCTCAGCTTTCTGTTAATATTCCCAATATACCTCATTCGACTTCATCTCTTTCCATCTCTCTCCTGCATCCCTGTCCCTCTATCTCTCTCCACCTACAGCTGCCTGTCACTCTAAATCTCTTTCTCTACCTCAACTCTCTCTACCTCATCCCTCGCGCTGTACCGCACTGTCTTTTTTCCACCTGGTCTCTCTCTACCTCTACTCCATCTACTTCACTGCTCAAACCTCATCTCTAGCTTTACTTCACCAATCTCTCTATGACTTTACTATCTTACCTTTTTCTACCTCTCTCTGGACCCTTTCTCCACCTCACCAATCTCCCTCACATGTTTGTCTAATTTCTCTACTTCACCTATCCCTTACTCCCTCATCTCTCTCTACCTCACCATTCTCGTTCTCATTACCTGACCTCTCTGTTTACCTCTTCGTTAGTGCACTTCTTCACCCTCCACCTAATTTCACTCGTTCTACCTCTGTTCCCTTTCCTTCACCTCTCTAAATATCTTACTCCTTTCTGGTACCTCTACCCTTTTTTCTCTAATATCAGCTCCCCTCTCTCTATCTCTCGGTCCCAAATAAACACATATCCTCCAGTTCAATTCACTCCCTCCGCCTCAACTATGATTCTCAACTTCTTTCTTTATAGATCTATTTTCCTCACCATCTCTTCTTCTCACAAATCTCTACCTCTGACTTGCTAGATCTGACTAAGTTTATCTTTAGAAGCCATCGTAGCACAGAACTGGCCTTGATTACTGCATCAAAAGGAACCAGACAGACTCTTGATGCTGGAGGAAATGCGGCATTGAATTTATTAGACCACTTGGCAGCATTTGACACGGTCAATCATAATCTGCATATTGACCGTCTTGTCTCCTTGAGATCAGAAACACAGCACTTTCCCTTTTAAAATCTTTCCTTATGGGACGAGAGCAAATTGTTGCCTCAGAAGATTTCAGTTCACCTCCTTTCTGTTTGCCATGTGTGGTCCCACTAGGATCGTCTTTGAGTCCTACTCTTTTTAACCCCTTGCATGCCCGCCCCTTTCCCCGCCCAGTGCCGCGCCTTGCATTAGCGGGCGGAGTTCATGACGAGCTGGACTCGTCATGGGCACAGCGCCACCGCAGCCCATGACGAGTCCAGCTCGTCATGGGCACTGAAGGGGTTAAACTCTACGTGACCCCACTGGCAAATCTGATCAGATCAAATCTTTTGGCTTTGCATTGGTGCCCTATGCTAATGAAACCCAAATTGTGGTGTCGGTGACTAGTAACCTGGAGCTACCAGATTTCATAACTGCATCATGCAAATCGGGAGAAGGATGAGTGACAACTGTCTGAAGGTGAACTCTACTAAGACCGAGGTCCTGTTACTCGACAGAATCTGGTTTTGTCTCCGAGTTGGTGGCCTCAGGAACTTGGCACTCTCCCTTCCCCAGTCATGAAGGTTAAAAACCTCATTGCTCTCTTTGACAGTAACTTGTCCTCCAAAGGTCAATTTTCTCCTTACCTCTTCCTCCTTCTTTCTGCTAAAACTGCTCAGGAAAGTCCTTCCTTTTATTACACAGGAACTGCAGAAAGGAGTGGTTTTCACTCTTATTGTCTCCAAACTAGATTATTGTATGGACTCTTTACTAACATTCAGAGAAGATACCTAAACAAGCTACAGATTCTGCGGAATACAGCGACCCGCCTGCTTCTAGGCATACCTGCACACAAGCCCGTTTCACAAGCCCTATTACAGCTCCATTGACTCCCGATCAAGGAGCGCATTGACTTCAAGACCCTCTGTATCGCGTTTAAATCCTTGCATGATCTTGGTGCTGGATATCTCTAGTATTCACTAGTATACTAACTTTCCAACAAATCACCCTTAGTATGTTTTTCTTACAATGGGAGTAGCAAGCTGATTAGACCCTGAAAAATTATGCTAGACAGTGGTATTGAATTTAGGTAAAGGCGCCGCAGAGACTATTTGCACATATCAATGTGAATAAACACTACCTATGACGGTGCTATAAGGTGCTATGAGCACACTCTACAGCAAGACAATCGGTGGCGTCACGGAGGATTTCTATATTGCACGATAAAGCATGGAGAGAATTATCCTGGATTAATAGAAACCAGCGATTTATTTTCCGAAATAGGGACGCTGCCACGCAAGAAACATCTGCGGTTTGGAATTATCACCGCTGAATAAATTCAATATACACATGAAATATAGCCTTGAAAAAGTCGCGGAACGACCTCCCCACTATTGCGATGAAACACGTGTTGGCTGTTTAACATTACTGTGAAGGCTGTTGAACATTACTGTGAAGATCTATACGAAATAAAGACAACGACAAAGAAGAAGGAATACTCTTTATATATTATTTCTTGTTCATAAATTTGTTTATTATCTGTGGAAACACGCTACACACCTACGCTATTACATATACATTACGTGTGCTAAGAAGTGTCATTTTGATTAGACACTGAAATCCACATAAAATAATATTGTTGCAAGTAAAACAAACTAAATCCAAACGCAAAAAGAAATGGCTTCACCAATGCTTTTTCACTATTTAATTTGGTACTGTTTGGCTGACAGACACCAGGCAGCTTGAGCTTTCTGTTTTTTCGTGCCCCATTTCTGAAGGTTTCACATTTAATTCGAAATTCTTTGTCACCATGAGGGCTTGAGCCAAAAAGGGTTCATAGATTCAAAGTTGTTTCAACTAGGGGGTCCCCAAATACATCTTGCCGAAGCCCCGCAAATCCTTAAGATGTCGCTGGGAAATATATTTGATTTCTCAAGAGATTCAACAAGAGTCAGACAGGAAGGAGTCTAAACTGAGTGGCAGCGATCCATTGAGTAGATGGATAAAAGTCAGGAAAAGGAGTCTGAGACTATTACAACTTTGAAATAGAGCATACAAGGACTTCCTCACCATTAGTAGTAGTTTCTGCACCACGATCTAGAATTACTAGAAGCACAGGGCCCCATTAGCTTCTTCGAGGGTCTTAGCCGGGATTATGAGAAGCGCTGGACCTTGATTGTAGTGGGCTTAGAAGATAGAGGTTAATGCAGAGAACCAGAATCCATTTTAAAAAAACAACATTTTTTTTTAAATATATTGGAATGGTGGGTATATAGCAATGAAATGGTAGCTGATGGCCATGGCGTTGCTAGGGTTTTTTTGTAGTGCGGCTTCACAATAGTCTGTTTGAGTATGACCGGAAGTTTAAGTTCTTTAAAGAGACTCCGTCCTTCCGTTTATGATCCACGGAAATCCCATGGAGTGCAAATGGGAGTTTATGCAGGAATCCAGATTCAGAGTTGTACTTTAGTACCACATACGATATTTATCACAAGACCATATGTCCCTAGGAAGAACCTGTACAATGAACAACAATGTGATGCATGCAGTAATCCGTGATCAAGGCAGTGACCTCCTTATTAATTCTCACGAAGCTGGACTACTGTATCGGACTTTTTGTTAAGCTCCAAAAACAATACGTGAAAAAACTCCAAAGCGTGCAGAATGCGGCCGCCAGGCTTATCCCTGAACTTCCCACGTTCCATCCAGTTTCAGCCTCCAATAAGGGGCTTCACTGGCTTTCAGTGGGTAAGCGTATTAAATTCAAGGTGTTATGCTTTACCTATAAAGCCTTGCATGATCTAGGTCCTAGTTACCTTAAACAGTCTCTTTCCTGGTACATACCCAACAGAGACCTACGAACAAAAAACTCCCTGAAGGTTTCTCGTCCCAGTTTTAAGGGACTCAAATGGGAAGACAGTTGCTTTTCCTCTGAAACTCTCGCTCCCTGGAACATTCTGCCTATAAATATCAAAGCAGCTCCCACAATAATGAGATTTAGGAAACTAACAAAAACCTGGCTTTTCAACCCTTAATCTCCTTTTGCTCTCACCTATACCGCCATTCCCAACAGTGCCAAGACACCCATGGCTATTCCAGCGCTTTAGAAACATTTTAACATAACATAACAGATGCGCCATGTATGACATTCCATGTTACGTCTCATTCTGACCGGCAGAACTTGGACTATGTGACAATATCCACACCTTGGAACTACCACTCCCTGGGGTATTGTTGCATATTATGTGCGGTATTGCTACACATTTACCTTGTAACGTGGCATGAGCCCCTATATGTGCACATTCATAAATATTCTTGGTGGTTATGATGTTGGTGGGAGATCCTATCACATACTACGTGTGCCACAACAGTGGTGGGGGTGCCATAAATGGAGCCTTAGTAGTAGTTATAAGAAGACAAAGAGTCTGCAGAAGGCTAATTGATTATGGGGATGGCGGCTGCAATTTTGAATGAAGCAAGAGGGGCAGATTTCTTAGCACAATGTCCATTTAAAGCCGTGGGCACAGGATTTAGTTTGAGGGGAAAAGAGGCTAAATTACTTGTGGGTCAAAGTTATTTTTTGTTTGAGAAGAAAGTATGGGATACATTGATGGGATGATGGGTGAGTGAGTACTTGAGTGGGAGATAAGTAGTGTTGGATGCGCTGAAGAGATACCGCCTTTACAGAAACAGCACAATGAGGGATGTGAGGCACAGTCTTACACTACGTATCAGTCGTCACAAAGACAAGTGTGATAATCTTGAGACTGAGCCCTGAGAGTTGGCAGGCGTAGGGACTGTAGGAGCTTGGCTAGCTGACGGGTTCAGTAAGAATGGCTGAGATCAGAGTTTGAAAGTAGTTGGACTTCATTTGATCCAGGGATAAGATGGGTGTCACAGAGACAGCTTTTACAACCAAGTAGCGCAGCTCTTCGTAATGTCCTCCCCTTTCCTAAATTATAAACTCGTTAAGGCCCTGGTATTGCTGGGTTTTCGGGGTGAGTATAATGAGGGTTTAGGAATGATTAAAGGCTGTGTTGAGTGGTCTTAACTAAAGAATGACTAACAATGCTGTTGTCGGCTATTAAAGTCTTTATTTAGACTATACAGTACACCATGTCATAACCAACCAACAACTTATGCCCAGCTGTCCTTATCCCAAATGCCCTATCCAAAGTGCCAAAGAAGAACCAATTCCAAGATTTACTAAGCGCTCGCGTTGACCTTGTGTCACGCAAATCAGATTTACTAAGCCAAGCAAAGCACCTTGCATGGCTGTGCATGGATCAGTAAATCTAGAGTAATGCAAGACAGCACAAGTCACTGCTTTGCATTACTCTGCGGTTGGAAGGTATCCATGGATGTGGGGGCATCTCCGTGAATCCACCCGTGGATTTTGGCGCATTCCCAGATGTACTACGAATAGTAAAGCTTGGTGTGCTGAAGGTCAAGCTTTGGGTATCTAATAGAATATTATGGCCAAGAAGAGTGAGACGATACTTTTTGAGGAAAATCTGCAGCTGACCTAGGGTAATTTGGGGTTCTCTGAGCCTCTTTGACAGCAGCAAGGTTTGTGTGGCCACGCTGTGCTGTATGCAGGTTGGCTGAGGGTGTCGAAGGGCTAGTGAGTTGTGTTTAATGGTGAGCTGAGTACCGCTGATTTTCATAGGGCATGTCAGAAGGTCAACCATGGGTCTTTGACCCATACTGACGGTCTTTGAGTGCCTGCTAGCTTTGTCCATGGGCCAATTGTGCATCTAAACTGATGGAGGGTTAGGAATCTTTAGGGGTGACTGAGGTCAGGCTGAGCGTCTCTTAGTGAAGTTGAAGTTGTGTGGGAGCACACCAAGATTCTTTGAGGGTAGGGCAGATGTTCTTAACTACAAGCTGTTGGTGACTGGGGGCAATATGAGAGTCCCTCATGATGGGCTGAGGGTTTCTAAGGACTGACTGTGGGTGCTTAAGGGCAAGCTGGAAGTATCCAAATGCAGGTGGAGGGGCTCGAAGGTCCAGATGAGGACCTTCAAGCGTGTGTCGAGATGTATAAAGGTGGACCAACAATCTCTGAGTGATGTCCAAGGCCCTGTTGTGGAACCTGAAGGCAGCATGAGGGTCTTTGATGTTGTCTAAGGAACTTCTATGAGTAGATGAAGGTAGGGGCATGGTTATGAAAATGCCAGCTGGGGATCGCAGAGGGCCTGCTGATTACTAGCAGTGATAATGATTATCTGGGTGCTGCACTGAGGGCAAAGGAAGTATTTGTAGGCTGGCTGAAACGTACGGTCTCCGATGGCATACTGAGGATCTCTAAGAGCTGGTCTTGGGTGTCTCAGGGTAGGCTTGAGTTGTTGCAGTCTGGAACTGTGGTGTCTGAAGGCAGACAAAGGGTTTCTAGGATAGTGCTGATGGATCTGAGAAGGCCTTCTGGGTGCTATTGGATGTCGAGGGATCAGAAGGGTCGTGATGGTGAGATGACAGTCTCTGAGGGCTAACTGTATGGACCTGAGTGTTGGGGGCTTTTTACCTCTGTGGGGAGACTGACAGTGTATAAGGCCTGGTCAGGGAATCAGGAAAAGAGGAAGGTTGGATCCTTTTCACTCATGCCGGACACTCTGATGCCCCCAGTCTGTTATTCATTTCCAGATTCATAAGCGCAACAAGAGGTTAAAAAACATTACTGAATGATAATGAGGAATGGAAACTGAACTTTATGATCTTACCATGGCTTAAAATGTAACCCTAGTCGATGCCAAATGTTGTGATGTTTGTTTAGCGAGAATCGATAAAGATTTATTTAAAAGAAGAAATAAATCACGAGGTTACAAAACATTTGCTTAATCTTATCATCTGTTGACAAGGAAGGAGGTGCCATAAAAACCCAAATGTTCCTGGAAATGTATCTTTCAGAGGGCTCTGCAGAAGCCTAGGCCTGATTGAAAATAAAGAGAAGAGCATATCTACAACAGCCAACTTGTGGACATTTGTATATTGGATAATTACTCAGGATAACCTTTCCGTATCTTTTGGAAGCTTTGTCTCTGCTTTGGAAACGTCGAGTGGTCGTTTTCTAATCCCTCATTAGGGATGATAGAAGCCCGTTTCCACAGTGGGTTCTTTCTGCAAGGATAAACTAAAAAGCACAATACCACACCAATGCGCTTTGCTCAGCTTTCTCTCATCTCTGGACCACTGTTGTCAGAAAGAAAAAAACAAGGAACTTTTGATTAATCTTTGATGATATAATATTCCAGTCCTTTCTTTTTCTCTTGGGCTAATTCTTATCCAGTGAGGGAACAACAAGAAGATTTATTTTTTAAAATCCCCTGATGAAGTCCTTTCTCAGGACGAAACACAATGGCCGGGCTGAAGTTTGATGCTTTGAAGAATAAAGATCTTTTTGGATATCATATTATGGCTCCTGTGTTATATTGGACCTATAAGAAGAGTGTATTTGTTTGATCAAAGTGGATGAATATTGGATCAAGTGAACTTTCAGCAAAATTATTGGACTTTCTATGCACGTTTTGCATATTGTTTTTCATTATAAGGGTTTGTTGAGCTCAAGACACTGAAAATTAACTGAGTGTCATCGGCATACATATAGAAGTAGGGGCTTATCAAATGCAAAGCTGCTGCTTAACATAAATAGCAGAGGGAACAGAATCAACCATTGTGGTACTACAAATTGTAGTGTATGTATGCATGTACGTGGTATTTCTATAACACGAGCCTAGCCAAAAGCCCGCGGAGCACGGTACAGGATCAAAGAGAAGCATACAATTGAGTGAATGGCGAGGGAGCTGGTTTGCGGACTTTTAATGTTTTGTGAAATTCTTTTCTTTAAAAATATGCATCTTCAACTCTTCCCTAAATTGGAGCAGCATCAGGCAGTGCTGAAGGGTACAGGGATGCTGTTCGAGATCCTGGGTGTATTGATGAAAAAAGACTGTTGCATTCTTTTTGTTTTGTATACCTCTTAGTCTGCAGTCTTATGGTGTCCTGGCTGCAGGTGTGCTTAGAACCACCAGAGATGCTGCGCTTGTCTACAAGGTTATCAGGGGTTCTGGATGTGATGGCTTTGTAAATGATGTAGCTGGTTTTGAAGACGAAGCAGGCTGGCAAGGGGAGCCAATGGATTTTCAGCAGTACGCAGGTGATGGGATCATCTTTCTTAAGGCCCTGAATAAGAGGTGCTGTTGCGTGTAGGATTAAGGGGTGCACGTGTGGAGTCTGGGATGCTATGGAGCAGAGCGTTACCACTATATAGGTGCTAGAGTATGAGGGTTTGAACAGCAGATCTGATTTAGGTGCAGCTTGGTACAAGTGTAAGGCAACACATTGTTGTCTGTTTTGCAGAAAAGATGTTATCCAAGGGTGAGGTAAGCTGCCAATACCTATCTCTTGAAGTCTGGCGATCAACAAGAGGTGATCAATAACTTTGAAGGCTGCAGATAGGTCCAATAGGACCAGGGTTCCAAATTCACTCAGGGGGGTTATTCGTCTTAGATTGTCTAGTACAAAGACTGCAGCTAGCTCAGTACTTCAAGCAGGATGGAAACCCGCTTGATTAGGATCTGTTAAATCATTGTCTTCAATGTTGTTTTGTAATGGGATACAGACGTAATTTTCCCGGACATTTAATGGCCGGTAATTACTAAACTTGTTAGGGTCCAGAAAAAGTTGCACCACTCTGGTGCTTTAATTCCACTATGTATTTGCATTTCTGGCCTTTGCCTTTACAATGGCTGGAAAGAAGCCTCGGAGGGATATTCTCAAGAACGTGTGATAACTACCGCAAAAGTAGCTTAACGCAACTCATCACATCGCAGGAAAATAACACTGTGTCAACGTGGTATTCTCAACACGGTGGCACCATGTGATAGACACACCACAACGCGTCAAAAGAATGCGCTAAAATCAACACAACGCCGCAAAAATGCGAAACACTAAATCGAAAAAAGCGGCGATGACGCAAATCGCGATACAAAAATCTGCGAAAACCAGCCACAGGCCTGCAATCCCCACGCGACATGAGGGAAAATGCACTACAAAAGTATTTTAAAAAGTACATACAAAAGCCAAACAGCAGCGAAGTACAATGGAGTCAGCTGGAGCAAGTGCAGAGGACAACCAGAACCCCACAAGCCCCCTGGAGGACCAGCCTAGGACTTTGGGCTCAGGGAAGGGCAAGGACAAGAACAGTAGGAAGAAAAGGTCCAGTCCGCAGGAAACCAGGATCCTGATAACAGAGGTGATAGAACACCATCAACTACTGTTCGTCACCTCCACTGTGTCACTGGGAACCAAAAATGGAATATGGCAGATCATTGTGGACAAGGTGAATGCAGTCGGAGTGCTGAAGAGGACAATGGAAGAAGCGCTGGAATGATGTCAAGCGCAAAACCAAGCAGAAACTCGCAAACAACCGGAAGGCAGCAATGCAGACTGGAGGTGGCAGTCCTGCGCCACAGGAGGAGCTGGACGAGAGGGAGGAAATGGTGTCCACAAGCATCAGTGGGGAGACGGTGGCAGAAGTCGGGAGCCCGGCCACTGCTCAACATGACCGGACACAACAGCAACAGGGTGAGTAACGACCAGGGCCTGGGGGGACGGGGGGAGATGGGCACAATGGCACACATGCACAAGTAAGCATAGCACATCTGCTGACAAACCAGGCCCCAGACCCCCAACTCCCAACAAGAGACCAATGCACCCAAGTATGCAACATCCCAGCACTGTATAAGCACAGAAGTCAGAGGCACACCGCATGTAAGGGATAAGAGGCAGCCACATCAGAGCTGCAGGGGTGACTCCCCAAAAATGTGGCACACACACATCACATGCAGCGCACATCAACATTGACAACGATGTGGCACAATCCGCAACACGTCCACAACAGAACAGGGGACACAACTGGTGCTGCTTGTGTGCAGAAAATGGTCAATCACATATGGCATCGCAGGGACATATGAGTTGACAATGTACAAGTACAAACACACATCCGTGATGTTGTCAAAATGTCCACTGTCCCACATCATATAGGTAGCTCCCCACAAACAGTCACAATGTACACTGTCATCCAGTCCGAATGTAAACATGTACAGTGCGTCGACATACATGTGAACACAATGTTAAACTGCATCACCACTTCACATTGCAGAGGGAAATTCAACATCTCCTGCAGAGCAGTCCCAACCTCTCTTCTCTGATGACAAAGAGGACCACCACACCTTCGACTCCGACGCCCTCCAACAGCTCGTGGACATCCTCCGCAGCCCACTTCCAGGAGCAGGGCAGCCCAGCTGCTAGGAGGAGAACCCACCCCCTGCACAGAACACACATCAGGCAGCACCCACCACCACGGCTGCCTCCCAGGACCCCCACAACATACACATGGCCTTCCAACGCTGTGTGTTGGGGTGCCAGGAGAAACTAGCTAAACAGGTGCAGGTGGGGTTTGACCGCATGGCAGACAAACTGGACGCCATACATGGGTGTCTAAGTCCCATCAGGGACCACTCACAGTCCCTAACGGACACCGACACTCCGCCCCATGCCCTCCAACGAAGCATGGCTGGCATCGCCAGCGTCCTGACTCAGAGACAAGAACAACTGTCTAGTCAGAGTGGCTCCAGCGAGCTCGCCCGGGAGTTGGGACTCATGCGGAGGCTCATGGAGAACATGAACGGACGCGTGCGGAAAGAGTGGCTGCCACGGCTGCACACCAGCGAGAGGTAGCTGGGTCCCTCAATGGCATAAAGACCCTCCGTATGGCATTGCTGCCACAAGTCCAGGTGCTGATGCATGCTGCTGCTACCACTCCATCCACATCTCCAGCCCCTGAGGTGTCACTGCCACACAGTGAGGCACATGAAACAGCAGAGGATGAAGGTGTGGATGAATCTGCCATGGTGGTGAGAAGAAACAGTAGCATTCATCTCCCCCATATGGCCTGTGTCTGCTTGGTTCTGCCCTCTGCATTATCACCTTTCACTGTCCCCCGAAGCACTCTGCGACACTCACCTTGGACCTCGACATGGACTGCCATATTCTGTTTAGTCACCAATGACACAGCTATCAGACTGTGGACTGAACCCCTCCTCTTCTGATGTACTTGTCCTTCCCTAAAGGACTCTGATGGGCTCCACAGGCTATCAATGTGAAGTGGGGTTTGCATGGCCCTGTACTGCTCCAGCTACGACACTCCATTGAATGTGCATTAAACATTCTTTGTCACACCGATGTGTCATTTCTATGATCTTGCAAGTGTAGAGGTATAGATGTATGTAGGGTCAATGTTTCCCCCTTACGTCCATGTTGCTTATGCTGTGGGACATGGGTCACAGAGTGACACATTGCCGATTGCGGTCTGGGTGGCACCGACACTAGAACGGAGACACATGCATTAGCCACTTCCTTGTCCAGCCATGGACGGAAGCACGCCCAGAGCCCCGGGGTCATTGTTCACACCCTTACGCGGGACTGGCATATGCCAGGCCAGGCCAGCCCACAGGTCTAGCTGTCCGCATGCCACAGCCACTCCCTCACGGCTTGCTCTCATCCATTCCGCACCGGCGTCACAGGACATGTGACCCTGCCAATAAAAAGGGCCTGGCGCACGTGTTGGATGCCATTTCCACTCTCTCACTGGGTGTCCCCATGTGGTCATTTATGCATGAGGGCCTAGGGCCTTGCCACCTCACATTGCCCGGTGCCGGGGGTGACATGATGGCGTCTGCACCACGGGACTCAATCATAAAGGGTCCGGTGCCACCAAGTCTGCATGGCACAGACTTGGTGGCACCGGATACACTGCGGCAGGCACAGGCACACCGCCACGGTACGTTGTCTTTCGGTGCACTGAGGTAGGGGCCCCTAAAGTGCTGAGCGGGTGTGCAGCCTGCGATGAGGCCGGGTGCACTGATATGTTCTCTGCCATAGCGAAATCAGGACCCTAAATGAGGTGTGTGACCTGGTGGCCCGCGGGGATGCAGGATGTGGAGGGTGCCATGGTCGCGGGCCCTGGGCTTGGAGCTCCCACCGGCACGTGGTGGGCCCTCTTGGAGACACGCCGGTGGCGGAAGGTGAGCAGTGGGGCCTGGTTGCGAAGGGGCGGGCAATCACCGCTGGGCGGCGGGAGGAGCTGGGGTGCATCAGCCTGTGTGTTCAGGGGCGGGCAAGCGCGGCTGGCATGTGCTACTGTATGGACTCTTCCATTCATGTCTCTGGCAACTGTTTGAGATGAGAGACCCGGGGGACTGCAGTGTGTACCAGCACGTGGTTGGAGACACACCGGTGGCTGCAGGTGAGCAGTGAGGCCTGGGTCTGCAGTGTCGGCACTCTCTCTCCCTCTCTCTCTCTCTTTCTCTTTCTCCCTCTCTCTCTCTTTCTCTCTCTTTCTATATCCCTCTCTCTCCCTCTCTTTTTCTCTCTTTCTATCTCACTTTCTTTATCTTTCTCTCTCTTTCTCTTTCTCCCTCTCTCTCTTTCTCTCTTTCTATCTCTTTCTCCCTCTCTCTCTCTCTCCCTTTCTATCACCCTCTCATTCCCTCTCTCTCTCTCTCCCTCTCTCTCTTTCTTTCTCCCTCTCTTTCTCTCTCTTTCTCCCTCTCTCTCTCTTGCTCTCTCTCTTTCTCCCTCTCTTTCTCTCTCTCTTTCTATCTCTTTCTCCCTCTCTCTCTCTTTCTATCTCCCTCTCTTTCTCTCTCCCTCTCTTGCTCTCACTTTCTTTCTCTCTCTCCCTCTCTTTCTCTTTCTTTCTCTCTCTTTCTTTCTCCCTCTCTCTCTTTCGCTCTCTCTCTCTCTCTGTACTTTGCTGGGCGCATGACACAACTTCTTATCTGTATTTCTGTCTTGCAGGCTGTGACTTACAGAATGCCCAGAGAAGACCCGCCGTGCCTCTTCAAGATTGTTGTTTTTTGTTTAACCTGTAATAAAGTTTTTATTTTGATTATATGATATGAATGTATGATTTCCCTTTTTTTGGCCGCACCTGTATGTTAGGTGTTGTGATTGTGTGACTTCAGATGATTTGTTTGGTTCATGGTTTTGTGGTGTTGATGTGCATTCTCTTTGTCCAAAGGGAGAGGGAAGTGGGGTCCTGGGGATGGTGGCCGTGGGTGTTGTTGCCCTATTGGGGATCCGAGCTGCATGTTCAGTTGCTCCTGGGCATCTCCTGTTCTTCATGTTTGGCTCTGGGCTGTGCTCCATTGGCTGCTGCTGGTTGTCGTTCGACTTTACACCAGGTCAGAGTAGGTGTTAGTTTCCTGCTGCTAACGTGCCTTATCGCCTGTTTTAGGATCTTATCTCCGATCTGGCTGGTCGTTGAGAATGTTGTGAAGTGGTGTTGTCGCTGCTTTTTGCTCGGGAACGCCTACTTGCATCTCATTAGCGATAGTTGCCGGGGTCATCCGTGGCAATGTTTTTTGAGGATGCTATCGCCGAAAAACAGGTGATATCGGATGTTAGCACCAGCTTGTGAATGGGGCGATAACTTTATCGCGACTTTGGCTGCGCTAAGGTGCCGATAACTCGGCAATATCTCCTTGAGAATATGCCCCTCTATGTCTTAAGAAGAAATCTATGTGCGTCTATTGTGGCAGCATTGTCAGGTAGATTAAATCATACACACATGCTGTAACGGAATGCAAGTTCAATAGAAGAGCTGGGAAAGGATGGCAGGATATATATTCTGTATTTCAAAGGAAGGCTAGTTTGATTGAGAAAGATGTGTTGGAAGACAAAATAGAGCAGCCAAGCACTGTTTGTAGCACAAAAAGCCATATCAATAAAGAGACTTTCGAACCTGGGCAGTCTAATGTGGTTTGACAAGCAGAAAACAAACTTAGGGGCATATTTACAAGGAACTGGCAGAGTGCGGGTTAGCTCCAAAATTGTTAACGCTGCTCTCCGACACTTTAGAAAGGCAGGGATGCGCCGTATTTGCAATAATGCGGCACACCCCTGCATATCTCCCTGCGCTGGTGCTAAATTCAACTGCCTAGAGCCAACGCAGGCACACGTTCACCATAGTGCAAAGATGCCTGCGTTGAGGGAATGATTGTTTATGTGCAGGAAGGTGTTCCTTCCTGCACATAAACAATCCAGAATGGCGATTTGTAACTTCTATGTGTGCTGCATTGTGCAGCACACATAGAAGTTGCAAATCTTTATTTTTATCAATGATTGTTTATGTGCAGGAAGGGACACCTTCCTGCCCATAAACAATCATGCATTGCGTTTTGCTGTTTTCATGTGTGCTGCACAATGCAGCACACATATAAAATCAGTACAAACGAGGAGAAATAAAGCATTTCTCCTCGTTTCGCCATGTTAAGATCACGTTTTCCCTGGTTTTAATTTTGACGCTGTCTCCTCTTTACGCCACCCTTGTAAATAAGGGGCAGCGTCAAAATCAATGGGTCTTGCAGAGGAACGGCCATTGCAACACCCATTGCCCACCCCTTTCACGCTAAGTCGAGTATGAAAGGGGGCCTTATTTACAAGGCAGCATTAAGCAACGTTCAGTGGCTTGACGCCGCTTTGTAAATAAGGCAAAGCCCCTATCGCCACAGGAAGGTGCTTGCAAATAAGCCCCTTAATGTTAAAAACAATTACCACCAAATTCCAAGATGTTTAGACCAATGCGTAGTGCTTACAGATATGACAATATTCTGTTCATCAGTACATTTGAACCAACTTTTGATTTCCCCCCCATGCGCCCGGATCAGGCATATTCACAACAGCCCCAGGAGTAGTTTATAGAATACGTCAATCAACCCTGACAGTGCTGGCCACAATGTGAGTTGTACTGTGATAAGCTTTGTTGATGTGTAGTGATGGACACCATCATCAAACTTGTAATCAACTTCTGAAACGAAAAATCAGCGTAAATACAAGTTGCATTCTATTTCCCAACAGATTAGCTGGAAATTGCCCATGACTGACAGAACCTTTCATTTGCAGAATAAAAATACCATAAACTGATTTAAATATAAATTGCTTTTTGTAGTCCAAATTGATGCTTGCATGATTTGTAATGTGTTTATGATGTTATAGATTAAACGCTTTTGTAATCCACAGTAGATAAATGAATTATGTACAACTTTCGTGAGGTTTGAGGTGGAAAAAAGGGGCATATTATTCTTGCATACAACCATTAAAAGACAATCAATTCACCTGCAACCTATGCAAACAATGGAAATGATCATTTGAAAAGGCCTGCTTCCCCAGGAGAGGGGCCTGCCTGGCCTAAACTACAACATTGCTGCAGGACGGCCTGTTAAATTTGGATATGACAACCGGGCAGACGGATCTCTGTGCCTTCAGTGGAGCTGGTGAAGTGGCCCGGCTTCTTGGTCCCCTGTGCTGTTAATGTCACAACAAGTGGTATATGTATGCACCAGGCACTTCCTGAACAGGATTGTGGGAAAGGACAGTTTAAATGTTTGAGGTAGTCATTGTGTCCTTCATGGGTCACTGTAGTTATGAGCCTCCACCGATCATCCTGACGAAAGGATTTAGGGATCCCCACAATTTGACATGTTAGACTAAACTTGAGAACAAATCCTGTCCCAAGAGCCTCTCAAAATTAGGAAAGACTTCTCGATTGCCTCTTAGCAGTAGCTGGCTTGTCTAGGAAAAAGACTCATCTGAGTTTATGGACCTTCTAAGTCAGTGGTTCTGAACCCGTGGTCTCAGGATCTGTGGGGGTGTGCGAGGCCTACTCAGAAAGTCTACAACTATCTTACAAAATGAAATAATATTAAAATTGATGGATTTAAATTAATAAAGTATATACAAACATAGAAGCAAAATTGAAAATGTACATGTTTTTCTATATTTGGTTGTGAATTAATCCAAGAATTTCAACATTTGAGCATTTATTTGGTGTATACTTGTTTTGGCATTTTTATGTGTTTTTTTTAGATTCAAATCATACAATTGCTTAGGCCGGGGATCATCGGCTTCCAATAATGACACATCGTGGGTCCCTGGATTCCAGTAATGATTCAGTGGGGGTCCGTAGGAGTCAAAGGGTTAAGAACCGCTGTTCTAAGTCATTTTGCTCTGACATCTAAGGCCAGAAGCCACATTTTAAGAAGCAATACACATCTTGCCTGCAACCCAGAATTACAAAGCATTACATGCAGTAAAGGCTGCCTCCTAAATACATGTTCTCAAGCCCTGCAGAATCCTGGTGTAAAAGCTGCTTAAGAGAGGCAGAAACGGAAAGAACCGAAGCACACATGCAGACATGGTTTGTTCTGTAGGGTCTAGAGAGCAGAACAGCACTAACAGATTGAATCTTTGAGGAATACCACCAGCGCATAAGAGACACCAAACGGACCTTCATAAGAGACAAACCCCAGACCAACGCAACCAACGCCAAGGAACTGTTCAACGTCATACAGCAGTTCGCAAAACCCCCCAGCGAAGCCACAGACGTCACACCGTCCCAAGAACTGGGCGGCAAGCTCAGCTCCTACTTCCATCTGAAGATCAAGGTCCTCTACGACAACTTCAACGAACAGACGCCGGACACTACCCCCCACCCCTTGCCGACAATAAGCCATCCATCAAGATCTGGAATCCTGCCACTATAGAACACATCACCACGACCATGAAGAAAACCCGACCAGGAGCGCCAACGGACCCCTGCCCATCGCACCCGAACTAGGACAGACCATCAACACCTACTTCATGTTCGGCATCTTCTCATACGACTGGAGGCAGGTGGAGATTAAACCCCTCCTCAATAAGCCAACGGCCAAACCTACGGACCTGAAAAACTACCGGCCCATCTCTCTCCTCCCCTTTGCGGCCAAAGTCACAGAGAGACTCGTAAACGTCCAACTGACCGCCTTCATTGAAGAGAACTCCATTCTGGATGCCTCCTAGTCTAGATTCCACAGCACCGAGACCGCCCTCCTCGCCGCCACTGACGACATCCGCATGTTACTCGGCCAGGGACACACTGTGGCCATCATCCTTCTGGACCTCTCCCGAGCCTTCGACACCGTTTCACATCGCACACTCGCAGCCAGACTTCACGACGCGGGGATACAAGGAACCGCCCTCGACTGGATCCAATCCTTTCTCTCTGGCCGAACCCAGAGGATCAGACTCCCTCCCTTCCTCTCCGAACCCACTGATATCAGCTGCGGATTAACCCAAGGATCATCGCTCAGCCCCATGCTCTTCAACATCTACATGACCCCCCTCGCCGCCATCGTCAGACAGCATGGGCTTGGCATTGTATCCTACGCTGATGACACCCAGCTCATCCTCTCACTCACAAAGAAGCCCGAAGACACCAGACTCTGTTTCCAGGAAGGAATGAAGAATGTGGCAGCCTGGATGAAAGACAGTTGTTTAAAGCTCAACTCTGAGAAGACCGAGGTCCTCATCCTCGGACCCTGCACCTCCGCCTGGTGGCCCGCCGCCCTCTGAAGCCCGCCCAACCTCACAGACAACGCACAAAACCTCTGCATCATCCTCGACTCCTCCCTCTCCATGAACCGCCAGATCAACGCCGTCGCCTCCACCAGTTTCAACTGCCTACGCATCCTCCACAAGATTTTCAAATGGACCCCCCGACTGCAGAAGAACCGTCATCCACGCACTCATAACCAGCAGACTGGACTACGGCAACGCCCTATACGCCGGTCTCAACAGAACCATTCTACACAAACTCCAAATTACCCAGAGCGCCGCAGCCAGACTCATCCTCGGGACACCGCGTCAAGAACACATGACCCAACACCTACGAGACCTGCACTGGCTCCCCGTCGAGAAGAGGGTCACCTTCAAACTCCTCACCCACGCCTACAAATCATTAAACAACATCGGACCCAAATACCTCAATGAGAGATTATCCTTCCACGTACCCAAGAGGACCTCCGATCCACCGACCTTGCCCTGGCAGAGGTCCCCCACATCTGCAGAAACTGAACAGGCGGGAGAGCCTTCTCCCACATCGCAGCCAAGACCTGGAACGAGCTCCCCGTGAACATCAGACACTCCCCGACCCTGCACACGTTCAGGAAGGACCTCAAGACCTGGCTCTTTGACTGATCTGGAGCTGCCCCCCACCCCCTCCAGCGCCTTGAGACCCTCACGGGTGAGTAGCGCACTCTATAAAACCCTGATTGATGGATTGAGGTGGCAGCAAGGACTTCCAGATGTTTATGTACATGAAATCTCAACAGGGAGAAAACTTTCAGCCTATACTGCCTGATCGGTACAGTCCACTCCATTGGCTTACATAGGTTGGACCAATAGACTTGGCAAGCTACACCAAACCCATTGTGCAGAATGATCATTCAGGATCCAGCCACAATATTTCAATCTTTGACAAAACTTTCATTCATTTAATCGTCTTCACTTCGCCACAGGACTTTGTCATCAAAGAATGAATGAATGAATTACGTCTTTTCAGGGCTTATCAGATTAAAGAAACACAGGGCATAGAACTGCTCCTTATACAAGTTTATTTCTGTGGCAGAATCTCCTTGTCTTGGTTCATTTTGGCCAAACATTGCATCAATTATTGTTTTGTTACATACAAACCAAAATATAGCCACATCTCATGACAATATCTAAGCTGTGTTCTTGGTATAAAGATAGATAGGGCAAAAACCAAATGTGTGGAAAGTAAGAGATCTGTCAGGCAAGGTATGGGGGAAATTTGTACAATCACTCCGTGACACATGCTAGAGAGCGAACACGGTCTTGTAAATCGAAAGCAAAGCAACAGACTTGCATTTTATTTTATTCATTCCCTTTCTGAAGACAGCCTGAGCTCAAGTCTCCCTTTATCCAAAGATGTGGAAGTGTCAGGAAACAACAACCCAAATAGTTAAGAGAGAAAGACAAATAAAGATTCGGATCAAGGTTCATTCAAAAGTGTGAAGAACTAATTATAATTATAAACTACAAAAACCACAAAATATAAAGTAAACATAAAAGAAGTTCTCCCAGTAATCAGCAATGAAGCCGACTGTTTAGAAAAAGGCAACAGGGCTAACCTTATCCCATGGGAACAGGTTAAAAATGACAACTGGCCAGAGCTGCTATCCCCACACCTCAGGCTCCACAGTCCTGGTATAAAGGCAGGAATTCAGGTGCCCCTGACATGCTAAAATGTCAACACGTATGGGGCTCTTGAAATGTGAATGCTGCACGTGGGCGCACTTCCAGTGCCAACACGTTGTAATTAAGAATCCACCATGCCTCTCAGGATGGTGGAATTTCCATCATGGCGGCCACTGCAACCATATTCACATACACCTGACCTATCAGTGCGAGTGTGGCAGGGGGGGTACCTCTGCACAAAGGTAGTACTTTCAGCTGGACCGAGGGCTCAAGTGAGACTGACCTGCAAGTGGCTGTGGTCAGATATAGCTGTGGCTAGGGAAGGTCGAGATTTGCCCTCAACCTTCAGGCTTCATTTAGAAGTTGGTGGATGCGAGGAATCCACCGATTAGAGGCAGATGCCCCTCCGCTGACCTCGTAGTTCCTCCATTTGAAGCTGGGAGAACCACAAAGCCCCAGCAGGCTCCACTGACTAAATCTCTTGACCTGATGGCCCCCTCCACCATGGGCCTGGTGGGCCGCCATGGCACTTTGCCAGTTGCCCTGCCCTATTGACGGCAGGGTGACGGTCACTGTTTTTCCTTGTCCTTGTCCGACATGCAAGGCATGGGCGTCCTGGGCAGAAGAAACAACCTCTGGCCCTGATGCACAGAGGAAGTACACTCCCTGTGCATCAGGACCATTCATCTTCATTTCAAACTAACAAACTCCTGCTGCGAGAGATTGTTTTTGTGAAACAAAAAAAACTGCAGAGCAAGTGTCTATTCGGCAGGCGTAAAAAAATCAGCTGCACCGGCGAATGCACTGTAGGCAGAGGAAGGTGCGCCAGGCAGGTGGGGATCTCCCAATATGGCGGGCGTTTCCGCCACTAACCGCGTATCTGGCCAGCTTGTGGTGGGCCGCCAGGGATGCAATCCATGAAATCCTTATTCTTCCGTATACAGCGAGGGTTAGCGCCGCAGCTTCAGGCCCGTGGCACAGAGGTGCCCACAATGTGCACTTTTGAAGACTTTCTGCCAGTGATCAAGATACGTGTCCAGTCAGGGGAGGCAGACAAACACAGTCAATATTTTCCCAGCAGTAACATTAATGCGTGGCTCTGATTAGTTGTCATTGTGAGTACAGCTGGATACCTTCTGCAAATCTTTGGGATTGGGTCAATTGAACCCAACCTGTTTAGGTACAGGTTCACCACAGGCCTTATGCTTTACCTCTACTTAAGTCCAAAGTGCAGGGACTTACTAATACGCTCTAGGAATCTTCTCTGTCACTTTGGTTTACTACACGTCCTAGGGCTCCACCCCGGACACTAAAACAGCCAAGGGCTCTGATGCGCCTGAGATTTAAGTCACAATACTTGCTTCTTCAATCCTGGCACCAAGCATTAGTTCAGCAAGGACTCAGGTACAATATAAGAATGCTTGCCTTGTTTTAAATCTGCAAAGTGTATACAAAGGTGAACGAATGCTGCAACGTAGAATAAAGGGTCGAAATGTTGTACTATATCCCTAAACCAACAGCGAGTTGTCTCTACGGGTGCCCATATTACATTTTACTACACGATATACCCAAATGTCTGTGATAGTTAAAGTCAGGCTGAAGAAACCGCTTACGCTAGGTCTCAAGATGGTAGGGGTCCAGTATCCGCAGAGGCCAATGGTGTGCAAAGGGCATGCCAAAGTGAAGCCGTTCTGTACTCATCCGTGCCAGGTCTATCCCTGGCACCCAAGTTAGCTATCCCTACGGCGGTTCTACCTAAACTTACACTGCACAGCAGTTCAGAGACCGGTAAGTGGTGCGCTAAGAGTCCTCGATCCTATCCCCTCACACATACTACAAGGACCTGTTTCATGTAAATCATGTGGCTTTTTCATCAATGGAAAATGGCTTTTCAATCTTAGATGCCTCGTGCTCCCTGCAGGAAACCACTTGCAGACATTCCTCCTGTACGCACTAGTTGAAGTGCTTTCTCAAGAAGGTTAGGTCTGTCCCCAAACAACAGTTAGATATTCTGCACTTTATCATCACATCCTACCTAGATGTGCAATTCTTAATTAAGACCTGGCTTAAGGACTCCTCGGCGCCTGATATTGCCGCAGCCATCCCACACGGCTACACCATCCTGAGACAAGAACGACCACAAAAGAATTAGGGTTGTGGTCATTTTCTTTAGATCACACCTCTCTTGCAGTATACCTGATACGGACACCTCTTGAAGTGGAGCGTGCTTGTTATTTTAGCTGCCACTGGACCCCAAGCCAAGTTTTGCCAATGAGTTGACTGATTTCCTTTTCCTTTAAATCTTGAAAGTGGTAAACGTCACTGTTAGAAATGGGGGTCTCTAGTTGGCAGAGGTAGGTACCTTTGTCCAAATAGGGACCCTTGCTTCTAGTCAGGGAAAGGGGGATACACTCCTGAATAACCCCTGCTCACCCCCTTGGTAGCTTGGCACGAGCAGACAGGCTTATCTCAGATGCAGTGTGTAAAGCATTTGTGAACACATATAGTAATACAGTGAAACACTACAAATGGACACTACACCAGTTTAGAAAAACAAGTAATCTTTACTAGACTTAACACAAGACCAAACGACAAAAGTCCACAATACTGTAATAAAAATATGACTTTAAAATTGTAGAAATAGCTTACTTCAATGTAGATGGTAAAAGCGTCATTTTACTCTCAAAGTACCTTGAATGCGTCATGCAAAACAACCAAAAGGGTCACAGGGAAGGTGATGTGTCGGTTCCTTGCTTCAGGGGAGGTGATGCGTCGGTTCCTTACTGCAGCGCAGGGGAGGTGATGCTTCGGTTCCTTACAGGAGAGGAGGTGATGCGTCCGTTTCTTACTGTGATCCGGTGTGATGAGACAAGATGGCGCCTCGATGCGCTGAACCGGTGCAATGCGATAAAATGGTGTCTTTGATGCGATGCGATAACGTGGATGCGATGCGTGCACGCCCAACGTCCGGGCAGCGAAATTGATGATCTTTGGAGCCGCGAAAGGCCTTGCGACACGTTTCTCGGGTGACGGCGACCTCTGCGGCGGCAGTATGAATAACAAGGGGACCCGATATTGGTAGCTTTGGACCTCGGGTAATTACTTATTTTTAGAGAACAAAGGTCCTTAGCTTAAACATAAATAATGTAAAACTTTTCAACATAGACTTAGATAAGACCTATGCACATTCTTCCAGTGTCCAGTCGGACAGAGGAACATTTATTTGAAAAATACAAAAGGTTTTAACCCCTTCAGTGCCCGCCCCTTTCCCCGCCCTGTGCCGCGCCTTTCATTAGCGGGCGGGGTCTATGACGAGCTGGACTCATCATGGGCACAGCGCAACCGCGGCCCATGACGAGTCCAGCTCGTCATGGGCACTGAAGGGGTTAAACAAGATGAAGAAACACGGAAGCAGTGAAACAAGGGTAAAATCCTGTACCGAGTTTTAACAAGAGAAATGAGAAGAAGGAAAGAATAGCAGGCAAAAACTTTGGGAGCAAAAGGAGGCTTACAATACAATAAAATGTCAAGTAAGCTCTGACCAACAGAAACCACAATACATTTTTCACAGTGGATAAATTGTGGTACTGTTATGAAAAGTCGACGTTTTGATCCCTAGCTCCTAATACAATGGGATCATCCTCAGGACTACAAAATAAACAGTTGCCTGATTTGATTTATACGCCTTCAATTAGCTCGTGGAGTGCGAGGCGTCATCGTGGTGGTGTAAAGCGTACTCGCTGGTAGCTGACCTTCAATTAGCTCGTGAAGTGCCGTAGACAACGGGGGTGGTCTTGGTATTGCGTTGAGTTACCTTAGTGGGAGAATTGTGGCCGCGTCTGGGGGATAATTTCCACAACCGAGATTCCAAGCAGGGAAGGCTTCTGCATTGAGGAGACGGAATGACAAGCAGCAACCGATGGTTGCCGGTATTTAGGCGGAGCTCAAGGGAGTCTCACTGCACCGGAACAGGAGGTTGTCCGGACTGTCGTTCCTAAGGGTAGATAACCTAGGCAGCACGCTTCTCCGATGATGTGACACGCTTCGTCGGCGATGCGACGTCGAACAGTTGCGGCGGCGGCACGCTCTTTGGCTATGCAGAAGCAACTGCTGCGGCGGTGACACGCTTCTCCTCGTTACATCGCAGGTGCCAACTGCCAGCGACACACAGTCTCTCAGACAACAACAACAGCAGGCACCTCACTGCAGGTAGAATTCCCAGCAAGGAAATTCAGGGGGAGCTGGTGGTGAAGTCTTTGTGTCCCTGAGATTTCAGACAGGAAGCAAGCTTAGTTCAAGCCCTTGGAGATCTTCCTCAAGATGACAAAGCAAACAGCAAAGTAACCACTGCAAGCCAACCCCAGACAGCAAACAGCACAGGGGCAGTAATTCTCCTTCAGCTTCTCCTTGGCAAAGGTTCCTCTTGATTTCCCAGACGTGATCTAAAATTCTGGGGTGTGGGTCCCCCTTTTTATACACACAAATCCTTTGTCTCTGAAGGCAGAGAGTGTCTGTATCTAGTCAAAACCAGTTCTGGGTGCATTCTGCCAGTTCACCACTTCTCGCTTTGTCAGTTTGGGCCAGGGTCATCAGACGCACCACAGGAGGTGGTGCCAGCATTGTGGAAGGCAGACACAGCCCTATTCAGGGCCAGGTGCAACTCCTCCCACCACTCTACATGCAGATCTCTCTATTCAGCCTTGTGCTGACTCACCCTGCCTCCTGGACCCACCTCAGCCCCTGTCACTCACAAACCAGACATGGGATACACAAACCTAGCAGAGGTAGGCTGGATGGTTAGGCAAGAAAATACCTTCTTTCTAAAAGTGGTATTTTCAAACACAGAGTGTTAAAACCAACTTTACTAAAAGATGTATTTTAGCATTCTGAGTTTAGGCTTACTAAATTCGAATTTCTACCTAGTTCCCTGAGTCAGTTAGGATTATACGATGTTATAATCAAACTGCCCATTCTGGCCTATGGGAACAGGTAGCTTTCCAATAGTGAAAAACGAAATTGGCTGTAATTCACTATCAGGACATGCCACACACATCAGGGCATGTCCTACCTTTTACATACAATGCACCCTGCCCATGGGGGTACCTTGGGCCTACCTTAGGGGTGACTAACATTCAGAAAAGGGAAGGTTTAGGAACTGGCAAGTGGGTGCACTTGCCAAGTCGACATGGCAGCCCCAGGCTGCACAAAGGCTCTGCAATGGCAGGCCTGAGCTACATTTGACAAGCTGCTTCCGTGGGTGGCAGAATCAGTGCTGCAAGCCCACCAGCAGCATTTGATTTACAGGCCCTGGGCACACATGGTGCACTGTACTAGGGTCTGACAAGTAAATCAAATAAGACAATCATGGAGTCACTAATCCATTACAACAATTGACATTAGAGAGCATATGCACTTTAGCACTGATCAGCAGTGGTAAAGTGCCCAGAGTCATAAAACCACCACCGACAGGTCAGAAAAAATACAAGAGGAAGGCACAAAGTTCAGGGATGACCCTGCAAAAAGGGCCAAGTCCAACACAACCCCCTTCCAGCCAAAACGCAGGGTAGACCAATCACTACCTTGATGGGATTCCCTACTTTGGGCGATAGAACATAGACCCTGGCCCGCAACTGCAGGGGCATACTCCAGTTTTGTGCCATTCTGAACCTTTTTGGATCCCTCTATACATACTCTCAGGGCCCACTAAGCTGACCCATAGTGAACCCTTCTCCTCACCTGTGGACACCACAGGTGTTTGCTGTAACACCACAGGAGGAAGGCAAAACGTTCAGGGATGACCCTGCAAAAAGGGCCAAGTCCAACAGTCACTATACTTTGGTGACCTAACCTTTCAATTTGCATTGACCCATGCAATATCGGCCCCCTGTAATAAAAGCGGCAGCGGTGAGATGGGGGTGGTGATTCCAACTAGGGGTGCCAGCCAAGCTGTTTGCCAGGGTCGATTTCGGTTCCAAGTCCGGCCATCCGTGGGGTCTATCACTTTTCTGGGCTTTCTCAGAGTGCTTGGCCTTTCTCAACTGGTTTTCTCCCAGACTCTTGTTGAAGGTCACATCCTGGACACCATCTTTACCAATCCAGAGACTCATACCAGTCTCCCTCTAATGTGGACTCAAATATCTAACATTAATGTGAATTTCGTGGAGTAACCGCTGATAACTTTTCTTCAGTTTATGGATCGTGTCTCTCCCTCAAAGATAGACTCTTGGCTTTCCACCTTCTTTGCATTATCTCGTGAGACAATAACATCATATATCTTATATCATATACAGCTCTTTACTGGATTCACTATGCAACATTACTGTTTTCAGCAAATTTCCCCTGAAGTTGGGAGCATGTCATGGTCCTGCCATTGTTAAAAAAACGCCTCTGCTGATGTCAGGCATCCTGAACAACTATCGGTTCTGTCTCTACTTCCATTTCCCTCTAAGATGCTTGAGCAAGAAGTCAATGATCTACTCACCAGTTATTTTGAAACCAATCACTTCCGCAATGGCTGTCAGTCCAGATTTAGGCCTTTACACAATACAGAATCAGCCATTCTTGCATTGTCAGATAATCTTAGAACCATATTAGAACAAGGTGACTTCACTTCCCTGATCTTACTTGTTCTTTTGGCAGTGTTTGACACAGTCTAAAATCCTTTTCACATCCTCTTTGAATAAGGAATCTGTCTTCAAGCTCTAGCCTGGTTCAGGTCTCAGGTCTGTTTCTTCTGACCTATCCCGATCTGCCATGCTCACTCCTCTTTGCCCAGTCAGCACTCCTATTGAGGGTGAACTTCCACGGAGATTATCTTTCAGCCCTACTTTATTCAACATTTATATTGCTTCCTGTTCAGCACTGATAAGATCCTTTGGTTATAGAGTCTGTCATACGCAGAAGATGCCCAAATTGATGTCTCCTTTATAGACCCAGTTCTACATAGACTTTATAGTACTGGGTACTATTGCCACTCCATCCACCCTTGCCAAAACCCTTGGTGTATATTTTGACTGCAATTTATCCTTTGCCAATCAAATCAACCGGGATACTGCCACCAGTTTCGTGTTGCTCAAAATGCTAAGGAAGGTTGTTTCTTTGCTGCCAGATTCTATCTATAAAATTATTATACATACATTTTACACAGCCGTTCATTACCTTCCACCTATCTCTCTGGGTCTCATTGGTTGTATCACTATCCACCTTCAAGTGGTCCAATTTACCATGACTCAAATTGTCTTAAAAATGCCTCCACCAATCTGCCCCCTAACTCAAGGAATTGCATTGTCCATCCACAAGCGATCAGTGTTCAAAGCCGTATGTCTAGTGCATTGAGGGCAGATTCATGAAGGTACATACATGTAGTAAAGTTACGAGTGCGGAGTCTTTGCACTAAGGGTGAAATGTCCGCACTCATAGCTTTACTACACGTAAGTACCTTCGTGAATCGGACCCTGAGACGGTCACAAGTCAAGACCCAATTATCTTAGATATAAAGGTGCCCTATGCTGTCCTTCTCAGGTTCTTCAATAGGAGAATGCCAACCTCCTGTGCTTACCTTCGGTTAAGAGAAGCAGTATGGGAGACCCATCTTTCTCATTTTTATCTGCTAAATAGTTGAATTCTTTACCAGACATTACCAGGTAGATCAACGCTTTAATTCTCTTCAGGAAGAAACAAAAATGTTGGCAGTGATCTAGTAAGCAATGGTTGCTGCAAATCCTTAAGTGTTAGACTGTATATTTTAGGGATATGGTGTTTTCTGTGTCCGGAGCAATGGCGTAACAACTTAGCTGGGGCCCTAAACTCCAGGAGGCCTCCTCAGCATAGTATCCTGACCTGAGAGCTCTTGAATGAGTCTGGAGGGGGGACCCTCCATGTACCTTGCAGAAGGCCCCCCCTCAAGTTTTGTTACTCCACTGGGCCGAAGCAGTACCCTCCATTGAATTTACACCCTCTTCTTCTTTTCATAGGAAACTGCAGCCTCTGCTTTTCAATTGTTAATTGGCTCTCCGCATCTCTTATTTATTTTATTACTTTTTCCCATTCCATATGCGTAAGGAGCTGTGTTGAATTACATATAGCGCCAAGAAACTATGGTAAACGATTAGCTCTACAAAAATCAATGCTATAACAATGTGATTGAAGGAGAAAGCACAGATATCTTACAAAGGAATGAACAGGTGATGGTAACATGCTTGTAGTAAACTGGGCCTGGTGTGGCCTTGCCTTTGAAGCTCGCCTTCCCAAGAGCCAGGCTTGCATCTGTCACCCCATGAAGTGCTCAGGGCCCAGAACAGGTCTGAGGGCATCATTAACTGATGTGGGAGTCAGTTCTCTCATTTTAAAGCACAAGGGAGGGCCGGAAGAGCTTGTTGTGCTATCTTGAAAGACCGCCAGAATCGGGTTTTCTGGGATTCTGTGCAGTAATGTCAGTTCGCTAACCAAGGACTTATACTGTCTGAGGAATGACTGAGCTCTGGACCCTGGACTATGCTGTACCCAGACTCTGTGGCCTCCCTTAGTCCCGCTGCCTTACCGAATGGCTAGTTTGATTTCAGACTATCTTGCATTTGCATCGGTGTGAGGCCTTATTTTAGGCGCCATGCTGCACGTGAACAGCAGCAGTCAGTCCCTAGCACCTGTTTAACAACACCACAGGATTCTGTCGACAGGAAAACGGAGAGGAAAGACCGGGTTACATTTTCACAGGCAGCACTGCACCGTCCTCCGACTTGGGAATGTATCCTCTTGTAAGTCACAGCTCTGCACTGAATTAATGACTGCTGAACAGCGCAGCCAAGTGTCACGCATCAGGCGTTAAACTAATGTGATCCGCATCACTGCATTTTCACGCATTTTTAGCGCCGGTTTCCCACCTAGGCGTGCTGAGCCTGGTCACGGCAAAGGAAGCAAATAGTGACCGCAACCGCTGGGTACAGAAGCGGCCTCCGAGGGACTCTGCTCTATGGGGGTCGGGTTGGGGCAGAGCCATTGCTTGCAGCCTGTAGAGATGTGGGGTCTAGTGGTTGTATGGGCGGAGCAGGATGGGCGGAGATAGGGGAGGACGAGGGGCGACAGGAAGGGGCGGAGTAGGAGGTCAGGTCGGCAGTTGAGGGAATGACATACTGGTGTAAGGAATGAAATAAAGAACGAGAATATAGAACCCTCCGTGTCTGTCGTCATTGAGAGTAAAGACACGACAGCTGGCGACGAAGGTGGGATGGAGCTGGATGCTCTCCCGAAACACCAGC
This sequence comes from Triturus cristatus, assembly GCF_964204655.1. Classification (NCBI taxonomy): domain Eukaryota; kingdom Metazoa; phylum Chordata; class Amphibia; order Caudata; family Salamandridae; genus Triturus; species Triturus cristatus. The sequence goes on from NC_140591.1 coordinate 85,994,464, forward strand.
ACGCCGAGTAAGCTGATGAGAGGCTGGTAGCAAGGAACCAGCGAAAGCGCCGTCACCCGCGACAGCGTGTGAAGAGCCTGAGCGAGTGCGAGAGGACCGCCGCCGTGGCAAGCCGCTGAGGGAGCGAGCGCCCTGTGGTGAGGAGGACCGCCGCCGTGACAGGCAAGAAGAAAAGTGAAAGCGCCGGCGCGCGTGTTCCCCAGATTGATTGGAGCAGTGAACGTGAGGACTGCCCGCCTGCCTATGAAGCCGTGAGTGAAAGAAATAACAGTAAATGAAACTGACCGTGAGAGGAGCCGTTCAAGCAGCGCGCTGCCCCTGGAATGAATGACTCGAGAGCCCGGCACCACGTGGGACGTCTGCACACGCTCCCCAACCGGCGGCCATCTTAAAGTCAGGCGGACTCTCAGACGCTCCATGTAAAGAGGCCCGGGCGGCCATTTTGAAGTCAGGCAACAGTGAAATATCATCAAGCACAGGCAAATACAATAGAAAAAAAAAAAGAAACGTGGGGATCTCCCTAAATACTGAGCAAGACTCCACGAGGGATCCCCTGGACCTGCTCCGCGCTGCCGCTGCACGCATCACGCGCACACCGCGATGTCAAATCGTGGGTCCCCAGCCCAGTCTCCAGCGCGCCAAGATGTGAAACCAATCATCATGGGGATGACGCACCTGCGCCCCCCAGAACCCCTAGCGCTCGTGGTCGGGAGCAGCATGGGCCCTCGCTGGGAAGAGTGGATTGAAGACTTCGAGGACTACATTAAGGGCTCGAAGGTGACAGGGGACGAAGATCAACTGATCGCACTTCGGAACCTCGTGGGCAAGGATGTCAGCAAGATGATAAAGGAACTCCCCGCCGCTGACGCGGGAACGTATGCGAATGTGCGCGCCGCCCTGGATCGGAAGTTTGTGCACAAGAAGAATGTAGATTATGAACGCTACGTATTCCAAAGAGCGCGACAAGAAAAGGATGAAGTCATGGGCTCGTACATCACAAGGTTGCGGCGCCTGGCGCGCCACTGTGAATTCGATGAATTCTCTACGGATGACGCCATTCGCCTACGGGTGATTGACGGCTGCCAGTCGGAGACGCTGCGCAGGAAGTTACTAAAAAAGAGCCACACGCTGGATGAAATTGAAGAGATCACGAGACTCCATGATCAGACCGAAGAGCAAGCCAAGACAATGGAGGCAGGACGCGTGGACCGCAAGGAGGTAGTCTGTCAAGTACGCACCGACCGCCCTCGCCGGTGGTCGAGAGAGCGGGGACGACAAGCTCGGCCGCCATCAAGACACCACCGTCACCCCGGTCATCGACGGCCTGACTCGGGGAAGAGAAGCAGGCGCCAGGATCAGGGAAAAAAGGCGCCATTGAGAAGATGCTACCGATGCGGGTACGACTTCCCTCATATCGGAGCGTGCCCGGCCCTGGGACAGAAGTGCCACAAGTGTGGTCGCAACAACCATTTTGAGACCATGTGCGGCGACTATCGCCGGGAGAAGGAAAAAGCCTCCACGAGGTCACCAAGAGGTGAGACACGCCGCCACCACGCGCGGGCGGTACGCGACCGCCGGAAGTCCTCCTCCAAATCCTCCCAGTCGAGCAGGGAGTCACGGTCGTCAAGATGGTCTAGAAGATCACCGTCAAGAGACTCCGAATCACCTTCGAGTGAACACGAATACTCTGTAGAGTATGCAAACATGATTGCCGATCCCGATCAGCTCAAAAAATACCCTCGGCTGGACATTTGCGTTGGCACGCATCCCACAAAGTTCGTGATGGACAGCGGGGCATCCCTCAACTACATCCCAGTGACTGAGTATCAGAAAATGAACCCTCGGCCTCGGCTCGATCCCGCACATGTGCGTGTCTACACCTGGATGTCCAGGAAGCCGCTCCCATGCCTGGGGAAGTTTTCAACGACGCTAAGGCACCGGACAACATCCATTCCGGCCGTGATTCACGTCATCGAGGGACCGGAAGCTGACTGTCTCCTCAGTCTGCCAACCGCTGAACGGTTGAAACTGGTGGAACTCCTGTACCGCGTTACTGGTGAAAATGACACCGTGCACAAGTTCCCTAAACTGTTTTCTGGACTCGGGAAAATGAACAGAGGTCAGATCCGCCTCCACATAAATGACAAGGTCCGCCCGGTTGCCCAACACCCGCGGAAGGTCCCGTTCCACCTTCAGCAAGCGGTGGAGGATGAGCTACAAGACCTGCTGGACGCCGGCATCATCGAACGGACGGAGGGCGCCACACCATGGGTATCTCCTGTCGTGATCGTCCCAAAGAAAGGCACACCCGGGAAAGTGCGACTCTGTGTGGACATGAGAATGCCCAACACCGCCATTGAGAGAGAACGCCATCCCGGACCTCACCTAAGTGACATGATTGCCGCCCTCAATGGGGCGAGGGTGTTTTCCAAACTGGACTTAAACAAAGGCTATCATCAACTGGAACTGCACGAGAGCTCCCGCTATATCACAACGTTTGCAACGCACCTCGGGTTGTTCAGGTACAAGAGACTGAATTTCGGCATTTCATCAGCCGCTGAAATATTCCAAGAAGCGATCCGGCAAACGATACATCACATCCCCAATACGCTGAACTACAGCGATGACATTCTAGTCTATGGGGCGACGCTCCAGGCCCACGACACGGCTCTAGATAGGGTTTGCCATGCTCTCCTGGAGGCTAACCTCACGCTCAACAAGGAGAAATGCGAGTTCCATCAGTCGCAACTGAAATTCTTTGGCCACATCTTTTCAGGAGCCGGAATGCAACCAGATCCTGCCAAAGTGAGTACTCTGAACAGCACCAAGAGTCCACTTGACGTCAGTGACGTGCGATCCTTCCTCGGCATGGCGAGTTACTGCTCGAGGTATATCAAGGACTATGCCACAATAAGCCACCCACTTCGCACGCTCACCAAGCAAGGACAGGCTTTTGAGTGGACTCCCGAATGCGAGCATGCCTTTCAGGCCATCAAGAGTGCGGTAGGCTCGGTGGAAAGCCTGGCCTATTTCAGCCCAGATCGCAAGACTGAAATCACAGTGGACGCAAGCCCCGTCGGACTAGGAGCCATCCTGGCTCAATATGACCAGGACACAGACCACCGCCACATTGTGGCACACGCCAGCCGGAGCCTTTCCGACACGGAGAAAGCCTATTCCCAGCCGGAAAAGGAGAGCCTTGCGGTGGTGTGGGCGTGTGAGCACTTCCATGTGTTCATCTACGGGAAGCATTTCACCATGGTAACAGACCACCAAGCCCTCGTCACCATCTATGGCAACCCCCGGTCCAAGATGCCACCCCGCATCGAGAGGTGGGGACTCCGTCTGCAAGAATACACATTCACGATCGTGCACAAGCCAGGGAAGGCTGCCAACCCGGCTGACTATATGTCGCGCCACCCAGAAGACTCTCAGCGAGACACGCCGTCCATGGCAGACGAGTATGTCCATTTTGTGGTGGACCAAGCGCGGCCACCGGCGGTCCCCCTGGAGGCCATCCTGGACGCCACCCAGCAGGACACCATGCTGCAGCAGGTAATCCAAAGGGTCCGAACGAACAGATGGCGGCACGAAGAGGTGGAGGACGAAAAAGGTGACACCACAAGGCGTCAGGAGTGGCAAGCATTCCGGAATGTGTGCGAAGAATTATCCGTCACATCTGATGGCCTACTGCTGCGAGACGTTCGAATTGTGATACCCCAACAACTGAGACAGGGAGTCGTCAACCTGGCACACGAAAGTCATCGAGGAGTAGTCACGACGAAAAGAGCGCTTCGGGAACGTGTCTGGTTCCCCTTCCTAGACAAGATGGTAGAGCACACCCTAAAAGACTGCCCGCAGTGCCAAGTGGTAAGGCAAGGGGACCCACCCGCTCCACTCCAGATGACACCCCTGCCACCAGGAGTATGGCAAGAGCTGGCCATGGACTTCTACGGCCCCATGTCATCGGGCAAGTACGTGCTAGTTATAATAGATGAGTACTCAAGGTTTCCCATCGCCCGGTTCGTCCCATCCACCAACGCAGCTGCCACGCTCACCATCCTGGATGAAGTATTTGCAGCCTGGGGTCTACCCGCGGAGGTGAAAACAGACAATGGGCCTCCGTTCAATGGCCGGGAGTTCAGTGATTTCCTGACGCTCATGAATGTGCGACACCGACGGATCACACCCCTATGGCCGCAGGCCAACGGCACAGCGGAGAGGTTCATGGCCACCTTAAAAAGGACATTCCAACAGGCTGCTCTGGACAAAAGAGACCCGCAGGCGGCCCTCAATGATGTGCTTCGAGCCTACCGGACGACGCCACATGCCACCACGGGCAAATGCCCTGCTACACTCATGCTGGGGCGCCCGGTCCGGACCCGGATACCCACTTGGGAGGGAGCGCTGCGACCCATTTCTCCCAACCGTACTCATCGGGAGGTCGAAGCCACTGACAAAGCTCGCAAGGACACCATGAAAGCGTACGCCGATGGGAGACGGCGGGCCCGCTCTCTCTCGTTCCACGAAGGGGACTGCGTGATCGTCAAACAAGAACAGTCCAAGAAGACAGACAGCAAGTTCAGAGCGGAACCTCTGACGGTCATTCGTCAGAAAGGCACCATGCTGACAGCAGAGTCAGACACCAGGCGGGTAACCCGGAATGTGTCTCACTTTCAGAAGTGTAGCCCGGCTCTGCAAGAGACTCTAGAGTCGCAACATACAACTTCACAAACTCTGCAGCCTGCGACGCAGAGCAAGGGTGACAGTCCAGTGGGGCAGCCACCCGGAACAGAATCTAACACAGTGCCGGAAGGCCGAACACTCCGTCCACGGCAAACGATCTGCCAGCCCAAGCGGCTGATTGAGGAGATGTAACTTTTAGTGACCCCGGTCATTGCTAACAAAGGGGGAGATGTAGAGATGTGGGGTCTAGTGGTTGTATGGGCGGAGCAGGATGGGCGGAGATAGGGGAGGACGAGGGGCGACAGGAAGGGGCGGAGTAGGAGGTCAGGTCGGCAGTTGAGGGAATGACATACTGGTGTAAGGAATGAAATAAAGAACGAGAATATAGAACCCTCCGTGTCTGTCGTCATTGAGAGTAAAGACACGACACAGCCGGCTCCGAGTTCTGCAGTGTGGCAGGGCGGATCCTACTGGGACTGGACTGAGCAGGATGTATGCGCTGTGCAGTGAGCAGAGCCCTTTGCCCGGGAGGTCAGTCGCAGCCTTTAGACTGCTCCCAGTGATGATCTCCAGGAGGGCGCTTCTAGCATTAAATATATTACATTTTCCAGGCACTGACTACTCTACCCACCCCAACCGCACTGACTACAGTACAGCCGCGCCATGTCACCGACTGTACAGTACTCACACAGTCAGTGTCACTGCTGGTGCTGTGCTCCGCTCAGCTCTGTGTGTTATTGAGTGTACGTTTGCAAATCTACACTTTAAAGCTGATAATTTTGTCCGCTGAGTTCAGCTGCAGCCCCACTCGCCCCTGCCTGTGAAAAAGAACTCTGCTGTCAGTGTTTGTTTGAAGGTGGTGCTGTTTCTGGTGGCAGGGCCGGCTTTAGGTTAGGGCGCTGACCTGTGGAGAGGGTGCTGTGACCTAAGGGGGGCTCTGTGCTTAGCAATATCTTACGATAGGAGAGATGAGGGGCACGTTTACAGGTGGTAGTGAGAGAATCCGAGGAGGCGGTCATGGGACGTGGGGTCGCCAAAAGTGATTGTCGCACCAGGCGCCACCAGCGCTAAAGCCAGCCCCGGCTGGTGGAGGGGCGCAGCGCTGCTGGCGTTGCAAAGGATGTATTTTTCTCTGCTCTGCCCTTGCTCCAGGGCTCGAGAAACTGCTCAGACCAGACTTTGCCATTTGTGAGCCCGATGGTAATTTATTAATGAGATTGTTGACGCTGGAATGTGTCAACAACTTGTGAGTAAGCCTGCCCTCACCTCGCACAATGTACAGTGGGTCTGGGCTGGCGTGGGTACACACTTACAAGTGCAGGGCTACACACATCTGCCAGTAGGGCTGCACCCTTTCCAAGAGGAAAACGCGAATTGTTGCTGTTTTAATCATCTGCAAAGGCCCGTTTGTGATGCTAAATAGGACTGTAAACGAAATCGTATGTAATCCCATGATATTTATAGGTTTTATTTTGCTTTATTTTGCTTGCAAGAAAGTCAGTCACGGATAGTCGTTGAATGTCACTCATAATTACACTGAAATTATGAAAATGTCACATATAGCACTCTGAAACGTTGGCAGCTATGACTGCATGGTATTATTTTAGTGGCAAACCTTGACAGGAACTGCTCTGCATAAATCCCATCTGATCATGGGGGCTTCACCCCCTTATCCCCCCCCACTCAATCAATGAATCAGGGAATTGTGAAGCCCGCTACTCACCCGCGAGGGTTTTAAGGCGCTGTGGGGGCCGGTTTGCAGATCCGAGTCAGCCAAAGAGCCAGGTCTTGAGGCTCTTCCTGAAAGTTGTGCAGCATGGGGGAGCGTCTGATGTTGACCCGGAGCTCGTTCCAGGCCTTTGCTGCGACATAGGAGAAGGCTCTTCCACTTGCTCTGGTCCTGCAGATGCGCAGGGTTTCTGCTAGGGAGAGGTTGGCGAAGCGGAGGTTTCTCTTGGCTACGTGGAAGGAGTCTCTTTCGTTGAAGTATTTGGGTCCAGTGTTGTGGAGGGATTTGTAGGCGTAGGTGAGTAGCTTAGAGGTTACTCTCTTCTCAATGGGGAGCCAGTGGAGATCTCGTAGGTGTTGGGTGATGTGTTCATGCCGTGGGATGCCTAGGACGTCTGACCGCGGTGTTCTGGATGGTCTGGAGTTTGTGCAGCAGGGATTTGTTATTCCAGCATAGAGGGTATTTCCGTAGTCCAGTCTGCTTGTTATGAGTGCATGGGTGATGGTCTTTGTGGATTCAGGGGCGATTCATTTGAAGGTCTAGCAATGGATGCAGAGGGTGTTGAAGCAGGCGGAGGTGACTGCATTATTCTGGCGGGTCATGGTGAGAGGAATCTAAGATGATGCTGAGGTTCTAGGCATGGTCCGTTGGGGTGGAGGGGTTGCCGAGGGCGGTGGGCCACCAGGTGTTGTTCCAAGCTGAAGGTGGTGGGTCCGAGGACGAGGACTTCAGTCTTCTCCGAGTTCAGCTTCAGGCAGCTGCCGCTCATCCAGGATGCAACGTCTTTCATCCCTTCCTGGAAGCTGAGTCTGGTGGTGTCAGGTTTCTTCGTGAGGGAGAGGATGAGCTCGGTGTTGTCAGTGTAGTATACTACGCAGAGTCTGTGCTGTCTGACGATGGGAGCGAGGGGGGGCCATGTAGATGTTGAACAGCGGGGGCTGAACGATGATCCCTTGGATACTCCACAGTTGATCTCAGTGGGCTCGGAGAGGAAGGGTGGTAGTCTGATCTTTTGGGTTCTGTCGGCGAGGAAGGAGCGGAGTCAGTCAAGGACGGTTCCCTGTATGCCGGCATCGTGGAGTCTGGCTTCCAGAGTGCGGTGGGAACGGTGTTGAAGGCTGCAGAGAGGTCTAGTAGGATGAGGGCCGCGGTGTGACCTTAGTCGTGGAGCACATAGTTGTCGTCTGTGGCGGCGAGGAGGGCAGTTTCAATGCTGTGGTTGCTGCGGAATCTGGATTGGGAAGAGCCGAGAATGGCGTTCTCTTCGATGAAGTTTGTCAGCTGGGTGTTGACAATCTTCTCAGTGACTTTGGCCGCTTTTCAGGTCCGTCGGTTTTGCCGAGGGGCTTGGCTTCTGCACGTTTCCAGTCTTCGGGGAAAGTGCCCAATCCAAAGGTGGTGTTGATTGTACATTGTAGCTTGGGTGCAATGGCGGCGGGGGTTATATGGAAGAGGTGCGTGGGCAGGGGTCCATGGGGGCTCCTGAGTGCATGCTCTTCATGGTAGTGGCGGAATTTTCAGTGGAGACAGGGGTCCAGGCGGTGATGGTAGGCTGGCTGTTGCTGCTGGAGAAAGGATTGGTTTCGGGAGTCTGTTTGCTGAAGTTGTCGTAGAGGGCCTTGATCTTCAGATGGAAGTAGGAGCCTAGCTTGTTGCAGAGGTCCTGGGAGAAAGTGACGTCTGTGGCTTCACTGGGGGGTTTGGTGAAATGCTGGATGATGCTAAATAGTTCCTTAGAGTTGCTGGAGTTGGCAAGGATTTTGTTCCGTATGAAGGTCCTTTTGGTGGATCTGATGAGTTGGTGGTATTCTGTCATGGCGTTCCTGTAGGGTGTCTGGTCTTCAGTGGTTTTGCTGTTCCTCCATTTATTTTTGAGACATCTGGAGGTGCGTCTGGATTCTTGGAGGTCGGTGGTGAACCAGGTGGCCTTCGTGGGGGACTGTCTGTTGGGGTTTTGTAGGGGGTGAGTGTGTCTGCGCAGATGGTGATCCACCGGTGTAGGTGTTTGGCTGCAGAATTGGCGTCGGTCAAGGCGGGAGGGGGATCGTGGTTCAGGGTGGAGTGGAGGTGTTCCTCTGTGACCTTGCTCCAGTTCCTTCGCGGTAGGCGAGAATTGGGTTTGTGTGCTGTGGCCTTGTTGAAGGAGAAGTGTACGCAGTGGTGGTCCGTCCAGAGGGGCTGCGTGGTGTGGCTGAAGCGGATGTTGTTCCCTCCTGCGAAGATGGGGTCGAGGGTGTGTCCTGCCTTGTGTGTGGGAGTGGTGACAAGCCGCTTCAGTCCGATGTTGGCGAGGTTGTCGAGGAGGGCGGTGGAGTTGGGGGTCGCTGGAGTTGTCGAGGGGGAAGTTCAGGTCACCGATAAGTATGTAATCCATGGAAGCGATGGTGTGGGGTGCGATGAGGTCAGTGATGGCGGTGGTGAACGAGGTTCGAGGTCCGGTGGGTCTGTAGGCGAAGGTGGTGCACAGCATTGTTCTGAGGTTGGTCTGGATCTGGAAGTGGAGGTGTTCAGTGGTGGAAGGGGAGTCGCTTGAGCTGGCAGTGGAGAGTCAGAGTGGGCTCCTGTGTGGGATGGTGAGTCCTCCTCCCGGGTGGTTGGGGCGGTCCTTCCTCTGGATCTTGTATCCATCGGGGATGCCGGTGGCAATTTCAGGGGTGGAGGAGGCGTTGGTTCAGGTTTCCATGAAGATGGCAGCGTCTGGCAAGAGGAGGTCCCAGATCTCTACTGTGTGTTTGTGCAGGGAGCACACTTTGAGGGGGAAGCACCTTAGGGCTTCGGTGATGCTGGCGTCTGGCGAGGGTGCAGCGGCTGTGGGGGACCGAAGGATGGTGAAGGTATGTCGGCAGGAGTACTGGCTGTGAGTGGTTTTCTGTGTCGACAGCTGGCAGTTGTTGTTCCTTCCGAGGTTGAGTGCGAGGAGGGCAGCTGAGTCTGAGTGGTAGGTGGCCAGAGAACCAGGGTCCCTGGCGCTGGTCAGGTCGCGGATGAGCGCAGACGGGCGCAGATGGGCTTGGCTTTGGTGCACCAGCGGCGCGCCCGCTGCGACATTGAATTGGGGAATGGGGAGGGAAGTGCAGCTGGGAGGCAGGAGCGGAAAACCACCCAGGTGACGGGCCGCGGGGGCAGCAGCTGTGAAAAACAGGCACAGAGGGCACAAACAGGGACAGGAAAAGAAGCAGAAGATAAATAAGGGGGTAAAATAAATTAAAAAAGATCAAATGGAACGCAAGGACACAAAAGGCAGACAAATGAGAAAATGAAACACAAAAGACAGACACAAAATACGGACAAAGACAGAAAACGGGCACAACACGAATACAGAAAACAGCGGACCGACAGAAGAGCAAGGCTCTCCCACTGGACCACCAGGGAAGAGGTGCAGGCAGGAGCCTGCGGGTGGAGGAGGGCCTCGAACCCCTACCTAGCAGAGAGGTGAAAGGTGCAACGGCGGCGCACAGCCAGCGGAGCTGCAAGGGCGGCGAGCCAGGTCTCTGACCCGGAGGTCACAGGTCTTGCTCAGACGCCTGCGCAGCGGCCGCCAATAAATAAGGGAAGTGGGGAGTGCAGCTGGGAGGCAGTAGCCGTAAACCGGGAGGGGGAGGGACCTCTGGGGCAGCAACGGCAAAAAACGGGCCTGGAGGGCACGAACAGGAACAGAGGCAGAAGATAAATGAGGGAGCAAAATAAAATTAAAAAAGAGAAAATGGAACACAAGGACACAAAAGACTGACACAAAATACAGACAAAGGCAGAAAATGGGCACAACACGAAGACAGACAAAAGCGGACCAGCAGAAGAGCAAGGCTCGCCCACTGGACCACCAGGGATGAGGCGCAGGCAGGAGCCTGCGGGTGGAGGAGGACCTCGAACCCCTACCTAGCAGAGAGGTGAAAGCGGCAGCGGCGGAGCACAACCAGCGGTGCTCCAAGGGCGGAGAGCTATGTCTCTGACCAGGAGACACTTTCAGCATCAGGAGCTGGTTAATGCACTGATGCAACTTTCAGACTCTCACCCATCTTCCCATATTTGAAAAAGTAGCAGATTTTATTCATTATTATTTATGCTGGCACTGTGGTGAGAAGGGCCAGGGAGAGTGAGAACAATGGGCAGGGTGAACTGAAAACAGAAAAACTACCTTGTTATTCTAAAATACCCAACAAACCAGTAATGCCATGCAGGGGCAATATCACTGGCATTAAAATACACTGTTACAAAACCTCCATGTGCAGCTGCAGCACGTGGAACCTCCTTGCAGTGCACTATGCTCTATGCTTTTAAAATTAGTCAATCATTTAAGCATGCCAAGTAAGTAACCAAATCTTTTATTTCAGGTAATTGAAACCATAAACATTTAACAAAACCATAAGAGCCTAGTACCCTAATATGGTGCTTGCCAAAGGTCTTGTGCACCGCGGAGACTAGGACCGCGCCTGGAGTGATCTGTTGTTTTGCTGGGACCGCAATGTAATATATCACTTGTTGGGGGCACAGACCACCCTCTGGTTACAGCTTCTATGACCTCGAATGCCCATTCGCTAAATTTGACCGCCTATATTTCTTTTTTTTTGCCTTGAGAAAGCCGATGGCCTTTGCGCCAGTAAGGGGCGAAACACGTGTTGTTTGATGTATTCTACTTGGAATCTGGTTCAACGTCCATACCGGAAAACCTTGTTCGCTAATAAATCAGTACATTTGAAATACTACTACCTCGTTCATACAAACGACTTTCTATTTAGAGTATGACTTAGGATATTACAGAATCTGACTGGACCTCTAACCCCCCAAGTGTGCCCAAACTTTGCAGCTGGAGTTCACACATATCAGCAGTCTGTGCAAAAAAGTGAATTTCTGAACTGAGGATCGAAAATTAAAAAACAATCAAACACATATTTTAAATCCATAAATAACGAGTCAAGTCAGATCAAATGAACTTTATTCGGCTGAACATGCAGTCATAAAAGTACAGAATAAAAGAATATAGCAATGTGAAAGCAGACACCAGACATAAAACTACTCATACAGTTGCGATTATAGTTCTGGGCAGTCTGCAACAACATCTATAAAACAACTTAAATAAAGTGCTATGTGCTCAATCAAGGTGCATGGAATGTCTGGAACGTACAGCTGTCCTTAAACATAAGCTTACATAAAAACATGTTTCTTCATCATGCATGTTTCAGAAAAAGAAATGACTGCATGCAATTTGTCAGATTTCTAGATTTGCTAAACAGGATTAAAAACATTTTGAAATATTTCTGATAAAAAGTACAAAAAGTATCAAATGAAGCATAGACTTTTTACAAATATTGTTACATGGACAAACAAGCAAATCTAAATTGTACTGAAGGCCAAAGCGGAAGCAAAGCAGGTATTTTATTGTTGGCTCGAAAATGCAGCCGCAGCCTGTGCAGGGAAGGGCGTTGGGGCCGGGTGGGGCATTTTGACAGACGACGATGAGGGAAAATGAATTATTTATTTAATTCCCACTGCTCTTACCTTCACCGCTCGCAGCTGCAAAAACAAACAATAAAGAGCATTCCCATCTTCCTCTCTTTGTACACTGATAATTTCTAAGGTATTATCATGATCCACAGTGAGGTACAGCAAAGTAGAGCATGTTGTTGTTTCCAAGCTTAGCCTTTTCTCCTCGGCGTGGGTTGATGATAAAGACCGGACTAGCTTCCCGTGCCGTGTAGCACAGCTTTCAACATTTGTGAATGCTTGAGGGAGATCAATAGCTGCAAAGGATTTTTGAACAAAGGCCTGCTATTGAATATGAAGGACTTTGTCTCAAGCTAGACAATCTTTTATGATAGCTCGTCAGAGACGCCTCTTCATTTTTCCATATCGAAAGCCATAGCAAAGCGGGACAAATTTGCACTAGATTGCATAATTAGCCTAATCCTAGCACGCTAAAATGGTATGAGGACAGATGAACAGATGAGAGATTGGAGCAAAAACGATTTTCTTCTGTTTGAATAGCTGATCCATCCCCAATGCATTGCCTGGAATAAATTTATACCATGATTGCTCGACCCCCTGGAGGGGACGGCAGACGAAATAGTGATCCAGTCGCCTTAGCGAGCTTAGTTTTCCACTCAATTGTGTTAGGAAGCCATGAGCCGCTGGAGCTAGAGAGCACCCCCAGATGGAAGAATGTACTAGTGATTGATTGATTGATAGGCTTTATTTCGATACATAAAATATCTTAAAAGCATTTCAACAGTTAAGGAAAACAACAAATAAAACACTTTCCCAGAAAAAAAGAAAGTAAAAAACAATAACTTAATAAATACAATTAATACAGTTAAAATCAGGATTAAATTAATACGGAAAGCCTTTTTGCACGAATCAACCAAGTCCACTTTAAAAATTTAGACACACCACAAACCACCAAAGTAGATGTGTCGGACAATAAAATGCGTAGGGCCACAGTGTGATAGCGAGTTCCCAACTGTCTACAAAGTGGTTTGAGCCAGCGCCTCCTGGGAGAGCAATAGTCAGGGCATTCAAAAAGAATATGAGCCACCGTCTCGACCCGCGTGGAACAGAGGGCACAAAAGGGGGAGGGCTGGGGGGACAATTTCCACCGGGATATCAGGTCACCTACAGGTAGAATCCCTACTCTAAATTTAAAATATAAAGTCCTATCAAATGGAATGAAAATCATGTCGAGATAGGGTTCGTAAGCTACCACGTCTTTAATCCTCAAAAAGGCTACAGTTGACTTACATAGGCGTGGATCGACAGTGAGTTTGGACGAAACCCAATCCCAATACAATTTCTTTAAAGTGGCTTTAGGAGGGGCAGATCGAGTAACCCAAGCTTCACCTAAGCCCAACTCCCCCAGAAGATGTTTAACGTCCCTCAACCATTTAATCCTATGCCAGCCCCCCATTGACATCACCTCGGACAGTCCCTCCACATAGGAGGCTAATTCGGGCACCCTCCACAAGCGGGCCCACAGGAGCAGGGGACGAAGTCGAGCTTGGTCCGCAATTGATCTGCAGCCTAGATCCAGCAACACTGGAACTGTGGGTGTGCTCAAAGGGAGAGCCATCAGATCTTTCAAGAATTTGCTCTCCGATTTTGCAAGTATATCAAGATTGCTTGTACCCCACAACTCTGCCCCATACAAGGCAGCACTAACCCCTCTAGCTTTATAAATCTCCACAGCTGGGGCAATAAATTGTTTTGTGGAAGAACGATGTTCCCTAAGCAACACACCACCCACCCTTTTGTGGTTAAGGAACATCTTGTGAATGAGCGGAGTCCAACTCATAGAGTCGCTAAGGCGGATTCCCAGGTAGTCATGATCAAATATTTGGTCTTGTCAACATTGATCACCAATCCCCTAAGGGAACAGAATTCCTGGAAGCGGTTAAGAAGTTTTTGGAGGCCCTGGGGGGTCTTTGCAATGAGGAGAGTATCATCTGCAAAGAGCAGTGTGGGGATCCGAGTGGCCGCCAGGGAGGGTGCATCAGCAGGTTCTTGTAGCAGATACTCAACCACACCATTCACATAGAGAGAGAATAGGGTGGGAGCTAACACACATCCCTGGCGGATGCCCCTACTCACTGGAATTCTGTCAGTTTTCTCCCCATTCTTACCCCACCTCACCTGCGCATAATTGCCTGTGTGTAGTTTTATCAGGAGTGATAGGTTATAAGAAGGCACCCCCAAACCCTGCAAGACCCTCCACAGTTCCTCCCTAGGTACCAGGTCAAAGGCAGTCTTGAGATCGATAAAGGCCAGATAAAGACTGCCCTTGCCCAGCACCACCACCTTCCAATGCAGGAGCGCCAGTCTGAAGGCTTGCTCGATGGTCCCGGTTCCAGAGCGAAAACCAGCCTGGAAATCTGACAGGATCTTGTTATCATCCACCCATTGGAGGATCCTCCCCAGAATCACCTTCCCTGCCACCTTTTGGGATAAATCGATAAGGCTTATGGGCCTATAGTTAGCGGGGTTGTCCCGACATCCCTTCTTGAATATCGGGACAACCTCCGCCCCTTTCCAGGATTCAGATACAGATGCTCCCCCCATAATAGCATTCAGTAGAGTGGAAACCAACTTCCCCATTGCTTGGGATTGGCACGTAATAAGTCACCGGGTATCCCGTCAGGCCCAGCAGCTTTTAGGGGGACCAGGGACTTGATTACGACCTCCACTTCTCTGTCAGTAAAGGCATCGGCCTCAGTGTCCCTTGCCTCGACCACCAGAGCAAAGGAGTCATTAAGGACCCCCTCGGCAGGGGTATAAAGGGACAAGAAGTGGCTAACCCAATTCTGAGCTGGGATATTACATGTCAGCAATGTGCCAACAGGCCTATCCCTGGTTCTTACCAAACTCCAAAATCCCCTAGCATTCCTGTCCAAGCTTGCAGTCAAGAGGTCATCCCAGAACTTCTCCTCCCCCTCTCTTTTTGCTACCTTTAAGGTCTGGGAGTAATCTTTCCTTGCGAGCCTAATTGCAACCTGGGATTTAGATTTGACAGCCCCTACCAGCGCTTTTTTCTTGACTCTGCATTTTTTTGTAAACCAACCCTGCGTTTTGGGCAGCAACTTCCTGTTGTTAGCACGAGGAGCCATGCTAGGGAGAATAAACAGGTTGCTCAGGGCCCTAGTTAGGTCGCAGAAGGTCAGCGTGACCTCCTCTGGCGATCGGGTCAGCGACTCCAATTTGTACTGTGCTGCAGCCAGGAGTGCCCCTATATCTGCCACTTTCTCCTCGGACATAATAAGCTTAGCCCACTTCAGCCGTCTACCACAATTGGATGGGAAAACTTTGTGGGGGTTTGGAGCTATATAAGATGATAATCCCCCCTTATCAGTTAACCACTGGGGAAAGAGGGCGAGTGAGAGGAGATTATAATCACTCTCAGTTGTCGGTATGTGGAAATATGGATTTTTCTGGTCAGTTATGTCCCCTATCTTGGACCCCAACGGTTCCATGTGCATGTCACAAGTACATGTATGTTCCCTCCAGTTCCAGTTATAAAGACGCAAACACATGTGCGTCCACCGTCAACATGTCCTCTGTCAGATCCGCCATGAATAGGCCGGATATTCCATTCCTAAATATGAAAGGCCACCGGCTTTATATGGTTCACTTATGCCACTTTACAGTCCAGGCAAGTAGGCCCTGATTCTGTCATCAAACTCTTCTTGCCTTCTGCCTCTGAAAGCTCCAGTCTGAGCCTGCATCTGTGACCATGAACTTTGTCTCATTCTCTGCGCGGCTCACGAAGCCTGACATCAGCCTATTCTCTGCCAAGAACTGTATTTCACCTTCGAATTATCTGCTTCCCCCTCAGCCGATGCATTCCTGCCTAGTAGTTTAAGTAAACATTCTTCCAGTTACCAAGCAAAAAGGCCCATCTTCTCTGTCCTCATGCAAGTAAATTCATAGCCCTGTTACCATGGAATATTCCTACCCCCTCGCATTCAGTGTAGACACTGAGACGCTTGTACACGCACGCACAGTCAGTATAGAATAGATTCTGTCCGAGAGTCCCTCTTTTATGGATAACATAGTTCTTTAAACATAGGATGTTAGATATGATTTGGGATTAGGTTGACTTGACCCCCCAGACTTCTTGTCTCCACATGTAGAGCTAAATGTCAAGTCCCCTTCACCCCCTAGTTACACGTCAATTACACGTCAGACCGCTGCGCGCGCATCCATGCCAAGTATTATCTTATAGATCCACCTATACATGACATCACAACCAATTATGTTCCTTTTTTCGCCTTATTACACCCATTTCTGGTTACGCAGAACAACTCGTCATTTTCCTTATCAATTGTTACGCCTACTGCATTTACTTCATTATCATGTATGTACTATAAAAGTCATTTCTTGTCAATAAAGTGTGTGCTTCACTTCCTGAACCTTCGTGGTGACGGAACATTGGGAGCAACCGATTATAATCGAATTAATGGAATAAAGCCCATTCCGAACCTCTAATACCACGGATTCTGCCTCTCATTTTATTGAGCTATTTTACTATGTTCCTGTATCAAATTCAGTCCCGGTAAAGGAATTTTTATTTACCACATGATGGCGCCCGAACAGGGACACTTTCTCATCTCACGCGCCGGCGGTGCGTTGCAGGCCCGGTCTCCTGCCACAGCTGGACGGACAATAACGCGTACCAGCAGGATTTCCTGTATCTCCCTCCGGTCAAGCGGGGGCGACTGAGACTGCGATCAACACCCAGACGAGGCGGTGAGAAGTGCGAAGTATCCCGACCAGAGCCTAGCTGAGAGAGCAAGATCCGAGGTATACAGAGACCCACCAGTCCGAAGTCAAGCCCAGTGTCCGACGAGTCGAGTCGAGTCGAGTCCAGTCCGGTTCAAGTTCAAGTTACTGAGGCCTTCCGTTTCCGAAGCTACCCGGTGAGTACCATTGCTGGGGAGGCATTTCTGACGTGCACATAGGTTGTGCCGGTCAAGACGGGTTTGGGTACACAAATCCGGTCTGCACTGTTTTAGCAGTGTATCTGTACTGTTTAGCAGTATATCAAGTATTCCGAAGTATTCCGAAGTGTCTAGTTATTGTCTAGTTATTGTCGAGAATTAAGCTTGGTGATTAGTTATGCAAACGATCATCATTGTTGTTTCAGTTAAAGGTTTAATGTTTAATGTTTAAAGTGTTTAAGTATGTTCTGTATATCGTGGTATGAATGACTGTTCATTATCGTGTTTATTGTATTAAGTCTGTTCAAATTCAAGTATCAGGTCAAAATCAAGTATAAGGTCAGTTCTCAATATGCCGCTCTTTTCGAAATTAAGACAGATCACTACCAGAAAAGGGGTTCTCGAAGAAGCCGTCCCTATTCCTCCTAGGGACACTCCAGGGCACTTTATGTATCACAAACATGGCTTAGACGCTATATTATTTCTTGATTTATGGGTAGACTATACCAAGGGATTACCAGAAAGTCAGAGGTGGCCCACAGCGGGGACCTGGGATGCAGAGTGCATCATGAAAGTCGAGGAAGAGTTATGGAAAAGGAAAGTCAGACAGTCACAGAAAGACGCCGTTGAATTATGGCGTAAAGAATCACATAGACGAACAGAAAAAGCACGTAGACAGGAAGAGAAGAGTAAAGAGAATTCCAATAAAGTTCGAGAGAATCTATTAATTGAGGAAGGTATCCGAGTGAAATCAGAACAAGTAGACAGACAAAGAAATGCCCTTATGAATGGTATGTATCCCCTTCTGGCCGAAGGATTACCTAAGGCTACTCCAGAAACACCAAAAGACTTGCCAACCCCATTGTTCCCAATAAAGGTACATCCTAAGGGGCATCCTAGAACCGCAGAAGATGTTTTTCTTTCCTCATATTTAGATGACGCAGCTCCCGAGTATGCTAATTCCGCCCCACATAGACCGCATACCAGGGAGGTTCAACGCCAAGATCCAGTGCCCGTATCCCTACAGCAACAAATCGAGTCACAAGTTCCGGCAAGCACATCTGTTTCTGTATCCGCTCCTACAGCTACTTCTATGGCTGTGTCCACACCTGTAGTTGCTGTGTCACGTTCGACGAATCCTTTTACACCCGACGCCCCAGATGGGGCCGCGGGAGGAGCTACCAATATCTTTTCTACGCCACCCAGAATAAATAAACTTACTTTTCAAGAGTCAGCGCATTCACGTACACCCAAACTCCTTAGTGCCCGTGCGCTTAAGGAACTTCTTATAGATTGTAGATATGACCCGGTGCCTGGAAAGGAGGACGAAATGACCCTAGCATCATTGCGTATCAGACGAGCCGCAGTGTATTTAGCGAAGTTACCAGGAATGGCTGCGCATCTAGATAATATATATCATTTTGTCCAAACAGGGCGAGATCCAGAATGTATTTACAGAGCTATGGAATACCAGAAAGTAGAGATACAGGGGGAACTGTTACGTTTCCTCATAAACTGTGTGATCAGAAATCAAGACCGACCGGGGGTAGACCCGGAAGCAATGAAAATTCTTACAAGATGGAGCCAGAATATATCAGAAGGGAGACATGATAAACAAAATTGTATAATAGCCATGTACCGAAAGATCCGTAAAGAAATAGAACGCCTACACGAAGAGCGATTAGAGGTAGACGAGTTCGAACAAAACGAGGAAGAAGGGTCAGGACTGCCCACAGGACAGTCGGACACCATAGCCTATGTAGGTAGAGGAAGATCTTGTAATAGGAATCAGACTAGATATCATACTGACTCAATACATCCGATATGTCCAGATAATAACAGGAATTTTCAAATACCTATAATTAATATAAGGTCTAACGAGCATTCGTTCCAAACCGCCGACAAACTACTCCGAGAACGAAGGGGTTATCATTTCCTTGATTCTATGGATGAACAAGATTTAGCCAGGGCAGCTGTCCATTGGGTGGACAGTCCCGGAAAATATAGTGATGATACAGTAGTGCGCACATTTTTGAATCTTACCCCAGATGAACAAAGGTTAGCTGGGATTTATATGATTCAACAACTCATTATACTATATCGGAGTCAGCATTCGGACCCTGGTCCCTTGCCTGACATACTGACTGAATTACTTATGAATAAATGGAGAGGTCCAGGTACTGAATTAATTAAAGAAATTCTAGAATCAAGAAAGCAGTATATTCTTTTTGTATGCTCAGAGCATGTCCCATTGCCTGTCAAGGAAAGAACCACGTATCACCTGGATAGACAGAATCCCTTACGAGAAGTGCACCCAATAAAGGGTGAGGACAATCAGTTTAAACGCGTATTTGTATATACGCCCATATCGAAAATAGAATTGTTACAAATGAAGAAAGTGGTACCCAGTCATGACAAAGACCCAGCGGGTTTTCACCGAGAAATTAAAGACATGTTACTCATGGGAGAGTATACCTACCCCGACATTATGACAATATTAAAGGTATTGATGCCTGCTGGCATTTATGAAAAACTCAAGGAAAAAGAGTGGGAGGTAGGAGACCAAAAGATAGAATGGTCAGTGTTAGAAGCTGAAGAAAAGGCCCGAACTGCAGGAGCAGGGCTTGGGGACAAAACTAAGGCATTACCAGGATTACTAGTACAGGTACTGCCGCGTTTATTAACTACGAAAAAGGAAGATTGGGGTACAATTTCAGCCTGTAAGCAGAAGCAAGATGAAGACACTAGTGATTACTATGCCCGATTTGAAAAATGTTTTGGTATAAATAGTGGCATAAAAGCAAGTAGCGAATCATACCCACATCTGTTTGTAACAAAATTAGTAGAAAATGCTCTGCCCCCAGTAAAGAATAGAGTATTAAAATTCGAGAGTACCTGGCAAGGTAACACTCCATCACAAATGTTACAAATGTTACAGTACCATCACAATAGAATTAGAGAGGAACAAGAACATGAACACAGACGCATGAAAGACACGAAAATGAAAATGTTAGTTTCCCAGACAGTTCCAGCTGAAGGGCATAAAAGGGGTATGACACATTCCGATTCAGCAGGACCTGTAAAAGGGACATGCAATTATTGTAAAAAGCCAGGCCATTACGTACACGATTGTCCAGTTTTAAAACATAATATCGCCATAGGTAAAACACAAGAAAGATCACGGCCACCCAGACAAGATCAGAATGAACAAGGAGCTATGCAGCATGCCCAGGCCATGCCAGCCGCACAACAGCCAATACAGTTTGTGCCAGCTGCACCCCCATTGCCTGTTGCTGCCACACAAACAACAACACGACAAATGTATCAGACCGCACAGTATGAATATCCCGAGTATCAGCGTTACGCATGAACAAGCCTAGAGAGGGAAGTTGACTTACCCCTTATTGAAATCCCAGTAGACCAAGAAGGACCTTATGTACATAGTGAATTATTAGGCCAAGATAGAAAATTTCTACTCGATACAGGGGCAAGTCGAACGACCATAAAACGTAGTGAAGTTCCAGGGGCACCCCTCTCAGGCTCACAGAATATTTCCCTTGGTTTTTCAGGAAAACCTATTGTTAATGAAGTGTCACAACCTCTGCCACTTACGATAGGACCTTTGACCCGAACTACAGATTTATTGCTTACTAAATCATGTCCAGAAAATCTATTAGGAATAAAAACGTTAAAAGCTCTAGGAGCTATAATATGTTGTTCTCCGGAAGGAGTAAGGTTGTTTTTACGTGATTTTAAAGGTCACTATGTATCTAGAGACATGGATCCCCGACTGCAGACTTTACCTACACGTCTATGGGCACAAGGCCCTACTGATGTTGGATGCATGAATATTACACCATATCGAGTCACATTAAAGGCAGGAGTGGTGCTACCACGAATGCGACAATACAAGCTACCACCAGATGCTGTAGTGGCTTTACTACAAATCATTGACGAGCTCATTGCCCAAGGAGTAGTTGTGGAAACAGACTCCAATATATGTAATTCACCGATAATACCGATTCTTAAACGAACAGATCCGAAGGCCCCGCCAGTATATCGATTGGTTATTGATCTGCGCGAGTTAAACAAATGCATTGTGCCACAATTCCCTGTGGTCCCAGATATCTCGTCATTATTGACAGCTATTGATTCCGAAGCAACATTCTTTACTGTAATCGATCTCAAGAATGCCTTTTTCAGCGTCCCAATAGATCCGGAAAGCCAATATTTGTTCGGATTTAGTTTAAATGGACGTAGCTTTAAATTCTCACGCGCACCTCAAGGATTTACAGAAAGCCCCAGCATCTATAGCCAAGCACTGAAACGAGAACTTGACAGTATCCACATGCCAGTTAACACTGCTCTGCTTCAATACGTCGATGATCTGCTGATCACCGCCCGAAGCGAACCTGAATGTGAAAAAGCATCACTGACAGTTTTACAATTTCTAGCCGAAAAAGGGCACAAGGTGTCCCCTTCTAAGCTGCAATTCTGTGTCCAGCGAGTTATTTATCTTGGACACTCGCTGTCCAAGGAGGGAAGGCAGCTTACACCAGACCGCATTCAGTTAATAGCTAACATGCCAATACCCAAGACACAAAAGGAGGTGCGGGCTTTCATAGGCCTCACTTCATACTGTAGACAGTGGATCCCGCAATATGCATTTCTAGCAAAACCACTCATTCAGTTGACAACCCAGGAGGCAGCCACATCGACTGTTCTCCCTTGGACTCAAGAACATACACAAGCTTTTGAAAGCCTAAAGAAAACTTTATGTCAAGCACCTGTTTTAGCAACACCATGTTACAGAAAACAGTTTACACTCTTTGTTACAGAACGCGAAGGTACTGCTTTGTCAGTACTCACACAGGATCAAGCAGGAGCACACAAACCATGTGCTTATTTTTCTAGTACATTAGATCCCGTAGCTCAGGCTTTGCCTGCATGTCTGAAATCAGTGGCAGCGACAGCTTTAGCAATCAGACAAAGCGATGCCATAGTGTTAGGACATCCATTGACAGTTCAAGTACCACACGCAGTAGAGGTTCTTATAAATAGAACACAAACACAACACTTGACCATAGCACGACTTACAGGGTATGAACTTACATTGTTTCAGCCACATATAGAAATAAGACGCTGTAACACATTGAATCCTGCCACACTTTTGCCAGTAACCGGAACAGACCCACTAGCCCATGACTGTATTGAAGTTATTACTGTAACGACAAAACCCAGACAAGACTTGACCGATGTTCCATTGTCAGATCCAGACTTGACATTTTATGTAGATGGTTCATGTATGAGAACAAGTACAGGAGAATTAGTGGCCGCTTATGCAGTCACAACAGATACTGAAGTCATTGAAACTAATCGTATAAATACTTTGTCAGCTCAAGCCGCAGAGCTCATCGCTCTGACACAAGCCTGTATTCAAGCCACGAATAAAAAAGTCAACATATACACTGATTCACGTTATGCATTCGGAGTTGTACATGACTTCGGCGTGCTGTGGCGAGAGAGAGGTTATTTAACTTCCCACGGTGCCCACATTCAGCACGGACCCCTCATTCATGCCTTATTAGATGCAATACATCTAACTACTGCAATATCAATTATGAAATGTAAAGCTCATACGAAAGTTACTGATATCATTTCCCAAGGCAATGATCTAGCCGACAGAACGGCTAAACAGACTGCTCAAACTCAAACTCCCGACATGACAAAGACAATAGTCCCGATGCCGACACATTGTATGACAGTTAAAGATCCTACTCTTGACGTAATTGACATACAGACACATGCTACACCAGACGAAATAAAGAAATGGACTGAATTAGGAGGGATCCAAACGGACCAAGGATGGATGATGAAGGAAAAGTCTGTATGGTTCCTTCCTGATTCAATGGTCCAAGTTATAATTAACACTATACATAGTCCGGCACATCTAGGAGAAAAAGCTATGCTAGACAGCATTCAACACATTTGGTTTAATAAACATTTACGAGCAGCAGCCAAACAAAAGGTCCGTACCTGTATGATCTGTTGCCAGTTCAACCCAGGAAAAAGTGTTCCCGTAGAACAGGGTGGATTTCATCCTCCTGATCACCCTTTTGAAGTCCTACAGATGGATTATATCCAGATGGAACGATGTCGAGGATTCAAATATGTTCTCGTAGTTGTCTGCGCTCTGTCCCGTTGGACAGAGGCGTACCCGGTTTCAGATTACACTGCCCCGACTACTGCCAAACAGTTGGTTCGAGAATTCTTCCCACGATACGGTTTACCACGTGTTGTTCACTCAGATAACGGCCAGCCGTTCTCATCCGAATTAATGAAACACGTTTCACTTCTGTTAGGTTATCAGTGGAAATTCCACTGTGTCCGACACCCCGAAGCAGCAGGTCTCGTAGAAAGACATAACCAGATACTGAAAATCAGAATGTCCAAAATATGCAGAGAAAAAGGTATCGACTGGGTAGTAGCGTTACCCGTTGCACTCTTTTACATGAGAATGGTAGCACATTCACGAACAGGGCTATCCCCGTATGAGGTGATCTTCGGTAGACCACCAAATATGTGGGGGACGCCTATACCACGCAAAATAACTGATATTGACTGTAATATGCTGACAGATTACTTGGCTTCCTTGATGTCTGCACTACAATCTTGTCGTTCACAGGTAGCTGCAGCCTTTCCTGACAACACTGAGGTGAAACCCCATGACGTAGTTCCGGGGGATCTCGTCTTTGTGAGGAATTTCGACCGAAAGACTCAGCTGGAGCCCAGGTGGAAGACACCCAAGTTGGTTCTGCTGACCACAAGAACAGCCGTGAAGATCGAGGGCCGCAAGGGCTGGATTCATTCAAGCCATATCAAAAAATTTCATGGACAATCCTCGGATATAGACATTGTGCCCTGCACTCCCTCACAGACTGATTCAAAACTTCCTTTGGTGGAAAAAACTGAAAGCGAACTTTACAAAGTTAAGTTAAGGCCTAGGACGTCAGACGGTTTGATTGTTTAAGTCCTCTCCTAGGTGAAGCGGTTGAATCTGTCTCTGACATGTATCCTCTAGACCTGAATCATGAACAGTCGCGAAAAATGATGAAACGACAGGCGTATTGTAAATCACTGCGTAGCCATTGTATAGGGACATTATTAATTTTGTTTTCCTTAAGTCTTTTAATAATTATTACCAGTATGTTGTTGCACATATATTACCCTATTGCCAGAAATGTTCACAATGTTATTGCAGAACATTCTTTTAGTGACTTACCCCCGCATGAATTGTCCTATAGACTTGCGCTGCGCAATAACACTTTCATTAGTATGTTACATCATTCCCATCAGACTAGTAATGCTACTAATTGTTGGGTGTGTGGCCGACTCCCTCCCTATCAGAATTATGAAGGAGTCCTGCCATTCTTTCCACACCCATTTACACACAATGGCTCCTGTGGAGCATGGTTCAGTTTAATCAATTCCATAGACTCAGACACAGCAGTTTACCAAGATCATTGGATATGGGGAAACCTGAACCTAGTTTTACTCAAAGTCTGCTACCCTGACAAGGAGGGTCGCCCCAAAAGAACAGGAACTGATCTAGAAAATGAAGTGTATGGATTAGGTAATTTTACACCTAATCTCATGATTCTAAATGTCGTATCCGAAGTTGAGCTAGTCTTACCCACCATGTCAGTATTCCCAGCAAAAGGTGAATTGTGTGTAAGAAAGGTTGGTTCCATACATATGGGCCATAGTCAATGCACTACTACAGTAGAATTCAGTGATCAAGGCAAATCTTCATTCAGAGCTTATCGCCACTCCTACTTTATATGTGGTCAGACTGCATATATGCGTCTACCTCTAGATTGGGATGGTACCTGCTACATAGCATTCCTTTTGCCACCTGTTTTCCTAGCTCCTCCTGATTATTATAGAAATATTCATTTAGTACACAATAGAGAGCGGAGAGATCTCCCAATTGTCGATTATACTGAGACGGCATGGGACAAGTATGTAGATTTCAATAAAGGCATCTTTCCCTATATAGGTACAGTTACCAATAGTAAGCTGATACGTAGATTAACTAGAACCCTTGAAGCAGTAGTGAATGAAACTATTTCCGCCTTAGGCAATTTAACAGAAGAGCAGTCTGCTATGCGGATTGTTGTGCTTCAAAATCGTCTTGTCCTTGACGTCATCCTGGCTGATAGAGGCGGAGCTTGTAGGGTCATCGGATCAAGCTGCTGCGTATTCATACCAGAAAATTCGCCATCTGTATATAAAGCTATCACTCGCCTTCATAAGATTGTAAGCCAGATACACCAGAACCCAGGCACTTGGACTTGGTCCAGTTGGTTTTGGAATGCGGTATCAGCCTGGGGATGGAGAGTTTTATCCTTCCTAGGTATTGGCCTTCTCATACTATTCAGTTGCTGTCTATGTCTACAATGTGGACCAGCGATTTGTGGTTTGTGTGCCACATCGTGCATTCCACATCAAGATTTTCATTCAAGATCCCGGAAGAAGAAAGAAGAACAAATGATGCTATATGAACAGATCAATGGATTGATGAAGATTGATATCTCTTGAAGGGCAAGTAGGGGACAAGGAGGGAATGTGGAAATATGGATTTTTCTGGTCAGTTATGTCCCCTATCTTGGACCCCAACGGTTCCATGTGCATGTCACAAGTACATGTATGTTCCCTCCAGTTCCAGTTATAAAGACGCAAACACATGTGCGTCCACCGTCAACATGTCCTCTGTCAGATCCGCCATGAATAGGCCGGATATTCCATTCCTAAATATGAAAGGCCACCGGCTTTATATGGTTCACTTATGCCACTTTACAGTCCAGGCAAGTAGGCCCTGATTCTGTCATCAAACTCTTCTTGCCTTCTGCCTCTGAAAGCTCCAGTCTGAGCCTGCATCTGTGACCATGAACTTTGTCTCATTCTCTGCGCGGCTCACGAAGCCTGACATCAGCCTATTCTCTGCCAAGAACTGTATTTCACCTTCGAATTATCTGCTTCCCCCTCAGCCGATGCATTCCTGCCTAGTAGTTTAAGTAAACATTCTTCCAGTTACCAAGCAAAAAGGCCCATCTTCTCTGTCCTCATGCAAGTAAATTCATAGCCCTGTTACCATGGAATATTCCTACCCCCTCGCATTCAGTGTAGACACTGAGACGCTTGTACACGCACGCACAGTCAGTATAGAATAGATTCTGTCCGAGAGTCCCTCTTTTATGGATAACATAGTTCTTTAAACATAGGATGTTAGATATGATTTGGGATTAGGTTGACTTGACCCCCCAGACTTCTTGTCTCCACATGTAGAGCTAAATGTCAAGTCCCCTTCACCCCCTAGTTACACGTCAATTACACGTCAGACCGCTGCGCGCGCATCCATGCCAAGTATTATCTTATAGATCCACCTATACATGACATCACAACCAATTATGTTCCTTTTTTCGCCTTATTACACCCATTTCTGGTTACGCAGAACAACTCGTCATTTTCCTTATCAATTGTTACGCCTACTGCATTTACTTCATTATCATGTATGTACTATAAAAGTCATTTCTTGTCAATAAAGTGTGTGCTTCACTTCCTGAACCTTCGTGGTGACGGAACATTGGGAGCAACCGATTATAATCGAATTAATGGAATAAAGCCCATTCCGAAACTCTAATACCACGGATTCTGCCTCTCATTTTATTGAGCTATTTTACTATGTTCCTGTATCAAATTCAGTCCCGGTAAAGGAATTTTTATTTACCACAGGTATGATCTCCATATCCTTCAGGATGCTCCATAGACTTAAGTCAAGAAGAATATAATCTATTCTAGACGTATGATTCGGCCTATTATAAGTATGAGTTCCCACTAAGTCAGACTTTGACCTCCCATTAACAGCCCTAAGGTCAAATTCCATGTTGAGGGAATTAATCTGTACCGCCACTTGGGTCCACCTCTTGATAGGAGGCAGCGCTAGGGCAGGAATCCCTCTCCTGGAGTCCTCCTCACCACTTCCCAATGTATCGTCCAAGCCCAAAGGCTCGAACGTACAATTCAGGTCTCCTGCCACCAAGATGCGAGATTTATTGGGGCGCTGCCTGAGCAGACCTTCTAATAGGGATATTGTGGCCGATTGTATACCCCCCTTCGTGCCTCTGGCGTAGATGTTAAAGATGTCCAGGAGGAGGCCACCCCGTGCACCCTTTATAGTAATATTGAGGAGATCGGGAGAGTTGGTGGGGTGCTGAACCACCTGACAATCGAGAGCGACATCAACCCATATGAGGAGATCACCCGAAGGGCGTCCCTTCCCTAAAACAGGGGGGACAGCGGGAACAAAATATGTTGAATATCCTACCTTATGGCAGGGCTCCCTGCACCATGTTTCTTGAAAGATGCAGATAGAGTAACCCTCCACAAGGGCGTTCCAGTCTGGTAGTCCCAGCTTCCTCGAGATACCCGCAACGTTCCAGCTAAAAATCTTAAAGTCTGGATCCGCCACAACCGGCTCCCTGCGGGGCTCGGTGTTTAGTGCCCCCTCCGTCAGATCTATAAAACTAAATCTACTGCCCCCACTTAGTCTTCCTGCGAGCGGGTTAATATCCTGTGGTGCGTTAGTGGCTTCGTCTTACTGAGAGGGAAGAATGGCATTGCTTTCACCCAACTCGTTTAGCACAGGAACATCACCTGGGCTTAAAACCCTGATGGCCACCCTATGGCAAGTGTCGGTTCAATATCCCGACGGCCCCCCATAAGACCCGGGCCAGGCTGCCGGTTGGAATAATTGAGGGATGACAGGATTCTCGGAATAAATAGGGTTATTGCTTCAACCCCCGCCAAAATGTAAACCATTACAATTTGCTGCAGTTCTAGGGTAAAAATAGGTTAAATCTACTACACCAATGCTTGCCCCCCCAATTACATACTTTTGATTGCAAATAGTTTGAGCAACCCTTTTGTCTTTGAAGTTTACCACCACACAATCTCCTTCTAGGTGCTTACGACCATAACCTACCCACCCTACCCTTCTCACTCCTAGGATCAACCCATCTAGACCCCTAGGAAGAGGTCTATTGGTCTTTAACCAGTGCATGGTTTTATTTTTCAAAGCCTGGTGGGATTCATAATGATCATCCTTCAAAGTGGGTACGTTAGTAAGTATGGCGACATACGGGTGGCACTCGGGGGCAAATTCACCGGTGGAAAAGTTGGAGCCGCTTTGGGGGAAGATTCTTCTGGCTGGGTTTCTCTGGGGAGGTTAGTACCAGTTCTGGTCGAGTGGGCTTGATCGGGACCATTGCCCTTGGCAATCCCATTCGAGGTTCCCTTATATTTAAGAGGTCCCTTCCTACCCGGCAGCTCAGCCCGAATAGGCTTCTTTACCGGGACTTTAAGAGGCTTAGGTACACTCGGTTGTGCTAGGCCTAATTGACTAGTACTGCCTGAAGTATCCGCAACCTGTGCAGCAGGTGCATTAGTCACAGCCAACATATTTAGTGTTTGCTGTATTAGAGTCATTAGGTGGAGCTAAATGACAGTCTGATGTTGGATCTACACATGCTTCCTCAATCATGTGACCTGAGTGATCACCCCCCTTTTCCATCCCGGGGTGTTTCGTGCCCAACCGCTCACCCGCTTTAGTTCCTATTCCCCTGGCACCATGCTTCCTTGGTCTCTTATAAAGTTTTGGGAAGCTGCCTTTACGTGGGCTAGCAATCCTTTTCCTTTTAGTATAAGTTACATTCTTGGATACCGTCAGTGGTAAAACAGGTGGCTGAGGGATATTAACTTGGATAGTAGGAATGATAGAGCGGGTTGTAAGGACGGGGAATTCACTGGAGCATGGGTCAAAACTACTACTATCAACAGGAGGGGGAATAGATATGGCTGCCAAGCTCTCCAACCTATCTATACTGGCCCTCAGAGATGCAACCCGTAAATGCTCCAGTGGAGGGGGTGTAATTGAGAGGGGATCTGAACTACATACAGGCGAAGTAACAAACGCCAGGGAACCCAATGAGGACCGTTTCGACGGAGGAAGTTCTTGGGAGAGACGCCGCTCTGTCATTACAATCTCCTTCTCTATGACAGCTGCTACCCGTGTAATGAACTGATCCATAGTGCCTATAATACAGCTGGCTCCACCCTCTACTCCTCTCCTGAGGCTCTTCTCTGAACGGGTGGACATTAACACAGGCTATAGTGGTAACCAGAAATTAATAATAATAATAGACCCCTATATGTCTAAAGATACAAGTGTTGTTGTCAGGGGGGTGGCCCGACCCGGCCCTGGACAGCCCCGGACTGCCACAGACTGCCCGCCCTTTGCCCGGGCTTCGCTCCGAGCTTCGACCCGCGCGCGACCCGCTTTCGCGGACGTGAGCGTGATTAAGTACGTATACGCTGGGGGCGTGGCTTGCAGGGAGAGCGGGCCAGGTGTCAGCTATTGGCCAGGCAGGGACTCCTGGGAGATGGAGTCCCTGCAGTAACGCTCGCAGCCCTGCTGCACTGCCACAGACCTCCCCAGCTGCCGTAGAAACTACAGGTACTCCGCTGATTTTTTCCGTGAAGCGGGTCCGGCGAACAGTGATGACAAATACAGCAGTTAGGTCCAGGCACAAAATTCCTTGGGATGAGGGTCCACTTGCCCAGGATCCGAGTAAAAGCGCACAGAGTCCCACCAGCACCGGGGAAAGAAGGTGTTCTTAAATGCAGCCGGTGCGCTGGGGGCGTGGCTTGCAGGGAGAGCGGGCCAGGTGTCAGCTATTGGCCAGGCAGGGACTCCTGGGAGATGGAGTCCCTGCAGTAACGCTCGCAGCCCTGCGGCACTGCCACAGACCTCCCCAGCTGCCGTAGAAACGACAGGTACTCCGCTGATTTTTTCCGTGAAGCGGGACCCGCAAAGCGGGTCCCACGAACAGTGATGACAAATACAGCAATTAGGTCCAGGCACAAAATTCCTTGGGATGAGGGTCCACTTGCCCAGGATCCGAGTAAAAGCGCACAGAGTCCCTAGTGGTAACTAGGGGTTTGTTCCAACCAGAATTAGAGAGTTGTTCTTTCCACTGTCCGCAAGCCATGTTAAAAGATTTAGGGGCATATGTATCAACCGATTTTGTATTCGCAAATGCTGCGAATCGCAAAAAAACAGCATTTGCGAATACAAAATCGCAAAAGGAGATGTAGGAGGCATTTCAGCCTCGCAATCTTAAGGAATCGCTAAATTTGCGATTTCTTAAGTTTGCGTAAGCATTTAAGAAATCGCAAATTGCGATTTCTTAAATGCAATGTAACACGCACCCAAGTTGTGCGATTTCTCCTTAAGAAATCACAAATTACCACCAACTTCAAGTTGGTGGTAAATTGCGATTTCTTTGAAATATGCACTTTTTTGCATATTTCTAAGTGCCATGTGGTGCACATACATGCCCTTAGGGCATGTATGTGTGCCATATGTGCACACATGCTGATTTCAGGGGTGCATCAGGGTGTCATCATGACACCCTTGCACCTTTGAAATTATTCTAAATTTGCGATTAGCAAATAGCGAATCGCAAATTGAGAAGGACTTCCCATTCATTGCTATGGGCCTCCTGGCCCATAGGAATGAATGGGAAGGTATTCCTTAATTGCGATTTCGCAATATGCTAATCGCAATTAAGGAATTTTAAGAAATCGCAAAAGTTTTGCAATTTTTTAAATACATCCCGTTTTGCAATTCTCAAATAGCGATTCTCAAAAATTCGCTATTTGAGAATCGCAAATGGAGATGTTGATACATATGCCCCTTAGAGAAGTTGGACAACAAATAGAGATTTCCCATGAATTCCAGAAATGAGCTGACCAGAAGTCTCAGGGCATTTGGGGTGTGGGCAAACAAGACTGCATCATCTGCATACAACAAAACAGGGCATGGGGTACCAAGGACCTTAGGCACATCAGGCGTAAATGATGTTAATTGGGGGCCGAGCTTATTTATGTACAGGATCAGGGCTCGAGTCGGGGGTACCACGCGGGTGGACGGCGTCCCCCCACTTATTTTACCGGGTTTTTACCGGGTGGACGCCGTCCACCCTGCCCAAAAGATGGAGCCGGTACCCGAGCCTGCGCGTGCTCTCAGCACTCACCAAACCTAACCTTCTATTGTCGAGAGAGGGCGAACAGAGCTCTTTAAGTTGTTTCACGTTGATGGAGCCGTTCAGTATGACAGACGGGCGCTCGTGGCCGTATATTAGAAAAGGTCAGTATGTGTTTATGCATTTCAGACGGAGACCGGCAAATTTACGGTGGGCAATAAATACGCACCGAACAAGCGCATCTTTAATTTCCTCGCTCCTTTGAGTGTCAATACGGTGACTAATTCCAACGTAAACATTCTCCTTTTCCCTTTGAACCTGCCCCCATCGCCTTCTAACCTTTGTTAATTAGTGGGGACTCCATCTCGTGACGTCACTTCCGGTGACACCACCTAACTTGGAGCGTCCCCCCACTTCTTTTTTTAGGACTTGTGCCCTGCCCCACGCTCGATGTTAATCCCTCTTGTAACATTTCCCGCGAGACCTTTTCTCGCGTTATTTAGGTAGGGAATCTCATTGGCGCTTTGCTAGTGAATAGCCTGTCTGCTTCGCTCATAAATGCAATGAATTTTGAAAGCACAAAGCAGATTCGCTTCCGATGCAAAATATTTTTGCTGGATGACACGTTCTAATACCATATCGATTAAAGACATTATGTAGCCAATTTCTACGTCATCCAATAGGAAGGCGCAGGTGCAAAGGTCATGAATGAGCGATTCCTCTGGCTGTAGACACAGCCTGCACTCCTGAAGGAGGCCTTTCACGCCATCGTGGCAATCAAGCAAAGGAAGGAAAAAGTGCTAGTAATCGCCTTTTTGTACAGAAGCCTTTAGGTTTTGCAGCTAGGTATCTGTGAGGCAGAACGGTTTGTATGCATTAATGGTTAAGAGGCATGACTCCTCTTACGGAACTTTTATTTGTCATTTTTTAAATAGATCCATGTTACTTGTTTATTCAGCAGCTTTTTAAAGCCATTATTTGATCAATCAGGTTCCCAAAAGAGACCCGGGCCTGATTCACGAAGGTAAACAAACACTTTTGTGTAAGTTTACAGTTGTTTGCAATTCACAAAGCAGTTTTACGAGTAGTATCTTTACGACTGCCTATCTTTGTATGTCTGCTGTTGTAAAGATGCTACGCATAACATTCATATGTGAATTGCAAAAAATCGTAAGCTTACACAAAACTGTACGTTTATCTTTGTTAATCAGACCCCATGCGTCCAAGTCTCAACGCGCTGCTGTTCGTGATAGACCCCAAGCGTTCGTTTTTGCCCTAAGATTATCTCTTTCCAGATATAAGGTTTGAGAGATGTTTTAATGAATGTACATATTTAAGAAGAGTGTGTTCTGGGACAGATGTTTATCAATGAAGCCAGACTCCAATCTTATCTGGGCATGAGATGCATTGTGAGGAGCTCAAATAAGAGACGATAAGCCTTGTATTGGGAGCTGTTCAGAAATATCCCACATCTATCTGGATCGGCCTGTGTACCAAAAGCTATCACTGGAATACGTTTTGCTTTCATAACCCTTAGTGGCATTAGAGACGGGCTTTATGCCTTATTATGCCATATTACCCCACCCCAGAGGCTATTACAAGGAGTTAGTAATGGCATTCATAGGCCTTTCATACCAAAGTATAGGACAATCTTCATCACATTGGCTATTAAGATTTGAAATCAACGCCTCTTGACTACAGGCGTCCATACTTACCTTTCACAAAAACCTGAACTCCTGGAATTTCACTTATTCCTTTGTTGTTTGGAATTTTATGTGTATTTTAATCTTTGTATAGGTTTTATTATTTTTTAACAAATACTGCTTGCTATGAAGCCCTGGTGCCTTATTCCACTTTATAGTAAATGCAATTGCTTGATGTTAGATATTTTAGATGGGTGGGTTAATTAGGTAAAAAGAGAGAAGTGTATTATTGTATACAAATGCAATGTATTATTGTATACAAATGCAATGTATTATTGTATACAAATGCAATGTATTATTGTATACAAATGCAATGTATTATTGTATACAAATGCAATGTATTATTGGATACAAATGCAATGTATTATTGTATACAAATGCAATGCATTATTGTATACAAACGCAATGTATTATTGTATACAAATGCAATGTATTATTGTATACAAATGCAATGTATTATTGTATACAAATGCAATGATAGCCACTCTAAAAGCTTTGTAGACGGTATCTCTGACACTTTATTTCCTCTTGTTTCTCTTCCTCCTAGGCGTGTTTCTGATTTGCTGGCTGCCGTTCTTCCTAATCCACATCCTCAACTCCCACTGCTCATCCTGCCACATCTCTCCAGAGCTCTACAGCGCCACCACATGGCTGGGATATGTCAATAGCGCCCTCAACCCTGTGATATACACAACCTTCAACACAGAGTTCCGCAAGGCGTTCCTCAAGATTCTGAGGTGCTAACAGCCAACCTGGAGGGGGATCCCAGCACCAATGGCTGAAGAAGGCCTCATTGAAGCGAGGGAGAGCGAAACGGACTAGATATTGGGTTGGCAAGCAAAAAAGATAAAAGGGACAAGGAGAGCCTGAATCAATGACAGAGAAGAGGGTCATGGTGAGGAGCATGCAAGTGATCGGAGACTGAGTTGGCCACAGTACGGAGAAACTGGACTATGCAGCGTTATAAGACACGTTAGATGGTGCCTTGGGATTGAACACGTGATTTTGCCCAGTAGATGCTTGCCCGCAATGTGGATGCTTGACTGCAAATCATCTACTGACTTTACGACATCAAACTGAAGCAAGAGCAGTTTAGCTTCGATCACATTATTATCAAGGAGAGTGAGAGTGGATGATGTTTACATTTCTCCTGACAGACAAAAATATCCCAAGTTGTTTTCATGAAATGCACCATGAGCATGGTTACACGCATTTTGTAAAAAATGTAGAACTTGGAAACAAGTATCCTCGGAGCAGGTTTCTGAGGCGCATTAGTGCCCATGTTGGCAGGGTGCATCTCCAGAGGAATAGAGATAGAGGAGGGACAGGCCAACAGAGGTGAAGAAAAAGGCACACATCTGTACTAAAACCCTTATTAGGAGAAACAACAGACCCTCAAATCCTGCAATATGAAGATGAAGAAGGATAGAGGGCTGTTACTGAGATATTGACATGAATCGTGGCTAGCGATTGTTTCAAGAAACACGTATACTTACTTGGGAAAAAGAGGTCTGGGACCTCAAGGTTCACTACTACATACAGAAGTAGCAGAGAAAAAAAACCTTCTACACGGAAGGTTGAAGAATGCATTAAAAAAACCAAAGTGGAACGTTTGGGGTGAAAGTAACTGCAGAACGTGAGAAGTCATAAGATGAGGGTAGGGCAGAAGGACCAGAGAGACCAGACATATGGCAAACATTAAGCTATCCAGATAAAATATATTTAAATGCAATGTGACTATCTGGAAAATCTGGTGTGATCTGGATTTACTTTAGGACTTCCTGACTGTAGGTCAAAGTATGTGCAAGAGGAAGGGGGGGGATGAGAGAGCTAGACCGCCTACCCGTGGTAGCTCAGTACATTGGAAAAGCAGAAGAGTGGACAAGTCTAGAAGTCTTCATCCACCATCGATGCTAATTTGCCTCACAAGCCTGTCGCTAACTGAGCAGGGACTATATTATGAATGAAAAGCATTCATTGACATTAAATAGCGTGTTCCAGAGGCAGGATCCACCAGCGGGGAATGCTCAGCTTCCCACCTCTTATGGAGTGTGCTGACCAGACAGTATTGCTAGGTTGATTCTGACAGGTTCTATCTATGTTCTAGATAGTATCTTACATCAGAGGCAAAGATATGTACATTGTGAATGCATCAGTGCAAAAAAGGGACACCTCGGGGACTCTAGGTTCACATACTGGCATGCTTCACATAGCTTTTCATCCTTTTGATATGAATGGAGCAGGGACCGAGTGAAGGTGAGAACCAGTATATAAACCTGTGATATCATGCAATATTAAGATCTGTTGCTATTAGTGCCGCTGATGTGTTTTTTTCTGGGTCAAAGGAAATCAGTCGGAGGACTGACCCTCAGCCTGAACTCCATGAACCCATCTTCTTATCCAGGGACTGTAGCCAGGGGAATGTAGTGCTGAAGGAGTGGTGTGCAGAGGAGAAGATGAGATGGAAATATGCAGACACCAAAGGATATAGAATGAATCCTGCAAGTGGGCATTCCCTATGCCAGGGAGGGTATGTGAGGGGTCCACTGGATAATGAAGAAACAAACAATCAAGCCCCTGCTTGATTCACGGGCAGTGATAAGGAGACTTTGGCACATACCTAATGCAGCCGCGACTCACATTCAATGGCGTAGATCACACCAGCATACCCTCTCAGATGCTTCTGGCAATTACTACACTCACAGTTACCCCAGCCAGAGGGTATGCAGGGTACATAACAATGCTACAGAGCAAGACGCAAACTCACAGATAGTAAGCTTCACAGTCAACTATTAAACCCAAATTTCATAGTTGTCTATTGCTTTGGCAGCTGAAAGAACCGGACTTATATCATCAGCGATGCTCAAAGACATCGTCTGATCAAAAATGACCAATGATTCATAATCATGAATGAAATGCTCACCTCAGCCAGAAGGACTTCTCAGCCTTATCAGAGGTCGACCACAATCCAACACTCTTGGGAAGAGCTGGTGGTCACCGATAGGCAGACACGGTAACTGACCATGATTGTACAACATCTGTGGCACTTCCATATGGGGAGGACAGACCTTGGTGAATATTAGTTTATGAAGGTCATCTTATGTCCTTCCCCAGGAGCCAACAGCACTGAGCCTCACCCCATCCTATTTACAGGTAGGAAGTTCTCATGTGCAGCAGCACCAAATGCAAGAAAGTACAAGTACGTGGTCACTTGAGGCCACACAAACGTTCACTCCTCACCCACCTACTGTGTCACTGGAAGCACAAGTTACGTGACCCCAAGTAGTGCTGTCTCCCTGCTGCAACCACACTTCCCACTCTGCTGCTTTTATAGCTTCTGGCCCTCCTCGCCTTCTGCTCCTCCATCTTCTCACCTTTCCTGCCGCCTGTTGACCTTAATGTGTGCCTTCCAGCTGCAATCCAGCTGGCAGTATCTACTGCAACAGCAAACGTTAGATCCACAGGAACATCTACCCCACCATAGCCATTTAGCTGCTTTTGCCTTTTGCCCCGTACCTCTGCTCCTCCTGCCCCCACCTGTGTGCCTCTTTAAGTCCTTAAAAGATGTGGATAAGAGGCTGCCAGGTGCATTCAGCAACTGCAGCACTAACTACAATAACATTGGGCTACAAATGTTTGGGTCAAAAGAAGACCACTCCTCAGCCGCCAATGATGTCACTGAAACACCACCTCATTAAGCCACACATTGTCCCTCTGTTCATATGCCCTTTACCCCTTTCTTCCAGCATCACGCTCAGGAGAGGAAGTCACCCTGACTTCCTCTCCTGAGGGTAGACAAATGTAGTGGTGTATTCTGTTAGGCCATGGAAAGGTCCAAGGGCTAGAACCACTGCATCTCTTAGAACCTGTATGATCATCTGCATCCTCATCACCCAGTGTCATCACATCATCACTATCCTCAAACATGCACACATCAAGACGTACCTTAAAACCCCCATCTAAATCCTGCTCATCACAACATAAAAGAAGCAAGCACAGCACAGCACTCCAGCAGGCTCATCGACGCCCACTCTAGGAAGCACCTGACATAGCCAGTATTCGTGATGTCATCTTTCTTACAGAAACCTCAGTCACCTGGACTGCTGATCCAGCGGGTTACCAACCTCAGATACTCAAACACCATATACTCACCTGGGCCCATGAACACACATGTTCACATAGGCTAGTAAATACCGCTGGGGGTCAATTTTTGTAAAGGCTTTTTAGGTCTCGCTGGCGTTGCAGCACGAAGCGCTGCCGCCAACGAGTACTATTGTTACTGTGTTTCCTCCCAAGGGAGACAGACCTGGGCACGAGCCGATTCTGCTCCAGGCACGAGCCGATTCTGCTCTGTGAACGCGCTTCACAGTGGAACAGCTTGTGCGCGTTAATTGACAGGCGCGCCCTCCAATCGGCTTCCCGAACGATGGTGATTGACTAGCGCAGCTGCCACAGACTCGTGACGCTATTACGCTGCGTGCGCTGTGTTGGGGGGGTGACGCACTTGTATCCCTCGATTTCCGCGCTGGTTGAGTGATGCATCTCCTCAATGTTTTATCATCGCCAGAAGATTGACTTGCAGGATTCTTTAAACCCCAACAACCAGTGGACCTGTGAGAACATCCTCTTCTGAACGTGCATTAACAGTATTATTTACTTTTGTGAGACGAAAGAAACAAAGTGATTCCGTCATTGCCTTTTCATTATCAGCTTTGGTAGAGATGCAGACAGAAAGAAGTAAGCAGTTCATCTGGTGGATACTCTAAGAGGCAGTCGCATCCAATACCTCCCAACAACTTCCATCTGTTAGAAAACATGCCATAACAATAATCCAGAACGGTAATGTACACTATGTAATACGCATAAGCAGAAATTACAATTTCTCTTTGTATTTGCCACTTTGTGTACAACTATCAAAAGGCAGAATAGTCCTTTTTCAATCTTTACATATGTAGGTAGACGCCTTTTCTGCGCGTGCGCCTCCTGCTGCTGTCTATTGCGCGCGTGCACGGGATTGTCTCTGTCGCTTGCCTGTGTTGCCCCTTCCATAAGTCCACTTGTGCTGCCCCTGAGCGTCCTGCGCGTCCCTGTTTTGCCACTTAGCGCGCCCCCGCCCTCTGCTGCTCGTTGGGTTGTGACCGTAGTGGTTCCGCTTCCCCCCTTTGGCTCCGCCATTGCAGCACCCGTTCCGTGTGTGCGCGAGAAAGCGAATAGGCGACGGAAGGCTCAACCCGTGACTGGGAGGAGACCCCGGGAGCGAGTCAAACAACTTCACCTGCTGGGAGAGAATTGGTGGTAAGATCCGTTAGCGAAGCTGACGAGTGTAAACTCATCCATATTATTACCCTCATCTCTTTGAATCTCCCCCAAAATATCAGTACCGGAACATCCAAATTGCTATGTGACCAACGCAATTCCCAAAACTTTGCTCCACTATTTCTCATTGACAGCTCTAACTATTAGAGCCTGTCCGTCATCATCAAGATTCTTAAAGCATCTACCCTCACATTCTTCCTCTGCTAAGTTCTTACCTGATCTCACCAGTCTCTCGCCGGTGTTTCTCTTTCCCATCATCAGCTTCATCCCACGAAGTGCTCCTGTCCATAGGCTCGACTTGTTAACCCAAATATATATTCATTTGCAGACAAAATATGTTGGTAGATGTTAACTTCCTAGGATTGAGGTCAACACTTGAAAACAATCAGTTGCTTCCGGGTTCCTTTACGTTGTCGGGAGCGGCGCTGTTTGGAATGTGAAGCGTGCAGCAGGGTGCAGGTTTTTTTTTGCAGAAATGTTACCAAGGTATTCAAGGTGTTTTTCGAGCTTCGAGAATCAAAGAGAGCGCGCGCATGAAGGCCTGTTCTTTCATGTTTGCCTTTTGGCGGTTCAGGATAAACATTGTTCTAATTTCCATCCCTCAGGGCAAAGCAAATATGTCAAAGTACACAACCTGTTTGTGCACGCTCACGCTGAGTAATCCATCTTCTCAGTTAGGAGAAACAGCTCCCTGTCCAACACACACTGATCACTACTTGACATAAATGATTTCTGTAGGGTTTACGAATGTTTATTATTAAAGTCGATCTATTAAAGTCTGCAAATATCTTATTTTGGTTTTGTGATCGGCTCTCTGTGCTATTACGATACCTATCGATATTTGATTGTTCGATGCGCTTATGTTTTGCTTCGTAGGGTATTATTTCATTTTAGGGCAAAACCTATTTTATGAATAACAATATTGCGGACTATAATTAATTGGTACGTCGCGGTATGGACCGATTATTTACTGAACTGTTGACTCAGCTGCTAGTAGCAGAATATGTCTTATTGGCATCCAAGCATGACTTGCTAAATTTTATCATAAAATATTGAAAGAATCAGAATACATTTTGCTTCAAAGCCTCTTGAGACATTTATTTGAATATTATGGGGACCTTTATTACATTTATTCACACTAAACTGCACTGGTGACGGCCTGAAGCCACTCGTCTCTTGCTGCTAGACCTCATATGATACTTTAAGAATCACCTTCTCTCGCAATTTCTTCATGCTAAAAGTATTTAAAGGGTAATAGCACTGGTTAGTGAGCAGGTCTGTGTTTCAAACTGATACCTCATATAGCCTTCTTTGTGTATAGTGCATTACTCTTGTGAGTACTTTGTACTTGTAGACAGCATCGTTAAGGGGGCTGTATCAGATGAGAAATGAGCGGAATGGCCCTGTCAAAAAATCATCCAAGCCAGGTTTAATATCATTATTCGTTATTTTCATAGCAATAAAATCCTAAAGATACACAAACCCTGTGAAATAAACCATTCTGCTCAAATTAAAACAGAAATGTGTTAATGCTATCCTAAAATGAATAATATGTTAAACTTGAGAATAAGTACTTTGTCTGAATTGCTTACTTTTTGGTTAAACAAGTTTAACATAACCAAACTAGGGGATTTCAACTATGTCTATTTATTACAGGTGCATCTAAATGGAAATTCACAAACCAGCAACTTGGCTGCGTTCCAGAGCATTTGCTCGCTTTTGTGCTAATCTAAGAAGATCGCCTCTTGCTGTGAATTAATTGCTTAGAGAAGCCTATGTGACCTCTTTAAAATAGTTAAATAACGGTGTTTCCAAGAGAGTTGGAACGAGGTATGACTAGACTAGGAGGTGACAAAGTATGACAATTTGCCTTTACTAGATGCTGCTGATTATTCTGAAATAGGGAGTGTGTGAAAAATGGCCATGACTCTTAGTAGGGAAATTTGTAGAATAAATGGCATCCGACCCTTGTGCCCGGAAAACAATGCAGGGCAAGTCAATAACAGTTTCTGCTGAATGTAAAGTTTCAAGGTGAGGTGTTAAAACGACTGCTGATTTTTACACCTACGAGAGAATAGCAAGTTGACGCAGAATTGGGTGAGTGATGCAATACGAATAGTTATGGTCATTTGTTAACCTCCCACTCAGAGTGCACCGTAAAAATGGTCGCCGGGCAGTGCATTGGTGCTGCTACAAGATGCAGTACTCGTGGCCTGCTCTTGAAGGCAGAGAAACAAGAAGAGAATTACTTCACCTCATCATAATTGTCTGATACGAAGTGGAGTGGAAGCGCGGAAAGAGTCGCTGCATGGCTTGAGTAAGGAGCAGGAGCCGAATTAAGATAAAACATCAAGTGATAACTTCAGAATAAATCTGTACAAGTTGCGTGATAAACTAAATAAACTATGTAAAGGAGCCTTTGACTCTTAACTTTTCGATAAAAAGGAACATTCATAAAAAGCAAGTCTTGCATTCCATAGCCACGGTCCGTAGACTCTGCGATGCTTATGCACTACCAAGATGGAGACCTCAGTGGACCTGGAGGTCTTCTTGGGTTTAAGCAGAGAGCAGAAAATAAGGTGCTGTCGCTTTTTGTATAGTGGTCAGAAAAATACAAATAAGAACCGGGGTATCAAAGATTGGACTGCAAAAAGAAGAGGGAAAACCAGAAGAGGAACTTGCTCCATCTAGGCTCCCAAGTTCTGGACCAACATCCCCATCAACATCAGAACTGTTCCAACACTGCTACAGCACGCAAGTGATCAGAAAATCTACCTCTTCAGCAAATATAGGTTTTGCTACCCTCGAACATTCTGCGTGACTGAAAACAATCCTAAATCTTAACTCGGGACTCCCACCGTTACTCAAAACTCCATTGCACTGCAGCTAGCTTTGCGCTTTATATATACCTATGCATTCATACATGCATACATACACATTCAAAACTAGTGAAAAATGAAAAAGAGAAATTTCTAACTGAAAGGTATTTACCTGTATTTAATGCACTCGCATGAAGCAAGTGGCATGGGCCATTGGTTGCTAAATTCAGATATGGCTTTAACAACCCCTCCTTTTAATTCTAGGGCATTATTACCTTATCAATGTAACCAATCCTTCAGTATTTGGCATTTTGCACACAGCTGGTCCTGGATTGGAGACACATTGTATCGCTTCCCTGCATCCCTGTGGAACCGCTACTGGCCCCCAGCTGCAGAAAATATGCTGCATGGCTAAATACTTATAAGGCCCCAAAGGCGAGACCTATTGCACTGCAAATGCTTTTTCTTTGCAGCTGTCTATTGCCTCCTGTCGCACGCATGTCCTCCTCTTCACCTGCCTTCCTTCTCCCTCGCTTTCCTTCCCCCTTCTTTCCGTCTCTTCCGCTCTTTCCCCTAGCTGCATCTTCTCTTCTCTCCCACTCTTAACCTCCCCCCCCTTTCCATGGGCTTAATTTTAACAGGTGTCTCACGGTATGCCTATTATGCGTCGCACGTTTTTCATTTTCTGCCCCTCTCTACCTCCCTCTTGCTTTCATCACCCGCTCTCCCTCTCTTTTTTCGTGCCTCCGCTGTTCTTTTTTTCTCCAGCAGTCTATTGCCTCCTGTCACACGCGTCTTCCTCTTCACCTGCCTTCCTTCTCCCACGCTTTCCTTCCCCCTTCTTTCCGTCTCTTCCGCTCTTTCCCCTAGCTGCATCTTCTCTTCTCTCCCACTCTTAACCTCCCCCCCTTTCCATGGGCTTAATTTTAACAGGTGTCTCACGGAACGCCTATTATGCGTCGCAC
Source organism: Triturus cristatus (assembly GCF_964204655.1). Lineage (NCBI taxonomy): Eukaryota > Metazoa > Chordata > Amphibia > Caudata > Salamandridae > Triturus > Triturus cristatus. The sequence continues at coordinate 86,036,208 of NC_140591.1, forward strand.
TTTTTTCATTTTCTGCCCCTCTCTACCTCCCTCTTGCTTTCATCACCCGCTCTCCCTCTCTTTTTTCGTGTCTCCGCTGTTCTTTTTTTCTCCAGCAGTCTATTGCCTCCTGTCACACGCGTCCTCCTATTCACCTGCCTTCTTTCTCCCACGCTTTCCTTCTCCCCCTTCTTTCGTCTATCCTGCTCTTTCCCCTAGCTGCCGCTTCTCTTCTCTCCCACTCTTAACCTCCACCCCCCCCCTTTCCAGGGGCTTAATTTCTCACTCGACATCACCACAACATCACTCACCACCACCACAGTATCAATCTGTACAAACCATTCAACAACAAATGGCTCTAATATGTTCTCTCAATATTTAGGCTTTATTACAAATGGCACAAAAAAAATGATAATATTTAACTTCTGTTCTTGAATTTTAGGCGCAATTAAATACACTAAACATAATCTTCACAAGAGTTATTAACAAAAGTTTAAACGATTGCCTTTATAATTTACATTAACTTTTATTTAAGTATTATTTGCAAAAATTAAAAGACATTGTTATTTGTAATATCAATACATCTAAGTCACGTAAATACAACACATATTGCATTTCAAATGCTATAGGTGTCACATTTGCAACAGTTAAAACTATTGACATTGTACATGAGAAAGCTAGTAATTCAATATTTTCAATACCAACACATAAATACAAAATTTGTCAATTTACAATACAAAAAACTCAAACTTTCCTAATGCGAGACCTATTGCATTGCAAATGCTTGTTATAAGATTAGTTACCTGTCATTGTTTAACTAATCTTTCACTGATCAAAAAGTTCGTTCCTCTGGTCAATGGACCTATCAGTTGGAACTAGTTGATGGTGAAATGACTTAAGTAAATTTTTTTTCTAATATTTGAAATAACCACAGACTCGGGAGAAGCTTTACGTGTTTATCTAGTTAAATTCATGTGAAGAAAAGTCAATTAATCCAATAACCAGTCATCTATATTAAAACGAGATTTCACAATGACAGTACTCAGAAAGGAGAGGCTAGAGAGAGCAGTACAAGGACATACTACACAGAAGTATATTTACCTAGAATGATGTGAAAACCAACCCCATGGCCAAGGAGCCGAAAGGGTCCCCTGGGAAAAAACAGGTGACAAAGGCTTGAGGACTGCTTTCAGGACAGGGTTCAGGGCAGAATACATGACCTCTTCTAGATCCGATGCCTGCGTCGCACCCCTCTCTGACACTATCTTCCTCCTCGATTCTTCTGCAATCTTCTAATAATTGTCTTATTTTCCTCCTCGATTCTTCCGCGATCTTCTTCTAATTAAATTGGCTTAAATTCTATGTCTACAATTCGATTCTTCTCCAGCATTCGTTCAACTCTCGGACAGCATCATGGTCTGTCAGCATCTCAGCATCACTTTGTTCCCCTGCGATCAACTAACTAACTAAACTACCTCAATTATACCTTTTTATGCTCATGGACCACCCAATAATGTTTCAACTTTATGAAACTCCTAATTCTGATTGGAGAGGCAAGGGGGATGATCATCACACCATGCTAAGTTTTAATAATTTTCTTTGGTCCTTTGTTTAATGTTCCTGCCCATTAATTTATTTTCCCAAGCTTTATTTTCCACCCGCAATTTACATCTTTATCAATAAAAATGAATACATATAACAGTTGTCTGTTCAATATGCAGGATGTCCAGCAGGTTCCCAGGACATTTAGCAAAGATAACCTTGGACGGGATTCAAGAACGACATCATGGCTTCTGACTTGTTATTACTGCGCCTGCGTGAGGAGTCACGTGAAGTATGGACTTCTGTCTCACTTGGAGGCACAAATACAAACTAGTAGAGAGGTCAAAGAGAAACATATTAAATTCAAAATAAAATGATTTCACTGTATACCATCTATCTCTACTCTGATCCCATTTACATATAATAACTCTCCCCGCATTAGCATTTAGTAAATAGCATGTTTTAGTTTCGGCAACGCAGATGCTTAGCATGTGAGCTTCCAAGTGGCCATTTTAGATGCTAATGCGCAAGAGCAGAAAATTCCCTCCAAGCGTTATTCCGTCATCCTGCGTAGATGCAGTTGACGCATGCGCAGTACAAATCCCGCGTTAGCAGCCATTTTAAGTCTCACTCGGGTTACTTGTTAGTAAAACACGTAAGCAAGCTTCATCTTGCTAAAATATGTAATGTGGTGCATATTAGTTAACACAATACACAATTAATACAGTGTTACGAGTTATGTGAGAGGATTGCTTCCGAGCAAGTCTCTTTTATACGAGTACTTGCTCCATCAATCCCCTCTCTGATGGCATTTGTGCCATCACAAAATTACCCATCACCTAACCAGATGCCATCTTTAACACATCCCAATTCCCTTTCTGGTCTTTTCATTTCCTTCTTCATTTTTATCTTTTACATTTTTCATCTTTTTATACAATTCCCCTTTCATTTCTTCCAATTGTATTTCTTCATACTTTCTTTTCTTTCCCTTTTCATTTACTTCATATCTCTTTCCCTTTCTATAACATTTGCACCATATCATTATTGCTAAAACTAATATTGTTATTCCAAAAATAGGTAGTATTATTTGGCCTACAAAATTCTTGCCTATATTAGAAAACCAAGTCCCTATTGAGGTAATACTATTTGTTAATTTCTTCCATACACTGTCAACCTCCGGTGGTTTCAAGTCTTCTTCCAATTTACAATTTTTTTTATGTAACCTCCAATTTCTACACTTTTATCTGGAATATAAGTGCAACAATGTTGCGCTTTCAGCATTTTACAGACTCCGCCCTCTTTTTCCAATAATATATCAAGAGCAAGTCGATTTTGTAAAACCATTGATCTAATTGCAACCATTTCTATATTGATCATTAAGAACCCTCCAGCAGTATCAGTCGATAGACGATCAACTACTGTTGATAACTGACATATTTTTTGTGAATTCAGAATGACTCCCATTGAAGGTATCAATGCACTAAATATATCACCTACTATTTCTGAAAAACTAGCTCTTTGTCTGCGTGTTATTTTGTTTGTGTTTTCATTGGTTCCAGTGATTCTTTTAACATGATAGATTTTAGGGAATACTATTCCAAAATAGCAACTCTCATATCAATGTGCAGGCAGCCTAAAATAGGCTTTATTCCCACACACATAATAGAATCCAGGAAATACTGGATCTGTTCCCCCTTTTAGTCCCCATCCTCCAATAACCAAAAAGTTATGTTCACATTTACTGGAACCAATAAAAACATTGTTATAGTCAGTCTTTAATATATGGAGGCAGATCTTCCCTTTCTTTTCAAAATCTAGGGACTTCGCAGCATGAGTCTTGCCCGCTGTATATATTTCCTCTTTCTCAGCCCATTGAGGAATCTGAGGTTTCTTTTCAGAAGCCTTTCTTTGGAAGTCCTGTCTCCTTTCCTCTACTAAATTAAAAAATATCTTTTCTTCTTCGTCTAATAAACATGTTAGATTGTTTTTGTGTGCTTCTGCTATATCTATTGTCTTCATAGTTAAAAAATACTATTACCCATAAACTGTGCATCTTTAGTACTAAGAACGGGATTCATACTCTTACGAATAGGAACCTCTGAAAATATCACATCTATGTTAGAATAATAATACTGTAATTTCCCTGTTCTATAAAATAGACTAGTTAAAATGCTACATGAAATAGCATATGTTAATGGTAAATGGTGGTAAGTAACACCTTCTGCTACTGAGGCTGGTAATTTCATACATACATAACAATTACTAATCTCCATGGTGTCTACGTACTGCACTCTTCATTTTGTGAATACATTTAAAGCAGTGTCGTTATTTGTCACAGTGTGATGTAAATCTAACTCATCTGGTGCTTCTAATTCTACTCTGTTTCCTTTTATGTTAGCTACCTTTACATTAGTATCTGTATTATTTTTATTTTCTGTCAACATCAAATAAGGGATGGCTATTGTTAATACTAACCAAATTATGAGTACCAAAATTATGCTACATATTCTACAACATTTCTTTATACAATTTTGTTTTGGTCTTCCAGTAACCCTATCGTCAGCCATTTTAATTTAAGAAGATTTCTCTTCTTTTCCTTTGCTTTTTGAATTTTATGTCTTGGAACTTCAAGGGGGTCTCACTTCCCCTTCGTCAATCTGTTCAACAATTATTTCTTCGTCACTTTCTTCATTCAAATCTAGATTCTCAAATTCTTCAAGAATCACATAGGTCCATTCGGGACCTTTGAATTTGTTATTCAAAATTCTCAATCTTTGGCTTCTTCGCCTGGGTTTCTCAATCAATTGCCCAGACTGACTAGAGACTTCATTTACTTGTTCAGGTTCTTCACTTATTGTTTGTAAGTGATACTTTAATCTTTTAACATCACGTGGTTAATTATCACCTTTTCTGACCTTTTTGGCTTGTACTGCACTTTCATTTTCCTCGTCTCTTTCGAGTATTCTTTTATTTTCGTTATGTTGTGGCACAATTTGATTATCTTCGTTTTCAGAGCCCCTTTCTATCTGTCCTTGTTCAGGGCTTATTGTTGTGACTTTATCTGCCTGAACGTGTTCTTCTTCCTCTATCTGGTCCTGTTCAGGTCTTATTTTGACTTGTTCTTCTTCTTCCTGAACTTGTTCTTCTTTTCCTAACTGGTCCTGCCCAGGTCTTACTGCACTTTGCTTTTCTGCAGCCTGAACGTGTTCTTCTAGGCCTATCTGTCCCTCCTCAGATCCGTGAATGTGTTAGTTCACCTCTGTTTGAGTATATTTTTCTCTCCTTGTCTGATCCTGCTCAGGGTCTCCAACAGTTTTATTCACCCTTTCCTGAGCTTGTTCTTCTACACCTGTCTGATCCTCTCTAGTTTCTTGACTTTCTAATCTGGTTCTGCTTCTCGTTTTAATAATCACCTGAGGTATGTCAGTCACTGGTATCCAGTCTTCCTGACTTGTGCTTGGTTGTTCATGTTCAGCTACTTCAGAATCTGTTATTCTAGATTCTTCAGCTGCACAACCTTCAGCGCCCCCAACTGTTTGTGTCAGTTGTGGTTCTTTTCCCTCAGGAGCTGGTACTCTCTTGGTATGACTGGCATGTATCCAGTTAGGCAGACCTGCACATTTCACTGCTGTTGTTGTAACCAGTATGACCTGTTGTGGCACATCCCACCTGGGTGCTAGGCACGACTCTCTGGTATGTTCACCACCACGCATTCTCTGGGATTTAGATCATGTGCTTGATCCGGCTGACTGGCAACTGCGTCTTTTCCAACCTGGTGAGAGACAGAACGCACTAGGTCAGCCAATCCTTTACAATAATCTAGTACCAGATCATCAGTTATACTCAACAGTTTATGTCCTGGTATAAATGCTAGTCTCATTGTTCTTCCCATGAGAATTTCATGGGGACTCAATCCTGTGTTCCTATCAGGAATGTTTCTAAGTCCCATCAGAACAAGAGGTAATGCATCTGGCCAACACAGTGATGTGGATGCACACACATTTGCCAGTCTTGATTTGATTGTGCCACTCCAGAAACCTCTGGGCAATATGCACAGTGCAGTTTTTGTTCAATTTTAAATGCTTCATAGATTAATCGAATTATTTCATTATTAAAGTGAGATTCTCTATCTGATTCCACAGTTACTGGAGAACCAAACCGCGGAATTAGCTCCCTCAACAGCAGTCTGGCAACTGTTATGCTGTAATTTCTCATATTGGGGTATGCCTCCACCCACCATGAAAACAAAAAAACTATAACAAGGACGTACTTCAATCCCCTGCATGGTGGTAATTGTATAAAGTCCTCACCTCACAAATGGTCCTTCTGCTTTCCCAATTCTTCCCCAACTGACCACTGTTTTCCTGCCTGGGTTTATTTGTTGACAACATCTCTGGCAAAGACTCCCTGCGACGACCCTAAATCTAGGATTGTACCAATCCTGTCTAAAGAGCCTGATCATGGCTTCCCTACCTACGTGTGTGTCTCCATGATACATTCTGACCATTTGTGGAATATAAAGCAATTTGGCATTACTGGTCTGCCATCTTGGTAAATCCACACGTCATCCTCTGTTCTCCTTTGACACCCTGTTTTTATCCACTCTTCCTTTTCACTCAATTCCACCTCGTCCTGTAATTGTCTAACTTCATCCCATGTTTCTAATGCTGAGAGTAGCATAAGTTGGCAGCTGATTCAACTTGTTTCAATTTTCCTGTTCAATGCCATTTTATTTCTGGCACAGTACTGGGCAACCTGGTCAGCGTATCGGTTACCAGTTACCACATAGTCATTTCCTGACTGATGTGCAGCACACTTGACCACTGCCAGTTCCTTTGGCAATTGTATTGCTTCCAATATGTCTTTCACAATGTTTCCATTTTTAATAGGGGATCCTGAAGAAGTCATGAAATCACTCTACATTAAAGAGCTGGCAAAAGTCATGCACAACCCTGTAACCATACTGGCTATCAGTGTAAATGGTTACTTTCCAATTCCTCCCAATTTTGCAAGCTTTAATTAAAGCTATCAATTCAGCTACTTGTGCAGGCTTGACTACTGGTAAATAGGATGCTTCGACTATTCCAGCCAATGTGCATACAGCATAAGCGGCACTTAATCCTCTTTCCTCATGTCTCATACACGAGCCATCTACAAATAGCTCATATTCTGTTTCTTTCAGGGTGTCTTCCTGTATGTCTGGAAGGGGCTTGGTAGATAACTCAGTGACTTCCCGACGATCATGCTCAACTTCATCTCTTACTTCTTACCCACGTACATCTGGCAATAAAGTAGCAGGGTTTAGTATAGTACACCTGACCACTGTCACATTTTCTGCTCCTATAATGATTCTTTCGTACTTAGTCATCTGACTTAGGGGTAAGGTACTGTGTTCGTGTTCTAGTCAAAAGAATTTCTACTGAATGTGGAACGAACACTTTCACAGGATGTCCCATCACAATGGACTCACTTTGTTCCAGACTCATACAAGTAGCAGCTACTGCTTTTAAACGGCCAGGTAATGCTGACGCTACAAGGTCCAAGGTAGCAGAAAAGTATGCTACTGGACGTCACATCAAACCATGTCGTTGGGTTAATACTGAAAGGGCACAATTTCCTCTTTCACAACAGAAGAGTGTAAATGCTTTTGTATAGTCCGGCAACCTAGAGCGGGAGCTTCACACAAACAATTTAGTAATTTTACAAAAGCTTCCATGCTTTCATCATCCCAAACTACGGGGTCCTTTGCCCGTTTCCGTGTCATCTGTATAAGTGGTTTAGCTAACAAGGAAAAACCTACAATCCACTGCCTACAATACCCCACTACACCAAGAAACATTCTGATCTCTTTCTGGGTTTGTGGTAATTGCATTTGTTTTATTATCTTTATTCTTCCAGGGGTCACTTTTCTCACTCCTCTTTCTATTTGGTGTCCCAAATATTTGACTCCAGTTCGACAAAATTGTAATTTCTCTGGTGACATTTTGTGTCCACCATCAGCCAAATGATTCAACAAGCCAATTGAATCAGTAACACAATCATCTCGCGACTTGATGCAATGAGCAAGTCGTCGATATATTGGACTAGAACTGGAATTCTGGGCATCACTAGTGTTTCTAGACACTTTTCCAAAATGTGATTGAAAATTGAAGGACTTTCTGTATACCCTTGAGGAACTCGATTCCATACTAAAATACAGTCCTCAAACTTAAAAGAAAAGAGATACTGGCTGTCTGGGTGTAAAGGAATGGAGAGCAATGCTTGGCATAAATCAATTACAGTAAAGAATCCTGCATTCCATGGTATTTGATACAGAATCACTGCTGGATTTGGTACTACGGGGCAACAAGGCACAACAATCGTATTAATCTTTTTCAAATCTTGCACTATCCGGTATTTTCTGCTAGGCTTCTTAATGCCAATTATAGGTGAGTTACAAGGACTGCTCATTATTTCTTTAAAAATGCCTTGTTTAATCATTCAATCAATTTCTGCTGCAACATCTGCTTTAACTTCAGGGCTCATTTTGTATTATCCTAGTATTTGGGTAGACTGCACCTTCCTTTACAGTCACCTTTACTGGATCTACATTCGCCATTAACCCTACTTCTCCTCCAGAGAAATTCCATACAGTTGGATTCACAGTTGTTTTTGATTCATCTGGTAAATCATCTTTTGTCATCATTGAATACATTTCATCTACCTCTGTGCCTTGTTTTGCTAACATTATTTTGTAGACACCATCTTCATCAGGGGTCTGAATCGCAACACCATCCGGTGTGCAATAAATTGTGCAGTTCATTTTACACAATAAATCTCTTCCTAGCAAGTTACTGGACTGAGAGTCGCACACCAGAAATGTGTGCATCTCTCTGAAATTACCAATGCGCACCTCTATGGGTTCTGTAATTGGGGTTCTAATCTGCTTGTTTGAAACGCCTACTACTTGGATAGCTTCTCCCGAGAGGGGTAGGTTTGGGACGTCTGCTGTTCTCGCAGTAGAACGGGTAGCATCAGTGTCCAACAAAAAGGTAATATCTTTTCCTTCGACCTTCCTATCAATATATGGACCTGACTGATCTACCGGTAATATGCGCCAAGTACGCACTCCTCTTCCTCCCTCCTCAGCTACCGTCATTGATCATCTTCCTGGGTGTAACTATTTTGTAAAAGAAATTGTGAAGTTACAGAATTTTTCTTACCATTTCCTCCTGGAAATCTGGTGTCCGCACTGTACTTTGCTCTGTTCACAAAATTTGGCATAGGGGCAGGTGGCAACTGACTCTGCTGATTAACAACCTGCTGCGGTTGACTCATTATCACCTCTTTCTGCGTCTGTGGATTTAAATTTTGATTTGGGCCATTATTATTCAGAATATTTTTACACTCGTTTTTCCAATGTTCCAATTTTCCGCACCCGTGACGAGGAAATTTCTTCTTTGCTTGCTCTCTACTCATTCGTCCACTTGGTTTTCCCCCATTATTATCATTCTGACCCTGTCCTTTCACTTGATCATCAGTCTGACTGTTTAATTTAAGTTCCTGATGTTCTGCCAATTGCACTTGTGCCCACATCACTTTTTCTTCCAACTTTTTACGTCTATTCTCAATATCATCTCCGCAAAACTTTGCATACTTTAGAATCTCGTCAATAGGTTTTGCCTGCCAGCACAACATGTGCTGCTGAATCATCTGGGAAATTTCTGGTCTTAAACCAGACACAAACTGACCCCTATCTTTATCTTCGATATTCTCAAATCCGCTATTTTGCTTGAACACCTGCAATAGGCGCTCGTATTAAGCATGTAGAGTCTCATTTATTTCTTGTGTTGTCCTATCTATTTTTACCCAATCTGTTTCTTTTGGTGGGATTTTCCCTTTCAAGAAAGTGATCACCTGGTGATATTTCTTTATTACCTCCTCTGAAGGGGCTCCTGTTTTCTCATTTCTCGGGTTCTCATCACTAGGCCAATCAACCGTGATTTTACATTCAATCCATAAATCAGCAGGCACCACTATGTCAAAAAGCCCATCCAAATCCTTCAACAAAACCTTAGAAACCTTCACGAACCTTTCAACCTGCCGATGCCATTCAACTGTTTTTTCTCCTAACTTTGGGAAATCATTAGTAAATGACAAACTATCTTGTCGAGTCCATGGAACATGTACATATCCCCCTCCTGGAACTTCTCTCATTGGGCACAACCTCTCTGTCTTTCCTGATTCCTTTAGTAAATACTCAGATGCGGTCGACTTGCCTGTGCTTCCTCCTTTTTCCTCATCCATTTAGCTTTCCATATGTCTAATTCTCCCCACTTTTGTAAGATGGTCATTAACTCCTTGATCTGCAATTTTCTTCCAGACACATTCATATTGTCCAAATCCTTATCAGTAAATTCTGCTCTATATGGTTTATGTAATACTTTAGATCTCCCTATTTCAATTCCCATTTCGGAAGCAGGATCTGTAAATTTCTCATGAAATATCTTTGTATTTCTAGTGATGCTTCTACAAATGAACAGTAATTCTTCTTCGCTAGGAGCATTTAGCCTATCTAATCCCATGTTTCCAGCTATCATTTCTTCCAATTCCACTTTCAATCTGTAAATATCTCAAATCTTTGGTGGTTGGTTCGGTTTGTCTATTCACTGTGCCCGTCTTTCTAATTCTTCCGGGGCTACTATTGTGGCACTTTTGGTTCCTTTTGATGTCTCTAGGCGTATTTCGTTTGAACAGCTAGGTGTAGCTCTTCTCGGGGTTTCATTTATCTGTCCTCTTATCGGCAAATCCATTAATGAAATTACTGAATCACATTCACTGGCTTGATCATCTATTATTATATTTTCTTTTCTAGGTTCGATTATGGGAATTGTCATAACTAGGGATTTGGGACAGTTCGCTTTATCCCCGTACAATGGAACAACAGGATCTATAGTCACTGGTATTGTCAATGCTTCAGGGTGTGCATTCAATTGGGTTATTTCCTATATCAGTTCGCTCTAGTTTTATTTACTGCTTCTCTTTCCTTGTCCTGAAGTGCCCTTCCAGATACTGGATCATGTACAACCTATCGAACTAAGGGTGTTCCCAAGGCAGGGGCAGTTGGTGTCGTCCTATTAGGTCCTTCCTGATATGGTGGAGGATTTTTCGTTAGGATGTCTTCCATAACTCCTCTTCTGATTCCCCACAACCTGTCATTGTTAAATACTTAGTCTTCCCTGTACACTTGCCCCCTGACTGTTCCTCAGCCATTAATACAGGATACAGTCCTTCTGTGATCATTGCTTGTCTCCATTGTTTCATCTGACTTTCTCGTGATTCACGCATCTGTTTAGGGAAAAATTCTCTATAACTTCTACTACTTCTGGATCTGTCGCGGCCAAATGACACAGTTTCCCATTCTTCTAGTGCTTCATACTGTGTTAATCAAGGTCTGAGCTCTAATTCATTCATCCGCATTCTCAAATTATGAAGGATTCTCCCATGGAACGTACCATTTTCTGAGAAAGCTAACACTCCATCACTTTTGGTGTATTCTATCCAATTTTCTAACCACACACAGGTATGGTAGCCTCTTTCCATCATCATAAATGAGGCAGGTGTCTTCGGAGGTGGGATAAGAATTCCCTCTGTAGTTCTAATGGGTTTATCTTTCTTGAAGTAATTTTTAATTTTCTGCATAAATTACATCTTTCTCTTTTCTCCATACATTTTAGGTGAAGATCTTTTTATATATTCGTCTCTTGCAAATCCTAAATATCTTGGGCCCGATTCACAGAACTAACTTAAGACAAAATCCTAAACTTACTACCATTTTGGTATTCACAGAAGGCACTTACTCATTTTGGTATTCACAGAAGGCACTTACTCATTTCGGTATTCACAGAAGTTAGGAGTCCTAACTTTAGGACTTCTAAATGCCTTCTGTGAATACCGAAAGTCTTAAAATTAGGATTTTTCGCAGTTTAGTAGTAGAATAGTTAGGACTCCTAACTTTAGGACTCCTAAATGCCTTCTGTGAATACCGAAAGTCTTAAAATTAGGATTTTTCTCAATTTAGTAGTCCTAAGTTTAGGACTCCTAACTTTAGGACTCCTAAATGCCTTCTGTGAATACCGACAGTCTTAAAATTAGGATTTTTCGCAGTTTAGTAGTAGTATAGTTAGGACTCCTAACTTTAGGACTCCTAAATGCCTTCTGTGAATACCGAAATTCTTAAAATTAGGATTTTTCTCAATTTAGTAGTCCTAAGTTTAGGACTCCTAACTTTAGGACTCCTAAATGCCTTCTGTGAATACCGAAATTCTTAAAATTAGGATTTTTCTCAATTTAGTAGTCCTAAATTTAGGACTCCTAACTTTAGGACTCCTAAATGCCTTCTGTGAATACCGAAAGTCTTAAAATTAGGATTTTTCGCAGTTTAGTAGTAGTATAGTTAGGACTCCTAACTTTAAGACTCCTAAATGCCTTCTGTGAATACCGAAATTCTTAAAATTAGGATTTTTCTCAATTTTGTAGTCCTAAGTTTAGATTTAGGACTACAAAACTGAGAAAAATCCTAATTTTAAGACTTTCGGTATTCACAGAAGGCATTTAGGAGTCCTAAAGTTAGGAGTCCTAACTATACTACTACTAAACTGAGAAAAATCATAATTTTAAGACTTTCGGTATTCACAAAAGGCATTTAGGAGTCCTAAAGTTAGGACTCCTAACTTCTGTGAATACCGAAATGAGTAAGTGCCTTCTGTGAATACCAAAATGGTAGTAAGTTTAGGATTTTGTCTTAAGTTAGTTCTGTGAATCGGGCCCAGTCTGTCTGGGCGATTCCCTACTAATTCTGGATCGTATCTCCACATGCAAACTCCACTGTCCAATACTATTACAGCTTCTATTTTTGACAACCAGTTAGATTCTTGCTCACACCCTGGGTTTCACAAATCCTAGTGCGGCTTCTATTCTTTCATCCAATCAAGCTTGGGCTCACACAATTTGTTTAGCCAATACTAGTGCGGCCTTTTTGTGACGTCAGTTTCACTTCTTACTACTGACCCCTCCTTTACAAATTCGCATCAGTCACACACCCGCTGTTCCAACCAATCCCAGCGCAGCCCTCCGTGACATCAGTGCAACTCCGGCAACTGACCATCCCTTCGCAAGGTAACATGAAAACTTATTTTCATCAAATCTTTGCAAAAAATTTCATAAATAACAACGTAAAAAAATTCGCTACTCTGTCTGTTCCACTAAAACCAAAGACTAGTTTATTTCTGTTGCAGCAAGTAAGACCTTCTGCTTACTTTTCATATACTGCGAGTAAAACCTTCTGCTTACCCTTCACTCAAGCTCCAGTTGATCCTGTTACTCCTTCGGTATTACCCTTTCTAGGTGATATAAGACCAAAGTTTCACCAGCGAACTCTTTTGCTATCAATCACTCTCACTTTTATACGAAAAATAATCCTCAATTTAGCACTGCCAGCCCTGCATAGCTTCTCAGTGCTATTCCAACAGATGAGTAACCTCACTGCAGTGTGGCTTCCATTTACCACCCCCTATTCACTTCCCGGGAATTTCCAGCCAACATAAAACAAATACAAACGGGTTTGTTAAAACATAAGTCAATAATCAATAATCAATACTTATCACCAAGCTAGTCAATAATAACCATAGCTCTGCTACCAGAAAACTGATCCAGTGTGTTACCAGCCTCAGGTACTCCAACATGTTAACAAAGGCTATTAAATACCGCTGGGGGTCAATTTTTGTAAATGCTTTTTATAAGATTAGTTACCTGTCATTCTTTAACTAATCTTTCACTGATCAAAAAGTTCTTTCCTCTGGACAATGGACCTATTAGTTGGAACTAGTTGATGGTGAAATGACATAAGTGAATTTCTTTTCTAATATTTGAAAAAACCACAGACTCGGGAGAAGTTTGAAATGTTTATCTAGTTAAATTCATATGAGCAAAGTCAATACAGTACGAACTCCGTTTCTCCAAGGAAGAAAAAGTTAATGAATCCAATAACCAGTCATCTATATTAAAAATGAGATTTCACAATGACAGTACTCAGAAAGGAGAGGATAGAGAGAGCAGTACAAGGAAACTACGCAGAAGTATATTTACCAAGAATGATGTGAAAACCAAGCCCATGGCCAAGGAGCTGGAAGGGTGCCCTGGGAAAGAACAGGTGACAAAGGCTTCAGGACAGGGTTCAGAACAGAATAGATGACCTCTTCTAGATCTGACGCCTGCGTCGCACCCCTCTCTGACTCCATCTTCCTCCTCGATTCTTCTGCGATCGTCTAATAACTGTCGTATTTCCCTCCTCGATTCGTCCGCGATCTTCTTCTAATTAAATTGGCTTAAATTCTATGGGCCCTATTCACAGAACTAACTTAAGACAAAATCCTAAACTTACTACCATTTTGGTATTCACAGAATGCACTTACTGCTTTTGGTATTCACAGAATGCACTTACTACTTTTGGTATTCACAGAATGGATTTACGACTACTAACTTTACGTCCGCACTCGGGCTGGAAATTCCGGCCAGGAGGCGGAGCTTCCGGGCCGGAGGCGGGGCTTCCGGGCCGGAGGCGGGGCTTCCGGCCCAGAGGTGGAGATTTTGGCCATGGCTAAATCTCCGCCACTGGCCGGAATCCCCACCTCCGGCCCGGAAGCCCCGCCTCCGGCCCGGAAGCCCCGCCTCTGGGCCGGAAGCTCCGCCTCTGGGCCGGAATTTCCGGCCCGAGTGCGGACGTAAAGTTAGTAGTCGTAAATCCATTCTGTGAATACCAAAAGTAGTAAGTGCATTCTGTGAATACCAAAAGCAGTAAGTGCATTCTGTGAATACCAAAATGGTAGTAAGTTTAGGATTTTGTCTTAAGTTAATTCTGTGAATCGGGCCCAACGTCTGCAATTCGATTCTTCTCCAGCATTCATTCAGCTCTCGGACAGTATCCTGGTCTCTCAGCATCACTTCGTTCTCCTGCGATCAACTTACTAACTAAACTACCTCAATTATACCTTTCTATGCTCATGGACCACCCATTAATGTGTCAACTTTATGAAACTCCTAATTCTGATTGGACAGGCAAGGGGGATGATCATCACACCATGCTAAGTTTGAATAATTTTCTTTGGTTCTTTGTTTAATGTTCCCGCCCATTAATTTATTTTCCCAAGCTTTATTTCCCACCCGCATTTCACATCTTAATGAATAAAAATGAATACATATAACAGTTGTCTGTTCAATATGCAGGATGTCCAGCAGGTTCCCAGGACATGTAGCAAAGATAACCTTGGACGGGATTCAAGAACAACATCATGGCTTCTGACTTGTTATTACTGCGCCTGCGTGAGGAGTCACATGAAGTATGGACTTCTGTCCCACTTGGAGGCCCAAATACGAACTAGTAGAGAGGTCAAAGAGAAACGTATTAAATTCAAAATAAAATGATTTCACTGTATGCCACCTATCACTACTCTAATTCCATTTACTTATAATAACTCTCCCCGCATTAGCATGTAGTAAATAGCATGTTTTATTTTCGGCAAGGCAGATGCTTAGCATGTTTGCTTCCAAGTGGCCATTTTAGATGCTTATGCACAAGTGCAGAAAATTCCCTCGAAGCGTTATTCCGTCATCCTGCGTAGATGCAGTTGACACATGCGCAGTACAAATCCCGCGTTAGCAGCCATTTTAAGTCTCACTCGGGTTACTTGTTAGTAAAACAAATAAGCAAGCTTCATCTTGCTAAAATAAGTAATGTGGTGCATATTAGTTAACACAATACTCAATTAATACAGTGTTACGAGTTATGTGAGAGGATTGCTCCGGACCCCATGGGTCTCAAAAACACCCAAAGCTCAGCACTTTTCAGCCCCTCTCCTTACATTTCCATCTGAAATCAACCTAAATGTTTCATTTTATCTACCAGTCCAATGGCCCCACTGCAGCATTTAACTCTAAGACAGCCAACCTTATTATGTCCCCTCCACCAGCTCTTCATGTAACATCTATCCAGTTAGCTTCAATGTCCTGAGGATGCAGAAATGAAAACAATGAGGGTAGACTTCAAAAACCTGCTGACAATGACTGATATCAAACTAATCACACAACAAAGGGAACATGCTACACCTCATCTCTACTGACATTGACAACATTATCTGCTACCCTCCAAAACAATTATCAGGCATGCCTCCGTTACCAACCATGCTTCCAACATCAGTGATATACCATACACAACCGCCATACGCAGAGGACTATTCAAGCTGATAGACATTAGCAGATCTTTCGGGAGCTTCGTCCTTGATGACCACTAACAGATCTGGCAGCTCTACCATCCAGAATCCTCTGAACCCAGTATTTAAAGCTGACACTCTCACACCATGTGCATCTCCTTTTGACAGGGCATCCTAGTTGATGCTCTCACAATTGGACATTTCCTGCAACTTCTCAAGAAGCTCCCTGGGACACATATGACCTAGCTAACTGCCATCCAATCACTCACCTCCCTGCAGAGCAAGCCCACCTTCCTCTAACTGGACTACCACTCAGGATTCAGAGCCCATTGCAAGGCAAAGCTAGCCAACAATCTAGAAAGAATAATGCGCTTCAGGGGCACACTACAGTGACTCTTGCCTCTTGATCTCTTTGCAGCCTACTAAGCAATGCTAAACACCCTAACTCACTGTACTGGCTTCAATGGAAAAGTACTGAAGTGGTATTTATCATGATATGAACATAGAGACCAGCTGGTCCCAATTGGCACTTCCTGATCCAAGCCAATTCCCAGTGACGTTCAGCATACCCCCGCATACCCCAAGACTCCACCCTTCACAGGTGATTTTGAACCTTTGCATCCTTCAAAAGTGACACCTAGATTTACTTGAAGGCAGTGTCTGGTCAAAATATCAGCCAACTAAATTCCTGCCTCACGACCATCCTACATGGATGAACATAAATGGCTTCAAATCATAAGTCATCACCATCGTCCACCTATTTCACCTTCATGTCCCAAGGTATTGTCTATAAATCACTAACCAATGGCACTCCACCCTGCCTTTTGTCCAAGATTGAAAAAAAGAGAATGATGAAACACCTGCAGCAGCAACATTTCCTGACTAGAGACCTGGTTTCCTCGCTCTCTCTTTCATTTCATGAAGGAAAAAAAGGCCTTGCTCTTGAAAAAACACCTTACCGGCAGATATAAATTCGGATGCTCTAACATGGCAGAGTAATCTCTATTGTGGAGAACCCCCATCTGCTCTCGCAGCCCACACACTGAAACCTCTCACCTGTGCCCTGTTCTCTCTTACTCCTTATTTTTTTATGTTTGAAATGCTTTATTGAAGAAAAAGTATAGTGAACAACAAAATACAGGTCATATAAAGAACATTGTCATACAGAATCAAAAAGAGAAAAAACAATAGAGGGTCATCATGTGTTAAACATAAGAAACCTGAGGGAAAATTAAAAAGCATTTTGTAAAATT
Organism: Triturus cristatus; assembly: GCF_964204655.1. Lineage (NCBI taxonomy): Eukaryota > Metazoa > Chordata > Amphibia > Caudata > Salamandridae > Triturus > Triturus cristatus. Next base: position 86,053,228 of record NC_140591.1, read on the forward strand.
TTTAAAGGCAACCAGGAGGGAAAGGGGGAAAGGGGAGAAAAAAGGAGAAGAAGGGAAGGAAGAGAGAGGAGAAAGAGAAAAGTAAATATGAGGCGTTAGGAGAAGAATAAATGAAGAGATCAGAGAGAAAGTAGGTAGAATAGAAAGGGCAAATAAGCCAAGGGTAGGGAATAGTTGAAAGGCAGGAAAGAAAAAATGTAAATGTAAAAGATATAAGAGGGGTAGAGAAGAGGAAAGGAAGAAGAGGGACAGAGGAAAGGTCACTTATGGGGGTTTGAAATTCTCAGAGGATAAAGGAGAGATAGATTTCGGTTTCAGAGCCATGCGGTCAAGATATGCTGTAAGAGGCAACCAGAATAAATCTCTATTAAGGGTAGGGGTGGAGGCAGCAGCAAAACGAACATCAAGCCTGTGATAGTGACAGAGAGAATTCCACCAACATTGTATAGAGAGCTTAGAGAGATCCTTCCAATTAGAAGAAATGTGTTGAAAAGCCAGAGCCAACATAAGATCTAATAGACCAGAGGAGCGAGAAGGAATATTAAGAGTGTCAGAGATACTACCTAAAAAAAGAAGAGGGACAGAGTATGGGATAGAGATAGAAAATAGACGAGAGATATAGGACCACACCTGATCCCAAAGTGCGAGAACAGAAGGGCACAGAAAGAGTAAATGAAAAAGATCAGCATTAGGGGCAGAGCAGGTCCAACAGGCAGAGTCCTTATCAGGAGAAAAACGAGAAATGGAAACAGGAGAGAGATAAAGTCTATGATATAGAAAGAACAAGGATTGAGTTAGTGAGGCGGAACGGGAAATTTTTAAAGACCTGGCCCAAACTTTATCCCAAATAGCTATAGACCAGTCGCAGCCCAAGTCTAGCTCCCAAGCAAGTTCCAATTTAGATTTCGAGCGGGTCGGATTGGGGGAGGAGAAGAACTTATAGATAAGAGAGGCTTTAGGGAGAGTAGACAGGATCTGAAGAAGTGGGGAATGAGATACGGGAGAGGATAACAAGGGAAGTGAATAATAAACATCAAGTATGATGGCCATAAGGACAGTGAATCTGCGGAAAAAGGACTGGGGACAGTGAAACAGAAGTCGGAATCGAGGGAAAGAACATGGAAGAAGACCATCGAAAAGTTGGTTAACCCACATCAGACCCTTTGTTCTCCACACAGTCCAACAAATAGGACGATTGTTGAGAAGAATAAGCGAATTGTACCAGATAGGGGAGGCCAAAAAGGATTCACGAGAGATCGGATCAGGACGGACCAGAGCATGTAAAAGAGAAGAAGTATGCTTGAACAGGGGTAGAGGAGTGGTTAAATTCTTAGCAGTGAAATGTACGATTTCAGATAGAGAGAAAGGAGAGAGGAGTGAGCGTTCAATAGAAAGCCAAAGAGGAGCAAGAGGGGAGGGCGCAAGAACAAGCCAATTAGAAGCCTGACGGAGAGAAAAAGATTTATGATAGAGACGGAAATCCGGAAAGTTGACTCCGCCATTGGACTTCGGTTTCCGAAGAACAGCTAGCGCAACTCTCGACTTTTTATGATTCCAGAGAAACTTAGAGAGACAGGAATCAATGCGTTTGAAATAGATGTCAGGGATATGAATGGGGAGCATGGAAAAGATGTATATAAGAATGGGAGATATCATCATTTTGATCGAGTCCAGCCGACCCTACCATGAAAGAAAGAGGGGATTCCAAGAAGAGAACAACTTATCCATACGGGATAGTACAGCGGACATGTTCAACCGAATAGATGAAGAGACGGAGTTAGAGAACCAAATTCCAAGGTATTTAATTTTAGATGAGTTCCATGCAAAACCAGTGGTCGAAAACTGATGAGGAAGACAACATTTAGTAAGAGGAAGGATCTCAGTTTTATCAGAGTTAATCTTGTAACCAGAAACTTGGGAAAAGGAGTTAAACTCAAGTAGTAAGGCCGGAATAGATTGGTCAGGATCAGAAATAAACAAAAGAATGTCATCCGCATACGCAGAGAGTTTCAAATGAGTCTTGTCATAAGGGAAGCCAGAAATAGAAATGTTGTTTCTAATAGACGTAAGAAATGGCTCTAAAGCTAGGACAAAAAGTAAAGGGGACAAAGGACAGCCCTGACGGACGCCACGCTGCAAGGGAAAATAAGGGGATAGCTGGCCATTGACTAAAACAGACGCTTTAGGGGAGGAATAAAGTAAAGAAACAAGGGAAATAAAATTAGGACCAAAACCGTGCCAACGAAGGGAGGCAAAGAGAAAGGACCAATCTACTCTATCAAAAGCCTTCTCAGCATCAACCGAGATGGCAGCTAGAGAGAAGTTGAGAGAAGGAACCTTATTGAGAACATTGAGAAAAAGGCGGGAGTTATCTGAAGTGAGTCTGCCTTTTACGAATCCACATTGTTCCTTACCTATGAGATGTGGGAGGAAAGGATCTAAGCGTCGGGCAAGAAGTTTAGCAAATAATTTATAGTCTACATTGACAAGGGATATTGGGCGGTAGTTTTTACAGAATTGCGGGTCGCGACCCTCTTTGGGAATTAGACAGATCGTAGCCTCGTGAAAGGTACCGGCAGCTGTGCCAGAGGTAAAGAAGGATTGGAAGAGGGAGAGAAGTTTAGGAAGCAAGAGATCTGAAAAATGTAGATAAAATTCCACCGAGAAACGGTCCGGACCCGGAGATTTACCTTTGGTTAGAGATGTTAAGGCGCTATCCAGTTCGGTAATGGAAAGATCAAGTTCAAGATCAGGGAAGTTGAGGGGGCAGGAATTTTATCCAAGTAGGATTGAATAAGAGCAGCCGAAGGGGGGGACTCAGGAGTATAAAGGGATTGGTAGAACTGTTGAAATTGGGCGAGTATATCCTGCTCCTTGTGCAAGAGAAGATTATCGGTGGAGTATATTGAATCAATCAGGTTACGCTCCTTGCGAGACTTAAGGTAGTTGGCCAAAAGTTTACCTGACTTGTTGCGACCACCGTAGTAGCGGGCGCTACTGCGGAGTAACATTGAGGAAGCGTTGTCAGTGGAGATTTTGTTAAAATCGAGTTTGGCGCGTATAAGGTCTGGTAAAACCAATTTAGTAGAAGAGGTGTAGAATTTATGCTCCAGGGATTTAATATGGGAGAGGAGGTCTTCCTGTTTCTTAAGATAAGATTTCTTTTTCTTTGAGACAAAGTCAATCACAAAACCGCGAGCGGTAGCCTTAAAAGAGTCCCAAATAACATGAGGGGGTAGAGAGGGATCAGAATTCAGTAGGAAAAATTCCGTAGCAAAGGAAAGAAAAGAAGAAGAAAAGAGGGGATCCAGGAGGAGAGAGTTATTGAAACGCCAGCGGGAGGATTTGGGATGAGGAGGAAGAAGGTCAAGAACAGTGACAATGGGGGCATGGTCTGAGATAAGTATCGGCTCTATAGATGAGGAAAGAAGATTTTGAGAAAGAGACTGAGAAAGGAAGATGTAGTCAATCCGAGAGAAAGAGGCATGAGGAGGTGAAAAGAAAGAATAGTCCAAAGAGTCAGGATGGGACCGTCTCCATGAGTCAAGAAGGTGAGATTTGGAAATAGTGTCAAGGAATTGTGTATGTGATTTGTGGGGGGTAAAGCGGGCAGAGGATTTGCGATCAAGAAACGGGTCAACAATTTGATTACAATCCCCACCCAGAATGAACAGGGAATCACTGTATTGAAAACACTTAGAAGTTATTAGAGGCCAAAAATTACAATCAGGATGAGTAGGGCCATATACATTAAAAACAGTCAAGGATACGGAATTGATTAACAGTTTAACTAAGACCCAACGACCCTCAGTATCATTTTCTTGAGAAAGAACTTTACATTTGAGCTTCTTGTGACACAACATGGCCACACCGTTCTTCTTGTTAGATGTAGGAGAAAATAAAACCGTTCCCACCCAGCCTCTTTTTAATTTAAGAGACTCCGCCTCAGAAAGGTGAGTTTCTTGTAAAAGAACTAAGTCAGGAGTATAAGAGGCTAGATGGGAAAGCACTCTCTGCCGTTTAATAGGGCTAACAAAACCTTTCACATTCCATGAGATTACTTTGAATTAAATAACAATAAAATGTGCAAGGAACATAGGAAAGACATAAAACCAAAAACGCCATAAAGGAGAATAACAAGTGAGTGAGAGAAAAGAGCAAGACAAAAGAAAGTCAGAAGACATAGCAAGAGAAGAGCAAAGAGAAAGGAAAGAAAGGAAAAGGAAGGAAAAGAGGAGTAGAAGAAGAGACAGTACATATCCAAAACGGATGACTGAGGAAAACATACCTGAAGGGGGAAGGGAGATGACAAGATGACGATGGGGTATGGGAGGATTCGACAAGAACAGCTCCCCAAGCCGGAGAGCAACACACCGCACCAGGACGGAATATGAGGAAGACGGACCGTATGATATGAGGAGGGACATAAGAGGGTTATCGAGTAGAAAATCTAAGGGAGGGAAAAAGAAACATGTTATGCAGAAGTCATGGGGAGGTAAACAGTACAAAATACAGACATTGTATACAAAATAGGAAACCCAAACAACAACCATTATACAATCACATCAAACAGAAGAAGAATCAAACCAAGGCGGGAAAAAATTCCAGCAGGAACCTGTAGGGAAAAAGAAACCAAACAGATAAATGATCAACCAGTAGGGGGATTGGATGTGTCCATGCCAGCATTAGTCTGAATGTGAATGAAATTCTTAAGTTCAGCCGGATCTTGGAAAGTCCAGGTGTTGTTTTGATGAGTTACCTTGAAGGTACAGGGGTGAAAGAGGCCATATCTGGCTCCCATAGAGCGCAGAGGGGCACGAAGAGATAAGAATTATTTCCTTCTGGCAGCAGTGACATTAGAGACATCCTGAGAGAGAAAAACTCTTTGACCCATCCAGGACACTTGGCGCTTCGCTCGAGCTGTAGAGAGGACCAGAAGGAGATCAGTAAATTTGAGGAAGAGGATGATGACCCCTCGTGGTTTGGTTGAGGAGGAGGAGCGAGGGCCAAGTCTATGGGCTCGTTGGATGCTGAGAGAGGTAGTGGCGGGAAGGTCCAGTAGTTTCAGAAGGAAAGAAGAGAAAAACGTGACAGGATAATCTCCTTCCAAGGATTCTGGCAGGCCATAAACGCGTAGGTTATTCCTCCTGTTCCTGTTTTCCAAGTCTTCAGTGGAGGAGATACGTTGAGAATTTGACTGAATCTCTGGAATCTGCTGCTCCACAGAAGAAACACGAGCCTCCATAGTTGACCATTTGGCCTCAAAAAGCTGCATCTTAGTATTGGTCTCCTCCACGAACGGGCGCAAAGCGCGAATCTCCTCAAGTATCAACTCCATAGATATAGGGGGTGGAGATGACTCGGATGGAGGAGGAGAGGAGTCCTGCTTCAAGCGCTTAGGTAAGGAGGCAGGAGGAGAAGACTTACTGGAGGTAAGTTGTGATGGAGAAGAGCGGGTGGAGGCTGTTGTCGCCATTTGATCTGTGGAAGGAGGATGAGGAGAGTGACCTGTTGATGAGGAAGGGGCGGAGGAGGGTGGAGTCTTCGAGGGCACAAAGACAAACTTTGGGTTGCGTAGCTTGCCCATAGAAACCTAAGCGTGCCGGTGACAGTGACAGGAGGCAAAGAAGCAAACCAACACAACAACCAGCACTCAAAAGCAGAAAATGTCAATATATCCGATCTGAAGAGCCCAGCGACCAGCAGGAGTAGTGAAGGACACTTGGAAAAATCATAAGGATACCCCAGACCAGAGGTAATGCCAGCAGATGTTAGAAGGTGTTTCCAATAATAACCAGTGGGCGCGAAAGCCATGCGCACTAAGACTTGGTGAGCATAATTGCAAAAAAGGAACTGGCACAAATACGGAAAAATGAGTCTTACGCCTTGGAACTGAGGTAAGTTATCACTGAAGAGCACAGCGTATGTGGCAGGCTACGAGGAACGCATGAAGGCAAAGGTCACATAGAGCGGAGCACCAACATGAGGAGTGAGCTGGAAGGATAGCGCACTGACAGGGCGCAAAACACAGAGGAGAGGTCTTTAGTTGCCTAGAGTAAAGTCTAGTGACTGAAGAAAGAGCAGGAAGAGCATGACTGTAATCACCTCAGCGACGCGCAGACATTGCAACTGCAGGAAAGCGAAGTCAGGCAGTCACATCTTCAGCACGAAGCTATCCATTTACAGGAGCCACAGGAAGTCTCAGAAGCTGGCATTAATAAAGAGACCACATGGAGCCAGATGACATATCCCCTTGACGCAGCCACCAGAAACAATTCATACAGGAGTGGCGATTAAATAACATTGCCCAATAGTAGGTTTAGCGCCACGTGAGATTTGACTGAAGAAAACAAATTCTGTGATGTTTCATTAAAATTGTGTAGATGTCACAGCAAGAGAGTCTCTGGTGCAGAATCTATCTTTATGCGCCACCATTATGTAAAAAGCAATTTAATTCACCTCTCAGGAGCGTTGAGGCAGATGTGACAGACTTGACAGACTCAGGGAGTAGCAGCGAGCCACAGTAGAAGCATTCCCCTCAAACGCGGTGGCATCGTAAAATCATCACAAAATGGCGGACACGCTGAGGCGATTAGTAAAATCGCCGAAAATGAGGCATTTCTTGACAAATGAGCGAGCCCCCAGACCTCACCAGGTGCACATTATGTTCCGATGTTGGGAAGTGCCAGAAGAAACGGAAACAATGCAGAAATGCCTCCGTACGTGTTGAAAGTCCGTCCCGGCGTTGCGGAGCTCCAAAGTCAGGCGGCCATTCCCGTCGGCGTCCAAGCCACGCCCCCCCTTACTCCTTATTAAGCATGAGATATAATGATCCATATCCTACTTAACATATACCCCCTTGTATTGCCACCGCCTCTGCCTCTTTGTGCTACCCATGCTGTGAACACACTTTGGGGCCACCAGCACTGGGTCTCACCCCTGCCCATATCCAGGAGGGAGATGCCAATGTGCTGCCCATGGTAGCACCTCATCTCTGCTCTAGAAGCACTTATCGGGTCACTAACATCATGGCAGGCAGTCTTCCAGGTCAGCGGAGGACATGCCTCTGCCTTCTTGGTGACTGATCGCCCACCATACCTGGAGATTTGCATCCATGGCAGCCTGATTGAAGACAGTGAGGCTTTGCGAGTGTGTCACGTTTGATGTACACGCTCTGCGCAGATTTTTAGTTATTCAAGAATAAACTCCCAAAGAAGAAGCTTATTTTAGAAAATTAAAAAAACAAATTATAGTGACACACAGAGTTATCTTCCTGTTTGTCAGGAGACAATTTCCCCGAATGATTTTCCTACCCGTGACCACTATGATTCACATGGCGGTCCCGGGCATGGAAATCTAGTGATATTCACCCAGCGCTAAGAAGGAAAAGACAACTATCACTATGACCAGATAACCCTGTGGATTCTGAAAGCGGGGCCTACACCGTCAGAAACCCATGCTACCCTGATTCTAAACACAGGGAGTTTGTTGGGGCGGAAAAATAACCAATTTACAGCAGCCCTCCTACTGTGCCAACTTTTTAATGACCCCAACCCCCTTCCTCTGTTTGCAGCCAATTCAAAGGTAGCTTGCACTCTTGTTCACAGAACAAGACTTATTTTCTTCTACTCAAACATCACCCGCTGTCATGGAAGGAGAATCTGATTGGATTGGCCATGCTCCTGACCTGGCTTCCTTCAGGAAATCTCTCATTAGGGGTATTTCTTACTCTGCATTGATGGTCATGACCTGGCAGAGGCATGGATATCAATAGTGTAGCCGGTGCAGTGGCACATGGGTCCAAGGGTGTTAGGTCCCACTGTACCTCAGCTGTGGATGTCTTTAACTACTCAAGTAGTGTCCATTTTCATTCCTTGAGTTAGGGCCCAGGACACCTTTGCTACACAACAAAGTTCTAGCACGTGGTGCTTTTGGAATTAGGATCATCCACAGTCAGCTTGAGTTCCAGAGAGTGTTAGAGAAGGGGCTTTTTCCCAAACACATAACCACTCCGGCATAGGGCAGACAGAGGAAGATGGTAAGTGCTGGTGCAACCCCGTCTGTCCTTTCGGCATCCGCTCATGCTTAAAGCACAACTAGAAGTTCCCTGATAGGAGCTCTATTCTGAACCTTATCTAGGACACACGAGACTGTGAAAGAACAGGGCCCATTAGTTCTAGACCTTTTCTAGAGAAACACTTCGATGGTTCTTTTTCTCAGCATGAAAGTGTAAAGGGGAGAAAAGTCGTTAACAACCAGTTAATTAGCCAATAATTCTCCTTGGTTTATAACAACCCACTGACAACTACTTCAAGTTAGTTAGTTTATTACAAAGACAAAAATAACTGGACATAGAGACATCTCAACACGAGGGTATAGAAACACAAAGGAATTAGCATGAAGCCAAATCTTTGCATCCAATTTAGACGGTGCACCATGAACAAACCTATTAATTCAAGGAGTAGGATACAGAAGATCAGGAAGCATGAGTCCAAATATCCCTGCATCGAGCCTTGAAGAGTAAAAGCATTACATCTATCCCAATGCTAGCACTAAGGTGACATCCCCAAATAAACATTTTCAATAGAAGGGAAAGGTGTCCGTATGTAGGGTCTTCCTAAGAAGCCTCTCCACCATCAAAGGGTCAAGTAGCATAAAGCCACTGGAAAAGGCTTGTTCTAGGATGCTCTCTCTCTGAAGGCAAGAAAGAGTGTACTTTTCCATGGTGTCGTCCATGTACCTCATTGGCAACATTTTGTCCTCGTCTCCCAGGCTTTCTCCCGTGTGAATCCCAATGTCCTTCCTTTATCGACCCAAGTCACACGATTGTAACCTCTTCTCTCCTTGCCTAGCTGCTAAAATAAAGACATTATTCTACAGAAAAGAATGATTCTTCACCTACAATACAAAACATGAGGAAGAACAACTTCCACAGCGCACATGAAATTCAAACGATTAATTCTAAAGCGAGAGTTGTCAGGGACTTGCCTTTCAGGCCTGCGATTTCAGCTAACATGAGAATAAAACATTAATACATTTTCAACGAATGCATTTACCTACGTATGAAATGTCACACGAGTTCTTCATGTTCACATTTTCTGCTAGTTACATCCATTTCGTACGTTCGTTCGCCATGCTACTTGTCAATAACCTAGATTACATCACATAGTTAATACATTTCAAAATTCTAACGCTTCACGTTACGACAGCTGCAAAATTATATGCGGGTGCGCTCTTCACATGACCATGATGCACCCCTACAAGTGAAATGAGATTTTCTCTCCTTTAACTGCCTCGAGCACCCACACTCTACCAACCATGCACAACAAATGGGCACTCCCCCAACCCACCCAGAGCACGCTTTGAGCCTCCACAGCAGGACAATAACATGTGCTGGCCCTTAGTTTAACTCCCCAGGCGTCTAGTAAATATTGTCATCCGCAGTGTAAATGGTGGCTATTACTGATGCGGATAGCCATGGGCTGCCCCTGGAGGCTGCCGCTGTCAAAGCTTGTTTTTAAACTCGGTTCATTGGAGAAACAAGGACGAGGTACAGCAACGTGCAGTGCCCAGAGCTCATTTGTTGAATGTCTGTAACCACACTGGGGGATTCCACAAACTGCTTCAGGCAATAAAAGCATCATTGGCTGTCAGTCTCTGTTTGTTGATTTCTACATGACATGCACTGGCTCAACCACTGACAACATGTTGTTTCCTCTAGTGTCTGGAACACCGGAAGCGTGCGGAGTTCAACTAGGGGCGTCACTTGTCCTGGCTTTAAAGAAGCAGGGCCAATAACAAGACATGATCTGCCCGCTCGGTTCCTTGTTATTCTACTTCCTGTTTAGGATTTAAATTTAGGACTACTAAATTGAGAAAAATCCCAATTTTAAGACTTTCGGTATTCACAGAAGGCATTTAGGAGTCCTAAAGTTAGGAGTCCTAACTATACTACTACTAAACTGAGAAAAATCCTAATTTTAAGACTTTCCGTATTCACAGAAGGCATTTAGGAATCCTAAAGTTAGGACTCCTAACTTCTGTGAATACCGAAATGAGTAAGTGCCTTCTGTGAATACCAAAATGAGTAAGTGCCTTCTGTGAATACCAAAATGGTAGTAAGTTTAGGATTTTGTCTTAAGTTAGTTCTGTGAATCGGGCCCGCAATCTTAGGCTTTAGACCAGCTATATTCCATGATAGCACTAACAATCTGGTCTTTAGAAATCTAGGTGGACACGAAGATCTCACATTATTCAATGGGCAACCATGGAAATTAACTAACTCAATAGCTCTCTTTAATGTTGGTATTCTATTAACAGGGGAGACGGTACAGGTTGGAGTACCATAATCAATTGCTACTTCTTTAACTTCATTAAAAACCGACACACTAATATCAATAGAAGGAGAGCTCATGATGCAATCCACCTCGTTAGAGTAGTAAATAGTGTCGGAAAGGGCCCTCTGAGGATATGTGGCGTTCTGCGACACAATTAGCAGTCAATCATTAATATCTAGATTTGAGGGTCCATCTAATGGCCGATCATCAAGCCTCGCGGGACAACCCTGCCCAGCAACAAAGGGAAAACGTCTAAATTGTATTCTTGAAACATCCGGGGAAGATGTGCGAAACTCCAAGGCTAACAAATTCTCAACCAAGACGTGATCCCTTAGTGTTAATTCTATGGAATCCCAGGGGTTTGTCCTGGAAGAAAGCCTACGGGCTCTCGAAATATCTTCCCTAATAATAGAGCGACAACCCCTGACATGGCGAATCCAATGGATTGCTTTATTTGTGAGAGAGTCTGTACTTTCTTTATTTTTCCCAGTATCGTATTTAGGGACATTAATCATAAAAATCTTTTGCTCCTGGTGCAAATCAGTGCCCAACAATACAGAACCTTGGTGCCTTTGTTTGTGTAAAGAGATCCCTGCACCCAAATTTGCGTGACGTCTAGCCTTCAGCTCTGAGAACTGTGGTTTTAAGACATTTAAGTAAGAGGGGATATCTACTTCTACGGTAGGTCTGTTTTCTTCTCCCACCAACTGGCAATGTGGAGTATTATGCTCCATCCGTGCACCCATAGATGATATATCTGGGTAACTCTTGTGTCTGGAAATCAACTTAGGTGGTTGAGGCTGCTTTATCCTACTATTTGGGTTTTCCATGGGACAGGACATCCTTTGAGTCAAGAAATCAACCTTCACGATCAATTCTACCAACTTAGCACGCATTAGTGCTACCTCTATTTTTAATTCACTAATAAGAGAGGGCAATCCCTGGAGTTGCAATTGAGAACATCTTGAACTGAGTAGACCCAAGACTGGATGACGTGACGCCACTGGCTGTACAATCTTGTTCAATGTCACATCATTTTTATGCCTTAAAGAGGGAACACTATAGAAATGTATGATAGGATGCTTAAATTTGCAACAGTAATAATGTACATGCCTCCCTTGTTCTGAATATTAACCATAAATGCAACCGGGCCTTGCACTATACAATCCAAATATATCAAGCCTGATGCGCGAGGAATGGGCCAAAAGTACACCAACCAAAATATAGGTAGATCTAGGATTCTGTGACGGGGAAATTCAGTGGCGGTTCCTCTTCAGGAGCGCTTGAGCGGTGCCCCACCTCCTGAGACCTGCGACAGACACTATCAAATGTAAGCATCAATCGCTCTATATTTACTTTAGGCTGAGTTGGCGCTGCAAATTTGTAGTCATGCAGTGTATGAAGTGTAGACTGCTCCTCGCACTGCTCAGGTAAGTGACAGGGGCTGCTGTAAGAACGTGCGCATGTCAGGCTGGGCAAGTATTTGTGCACTGCCAAAAAGACATGCTCTCTTTGAAGTGGCTGGTGCTGTATAGAGAGCCAGCTGGACAGTGGCGCAGCCCCCGTTATCCGATGGAGCATTGAGGTGCCCTGCCCAGCCTATCCAAGACCGTTCTTATACGTTGTTTAAAGAACCTCTTGCTGTTTATTTGAAAGAGCAGCATCAGGATTGGCTGGGCAGGTGGAAAGCAAAAGCTGCGGATTCACACTTAAAATGAATGAAGATCAGCGCAGGTTTGTCCGCTCATGAACAAACAGGAGCTTGTGTCCCACATAAAAACAGAGGGCCTCTTTTACAAGATTTAGACACACGGCTGAGCAGCCAGCTTTCCTGCTGCGCAGCAGTGTGCCAAAATAAAACGGCAGGAATGCGCCATATCTACAAGATACAGCGTATTCCTGTCCTTGTCGCCTGCACCTGCGCACAAACAGCAGCCGTGTGCCAGCGCAGACACCCTTGCATCATTTTGCAAGGGTGCCTGCATTGAGGGGATGATTGTTTTTATGCAGGAAGGTGTGCCTTCCTGCGCAAAAACAATCATAAAGGCATTTTCCTCTAGCTATGCGTGCTGCAGCATGCACAGAAAGAGGAAATAACGAGGAGAAATAAAAGTATTTCTCCTCGTTGCGCCTGCTTATGCCTCCCCTGGGGAGGTGAGGATTCTGAAACATTTCCAGGTTTACAAAATGTTGTAAATCTGGAAATGTGTCAAGTTCCATGAATGTTGAGTGGAAACACCCACAGCAACACCCTTGGAATGCCCCTTTCACTCATAGTTATGCGTGAATGGGAAATGCACGGCAACTTTACATGGCCTTGTAAATATGGGGAAGCCCATTGCGCTGCCGGTGCATCAATAAAAGTGATGCACCGGCAGCACAATGGGCTTGTAAATAAGCTCCAGAGTTTGGAACCATAGCTCCAGAGTAACTGCAGCAAACATGTTTTCTCATGATAGGCAGGTGAAACAAAAGTATTTAATATTCAGTATGATGATGTGGAGTTTCGACAACTTTTAACTGGGGAACCAGTTTGAGTCCAGGAGTCCATTGATTTTGGTCAAATCACGTCATCTCCTTATGCCTACAAAAAATAATCAGACTTTTTAAATTTAACTAGTGCATATGTAAAACACTCCAGTCCAAAGTCCTTAGGCTCAGTTTTCACTCTTTATACCATAAAAAAATCATGTTGCTAGCTCCTTGAACTTTGGAGCAATCTTTTACCCACCCACTTTTAAACCCCACAAGCCACTACTGGAAGGGGTGAGTCCCCAGGACTGAGCCACCCACACAACCTGTGGAAGTGCAGCCAGATTGGCGTAGCGTCGCCATAGACTCATTACTTTTGAAAGAAGGTGTGCAGTGACACACAAGAAGGCCCCCTTGTGGTGTTCATTCATTTGCTTTCATCTTCCCTATTACTAACAGCTTGCATCGGCTGGGACCCAACTATGGGGAAGGACAAGAGTTTGGTCTCATACGCCTAAACAAATATGGATAAACATACAATCCCCCCACCCTTCGAAGCTACCGATCCTTCTCAGACCAACGCCTGACTGCCTCTAATGATATTGATACTATCCTTCATGCGATCCAAGCCTCTCCAGCAGCCATGTGTGCATAAGTCATCCTTTTGCCCTGATCACCTCAATTTTTTGCTTGGCACTGGTGGTAATTGACTGCACCCTGGGCTCTGCTTACCAGGCCCTGGGCCAGTGCTCTGATTATAATGATATGCAAATTAGGTGCAATTGAAATTGGTAATGCTAGCTTCGCTGTAAGTCCCTAGTATATAATAGGGCAAGTAGGTTTAGTAGCCCAGTAGACTTAATGCACTTACGTGTGCACTACTATGTTGCCTGCTATCATTTAAAAGGCAGCACTGCCTTTCAGGCTGCCTTTAAATTAAATTGATATGCAAATTTGACTTTGGATTTAAAGGTACTTCCAGAGTCTCAAACTACCTCAGGTTTACATATAGGTCACCCCTAAGGTCTCTACTAGGTGCCCCAGGAGTAGAGTGCCTTGTAACTATAAGCCGGGACTTTATAAAAGATGTTTTATAAGCCCTGGTGAGGGAAAAACCTCCAGTTTCATTTTTCTCCATTGCAGTGAATAGCTCGATAGGCTAACATTGTAATATTTTATTTAAATATAAATATTGATAGGAGCCACATGAAATATACTTCAAGGTATCAAATTAATGGTTAAGATAAATCCAACAATTTACTACTATTAGATTTATAATAAATATGACAGAAAAGAAGTTATTACACTTTCTTTTCTGTGAGCCAAAATCCAGCCTTTCAGCTGCTCTCTACTGATTGGCCAGCCTTTCCCAGGTTGAGCCAGCGCTGCTCTAATGAGGTGTAAAAAGCCCTTCTAGAGAGAGACAACAGATTTCCTGAGGGCAGAGAAGTACATGCTGCAGAGCAGATGGCAAGAAGGGTGTGAGGGGTAGCCAAACGGGTCTTCAAAGGGTGAATGACTCTTTGGGACAGCGCAGGCTGACCCCACATCCTGCCGCCCCAGCCACACAGGAGCCCCTGTGATTAGATTAGAGAGAGGGTTGGAAGGGGAGTGTTCAGGAAAATTAGCCACACCAGTAGGTTGAGTTAGCCAGATCCAGCTCCTCTGGAGAGACTTTCTACATGTTGAATTTTGAGAGAATGGTGCTTTCTGGGATAAGCATATGCCACACTTAGGAGGAAGTGGTCATACACCTGGGTGGCACCCTGCATCCTATTGGTCAGGGGTGCCGCCCTGCTTGATGCCCAGAAACTGTGAATAAATATGGGAGATCTGCATAGCTCCTCAGATCTACTGCCTGGAGAGACAAGAAGAAGAAGGACAGCCCTGCTGACTACCTGGCCTGCACTAAGAGGACTGCTTTCACCAGGACTGCACCTGCTGCACAGTGTGGGACTCAGCATCAGGAGCACTTTGCCTGACTATGAAAGTCTAAGTACTGTACTCCCTGCAACCTACCGGTTAACAGAGCCCGACTGCATCATCTTCACAAAGAGTCCCCATCCTAGAGTGCGTCCAGTGGACTTTTAAGGATTTGGCCAGTTGCATTGTGGGAATTGTAGTCCAGACTTTCCAAGGACCATCTAGGAGATTCCAGACCCTTGGATTTGGGTTTTGGACACTTTGAACCCTCAAGAGGAACATCAGGAAGAAGTTCCAGAAGTTTGGAGCAACTTTGGAAAAAAACTCTATAAGGTGACCGACTCGATGTCAAGAGTCAAGCTGGCTACCTTCAACCTCGACCCGGCCTGGATTCCAGGTTCATCCTGCTGAATGATCTGGAGCTCCATACTTCCAGGATTTGACCGGGGCCTTACGGAGAAGCAATCCGCAAAACTTTGCATTAAAATCAGCCTGCTGGAGGGGACCGCTCTACGTCAAGAGATAACCCTCCAGAAAAATCTCTACATCTAAAGGTAAAACTTTGACCGGGGCCTCCTGCTTAGTGTATCCAACCAGGGCTCCATTGCGGTCAGCCTCAAACTTTGACTTTGTACCGGTCAAGCGCGACCAGATGTCCCAGAGTGGTGCTATATGTTTTTAAGCAAGAGAAAGTTTTTATTCTTTAAAAATTATTATCTCCTGTTCCCGACTTCGGATTTTTGCCATGTTGGTGTCTATTGTTCATAAAAATATAATCTATCTGTATAAATTGGTGTTGGATTTTTATTGTATTTTGTGTCTTACTTATTTAATGTATTGGTGTTTTTAAATGCCTTAAACACCTGTCTTCTAAGTTAAGTCTACCTGCCTGCCAGCTACCAAGGGTTGAGCAAGATTTATTTATTGAGACCCTAACTGAACTTTTTATTGTGTTTGTGCCTTATTACTAGTGGTAAGTCACTACTTATCACTACTAATAATCCACTTTCCAACACCATGGAAACCATTTAGGAAAATAGGGAGTGTTGTTGCCAGAGTCACCAAGGCAGAGTTCTGAGTCTCTATGTGTTGAAGGACGATGTGTACGTATTCAAATCTAACCTGTGTAAACTTCTATTTACCTCTAAAACATTTAGAGAAAGAGCAGAAGGCACAGAAAATAGATCAAAATGCAACTATTTCAGATTCAAAAGTTTTGTTGAGATGACTGAGTAAACAAACTCAGCGCACTTCCTAGAAGCATGGATTAACTCTGGAATCCAGAAGGGACACTCTCAAAGTGCTTCGTAGTAGAAAAGGTCCATAGATCCTTCACCCCTCCAGGTGCTCCTCCTCATCCTCCAGACAGAGATGTAATCCTCCAGGAAGCACAGAAAGCTGGCAACCTATACTTACGATCTACCAGTATCATGATTTTCTCAGAGTACACCAGAACTGTTCAGAAACAAAGGCAATCTTTTGATGCCATTAAATAAAAACTCTGTGTAATCAATCTACAATGCATGTTGATTTTTCCAACCAAACTCAAAGGGATTCATGAATCCCATACCTACTTCTTTGAAACCCTGAACCTGGCTCTTCTGCTCATGGGCCACAAGACAATCGAAGACAGCCAACCCTGAGTGTTGTGGGGACTACCAGATGAAGACGAATGAGATCCTGTGCCGGAGCCAGCTTTGAGATTCACCAGTTTCCGCTGAAACAAACAAAGGTCACCCCCATACAGACCTGGAAGGTGAAACCTGCTTGCTAAATGCCTATATGAACTTTGCAGACTAATGGATAGGGGTCTCGGGGGAAGAGAAACCTCCCTGGTGCTGCTATTCAGAGACTATTGAACAAAGGGGAGTCAAAATGCTGTTAGACTTCTACAGGTCTGACGTCTGCGTTAGTTCCTGTGGGACTAGTTTGGCCCTTCACAAGCTATGCCACGATGCCATTCCAAGATAAACATCCCTCACAGGAGGAGGTTCATTACAAATGCCCAATTTTACTTGATACGCTGGTTTGTTTAATGGATGTTTGTTGGGTGACAGAAGCTTCTAGGGAATAAGTGTGGAGTGGGGGTCTGTTGGGGGATGGGGAAGTTCTTGGGCTGTTATGTTTTGATATCTTGGTTATGTTTGACACTCAAAGCCTCCACCTATGAACATCTAAGACTCACCAAGCACTGCAGAAATATGAGACTCTACAGTCTGACACCCAGTGCCCAGTTACACCTGGCTTCCGAGCCAAACACAGCACCGAGACCGCCCTCATCGCCGCCACCGATGACATCCGAGCCCTGATGGACAATGGAGAAACAGCGGCCCTCATCCTCCTAGACCTCTCCGCGGCTTTCGACACGGTCTGCCACCGCACCCTAGTACGGCGCCTCAGCAACATCGGAATCCAGGACAAGGCGCTGGAATGGATCATCTCCTTCCTCGACGGAAGAACACAGAGAGTCCGCCTACCACCGTACAAGTCAGAGGCCTCCGAAGTCATCTGCGGCGTCCCCCAAGGATCATCCCTGAGCCCCACCCTCTTCAACGTCTACATGAGCCCCCTCGCGGCCATCGTACGCAAACACCACCTCAGCATAATCTCCTACGCCGACGACACCCAGCTGATCCTCTCCCTGACCAACGACCCCACCGCCGCCAGAGCCAACCTGCACGAAGGGATGAAAGAGGTAGCTGAGTGGATGACGACCAGCCGCCTGAAACTGAACTCGGACAAGACGGAGGTCCTCATCCTGGGCTCCTCACCCTCCGCCTGGGACGACTCCTGGTGGCCTCCCGCCCTGGGCACCGCACCCAAACCGACAGACCATGCACGAAACCTGGGCTTCATCCTGGACTCCTCCCTCTCCATGACCAGGCAAGTCAACACCGTCTCCTCGGCGTGCTTCAACATCCTACGCATGCTACGGAAGATCTTCTGGTGGATCCCCACAGAGACCAGGAAGACCGTCACCCAGGCCCTCGTCACCAGCCGACTGGACTACGGTAACGCCCTCTACGCCGGTACCACCGCCAAGCTCCAGAAGAGACTCCAGCGGATCCAAAACGCCTCAGCCAGACTCATCCTCGACATCCCACGATCCAGCCACATCTCCGGACACCTGAGAGACCTTCACTGGCTCCCCGTCAACAAGAGAATCACCTTCCGCCTCCTCACCCACGCACACAAAGCCCTGCACGACCAAGGCCCGAGCTACCTCAACAGCCGAGTCAACTTCTACGCTCCCAGACGCCACCTCCGATCAGCCAACCACGCCCTCGCCGCCGTCCCCCGCATCCGAAGAGCGACTACAGGAGGAAGGTCCTTCTCCTACCTGGCCGCCAAGACCTGGAACTCCCTCCCGTCCGACCTGCGCCTGACCCAAGACCACCTCTCCTTCAGAAAGAAGCTGAAGACCTGGCTGTTCGAGCAGTAGCGGCACCCCCCCCCCCAGCGCCTTGAGACCCTACGGGTATGTAGCGCGCTTTATAAGTGTCACTGATTGATTGATTGATTGAACAGATACCACAAGACCTAGTGCTCCCATGACAGAATTCTTCTGGTGAACAGTCTTAATATCGAAAAAAAAATATCGAATGGACATAATATCGAGTCTAAAATATAGAATGGACATAATATCGAATGGACATAATATAGTTGTTAAAAATATCGAAATGCAGGTAAGTAATATCAAAGTACATAATACAGGCATTAAAAAATATCGAATTTTTATTAATATCGATTTTTTTAAAGTGTTTTGCATGTTAGTATATGTGTTAAAAGTGTATATTAGTTTTTGTAATGTATGTTTAATTTTTTTAAAGTAATGAATTTTATGTTATTAAATTTTTGTGTATTGATAATTAATTTACTGTTAATTAATTATTAATTGCTATTTTTTATTATTTATAATTTTTTGGTATTGAAAATCAATTGGTTGTTGATTAATCATTAATTGGTAATTAATTTGTATTAATTGGTAATTAATTTTTATTAATTATGTTAATTGTTTTAATTTATTATTTGTAGTGGGTTGTTGGTTTATAGGGGAATATGGTGGGAAGAAATTTAATTGTAAATAATTAATTATAGAAATTATTTTTGTATATTGATAATTAATTTACTATGAATTAATTATTAATTGGTATTTGTATTTATTCATTTTGTTGAAAATTAATTGGTTGTTAATTAATTATTAATAGGTAATTCATTAAAAAAACAATATTTATTGGTATTTATAATTAATTGATTATTAAATATTTTGTGATTTGTAATTAATTTTAATAATTTTTGTATTGGTATTAATAATTAAATTATTTTAAAAAAAATATTAGATTATTATTTTCACTACTACTGCACTCATTGGAGTGAGAATAGTAATTTTTACCCCTACTCCATCCAACGCTTTCCCTACTGTTGCACTCTTTGGAGTGGGAATAGTAATTTTTACCCATACACTATCCAACGCTTTCCCTATTGTTGCACTCACTGGAGTGGGAATAGTAAATTTTACCCTCCCGCTATCCAACGTTTTCCCTACTGTTGCAGTCTTTGGAGTGGGAATAGTAATTTTTACCCCTACGCTATCTGACGTTTTCCCTACTGTTGCACTCATTGGAGTGGGAATAGTACATTTTACCCTCCCGCTATCCAACGCTTTCCCTACTGTTGCACTCTCTGGAGTGGGAATAGTAATTTTTACCCCTACGCTATCCAACGCTTTCCCTACTGTTGCACTCTTTGGAGTGGGAATAGTAATTTTTACCCCTACGCTATCTGACGCTTTCCCTACTGTTGCACTCACTGGAGTGGTAATGGTACATTTTACCCTGCCGCTATCCTACGGTAAAAATATTGATTATTTTTCATTAATATTACGTTAATATATATCTATTAAAAAATAAAAATATAAGTTTATTATTTTTTAACTTACATTAATTATTTATTATTTTTAAGGTAATTTAAGTATTTTTAAATATGTTTTAGTTCATTATATTTATTATTTTATTATTTTTACATTACTTTTAAGACATTTAAAAAAATTCGATATTTTGACTAACTATATTTTTTTACAATGATATTTTTGAATCGATATTTTTGTACTTACCTGTTTTTAGATAGGAATTCGATATTTTTGCATTCTATATTTTGTCATCGATATTTTGGTAGGTCTATATTTTGGTAGTCGATATTGTCAGTGATCCAATTCTTCTGAATGACCCAGAATGTGAATGACTTTGTGGACCGCATTAAGAGAATGGCCATCCTCCGACTCACCAAGAGAGACACACCTGCTCTCTTCATGTTACAAGAAACCCACCTCTTGGGCTCCAAATGTCCTTTACTAGGGTGCTATGACTATGATAGGGTCTTCCACAAAGGATTCACTAAAGGCTCTAGAGAAGTAGGCATACTCCTACATAGGCGCTGTCTTCTTTTGGACTCTGTGACTACCTCTGACCCTCTAAGTAGATATGTTGAATTAGAAGAACTCCTTGAGAAGAAAAACTTTAATTTTCTCAGTGTATATCCCACCCCAGTAGCCTCAACCTACCCTCACTGATCTCAAAACGATCATACTGAAATTCCTACAAGGCATTACTGTTGTAGGAGGGGATTTTAATACCTCGCCTAATCTAAGCATAGACACCTCAACTGTCCCCACGGCCAGGTGAATAGGGAAAACTAAACTTCTTATAGTTTGGATGAAATCACTAGGATTGAGTGATGTGTGTAGAGTATGGCACCCACAAGTAAGCGATTGCACCCATACTTCGGCTGCACATAAAAGGATGTCTCACATAGGACTCTGACTCCTCACTCAATCAGAAATTCTACATTAGACTCAATCGCCCATCCTCCCAAAGGGCATCTCTGACCACTGTCCATCTGGGACTGACTACAACCGGCAAACAGTCTGTATGATGCCTCAATGCATGGAGCCTGGTAGATGAAAGCTGCATTGAACATTTGTTGGCAGAGCTCCAATCCTATTCTGAATTAAACGGCAATTCAGTTGACTTGGTTGGCACCCTTTGGACGGCTGGGAAGGCCATCACCAGGTGTATCATTAAGGCTTACATCAGGCATAAAGAGCAAGATAAACACACCATATAACCAAGCATCAAGCTCCTATCCTAGATACGGAACATCAATAATGAACTGATGCATTGCATATTCCCCATCACCAACCTGACCTTGCTGTGGCTACTCTGCAAAGGATTTCCCTGGCGGAGGCATGCCAATGATGGAGAGCCTCATTGAGAAGGGTTATAAACATGGAGACAAAACCGGAAAGTTACTCCACTGGCTGGCCACCAGAGAGATTGCCTCGAGGGTGATTCCGGAGGTTCTAGACAATACTGGGCAAAGTGGAAGCAAAGCATCAGAAATTGCAGCAACATTCACTGACTATTATTGTATGCTTTACACCCAACAGCAGCATTTTCGATGGGAACAAACGAAATCAATACTCACTGGAACGCCACTCCCATCACTTGGAACTAGACTTGCCGCTCACGATAGTGGAAATAGGGGAAGCCCTACAAGACATGAACTCAGGCAAGACGCCGTGACCTGATGGCTTCCCTCTTGAGTATTATTGCAAATATCATGAGATTCTTACACCCTCACAACTAGATATATAAGGAGGCAGAAAAGAAAGTCTTCTTTCCTTCTAAAATAGGCCTTGCTACCATTGCGGTGATCAATAATACTGGACTACCTATAGATCAATGCTCATCATATGGACCCATGTAGCGCCATGAAACCTTTCGTTGACCGAGCGATTTAGAAATTCCTGCTAACATAACATAACATAACCCATATCTCTAATCAATACAGAAGTTGAGATCTTTGCTAAAGCCCATGCAAATAGACTCTAGAGAATATCAACCTTGCTGGTCCATCCAGACCAATGTGGCTTTATGCCCAACCAAGTACTTGACACTGTGTACGCTGCATACATATGGCCTTCATCAAAAAAAACAGACCCATATGCCCTTTTGCTTTTCGCTTTCAAAAAGGCATTCAACACGGCTGACTGGTTTTTCTTAGACAAGGTTCTCAAGAGCATGGGATTTGGACCCCGACTCAGGAAATATGTTAGAATACTCTACGCTGCATCTTCCACCCAAGTCCAATTTAACTCATAGGCGAACAGTGTGATGTATACTATTGACTAATCAAAGCATTACAGATGATGTGGAGGTGAGATTCTTATTGTCTTGTTTATTGGTTGATGTACATCTTTTAATAAAACCAATAAAGTTGATTTACAGCAGCAGCTCCACTCAGTTCAAAGGAAAAATAAAATGATAACACAATGTTACTAACGTTACATGATTAACATTTTATTTTTTGTGCGAAGCCCGAGCCAGGTTAGGGTGGGGTGGGGCTTGGTGGTCCTCACAGGGAGGAGGAGTGGATGCTGCACCATAAGTGCGCATGACGGTTTAGCCGGCCGTCTCGGGCCAGCCAAACTGCCATGCGCACTTAGCATGTCTCCATCCAGCTGCATTGTAAGGCAGGATGGAGAACATACACACGCTCCCACTCCCTGTCTGAGCAGTGAACCAGGGCACGCAGACCAATCACAACACTGCTCTCATGCTGGTCACGACAATGTCGTGATTGGATAGGGGAGTCTGGGATCCTGTGTGCTTCCTGCTTCCTGGAGACTACAAATGAGAACGGAGGAGAGGCGGAGACTGGCAGGTAAGTGAGCTTTTTGTTTCTTTATTTTACTTCTTTTTTTTTAATTCCCCCCCACCCCTCCACTCACCACTACATTTTCCTTGCTGCCGTTCCTGTTGATTTATAAAAACAAAAGAGTGGTAGATCTCAGATTCCATGAGGGCAGGTAACTGAAACCATGAAACGTAAACAACATAAAGGGTCAGAGTTAGTAATAGACTTGTGACAGATGCAGAGGGCTTTAATTTAAATACGCTCTTCAATAGAGAGTTAGTGGAGAGAGATAAGATATGAGCGTAATAGGAGAATCTCAACACCAAGCAGCTGCATGCCTTTCAATAAAGCATTCAGAAGGTCAAAATACACAGCATTCCTTTACTCTAACTTTGATGACATAAGAGCCTATAGAATAGATCAACTTCCATCAGGATATTGGGAGTGCAGGAAGGATTTTATGCTGGACACATAAGGTCACATAGTAAGTAACTCAGAGCCAGATTTATCCAAGGTTTCGTGTTGCCCTTCCAAGGGGATGCACAGCAGTGCGAAACCTAGAATGAGATTTACAAAGCTACGCCAGGCCACCTGGTGTGGCTTGGTAAATCTGAAGTAAGTCAAGGCAGCGCAAGTCTCTGCCTTGCATTACTCTGTCCTAGGGAGGCGTTCCATGGGTGGAGCATTGGTGTTCCCAGTGCTTAATTTGAGACAGTGGTTTCCGGAGGTCAGCACCGGCACTTAATCATCAACACCAGTGCTTTTCATGAGCACCAGTGAAGGACACATTCATTTATGGTAGTGATTTGCCCAGACTCGCAGGATGTTCAGCTGATGCAGAGACTCAAACCTGGATCCCCAGCTCTGAAGTTGACAGCTCTGACCATTCTCCACATCCTCTCTCCACTCTCATGGTTAGTAGTTGGTTCTGTTTTAGGCAGCACTAACAAGAGAAATGGGCTGGTGCAAGCTGCCTCCTGACAAGAGCCCCGGCACTTACGTTTTTTTGCAAATTAACCACTGGGTGTTCCCACGCATCCATACATGGATATTCGCATATTCCTAGATCTACCATGAGTGGTAGACCTGGGAAAGCGTCAAAATGCTACGCCTTGCCAGGGGAGGTGTAACATGGAGAAAAATGTTTATTTCTCCTCGCTTTTTCCTCTTTCTACGTGTGTTGCATTCTGTAGCGCACATAGAAAGAGGAAAAAGCCTCAGAGGATTGTTTTTGTGCAGGAAGGCAGGGCTGGATTTAGCACTGGGGGCACCCAGTGCAACACTGTTCTTTGGGGCCCCCAATGACCACTTCTACCACGGATTCCCTTCCTACCACCCTTTAACAGTCTCCATAACCTCTGTCTCAGATGCATTTAATTAATTTTATAGCGTAACTCATAAAAGTGAAGGGTGTCAGAGCACTTTACATAACACACACATTACACAGAGACAATCCATCATTTGTGTGTAAATCAGTTTATAGTAAATGTTACATAAGACAGAGGAGAACAAGGGGTGGATTCACATGTCATCCATACAGGTAGGCAGTAGAGTTGGTACTTGGTCTGGAGAAGCACAAACTCTGAATTTAAAATGCAACACAATGGATTGGGGCTCTCTTTAATAACAAGAACTGATCTGTACCCAAGTGAACCCTTTTTGCAACACTAGAATAATGAAAGTCTGGGGGGGAAAATCCATATGCTGTAATCTATACCTTGAAGTCTGCACGCAGTTCTTTGATGACAGTTAATAGCTCACTGTAAACTGCAACTAACAAAAGGAAGTCTCAGCCAAAAGCGGTATCCCACTGACCTGTTGACATTACATTCACTTTGTGATCTGCATTGTACATGTTCTTTGCAGCAGGCATATTAATTCTCTGCGCAACCTTACCATGAATCAAAACTTCCACAAGTCAAACCTTCTACTAGACAAAATTCTGATCTCAACAGGAAGAACATTAATCACCTGAGTTTTCTTGACATTTTAGTTGTTGACTGAAAATTGCTGGAGCACAGGAACGCGGCAGCAGGTGCTTTTAAGCAAACAGGTGCCCCCATGTGAAGTTAGCACCCAGTGCGGTGGCACAGGTCCCACCACCCTAGAGCCGGCCCTGCAGGAAGGCGTACCTTTCTGCACAAAAACAATTCTGCCTGCAATGCAGACACCCTTGCATCATGTTGTAAGGGTGACTGCTTTGGCGCTAAGCAGCACATAGCGTGCCAGTGCAAGGAGAGGACAGGAATGCACCATATAATGTTAAATATGGCACAATACTGCCCTCTCCCTGTCACACAGCATAGCAAGGTGTCTTGCTGTGCAGCGTTGAGTAACAATTTGATAAATCTGCCCCTAAGTGTTAGAGATTTCAGCATTAAGAAAGAGAGTTTGGTATCCCAGATTATAATGCCCAGATTGCAAGCTGCAGAAGTCATACCAGAAAATCTCTGTTTTATCAGAGAAAATTGTGTTGTGGTCGTTGCTCACCCATCAAGCCATGTCTTGAAGGCAGTCCTTGAACACCTTGTGATACTGCAATATAGCTGATTGAGGATGGGTGTTGAGTACAAGATGTGCGTCATTGGTGTATCTAAGAAAGAAAAAGCTGTGACGTCTAATCAAATGAGCAAGTTGGCTTGTGTACAGGTTGAAAAGGGTTGGACATAGTGCTGAACCCTGAGGGGCGCCTCTCGTTAACAGCCAAAAGTTAGATCTAGAAGGGGGAAGGTGGGCTCTTTAATGTCTATCTGCAAGAAAGGATGCCAGACATGAGTGGGCACAGTCTTGCATTGCTATCTTCCACAGGCTCTTTAGGAGGGTGGAGAGGGAGACTGTGCCAAAGGCTGCTGATAGGTCCAATAACATAATGTTTACGATTGTACGGATGTCATCTAATGTTGCCACCAGGACAGATTCTGTCCCATGGCCTTGTCAAAAGTCATCCCGCAGAGAAGCAAGGCAGTCATCCATTCCTAACAAGGAGGACAGCTGTGACTAGACAATCCTGTAGGAACTTTTTCATACGTGGTAGAAGAGATATAGGGCGGTAGTTCATGAATGTAGTATGGCCCGCAGAGCATTTCTTTAATAAAGAAATCACTACTACCCTGAACCATGATGGTTTAACAGTATCTGAGGTCGTATTGTATTGGGCATTAAAAGGAAATGCTGCCAGTTTGAACATTTTAACCGTACATGGGTCCGGGTGGGGGGGAGTGGGTGGCCCACAGATGCTAGAAAGTAGTTTAGTTTAGGCCTGGGTCTGCTCGGCCTAGGTAAGCGGCAGAGTGTGGTAAGTCGTGCTGCTCACGCTGATTTTTAGCGCTGGGAGTTTGTCCTGCGCTGTAAAATCCACACGAATGGCACTACGTGTTGCACCAGAGGTCGCTGCTTCTTTCTGCTGCTCGAGTAGATATTCTACTCGAGCTGAAGCTTCCTCAAGATGAGGTGCAGATTTCTCAACGCAAACGGTGGCGACCTGCCGCAACCGCCTGCATTGAGAAATCTTGCCCAGAGAGGTGTAGCGTGTGATTTTTTTCTCACTCGCACTCGCCAACTTAACGGTTGCAAGCCGCATGAGAGAACAAACTCGCTCCACGTCACTTCAATGAGTTTTGTGGAACTCCACACGGCGTAGGTAAAACTGTGAACTCCACTGGTGGAGCGGAATTCTTCACCCACCTCTAGTTTAGATTAAATGAGATCAGCAGTTTCAGTCTCCAAACAGGTTAATAAAAGAGACAAGCAGTCCATGATAGCAACTCAATTCTCAAATGAAGGAGTGAGTACTTGATCTACAAAATTTTGAGAAGTTTATTTATTTTTATTTATTTTAGGAGTTTTATACAGCGCGGCTGGACCCAGGGGTATCAGAGCGCTTTACAGCATATACAATTATGTGCAAATAGACGGTACAGGTAATAGGTAGAGCATGAGGAATCACGCCGGGTAGGGAACAGGTACATATGTGAAGGGGCAAAGGGGAGGAGAGTGCAAGACAAACCAGACGATAATCCGAGCATATTCATTGTTCAATTAGTTCGTACACAGAAAGTTTTCTTGATCCGAGACAGTGTCATCGGTCCCAAATTAAGGTAAGGTGGAGCGTCGGCTGAGGAACTTCCTTGGCTCTAGCGGTTCGTTTGAGAGCGGTCGAGGAAGAGGGCTTTGAGTAGTGTCTTGAATTTTGGAAACAAGGGGGTTGTTCTGATGTGGGGGGGGGATGGAGCTCCAGATTTTGGTGCGTTTCCAGCAAATGATTTGGCTGCGGTTTTCTGCTTGCGAGTTTTTAGCGGGATGAGTAGTAGAGAGTTGGAGCTCCTGAGGTTTCTGCACTGGCCGGCCCTTTTGAGTTTGACGGCCAGGTATTCCGGTTTGCCTGTGTGTAGAGCTTAGTGTGTGAGGCAGGCTGTTCTAAAGCTGGCTCGCAACTCAACTGGGAGCCATTTAAGTTCTCTGAGAGCGGGAGAGATGTGTTCGAATTTCTCCGTGTTCCTGTAACCATTCTGGCAGCTGCATTGAAGGTTGTCTTCAGGGGGGCGAGATTTTGCTGCCGTCACAGAGCTCCTGAGATGCAGGAATATTAGACAAGGTGTAACTAGGGAGAACAGTTCTGGCAGTATTTCAAATGCTTACTTGATTGAGTGTGTAGTGTTCGAGATATAGGGCCATATGTACAAAAGCATTGGGTCAGAAACGGCCCAGTTCACAGAATCGGGCCGTTTCTGACTGCAAAAATGCTTTTTCATATGTACAGAGCACAAATTGTGATTCAGTAACATGTTACCGAATCGCACTTTGTATTTATCAATTCGGTATTTGGAAGACCCATGCTTAGGGTGTCTCTTGCAAATACCAAATTGCAGTGCTATGTATGGGTGTTTCGCAACTGAATTACGGTTGCAGAGCATTAATTTTTTACTGACACCTCAAAGGTGGTGGTAACCATTTTCAAATGGTAAGGGTTCCTCACTCTTAAAAAATGAAATGTAAAAGTTTAATTTTATTTTTTGAAACACATCCCATTTTTCTTTACGGAAAACCGACTGCATTTATAAAAAATAAAAAGTATTGCTTTATTCAAAAGCAATCACATGCATGACGCTCTAAACCTATGATTTCTCATCGATTTCCTCCAAAGGTATCTTGCTCCAAAACTTCTCTCATTGTTTCATAGGTCCTTGGTTCCCTGGAAAAATAACTTCTTTCTTTAGAGCACATGGATTTTTATACTTTGAAGTGTTTCTCCAATCTATTAATTACCTTATCATCCTCATCAATCCAATTTCCTGGTGGTAGTAAAAAAAACTGACATGTGTTCAAAAATATGCTGTCCTTCGATGCCAAAGCAATATTTTACCATTTTTTTTCCTTCGAATCCAGAAGCAAAAAACATCTACACCACAAAGTAAACCAGCAAGTCGTTGGTTCCCCTGGACACGGGTGACAAGGTGGAGGTGGAATCACAGCGTCCAGGATATTGCAAACAAAATAGTTAAATATTCAACTAAGTATGCTAGTAATTGATGTTTAATACCAAAAAGATGGACATGTACTTGCATCTGTTAAACATCACTTGTTTTAATAGAAGACCAATCACCAGATTTGGATACATTGATTGAATGATGCCCAATGATAATCCCAACTAGGTTTACGGCAAGAAATGACAAAAGCGCTGGGGCAGGACTGCAGAGCTTTTTCACTGCAACACTGTGTCACAGTATAGTAAAAATGCACTGCTCACTTGGGCGTGGACCAACCTCCTCAAGATGGTGACCCGTTTAAATCAATGACATCACAGTTTCTGTGTCTCCTCAGAGATCACACCTTTCTGAAATGGTGGCACATCCATTGGAATGATATCACAGTCCCTGCCTTTGCTCGCTCTCTCTTATTCCTCATCCAATATGGTGGCATGTTGGCATGGTGAGATCTTCCCCTAGAAGCATGGAAGCTTTTAAAGTAAGTGACCCCCTCTGTGGGCGGTGCCAGAGATATCCAAGACTCTATTGATAGGAAAGCAGCACCAGAATGCCAGCTGCTGGATTCAACTCTAGAAATTGTGACCCTCAAAACACTCCCCAGAATCTCCACAGACTCCGACCAAACACAATAGTTTTGTAATTCAGCATTACAATAGAGCAGCCAGGATGAACACATGGTGTGCGGGCTATACCCATTGCCAATATTGAGTTTGTGAGCCAAAGTAAGTAAATAAACTTACAAGTACATGAGTAACACATGGATTCTGAATCTGGCCTCACACTGATAATGTCAGGATGCTTGGTAGGTAAGACACAAACGTTATCCTTATGGTGGTGGTCCATACTGATGGGTGGGCCTTGTGACTTCCCAACCTCACGTGCGTGTGTATGTGTAGTTGGTGGTCTCTGCGTGGTGATACACAGTTGGGGCTTAGGTCTTTGTGTCCTCCACCTGACCCGTGTCAGTTGATGGTAGTCTCTCACACATTGTGTTCAGATGAGCCTCTTGTGGCTAGCAAGTGTTGTGTTCTTCTAATTATTGAGGACTTATGCACATTATACTAGTTCTAGGATGTCCCATGATGGCCTGATTGGCAAACATTATTTTTCCATGGTTGATTCCTAGCCATTGCCCTCGTATATCAGAGTATCAAGTTTCCCGTACATGACTACCTAAATCCTGGTTAAAAGTGTTTGGTATTTGGAGCCAATTAGGTGCTCCAGATTTTAGAGGGGTAATCCATAGGTTGGTTGAACAGTCTGATGAATGGGTAATAGGTTGCCCAGGATTCAAGCCAAGTTCTGTGCAGATGGAGGAGTGAGGGTAGGGATGGGATAAAGGAGTTCAGTCCACTTTCAACTGTGGCCTGATCTAACCTGTGAGGAGGGTTCAGTATTTGGATGGGTGGGTGCGACAGTGCTGTTGATTGGTCAGTGGTGAAGAAAAAGGTAGAGTGTTGTATTGGGCATAATACGGTGTTATGACTAGTTGTGGAGTGAGACATGGTGATAGATGGGATTGGGCTGGCAGCTAGTATGAAGAAAGGGTGGTGGTGGTGTTTGGTGATGAGGACAGAGTATGTAGATGGCTAGATAGGGATGATGAGACTGGGAAGATGTTATATCAAGATGGGTGAAGAAAGAGGACAGGAGTATATGTCACAGTGGTTCGAAGCATTTCAGATGTGTGTATTTGCCTTTAGAGCGGTTTTTAGAGACAGAATGTGGTGTTGATAGGCCTGGGAAAGGCGAACAAATGCGCGGTGAGAGAGTATGAAAGAGAAGAGAATGGAGCATGGGGGTGCTGATTCTCTCCCTCTCATTGGTCAGAATCCTACTTGTACTAGACCAAGAAGGGGGTGAGGTTCCAGGTGAAAGATATGTTGCTCTTGTATTTTTAAAGGGAAGGGAATATTGGAGATCAGTTAGATCCAAAGGAGCTAGGGAGGGTGCTTGAGAAGTGCTTTGATTTGAGATTTTTTAAATTGAGCTGGAACCTTCTGTTTTTTTCTAGGGAGTTGTTGAAGAGGGACAGGAAAGTCTCTGCAGCACTAGAGAGCACCACCAGGTCTTTGAAGAAAGCTGGGGGACAAGCGTCTAATGGAGATCTTGCAGATCTACTGGATTTTACTAGTTTATGCGAATGACAAGTGTTTTCGGTTAGAGGTGAGACAAGTGTTCCAGGTTTTCTGAATCTGTAAATGAGGTGACGGGGTGGGGGGGTCCATGATCATGTTGGTGGATTGGAGTTGACGCTCCCACTCAATTAACATTAATAAGGGTCTATTCACATGAAAGGGAGGATCCTGGGCTCTAATAATTAGTCAAGCCGATTACTGAAAAAATATGCACAATTGGGATTCTTCCAGTTCTTAATTTAAAGATATAGTCACAGGTCAAAACAATCATTTAAAAATGTAAAGCGCTTGTTAGAATCAGAAGTCAATTTATTAATAAATGTAATAATTCAATGTCCTTTTGAGAAATTCAGTGGCCACAGCACATTAGGAAATAATCAACATAAGACTGTCTCTAATACAAAAGGACCACACAGTATCTAGCCTTATCTGGTACAACAGCAAAATGAAGTTAACATCAAAAACTGTATTTAGTGTTTCCATCCATAAAAATACATAAACAAATACAACAAACATAAACACATAAACGTGCTTTGCAGAGGAGCTCAGCTACAGGCAATAGGCAGCACCATAAACTTATCAAAATCAAATAAAATACAAACTTGGGTGGGTGAGGCAAACGTTGCTACAATGGGTCACCAAGTACCCTGTCAATATGTACCTCATAGGTTAGTAAAAAGATGTTAATAAAAGCAAAACTAGGCATGAAAAGTGAGCCTCATCCGTGTGTACATCATAATTTAGTTAAAAGATAATGATAAAAACAATACTAATCATAAAAGAAAGGATTACAATAGAATTCAAGATAAAACCATGAAAACTAGGAATAAATAGGTTTTTTTAAAGTAAAACCAAGTACGATAGGGGTCGGTCTATAAGAACTCATTCCATCCCTTTACATCTAACGGACCCGCTCCAGTAGAGATATTTAGACACTGTGCAGAAAGCTGCCTGCAGAGGCTCAGGGCAGAGGAGCCGGATGGAAACCTGGAGCTGTCTGCACAAGGGCATAGCCAGGACAGAAGAGCATCTAATGGACCAGCTCCAGTAGAGATATTTAGACACTGTGCAGGAGGCTGTCTGCAGAGGCTCAGGGCAGAGGAGCCGGATGGAAACCTGCAGCTCAGCACAAGGGC
Organism: Triturus cristatus; assembly: GCF_964204655.1. Classification (NCBI taxonomy): domain Eukaryota; kingdom Metazoa; phylum Chordata; class Amphibia; order Caudata; family Salamandridae; genus Triturus; species Triturus cristatus. The sequence continues at coordinate 86,084,415 of NC_140591.1, forward strand.
ATAGCCAGGACAGAAGAGCATCAAATGTACCCGCTCCAGTAGAGATATTTAGACACTGTGCAGGAGGCTGCCTGCAGAGGCTCAGTGCACAGGAGCCGGATGGAAACCTGGAGCTGTCTGCACAAGGGCATAGCCAGGACAGAAGAGCATCAAATGCACCAGCTCCAGTAGAGATATTTAGACACTGTGCAGCCAGCTGCCTGCAGAGGCTCAGTGCAGAGGAGCCGGATGGAAACCTGCAGCTCAGCACAAGGGCATAGCCAGGACAGAAGAGCATCAAATGTACCCGCTCCAGTAGAGATATTTAGACACTGTGCAGGAGGCTGTCTGCAGAGGCTCAGTGCAGAGGAGCCGGATGGAAACCTGCAGCTCAGCACAAGGGCATAGCCAGGACAGAAGAGCATCAAATGTACCCGCTCCAGTAGAGATATTTAGACACTGTGCAGGAGGCTGTCTGCAGAGGCTCAGGGCAGAGGAGCCGGATGGAAACCTGGCGCTGTCTGCACAAGGGCATAGCCAGGACAGAAGAGCATCTAATGGACCAGCTCCAGAAGAGATATTTAGACACTGTGCAGGAGGCCGTCTGCAGAGGCTCAGGGCAGAGGAGCCGGATGGAAACCTGCAGCTCAGCACAAGGGCATAGCCAGGACAGAAGAGCATCTAATGGACCAGCTCCAGAAGAGATATTTAGACACTGTGCAGGAGGCTGTCTGCAGAGGCTCAGGGCAGAGGAGCCGGATGGAAACCTGCAGCTGTCTGCACAAGGGCATAGCCAGGACAGAAGAGCATCAAATGTACCAGCTCCAGTAGTGATATTTAGACACTGTGCAGGAGGCTGTCTGCAGAGGCTCAGTGCAGAGGAGCCGGATGGAAACCTGCAGCTCAGCACAAGGGCATAGCCAGGACAGAATAGCATCAAATGTACCAGCTCCAGTAGAGATATTTAGACACTGTGCAGGCAGCTGCCTGCAGAGGCTCAGGGCACAGGAGCCGGATGGAAACCTGCAGCTGTCTGCACAAGGGCATAGCCAGGACAGAAGAGCATCAAATGTACCAGCTCCAGTAGAGATATTTAGACACTGTGCAGGAGGCTGTCTGCAGAGGCTCAGGGCAGAGGAGCCGGATGGAAACCTGCAGCTGTCTGCACAAGGGCATAGCCAGGACAGAAGAGCATCAAATGTACCAGCTCCAGTAGAGATATTTAGACACTGTGCAGGAGGCTGCCTGCAGAGGCTCAGGGCAGAGGAGCCGGATGGAAACCTGGAGCTGTCTGCAGCGGAGCAGTCTGCACAAGGGCATAGCCAGGACAGAAGAGCATCAAATGTACCCGCTCCAGTAGAGATATTTACACACTGTGCAGGAGGCTGTCTGCAGAGGCTCAGTGCAGAGGAGCCGGATGGAAACCTGCAGCTGTCTGCACAAGGGCATAGCCAGGACAGAAGAGCATCTAATGGACCAGCTCCAGAAGAGATATTTAGACACTGTGCAGGAGGCCGTCTGCAGTGGCTCAGTGCAGAGGAGCCGGATGGAAAGCTGCAGCTGTCTGCATAAGGGCATAGCCAGGACAGAAGAGCATCTAATGTACCAGCTCCAGTAGAGATATTTAGACACTGTGCAGGAGGCTGTCTGCAGAGGCTCAGTGCAGAGGAGCCGGATGGAAAGCTGCAGCTGTCTGCATAAGGGCATAGCCAGGACAGAAGAGAATCTAATGTACCAGCCCCAGTAGAGATATTTAGACACTGTGCAGGAGGCTGCATGCAGAGGCTCAGTGCAGAGGAGCCGGATGGAAACCTGCAGCTGTCTGCACAAGGGCATAGCCAGGACAAAAGACCGTCTAATGTACCCGCTCCAGTAGAGATATTTAGACACTGCAGATAGCTGCCTGCAGAGGCTCAGTGCAGAGGAGCCGGATGGAAACCTGCAGCTGTCTGCATAAGGGCATAGCCAGGACAGAAGAGAATCTAATGTACCAGCCCCAGTAGAGATATTTAGACACTGTGCAGGCAGCTGCCTGCAGAGGCTCAGGGCACAGGAGCCGGATGGAAACCTGCAGCTGTCTGCACAAGGGCATAGCCAGGACAGAAGAGCATCTAATGTACCAGCTCCAGTAGAGATATTTAGACACTGTGCAGGAGGCTGCCTGCAGAGGCTCAGTGCACAGGAGCCGGATGGAAACCTGCAGCTGTCTGCACAAGGGCATAGCCAGGACAGAAGAGCATCAAATGCACCAGCTCCAGTAGAGATATTTAGACACTGTGCAGCCAGCTGCCTGCAGAGGCTCAGTGCAGAGGAGCCGGATGGAAACCTGCAGCTCAGCACAAGGGCATAGCCAGGACAGAAGAGCATCAAATGTACCCGCTCCAGTAGAGATATTTAGACACTGTGCAGGAGGCTGTCTGCAGAGGCTCAGTGCAGAGGAGCCGGATGGAAACCTGCAGCTCAGCACAAGGGCATAGCCAGGACAGAAAAGCATCAAATGTACCCGCTCCAGTAGAGATATTTAGACACTGTGCAGGAGGCTGTCTGCAGAGGCTCAGGGCAGAGGAGCCGGATGGAAACCTGGCGCTGTCTGCACAAGGGCATAGCCAGGACAGAAGAGCATCTAATGGACCAGCTCCAGAAGAGATATTTAGACACTGTGCAGGAGGCCGTCTGCAGAGGCTCAGGGCAGAGGAGCCGGATGGAAACCTGCAGCTCAGCACAAGGGCATAGCCAGGACAGAAGAGCATCTAATGGACCAGCTCCAGAAGAGATATTTAGACACTGTGCAGGAGGCTGTCTGCAGAGGCTCAGGGCAGAGGAGCCGGATGGAAACCTGCAGCTGTCTGCACAAGGGCATAGCCAGGACAGAAGAGCATCAAATGTACCAGCTCCAGTAGTGATATTTAGACACTGTGCAGGAGGCTGTCTGCAGAGGCTCAGTGCAGAGGAGCCGGATGGAAACCTGCAGCTCAGCACAAGGGCATAGCCAGGACAGAATAGCATCAAATGTTCCAGCTCCAGTAGAGATATTTAGACACTGTGCAGGCAGCTGCCTGCAGAGGCTCAGGGCACAGGAGCCGGATGGAAACCTGCAGCTGTCTGCACAAGGGCATAGCCAGGACAGAAGAGCATCAAATGTACCAGCTCCAGTAGAGATATTTAGACACTGTGCAGGAGGCTGTCTGCAGAGGCTCAGGGCAGAGGAGCCGGATGGAAACCTGCAGCTGTCTGCACAAGGGCATAGCCAGGACAGAAGAGCATCAAATGTACCAGCTCCAGTAGAGATATTTAGACACTGTGCAGGAGGCTGCCTGCAGAGGCTCAGGGCAGAGGAGCCGGATGGAAACCTGGAGCTGTCTGCAGCGGAGCAGTCTGCACAAGGGCATAGCCAGGACAGAAGAGCATCAAATGTACCCGCTCCAGTAGAGATATTTACACACTGTGCAGGAGGCTGTCTGCAGAGGCTCAGTGCAGAGGAGCCGGATGGAAACCTGCAGCTGTCTGCACAAGGGCATAGCCAGGACAGAAGAGCATCTAATGGACCAGCTCCAGAAGAGATATTTAGACACTGTGCAGGAGGCCGTCTGCAGTGGCTCAGTGCAGAGGAGCCGGATGGAAAGCTGCAGCTGTCTGCATAAGGGCATAGCCAGGACAGAAGAGCATCTAATGTACCAGCTCCAGTAGAGATATTTAGACACTGTGCAGGAGGCTGTCTGCAGAGGCTCAGTGCAGAGGAGCCGGATGGAAAGCTGCAGCTGTCTGCATAAGGGCATAGCCAGGACAGAAGAGAATCTAATGTACCAGCCCCAGTAGAGATATTTAGACACTGTGCAGGAGGCTGCATGCAGAGGCTCAGTGCAGAGGAGCCGGATGGAAACCTGCAGCTGTCTGCACAAGGGCATAGCCAGGACAAAAGACCGTCTAATGTACCCGCTCCAGTAGAGATATTTAGACACTGCAGATAGCTGCCTGCAGAGGCTCAGTGCAGAGGAGCCGGATGGAAACCTGCAGCTGTCTGCATAAGGGCATAGCCAGGACAGAAGAGAATCTAATGTACCAGCCCCAGTAGAGATATTTAGACACTGTGCAGGCAGCTGCCTGCAGAGGCTCAGGGCACAGGAGCCGGATGGAAACCTGCAGCTGTCTGCACAAGGGCATAGCCAGGACAGAAGAGCATCTAATGTACCAGCTCCAGTAGAGATATTTAGACACTGTGCAGGAGGCCGTCTGCAGTGGCTCAGTGCAGAGGAGCCGGATGGAAAGCTGCAGCTCTGCACAAGGGCATAGCCAGGACAGAAGAGCATCTAACGGACCAGCTCCAGTAGAGATATTTAGACACTGTGCAGGAGGCTGCCTGCAGAGGCTCAGGGCAGAGGAGCCGGATGGAAACCTGGAGCTGTCTGCAGCGGAGCAGTCTGCACAAGGGCATAGCCAGGACAGAAGAGCATCTAATGGACCAGCTCCAGTAGAGATATTTAGACACTGTGCAGGCAGCTGCCTGCAGAGGCTCAGTGCAGAGGAGCCGGATGGAAACCTGCAGCTGTCTGCACAAGGGCATAGCCAGGACAGAAGAGCATCTAATGGACCAGCTCCAGAAGAGATATTTAGACACTGTGCAGGAGGCCGTCTGCAGTGGCTCAGTGCAGAGGAGCCGGATGGAAAGCTGCAGCTGTCTGCATAAGGGCATAGCCAGAACAGAAGAGCATCTAATGTACCAGCTCCAGTAGAGATATTTAAACACTGTGCAGGAGGCTGCCTGCAGAGGCTCAGTGCAGAGGAGCCGGATGGAAAGCTGCAGCTGTCTGCATAAGGGCATAGCCAGGACAGAAGAGAATCTAATGTACCAGCCCCAGTAGAGATATTTAGACACTGTGCAGGAGGCTGCATGCAGAGGCTCAGTGCAGAGGAGCCGGATGGAAACCTGCAGCTGTCTGCACAAGGGCATAGCCAGGACAAAAGACCGTCTAATGTACCCGCTCCAGTAGAGATATTTAGACACTGCAGATAGCTGCCTGCAGAGGCTCAGTGCAGAGGAGCCGGATGGAAACCTGCAGCTGTCTGCATAAGGGCATAGCCAGGACAGAAGAGAATCTAATGTACCAGCCCCAGTAGAGATATTTAGACACTGTGCAGGCAGCTGCCTGCAGAGGCTCAGGGCACAGGAGCCGGATGGAAACCTGCAGCTGTCTGCACAAGGGCATAGCCAGGACAGAAGAGCATCTAATGTACCAGCTCCAGTAGAGATATTTAGACACTGTGCAGGAGGCTGCCTGCAGAGGCTCAGTGCAGAGGAGCCGGATGGAAACCTGCAGCTCAGCACAAGGGCATAGCCAGGACAGAAGAGCATCTAACGGACCAGCTCCAGTAGAGATATTTAGACACTGTGCAGGAGGCTGCCTGCAGAGGCTCAGGGCAGAGGAGCCGGATGGAAACCTGGAGCTGTCTGCACAAGGGCATAGCCAGGACAGAAGAGCATCAAATGTACCAGCTCCAGTAGAGATATTTAGACACTGTGCAGGAGGCTGCCTGCAGAGGCTCAGTGCAGAGGAGCCGGATGGAAACCTGCAGCTCTGCACAAGGGCAGAGCCAGGACAGAAGAGCATCAAATGTACCCGCTCCAGTAGAGATATTTAGACACTGTGCAGGCAGCTGCCTGCAGAGGCTCAGTGCAGAGGAGCCGGATGGAAACCTGCAGCTGTCTGCACAAGGGCATAGCCAGGACAGAAGAGCATCAAATGTACCCGCTCCAGTAGAGATATTTAGACACTGTGCAGGAGGCTGTCTGCAGAGGCTCAGTGCAGAGGAGCCGGATGGAAACCTGCAGCTGTCTGCATAAGGGCATAGCCAGGACAGAAGAGCATCAAATGTACCAGCCCCAGTAGAGATATTTAGACACTGTGCAGGAGGCTGTCTGCAGAGGCTCAGTGCAGAGGAGCCGGATGGAAACCTGCAGCTCTGCACAAGGGCATAGCCAGGACAGAAGAGCATCAAATGTACCCCGATTCCTCTGCCTGCCGACACCGGACATATAATGCTCGTTAAGGTTTGAGGATTCCACTTGGCTAATAAGGGCAATATGAAGTTAACTCCTCCCAAACAGAGCGTCCTTATACTGTTTCAGACAGCACACACTTTCGTAGCATGACATTAAATGGGAAAGCAGCACTGAATGTTACTTGCAGCATGCTAGCTATACTGTTAAACACAAACGCGTTTCACTGGAGATATGCAAATACAATGGACTGTTCTGCACTATGACGTAGCAAGGTCCGATTTAGTGCAGAACCTTGTAATGTTTCCAAAGCACAGTCCCTCGACCGAGGAAGCTAGTAAAATGTTACTTTAAACATATAGAGACAGATCATAGCTGCAGCTGAATTTCAATGGTTTTCTGAAAACCAAAATGAAAACAATGCTCGTGCACGCAACTAAATATGCCCTCGCGGTAATGTGGCCTAGTGTGGCCTGCGTTTGCTGCATGAATCTAAACTATGTTAACCATTTATTTTTTTGATAACACACATTCCTCACATTGGTGAAGCGATTTGTCCTGAATGCTGTTTAGCTTGTCCAGTGGGCCGCAGAGCTCCAGGGAAGGGGCAGCGCTGTTGGTCAGTACTGCTGGGTTGTTAAACTCAGAGATGATCTTAAAGAGCTGTTTTGGGAGATGGGAAGCTGAGGGTATTCTGTTTGTAGAGTCTCTAGTGTCTGAGTTGTCTTGAAACGACAGCCCATCCTCTGTGGAGTAAGTCAAGTGCTATTTACTTTCAAGCCTCTTATTGTATTTTTTTATTGTGATAAGACTGAAGCAGAACCATTTACAGTGGGTTCCGCTGGGGGGAGCTCTTGACCTTCTCTTGCGGTGCTGTAGTGTTGAGGGCATCTTCCAGCCAGTCATAGATGATCTCAAGCGTAAAAGAAGCAGAGTTTGCACTGGAGTGTCTACGGACTGAGCTGGTGAGGGTGCTGGTGAATGCAGAAAAGTCCAAGGGCCATATTTTCAAGGACGGCGTTAAAATTATCGCCGCTTTAGCAGCAGGAAACTGCTGCTAAAGCGGCGATAATGGGCTTGATAATATGCCCTGGTGAATTCCCGTAGAAGCCCATGTTCCGGTGTGAACCTGGGCTTCTATTGGAATTCACAAGGGCTGTGAGACCGGCCTCGTGGCGTGGGCCCTCCCGACCAGCAAAGTACACTACAACCACGCCGAACCTCGTGGGCACGGCCTCCCGGCTTCCGTGGACCAACATCCCGAGGGCCGACCAGATCCCCAACGCGCATGCCCGGCCGAGGGAGAACGAACCCCCCCCCCCCAAACCAGACCGAGAGGCGCCGACCCTGTCACACCTCTGGTCTCTTCCCCGAGGGAGGTTTCGATCGACCACTAGGCCCCCGGTGAGCGGGCGCCTCGCCTGCTGGGTGTCTGGAGTCCCTCCCAGACCCACCTGAACAGATCAAGGGGCCGAGCGACAGGAAACCCCAACACACCGCCCCCAGGCACCAGACCCCTCTCCGCGAGGACTCCGGACTTCAAAGAGGAGGGGGAGTATAACAAGGGGTGCTGAAGGGACGAGAGGCAGAGAAGACCTGGACTGACGAGAGCCTGCGGACTTGGTCGCGGCTCGATCGCTCCCCGAACAGAAGATCGCTACCCGAACTCCGAACCACCTGAGCCCTGCGGACGCTGTCGCGGCTCCCCGAACTCAGAACCATCTGAGCCCTGCTGACGCTGTCGCGGCTCCCCGAACTCTGAACCATCTGAGCCCTGCTGACGCTGTCGCGGCTCCCCGAACTCTGAACCATCTGAGCCCTGCTGACGCCGTTGCGGCTCCCCGAACTACGAACCTCCGGTGCCTGCTGAGTGACTCGCGGCCCGCTCCTCCAAGAGAACCGGCAGAGATTGTCGAGAGAAGCAACATCCCCTCAGCTCGAGGATTGAGAGCTGTGCGCCGGATACCTCGCAGAGACACTGATTCAAAGACTGTCCCGCTACCCCTTTCTCCTCATCACGAGATCGCTGCCGCTTGTGGCACCAATTCTGCACCTGCCTTCCGGATCATAAAGATCCCTGACAACTACCGATAAAAGTCTATTGTCTTACAACGAATTACTGTGTGGTGTCCCTCTATCCGCAGAAGAGAGAAGCGTAGCGTGTGCGATCCTAGGTGCGAGACCCTTCCAGGAAGGGCCTCCCTGATCTTGCTCGGCCTAACTCTGGGAAAGGTGGGCCTCAGGGTGGCCAGGAACACACTCCGCAGCCTCCCCGGGGAACGCCTTCCAACAAGGGCGTATTATCAAGACCATTATCGCCGCTTTTGCCAGATCCAGGAATGGCGATAACTTTATCGCCGTTCCTTGATAATATGGCCCTAGTGTGGTATGCTCCATCAGTGGGTTCCCGTCTAGGATTGGGAGGCATCCGAAAGTACTGCTGTGTATTGGTTGTACAGTCGCCTAGTTATGGGTTACCTAGTTTGGCTGAGGTTATGCCCCTTTATGTTGACATTTATATACTCTCTTTGTAACACTTTCAGACTTGTATTAAAACTGTGTGCGGGCCTGGCAGTGCCCTTGCAAGATTCCATCTCAGGGAAGGCAGCAGGTGCCACCATCCATTCCCCGCAGAACAGTTTCAGAAGGGCAGCGCGCTGCAAGCTTTCATCACCCACAGGACATGCACAGGTAAGACATGAATGACATGGAGGTGACAGACAGACAGATCTTTGGAGTGGGTGCTTACGTCACTGGATTGGTGGATGACTGAGCGACTATGCGTAATCTGACGCCACTCTGAATCAGGTGACATTCCACCTCAGCATCCTAAATGGCATGCTGGAGACCTGCTGTTTGAGTTGATCCTTCGGTTTTCCAAATATCGATACGCAGCCTTAGCCGAGCAGCTTGTTTTTCTGGAGCAGCCCATCCACATCCTAAGTAACTACGCTCTTGACAGGCACACAGGTGCCAGCCTCTTCGGAAAGATGTTGTGTGCCCGCACCAGGTGCTGTGCACTCCCAGCCCCAGTGTCGCAACTGTTGAAAATATAGAGGGCCACCACTGCACAAAGAAAAGCTTGTCCCTCGAGGCCACAGCCCCCACGCTCAGTGTACCTCGTCGTAGCCCCTCTCAGGGTTCCATGTGCAGCCATCACAGCACTGCCACGTCCATGGGGACTCCTTTTGTCACACACACCACCTGGCTCACGACCATCGGGACCTTCATCACTTCCCGTTTTGCCTTCGTTCAGGGGTGTTTGTTCAGTGGCGTGAGGAAGTCTTAGGGGGCCCCTTGCAAGGGATGATGAGGGGGCCCCTGGCAATACCCATACGCTCGAGCTGACGGGCTGAGGTGCCCCCCTTTATGTATAGAATACTCCCCCCACCACCACCGTGGGGACTGCAGGGGTGTCCGTTACACCCCAGTGTTTAGTACTCCCTCTTTTCTGCCCTGTGTCCTCTTCTCCTGCACTGCTCCCACCTACACCCTAACCTGCTTACTTACTGCACCCCATGCTGTGTTCTGATTGGCCCATGCCCTCACCCTGCCCTACATCAAACATTCACACCACACCTAGCTCTCCTCCTTACCAACCAGTCACGTGCCATCCGGTGCCTTGGTGTAACTTACTGCGCTTGTAAACATGTCACAGAGATGGAAGCATGATGTGAAGGGCGCGAAAGAGGGTATAGCTTATTTTCTTTACAAGATTAACTATTTTATGAAAAGCACTTTAAAACACTAAAGATGGGCCTTCCTCGGGACATGGCGCCACCCACACTTCAAAAAGTTAGCTTGCCTGGCTCCATGCGGCATTGCATGGTGTGGTATTTCTTATGCATGCTTTAGCGCTTGTGGCGTCTGGTGGGACAGTCTTTTTTTGCCCCCCCCCCCCCCATGGCCTCCTCCACAGATTCCCTCACTAGCACCCTTCAACTGAGCCCATCTCTCCATAGCCCCTCTTCCACATGCATTTCAGCTGCTTTATAGCGCTACTCATACCAGTGTAGGGTGTCAGAGCTCTTTACATCACACACACATTAAAAAGAGACAATGAATCATTCATGTGTAAATCAGTGTATAGGAAATGTTACATAAGACAAAGAAAATTACAAGGTATAGGGCTGACATGTCACCTATACTAGTAGACAGTATATTTTAAGAATGCCTGGTCTGGACAAGTACAAATTCAGCATTTAAAACGAATCACAGTGGGTTGGCTTTACTAATAGCAACCTGTTTCTACCCAAACGAACCCTTTTTAGCAACATTAAGATAATGAAAGACTGGGGGAAAGCATGAGGTTCCAACCCTATTTGTTGCAGTTTGCATACAGCTCTTTGATGACAGTTTGTAGGTCACTGAGGCTGTAATGGATTGTTACTTATGAACTGCAAGTAACAAAAGGATCTCTGTGACAAAAGCCGAAACCGACTGAGCTATCCACATAAAATACAGATCTGTGATCTGCATGGTACACGTTCTTTGCATCAGGCATGTTAATCCTCAGTGCTATTTTATGATGAGTGAAAACTGCCACTTGACAAAACTTCAGCTCCCTAATATTATTCACCAGAGTTATCTTGACATTTTTATTGTTGCCTGAAAACTTCTGGACACACAAGGAACTCTGCAACAGGTATTTTTAAACCCATAAGGTATTTCTAAACACAGCACCCCTCCCCCCCCCCATCTCAGCGCCAGGTGCAGCCACACCGATAGCACTACCCTAAAGCCGGCTTCATGCTTACATTCTGCACTCTACCGGGCCTGTGGGCTAATGCATCCACTGCAGGGGCCTGTGTTTGACCTTATAGTCACAGGTTCAAACCCTGGTGGGTCCACTCAGTCTTTCATTCATCTGAGGTTGATAAAATGAGTACCACTGAGTTGGGTAACAATAAACATCTGTTATTCAGCGCCAAGATACCTATGGGTGAACCTTTGCTTTACTAATACCTATGTTATGCTCTGTACACTGTGAAGCTTTGCTTTACTGTGTCCTCTTTGCAAACTCACCAAACAACATATAAGCACTTTCACTCATAGAATATCCAGACCTATTGGGCCCGATTCACAGAACTAACTTAAGACAAAATCCTAAACTTACTACCATTTTGGTATTCACAGAAGGCACTTACTCATTTTGGTATTCACAGAAGGCACTTACTCATTTCGGTATTCACAGAAGTTAAGAGTCCTAACTTTAGGACTCCTAAATGCCTTCTGTGAATACTGAAAGTCTTAAAATTAGGATTTTTCTCAGTCTAGTAGTAGTATAGTTAGGACTCCTAACTTTAGAACTCCTAAATGCCTTCTGTGAATACTGAAAGTCTTAAAATTAGGATTTTTCTCAATTTAGTAGTAGTAAAGTTAGGACTCCTAACTTTAGGACTCCTAAATGCCTTCTGTGAATACCGAAAACCTTAAAATTAGGATTTTTCTCAGTTTAGTAGTAGTAAAGTTAGGAGTCCTAACTTTAGGACTCCTAAACTGTGAAAAATCCTAATTTTAAGACTTTCGGTATTCACAGAAGGCATTTAGGAGTCCTAAAGTTAGGACTCCTAACTTCTGTGAATACCGAAGTGAGTAAGTGTCTTCTGTGAATACCAAAATGAGTAAGTGCCTTCTGTGAATACCAAAATGGTAGTAAGTTTAGGATTTTGTCTTAAGGTAGTTCTGTGAATCGGGCCCATTGTCTTTGCCAGTGCTCATTTATATGTGTGTTTTTGAGTGGAGCCTGGAATCTTTGGCTGCAGTCACAGGTTTAGGAGACACGCCCGAAGGTTTGGCGTTATCAACCCATCCGTTTGATTTATAAATGACCCGAAGCCTCCTATGTGACCCGGAAAAGAGCCAAAACAATACCTATGCCCCCGAGACAAATGTGGTTCATGTTCAGAATTGGGTGCACTCGGAGGACTGACTCCAGCAAGTCCTAGCTGCAAGTATGAGAAAAGTAAACAATGGACAAAATCTCTGACTTGAGTGGATTCTATGTTATAAAATTCATTTGATCCAGTCGGAGATGGATGTACGGATGTGAACCAGAATGAAGTTGGGCTTCCCTCTCTTAAGTTGATGAGTCTGCACGTCATTGGCCTAAAGAGGTAGGTAATAGCATTCAGATTGTTAAGACATTTAGCTAAATGTTAAACATATGTATTTAAAAAAAGGGAGATAGTGAGAAATGTTGAGGGACTCCCCAAAGCAAAGATTTAAAGAAGTCTAGTGGACTTGCTGGGTTCTATTGCAAAGAAAAGAGAGAGACTGATTTTCTACATGCTAAGAGGCGAGATACCCAAGTAATAGCTCATGATGAACCGTGTTGTGTTGTGTAGATTTGTATGATACAGTTTATCGCCCATGAGGGTATCCAAGCCCGGGGGCATGACCGTAGTCTTCCAGGTCTTCAGCCAGGTCTTCAGTGTCTTGTGGAAGTTGGGAAGTGGCGCGGCAGACCTGATGTGTAAAGGAAGTTCGTTCCAGTATGTGGCTGTGATGAAGGAGAATTGCTTCTGCGGATGCGGGGGATTCAGTTCTCTCGCATCCAGTTGGCCACGGTTGACATGCAGGGCGGTGAAGTTGTTCCTAGTGGTGTTGTTTGTGTTGGTGAGGGAGAGGATGAAGATGAGCTGAATGTCGTTGGAGTAGTAGACAAAGTTGATGCCAGGAGTTTCTTATGATGTGGGCGATAGGTGCCATGTAAACGATGAATAGGGTTAGACTAAGGGAGGAGCCCTGGGGGCTCCACAGATAAACTTCTTGTGTTCGTAGGTGGAAGTGGAGAGTTTGACTCATTGTGTCCTTGTGGAGACGAAATAGGTGATCCAGCTCAGGACGGGCCATTTGAATCCTCAGTCGTAGAGAATGGCGATGAGGGTGCCATGAAAAACCATGTTGAATGCAGCTGAGAGGATGAGCAAGATGAGAGTGGTGATTTCTTCTCTGTCCATAATGGACCGGAGGTTGTCTGTTGCTGCCAGAAGGGCAGTTTGCGTGCTGTGGTTGCTGTGGAAGACTGACTGGGTATTGATTTGTTTTCCTCCAGGTCTTTGGCCAGAAGGGTAGGAGTGAGAAGAGCCTGTAGTTGCTGAGCTGTTTTGGGTTGGCCGAGGGTTCCTTCATGAGGTTTGTGACCTCTGAGTGTTTCCAGCTGTCCGGGAAGATTCCGCTGTGGATGGAGGAGATGATGATGATGATGGTGAGGTTGGCGCTGCTCAGTCTACTTCCCAGGTTGTAGATGTGGTGATGACAGGGATCTGAGGGGGACACTGAATGGAAGGTCTGCATGATTCTGGCAGTGTCATCTGTGATGAGAGGGCTCCAGTTCATTAGGAGGAGGGTGTTCATGTGGTGGTGGTGGGAGGTTGCATGGCTATGTCTTCTAAGTTGGGTTGGGGTGCGAAGTTGGTGTAGATCTTGAGTATTTTGTTGTGGAAAAAGTCAGAGAGGCCATCGCAGAGGATCTGTGAGGGCGGCAACTGTTCAGTTGGTGAATTCTTTGACAATGTTGAAGAGTTCTTTGCCACAGTTGCCGCATGATTTGAGCCTGAGCACGAGTGCCGCTTTCCTGGCTTGTTTGATCTGTGGGTGGTGCCTTCTGAGTGCAGGTTAGTAGGTGTCTCTGGAGGGCTGGTTCTCCACCTCCATTACAGTAGTTTGCAATGGTGCTTGGAGTCTTTTAGATCTTCCGTGTACCAGCATGCTTGAGTGCAAGTTTGTGTGTGTATGATCTTCTTCATGGGGGCCAGGGTGTTGGAACAGCCTGAGATCCAATTGTTGAAAGTGGGTAGGTCGTTCAGTAGGTCGCCTGTGAGAATAAGCTGGTTGGATCTGAGGGTATGGGTCCAGTATGATTCTGTTATTTTGTTCCAGTTGCAGCTAAAGTTGATGGTTGGTTTTGGTTTGCTGGGATGGGGTGCATTGATGTAGAAGTGTATGATGGAGTGGTCCGTCCCTGTGAGGAGGGTAAGGTGGCCGAAAGCAATCTTGTTGCTGGCTGTGAAGGCTGGATCGGGTGCCCGGCGATGTGGGTCGGGTCTTATATGAGCTGTGTGAGTCTGATGTTGTTGAGGCTCTCTAGGAGGTTGTTGACTTTGGAACTAATGGCGAAGGTCTGTGAGGAGGTTGCTAAGGTGGTACAAGGAGCTGGCAGTCCAGAGGCGAGGGTGTGCGAGATGGTTGTGGAGTGGCTGAGATGCAGTGGAAGTGCAAGTGTTCCATGAGCGTGGTTGGTTCGTCCATAGAGACAGTGCCGGTGATGGTGTCTTTGTGGATGATTGCCAGGCCTCCGCAATATATTTGTGTAGCAAGGTAGAATGCCCACTGCAATGGCGAAGGTGGATGCTGGGCTGAGCCAGGTTTCAGTGAGAAAGAAGGTGCCCAGGGAGTGTGTGTCGATGAAGTCCCAAACCTCAGTGGCAAGTTTGCAGAGGGATCTGGTGTTGAGTAGTATGTAGATGAGGTGTGGTGTGTGCAGAGGGTGGCGGTAGGATGCTGCAAGAGAAGCAGCAGGGAGAGCTTGAGAAAGGTCCCGCCCTGCGGAGCTGAGCATGGACAGAAATTGTGATGACATCCAGTGTTGAGTGCTAGCTAGTCGGTGAAAGTGTAGCGGTGGCAATTAGATGTACCAGGGTCCGTGGTGCAGGGCTCCGGTCCGGGTGCAGATGGGTGCAGATGGGATTGCTTTTGGTCCGCTTTTGGGTCGCCAGTGCGGTCGTGCAGCGGCCGCCATTAAGTAGGTCCTAGGAGGGGAAGAGCACAGGGCTAGGGAGGGGCAGAAAACCACAGCTGTGTAGAAAGCTGAGGGTGTCATCTGTCACCATGACTTGCAGTGATCATTTCTACTGTGTTACTTCAGGTATCAGCGACATGTTTCCGAGTGACTCGCTATAGTCAATCCAAGGTGTGGTTAGTTGTGCCACCGCACCCTGATCTGGCCTACTGGAGCTGGTGATAAAACATATGCATGTGCAATCATGGGACCTACAGCCGTATCGGTGCAGTGTAAAAAGTTAAGGGAGGAGCCCGAATAACCAATCCCCAGGTCAGCAACACCAGTGCAAAGATGTAAGTGTCAGAATCATAGAGTGGATGACATCAATGTGACTAGCCATGACTGCTGAGCAGGACCTGCTCGGAGAACTCGTGTGCCTGATGTGGAGTGGAGCAACGGTGCATTAGAGGTCTACTTGCTGTGCTGCTCAGGCCGGCATACTTGCAGAATCTGTGCTGCTGCACAACAAGGCCCGAGTGTGATCTCAAGCCTGCGCATGTCGTCTCCGACAAATTGTTTAATGTGACTATGACACATGCTTTGAGCCTAAGGAGAAGTTTACCGAAGTAAAGAAATTAAAGGATGGGCGATAATGCAGCCGTGACATAGGGTTACTTTTGAAATATGTTTTGCGGCTCTTGCTCCGTTATGGGCACGTCAAGCTCCTCCCGCTCCTCCGGTGTGAGGTGGGGAAGGGGCGTCACCACCAGATAATCATGTATCGCCGCCTCGCGAGGTCCCTCAGTCAGGGCAGAATAGTAGGTCATAAAGGCCGCATGGATCCTGTTCTGGGTGTGGAAAAGAGTGCCTGTGAGGCCGCGGACATAACTAAGTGTGGTAAACGAGATTCGTTGTTAATCAGCCATTCTAAGATTTATCGCTTTCCACATGTGTGCAGGCATGTATGATGTATAGACCAAGCAACACACACATTCTAGGAGCTGGGCATCAGAGCCCTGGAGCGGGGAAAGCAAGGGGTGTAGGGAGGGGTCATCAACCATGTCCTGCTCCCTGTCTATGTATGCCTTCTCAGCAGCATCCAGGGCCCGGAGCAGTGTTTTTTGGTCCCCGGAGATTGCCTGGGAGCAGAATCCCCTGACAACCACCTTGAAGGCATCCCACTCAACAGAGGGAGAAGAAGTCAAGCCCTCTTTATGTGCAAAATAATCAATAATGTTGTCGGAGACTGCATTTCGGAAGACGGGATTCGCCAGCTTGAAAGGTTGTAGGCACCACAATGTTTTACAGCTCTTGCAGTCCCTTCAGATGCCCACTCAAGTACGTCTAGGCATTTAATTCCAGTAACACATTACCTTGCGTAGGTCAACAGACCATCTAAAAAATGTAAAACTGCAAGTTCCAGAATGCAAAGTGCTTTTGGAGGTATTGCATTTGATGAGGATAAATGGCTACTTTTGGCAGTTATGAATGCCAGGGCAGTTATGCATGGCAGCAGCTCGCCGCGGTCCTGACTTGTCATGACATAACGCTGCCACAAAGTCAGCGGTCAATAGTTTCAACTCCTTGCACTTTTAGAAGTGGATCTTGGCTGGTGAGGTGATCTCAATCCAAAACTACCTTCATACAATGAGTATAGAACATTTTTGTTTGCAGGTCCAGATCATTTTTTGTATATACAATTCAAGTAAGTTCATAAATATGCATATTAAATTTCATTTGCCTGAGGATGAGAAGTCATTCCAACTGAATCTTTCTTTAAAATACAGTGATCCGATGGGCATCATCTAGCTCTTGCTTGACCGACACATCCTAGCAGTCTTACATTTATAACCGATAGTGCTTTTTATATACCAGGGTTTCAAATGGCACTTTTACCGTTGGCACAGTGGCTGTTAACCATCTTATGCTAAGGCCAACTTAGAACAGCTCCCTGTGCATACAATCACATTCCTTATTAGCATCAATAAATTGATATGTTTCAAAATTAGCATTATATCTCGTGCCACAGCACATAACTCCCAATTTAAGGAATGGTAGCGCTCACAGCAGCTTCTACACAGCTCATGTTTAGTGTGTGTGCCAGAGACGTTTTAAGGCATTGGCAAAATTGGCAATTGCAAGAGCCCCTACCTTTCAAGGCGCCCCAGGGAAAGTGAACTTTCTCCATCTCACCTTTTTTGTGGGCTCGCAGAAAGACATATTTAAACTATTTTGTGTGACCCCTTTTCTGAAAGTTTGCTTGAAAGACATCACACAGACTTGAAATAGTAGAAAATGGGTAATAAAATTAAACGTTGCTGTGACTAAGGGACACCAAACCACGCAGAATATGTCTTGCTCGGGCCCTAAAAGAGCTGAAGATGACAGCACGTCTTTACCAGAGTGTCCGCGCGCAAACTTATCCCTAAATCCAGCTCATGGGGTGAGCGAATGGCAGGACTGGGACTGGGTTGCCCCGATATGGACTATTGTGCTCCGCGACTGGAACAGTCGCTAAATCTATTTGGTTAAAGAATGTCGATGCTGAAACATTCTTATACGAATGACAGACAAGGGTTGTTGTGTCAAAACTTTATATAAAGAATGAATAGGCAGATTACAATAAACATGCCATAAGTCAATTTAGCAGCAGAGTGTACAAATCATAAGTACAAAGCACTCAGTACAGTTCTAAGTGAAATCCAGTATGCATTCGCATTCTAAAGGTGGAGAAAAAAGGGGCCTCCTGGTTACAGAGATCCACGTCCTTTTATAGGACTTTAGACAAAGACATTCATACATTCTACGTGAATACATGCTTCTCAGGATTTTCTCCAATAGGAAACAAGCAAGAAGAAACATTTTACTGCAGAGTACATTCAAAGATTCTCTCATGGTAGTCATACATGGGTTGGTCATTCTCAGTTGACTAGTTGAACTGATGCATTGTTTAGCAATGGCCTGGGACAGTTGGGAAGTCCTTTATTAGGTACAGTGGGAAAAGGTTTCTAGGAACGCTCTCTGTTCATTTGTGAGAACTCGTTAATGCTTTATTTAGAACAGAAAGACCGCAATAATCATCATGCGGTATACTGTGATGTCGAAGCAAGATGGAGGACAGTGTAAACGCAATCTAATGTCTGCGTACGCTCAGTTCATAGTCATACATGGCAACCCTCCCGATTCAGACGGGAGGCTACCGATTTCAAGGCTAGTCCCTCGACTCCCGATTCCTGCGTGCAAAAACCCGATTCCTCAGCGGGCTGCAGACTGCAGGGATTGGTCTTGTGTGATTCAGATTAACCGCTGCCAGTAACCTGCTCCTACAGGCAAGTACACAACCTTTTTGTCACGCTCTCGCTGTCTGCCATGGAGATTTCTCCGTGTCATGACAGGTAAGGAAAAAACATAGGGGCATATTATCAAGCACGGCGTTAAAATTATCGCCGGTTTAGCGGCAGAAAACCGGCGCTAAAGCGGCGATAATGGGCTTGATAATATGCCGCAGAGAATTCCCATAGAAGCCTATGTTCTGGTGTCAACATGAGCTTCTATGGGAATTCTCCAGGGCATATTATCAAGCCCATTATCGCCACTTTAACGGCAGTTTTCTGCCGCTAAACCGGCGATAATTTTAACGCCGTGTTTGATAATATGCCCCTATGTTTTTTCCTTACCTGTCATGACACGGAGAAATCTCCATGGCAGACAGCGAGAGCGTGACAAAAAGTGTTGTGTACTTGCCTGTAGGAGCAGGTTACTGGCAGCGGTTAATCTGAATCAGCGGAAAACAAAATGATAATATAACAATATTATTTAAAATAATTCTGATGACTGACTCAGCCATCGAGCCTTGGGCGGGGCAGAGCCAGGCATGGCAGGGAGGAGGGGGTAGTGTGCACTCATGCTTTGAGAGCAACATCTGGATTGGGTGGGGAACCTGTGCTGGTGTCTCAGGGACTGCTGGGACACCATCTGGAGTGAAGAGAACATTCAGGGGCAGAACAGGTACGTTTAAAAAAAAATGATTTCTCCCATAACCCGCTCCAACCCCCCCAACCTCCCCACTGGAGTTTTGTGGCGGCCGCCACTAGTATGCATTAGGGGGCAGATTTACAAGCCCCTTACGCCTCTTTTACGCCGCTGCTGCGTCACTTTTGTGATGCAGCAGCGGCGCAAAGCCAGCGCCATGGTGCGGGGTACTTACAACGTGACGCATCTGGGAGATGCGTCACGTTGTAAAGCCCTGCACCACATGTAGGTGTTCCGGCGCGGGGGGGGGGGCATTCCGGCGCAGGAACGCCTCCTAAAAGTGGCTGAGTGAAATCTACAAGATTTCACACAGCCACTTTTAAGGCCATGCTGCGTCAAAACCCTGCGCCTGCTTGAAGCAGGCGTAAGGATTGACACAACATTTTAAAGATAGGGCCCCCTAGAGCATTGCTGGAGCTGCGTCGCGCTTGCGACGCAACTCCAGCAATGCGCCGCCTTTACGGCAGCAGATGTGTCATGCATCTGTCCATTTTTGCACCATGGTGCGCCGCATTGTAAATGCGGCGCATCCATGGTGGCGGAGCCGTGACGCACAATAACTGGCGCATCCCTTCTGATATGCAGGGATGCACCAGTTATTGTAAATCTGCCCCAATGTGTTTAATATAAAGAAAAACGCTGCTGCCTGCCACCATGTCACGCAAAGTGTCACACATAAGACAATGAACTGTCTCACACCAGCACACCGAAACCATAAAAATGTTGCACATAAGCAGTCTGATAACTTGGCAGCCATGCTATTTAGAAAGTGTACTACTGTCATATTATGGGACTTTTTGTACTGTAAAACCCAGGAGTTGTGACTCCTCCGCATGTCAACCCCCTCTGTCGTTTTAAAATGTGGATGAGTTGATATTTCGCCATCGCGAGCCTTTGCCTAGGTCACGCGTCACTTCCACCGCTCTGCCTAAGCGCGCGCCTTTTTGCATCTTTCGTTCTTTCCGTTTCAGAGCACCGATCATTACCTCCCACGTCTGACTTGTGTCCTGAGCAAAAGCAGGTTCATTTGTGCGGAAGAATTGGCTAGATGTGATCGTGCCTCGCGGGCACATCCGAAGGCGGTGGTTTACTATTCAGGTTACACGTCACCTGCCTCGACTGACGTCTGTCTGAGAGACAAAACTGCCTTCGAAGTCAAAGGCAGTGCTTGAAATCCAAATGTGAAGGTGCAGACACTCACCATATGAGAACAGCTGTTTACTTCTGAGAAGTTGAGGTTCAGTACCATTAGGAGCATTGCGTCCCTGCTGAAAAGTGGTGACGTGTTACCTTTCAAATATAGGGGCATATTATCAAGCCAGGCGATAAAATTATCGCCGATTTAGCGACAGAAAACTGCCGCTAAAACGGCGATAATGGGCTTGATAATATGCTCTATGGAATTCCAATTGAAGCCCATGCTAGATCTCCTTCACATCTAACATGGGCTTCAATTGGAATTCCATAGAGCATATTATCAAGCCCATTATCGCCGTTTTAGCGGCAGTTTTCTGCCGCTAAAGCGGCGATAATTTTATCGCCTGGCTTGATAATATGCCCCGAAGAAAGTTAGGTATTCGATGCCTATGTATATCTGCCCTTTTGAAGAACTAAAAGGGACTTGCTTCGCCAGTCACCAATTTTCTTTCGCTATTTATGTTTAGTGTGTTGTATAGCGCATGCTGCATAGTTTTTAGGTCTCGCCTAGCGTTGCAGCACGAATGTGCTGCCATCGCTTTGCGAGGCATGCAGTATACACTATGGTGTGGAAGCTTCGTGGAAGCTCCGCCCACTCTCTGGCCCATCTACTTCATTGGCTTAGGTTATAAATGCTGCCTTCCGATTGGTTTCATGCTTGTTAGTCCCTCCCCATGACAGCCATGACAGTCATTTGTATCCTTCCATGGCTACTGACCCCTTCACTGCACTACTTTCTCCCCGTCCCTCCCTACCCCCCCTTCCACAGTCCCTGACTTTTTGGGGGCTCTCCCTCCCCCTCTTGCACACTCCCAGTCATGCTTGTGCCTTCTCGCGCCCGCCTGCACTCCCGTTTTCAATGCAATAGGTCTCGCGTAAATGCGAGTCCTATTGCATTTGCCAATGGTTGTTGGGAAAGCAGCAACGGCTAGCAGACAACCATATTTCGAAATGAAGGGTCTTGCATGGCTTAATGTTCTTGGTTTGTTTATTTCTTATCTAGTCATGCCGTAAAAATGCCGCATTATTTGCACATTCCTTATCTGCACCTATCGTCTTTACGCGTGATTAGGATTACGGCCGGGCTGAGTTACTTTGGGGCATATCAACAAGGGCTTTATCTCTGCTTTTTTGGCTTTAAAAGCCAAAAAAGCAGAGATAAAACTAGCGCCCTATCAACAACAGGGTGCTAACACGCAAACTTGCATGTTAGCACCCTTTTACTCTACGCTTCCCCTTGCATCTCTAATGAGATGCAAAGGGGGCGTTCCAGAGTAAAATAATAGGAGAAATGTCGCTAAGCGACATTTCTCCTATTATCAAGAATGTCGCTAACCCTGTTAGAGACAAAAAAAGCAGCGCTAACCGCGGTTAACGCTGCTTTTTTACGTCTGCTAATTTTCAGACTTAGCCATGATATCCTATGGAAGGAGGATATCATGGCTAAATTTGCCTGTCCCTATCAACAAGGTAACGTGTGATTATCGCTGGGTTTCCAGCGATAATCTCACGTTAGCCTGTTAGCGTGTAGATTTTTATCGCTATTGAGATAAGCGTTGCTAATAGCACGCTATCTCAGCGATAAAAATTCACGCTAGCCGGCGATAATTATCCTCACGCTGAGCAATAATTATCGCCGGTTGTTGTTGATATGCCCCTTAGTACTCCGACACCATGGCATTCAGCACTGACGTCATGATTCAGTCTGATTTTGCCCAATGGTTGCTGCTGAAACAAGGAGGATATACACTCGCGTTATACAGATGCTACAATAGGTGGGACGGCGGCTGCGCGGAAGAGTGGCTCCGCAGTGCACAGTTTGAAACAGCACCACAATGAAGTGCTCGCTCTGCTGCCTCAGTCCAGCCTGCACTGCTGTGAGCGGCTCTAACGTGAGGCTGATCATGAAAGTGAGCTGTGCGCAGTGTGACATCAACTCCGGCAGCATGAACAGGAAGAGCTTTTAAACCTCACATGCTCGTGAAGCCGGAGCTCCCAGGCTGCAGGTTTATAATATGACGAAGTAAAGTAGAATTCTTAGACTTTCAGTTTAAAAACAGTTCGTCGAGGGTCCTGCAGCTCCCGCCGTGTTCATTCACTTCTATTTAGGGGACTCTGAAGCTCTTGTTGTGTGTTTTGTTAGTACAGACAACCTGCTGGCTGCCCAGACAAGTGCTGGCCTGGCTGAGTGATTGCAGACAGTGGTCAGAGCGGGCAACACCGGCCGGCTGTCCGTTGCATGTTTTTTACTGCGGAGAGCCCACCCAGCACCCGATTTTTAATAAACACCATATTATATCTGTCAAATGTCAGGCTAGGCGAGGATTGATTGTTTCACTCAAGCTGCACTAATGGACGCTCCAGCACCGCTGGACAGCCAGACATACTGTCCCAAGTTAGGAGGGGAGAACTGTAACTGATCGTCTGCACCTTGGGACGCTCTTGAAGTGCCTGCTGCTGAAGCGTCGCCATCCTGACTAGCCTGGCCGCATCACAATTCTTGTAAAGTAATCTAAGATGTCAGTGGATTAGCTCCTCAGTATATTTCACGTTTTCCTTAATCTTGCATTCCTTAAGATAGTTAGCTACTACCAGTACGTTTTTTTCTATTTTTTCCATGTAATATTTAACCCTTGTATAGTGAGTGCAATTTGAACTATTCACCTCCAGCTATTTTATAACGAGACGCAATCAAGAGATTTAGATTTGAAGAGGAAGGCAGTGAAAATTCCTCCTAATGCGTGCGGGTTAAAAAACAGTTTTCACAATACATGGCCATCCAATCTTGGCCAATTTACAGAGTGCACAAACAAATAGTCATATATACCAGTCGAAACTGTCAATATGTGTGACGGAGGGGCGCAGTGCCAAAATATTGACAAGGCACAAAAACTTCAGTGCTTATCGGTGAGTGGGTCTGTTTTGTGTTTGGGCAATGGAGTGAAGGAGTTGTGAGGAAGTGCATTCAAAAGTAAGTGAAAACAAGGGCACGGAGAGAAAAGTGGTGAGGTGTAAAATATGAAGATGTGGAGAGAAAAGTATGCGAAGATCACACATGAGTGACATAGGTTGAACTTAACAGGAGCGATTGAGACATTCAGAAGACCACTATCATTTCTGCAGGCCTCAGCTGTTTCATTCAGAGCCTCACTGTTTCATAATTGAAACATTTTCAAAACAATTATTTACAACAAAATCATTCTTTTTACTAATTTATCTTAAACTGCTAACAACCATTGACAAAGTCAGTAGTCCTGGTTGGTTTTAGAGATATGTCAGTTGTCAAGCTCAGAGAGAAACCAAAATAATTATTGGACGGCACACTGTGAAATTCACAGAAATTATGGGGCAGATTTACAAGCCCCTTGCGCCTCTTTTACGCCGCCGTTGCGTCACTTTTGTGACGCAGCGACGGCGCAAAGCCAGCGCCATGCTGTGGGGTATTTACAACGTGACGCATCTGGGAGATGCGTCACGTTGTAAAGCCCTGTGCCACGTGTAGGCGTTCTGGCACAGGGGGGGGGGGCGTTCCGGTGCAGGAACGCCTCCTAATAGTGGCTGAGTGAAATCTACAAGATTTCACTCAGTCACTTTTAAGGCCATGCTGCGTCAAAACCCTGCGCCTGCTTGAAGCAGGCGTAAGGATTGACGCAGCATGTTAGGGATAGGTCACCCCCGAGCCTTGCTGGAGCTGCGTCGTGCTTGCGACGCAACTCCAGCAATGCGCCGCCTTTCCGACAGGGGATGCGTCACGCATCTGCCCATCCGAGTGCCACGGTGTGCCGCATTGTAAATGCGGCGCATCAGTGGTGGCGCACGGGTGGGCAGATGCGTCGCAACTCTTCTGGCGCATCTCTGCTGATTAGCAGAGATGCGCCAGAAGTCGTAAATCTGCCCCTATGTCTTTAGGCCATATGCTTAATTACATAAGCCTTGCATGCTCCTTTTAGAGGCCTCCACTTGTTTCATCCCACTTAAAGCCATGATGTCAAGATCTTCAATTTCTGGTGCTTTGCAGCAGTTTTAAGATTTTCTCAAATGGGTGTCATTTCTGATATTTTGATGTGCTTTCCTTGTCTTCATTGCTTGATTTTGCGCGCGAGAAAGTGTCACTCATAGTCGTTGAATGTCACTCATAATTACACTGAAATTACAAAAATGTCACACATAAGCAATCTGAAACCTTGGCAGCTATGCAACATATTTCACTACAAGGCTGTAGGTTTTACAAGTGGCGGCTTCTGTGGCTGAATGCACTTACAATCGCTGGGGGTGCGGTGCCTCCCTGCTGGTATATGCTGGCAGGCAGTGAGTCATAGGCCGGCAGTATTGCACTTTGGTTCAAGGCAAGGCGGCCGTATAACATATCCCTACTCTACGTCTCCGTCCGCAGCTTCTCTCCGCAGGCCTCGCCTCCTCTCTGCTCTGCACATTTGTGCCAACGTGTCCATTCACCGTGTGTCAGTGTCGGAATCTTTGCTTTCAGGTATACTTGTGACTTGTTTCTCCTACCATCGAGTAAAGCTGCTGCACAGTTCTCATGTACTATACAGCCAGTCTCTGGGTTCGGGGACCCGAGTCGTGCCCTCGCTGTGGTAGTTTCCCACCTAGCTGCCTTGGTTTGCTCTTTTGGAATGTAGAGGATATGGTTGATAGCTTGGCAGATGTAGAATGAAGACAGGGAAAAGGGGGGCATCAGTGTCAAACATTTTATCAGTCACATCAACTACCTTTATCCAGTGTCAATAAAGCTTGGGACAATGCCATTAAACCAGGGTTAATGCGCTGCGTTGTCGCATCCTCGGGGATAACCATCAAACCTCTGTGAACCCTATCTGTGCTCTTTGACAGGTGTGTTTGTGACCAGTATGTTATGGTTTCCATCGTGGCTTCTTTTCCTGCAGCTCACCTCGCTGAGACATCAAATATATCTCCTCTCCCTATCAATTAAGTGTCTTCCACGCTCTGTTTCCCATAGTTTCTATCCAGGTGAATTCTCCTGTGCGAGTCCATCTGTAAAATACATATACATCTCTGGGATAAGCCTTTAATCACTTTTTACCAAAGGCAGTTTTTCTGACTTTATCAGCTAGTTAGCATGTGGCCTGATGGGCGGCTCTAGAGCACAGTACCGGACCTGATGATGGTGAAATCTTTCTGTTTCTTATAGGTCAGACTCCATTTTGATGCTTGCAGAGAGAGGTTAATTCCAGCTGCCTTTTCAAACACATAACCTTCTCTTATACAACTGTTAATTGTCCATGTACCATGAGAATTTTTGTGAAGCACCTTTGTGAAGGCCCGGCTGTGTAGTTACGAGCAACGGGTATGTGGGCAAGCTTGTTTCTTTGAATAACCTGTCACAGATTGGTAGAGTTGCCCTGGCGATAGGTACGTCAAGTCTCTACAAATTACGCTGTTTCAAGCCAAAGAACCTTCCATATTTGCCCATTCTTTCTTGCAATGCAAATAATTAAATGTATGCTTTCAATGCAGTCTTATTTATTGTCATTAAAATTCACTGCTTTGCATTCCCAGACACCAAGTTGACCTACATGTAGGTTTGGTTTACATATGAATACATTAATTGTGTACACATATTTACATTCATATATGCAGCAAGTACTATAACTGAGCTCTGGATATAACAAGCATTTGCAATGCAATCGGTCTCGCATTTACATGAGTTTAAGCTATGGGCATTGCAAATGACAATGCCTTATATTTATGTTTTAAAAAACAAACCATAAATTCAAGGCGCTGTCATTACAATGCCAATAGCTCAAATTTGCGTAAATGCGAGACCGATTGCATTGCAAATGCTTGTTTTTTTTTTTTTTTAGTTTATTTACCGTTTTCATTATACAGTTCACATCAAAATGCCAGCTCCAGTATAATGGCATGGAAAAATAATCATGTTCAAAAACATATTTTTCGGACAACGTATGACATTTATCCCCACAGTTTTAGACTTGAATGGGTTGCTTAGTCGAGCATGCATACGACATACATCTTCATGACCATCAATTTGCCGCTGTGTATCATACATTACGTCAGTTCGCGATACCGGTGGCTCTCAAGGTGCTAGAACATCTTTTCAAATAAATCGTATATATCCCGGCTAATCAACCTATTCCAGCAGGAACCAGCCCGTCCTTTAGTTAAGCGCATGTTGTGAGTGCGCTGTTGTGTTGTAGTGCTTAAGGGGGCCCCAGATGTCGCGTGGCTGAGATGTGCTGGGCAGCGTGGAGGCATATAAATCATGGTTGAGGTTGCAGTATGCTAGGCTTGTAAGCCAATCACTATGTCGTGGCGCAGCCCTGCGTCCCCATTTTAATGCTATTTCCCGCTTGGCAAGTAATAGACTCAGTGCTGTGTATTTCCTGACTGACTTCGGAATGTTTTTAACATACCCCATCAAAGCCACATCAGGAGTGGGAACCAGGTCTAGCCCTATCATTTCCCCCAATGTGTGGTGTATTGCGGTCCAATAACTACTGATTTTGCTACATGTCCAGGTGAGGTGTGCAAAGTCTGCATGCTGGGATTTGCATTTGAGGCAGCAGTGCGGTCTATCCGCGTCTATTTTGTGCGCTTTCTCAGGGGTGATGTATATCCTCCGAAGGAACTTGGAATGGATAAGTTTGTGGTGACTGTTCAGGGAGATTGACTAAATCTGTTGGCAACATGCTTCCCACTGGTCATCTGTCATTCGGTGGCCTAAATCTGCCTCCCAGGCAGCACGTATGGTGCTATCGTTGATTGGGACAGTTGCTGTGCATGATCTATACAATTTGGAGATCAGATGAGTTCCTGTGTCGCTTTCTGTTACTGTAGATAGCGGCATGAACGGGCTGGGTTCTATAGGGAACCAGGGGATCTTGGCACGTAAAGTTGATCGGATGCGGGTGAGTATAAATTTATCCATGAATGAAGCATCAGGGAATGTATCCGTATCTGATGCCGATAAAGCCTGACTATTAATATAAATGTCTCCCATGGTGTGCTGAACCACCCTCTCCCCAGTAATGGGAAACCAGCGTTGATTTGGAAGCGGTAAGTTCGGAGAGTACAGAGTCGGTGATCCCATCAGCCTGACCAAGTTTAGCCAGGCCCAGCTAGTTGTGGAAACCATCTGAATATCCCAGGGGTCGCGAGGGAATCCCAGAGTTAATACTGTGTTTAGTGTATCTGGCAGGAGTAAGTCAGCCTCAGGTCGCAAATATGGGATCCTGGCATCATGGTGAAACCAGGCATGTGCATAACTGCACTGAGCCACCAAATAATATAACTGCAGGTTAGGTACTCCCATGCCACTCCTGTGACAAGGAAGTGTCATGATCTCCCATCTAACCCTGGGGCGTGTGCCCCCCCAAGTGAGCCGGATGAGATGCGTGTTTATGGAGTGGAAGAAGCGATGCGGGATTGGTATATTGTTGAATAAATAGAGGAATTTGGGCAGTACATTCATTTTAATCAGGGCGATACGTCCGGCAATCGAGAGTGGGTGTTTGAGCCACCTATCCACTTTCTTCTCCAGTGAGTGTATCGCCGTTCCGTAGTTAGATAGCACGATCTCAGCAGTGTCTAAATGTATGTTGATTCCCAAATATCTAACCCACTCGGTGCACCACGTTAAAGGGAACTCAGCTTCCCACCTGCCCATACCCTGAGTGAGGGGGAATATCACAGATTTGTGCCAATTTATGCCAAGGCCCGAAAAGCCACCAAATCTAATAATCTCCCGAATGAGCGGATCTAAGTTGTGTTGGGGGTCCCGAACATGTAAAATAATATCATCCACATATAGGGACACCTGTAATGGCCCTGTGTTAAATTGGATTCCCCTATTTATGTGGCACTCCTGAAAGTGACGGACAAGTGGGTCCATGGCGAGTATAAAAAGCAGGGGGGACAGGGGGCAGCCCTGTCTTGTGCCTCGTGATAATGTGCAAGAGTGGGAAAGCGTGCTGTTTAAGCGCAGTCTGGCAGTGGGGGCCGAGTACAGTAGTGCCGTGAGCCTTATGAACCCAAAGGGCATGCCCATTCTTCGCATGACTGTCCAAAGAAATGGCCACTCCGGAGAGTCAAATGCATTCTCCACGTCCAGCAGGATGGCTGCGGCTGGGACGTCAGGGTTGATTCTATGTAGGACAGTGTTAGACCTGTCAGCCCTTTGGGTGGTCCCTCCTCATCATTATTTATTTTGTCCCACTTTTGCCTCAAACCCTGTTTGAATTTTTCCTTTTTGGGAACCACCAGACTTTTTAGTGTTGCTGCAGATTCAGGGGTGGAAACTTGTAGAGTCGTTTTTGGAACGGATGCACGCATGGTTATTGTATGGGTATGTCGTATGCTTAGCACGGTGCCTGTTTCCTGACCACTCGAGCCAAGCTACCACTGTATGTCCTGGAAAGACCCCGTTACCACCAACCCTTACCGGTGTGGGAGTGGAGTATTTCCAACATTAATTGGTGTTCAGTGGTGGGATAGAGCTGTGCCTACGTATACTCAACAATAACTGTGGGTAGTCCATAGGCCTACACCGGGAGTTTTCTCAAAGCGGCCTTCCTAATTGTGGGTTTTTGTTTTTTTCCAAATTTACTCTGGTGGTGGGAGGAGGTATTATATAAGGTACCCCCCTGCATTGTTACTGCAAATAACTGTCCTCTGACCTGAGTGGGCAAGATGGAGTTTGTACTGGAGAATTTAGAAACGTACACTGTGGCCCAACTCAGGGAGTTTTGTCAGCGGGAGGGGGTGTATTGTCCCCCAGGAGCAAAGAAGGGTGCACTCCAAACCAGCTTAAGGGCTTGGGGGGAGGCACGCCGAGAAAGCAAGGCTGAGGAGGAGGACAGGGATAGAGAGCCCGACAGTGAGGGAGCTGGTTTGTACCAACCTGAGGTGGGGAACCTGTCAGCGGGGCCCAGGACACTTTCCAGGAAGGGCAGCAGTGCCTCTAGTGGTGGCTTGTCTGAAGTGGAGTTAACAGACCGGAGGGAGAAAAGACAGCTCACATGGGACTTAGCAAGGCTGGAGAAGGAGAAGGAGGAACAGAGGATGGCTCATGAGATAAGGCTGAAAGAGATAGATCTTCAGATCCTGAGAATCGGGGCACACCCTGTACCTAACGGTGGCAGCGAAGAATGAGAGTACACCAGGGAACCCAAACCCTACCTGCCAAAGGACATAGTAGCTAGCTATGGGGTGGGTGACGATATCGCCAAGTGGCTAGCGGCCTATGAGGTCTCGTTAAGGGCCCATGGGGTTCCAGAGAAGTACTGGGGAGGGGGATTGTACAAGTACATGCCTCCAGCTGGTAGGGATGCTTTATTGGCCCTCGAAGAGGATGAGCAGACCTACTACCCCACCATGAAACTGGCGCTCATAAGGAAGTTTGGACTAACACCCGAAAAGTACAGACAGAAGTTCAGGGGTAGTCACAAACTGGGCACACAGAATTGGGTGGACTTCCTGGACTATGCAAAGAAGGCACTAGAGGGTTGGATTCAGGGCAGTGAAGTGAGGAACTACGAGGGGTTGTTTGACCTAGTACTGAAGGAACACCTGCTCGAGAAATGTTTCCCTGAACTGCGTCAACACCTGGTGGATAGCAAGCTGACCAGTCCCCGGAAGCTTGCTGAGGAGGCGGACATTTGGGCTAGTACCCGGGTGTCCACAAGGGGGACTGGAGGGGATACTCAAAAGGCCGGACAGGGCGCCCCCCAGAAGAAAGAGGGAGGGGAAAAGAAAAAGGAGTTCTCCAAAGGCCCCCAAAATAACTTCCAAGGGAAGGGAACAGGATTCACCCCTAGGGCTAACCCACCCAGAAACCCTAATCCTGGCCAGAGTCAGCAGCCAAGGGTTGTCCATTGCTACGAGTGCGGTGGCGTTGGACACTATAAAGGAGATCCGAAGTGCCTGAAACGACCACCCCCTCCCATTGGAGGAAAGACCCCCGGAGTAGCTAGTGTAGTGCTCGGGGAGGAGATGCCCTTAACTAAGGGAAGGGAGTGGGCGGGTGTCACTTTAGTGTCCCTGGGAGAACGGGAGATGGTTCCTAAGATCCAGGTGCCCGCCAATACCGTAAAGTATGGGCAGTGGGTCACCATCAACGGCCAAAGAGGGGAGGCTCTGAGAGACACAGGAGCCAGTATGACTATGGTACGTAGCCAACTGGTGTCTCCAGAGCAGGTAATTCCCGATGTACTCCACCCAGCCGCGATGGCTGACGGCAGAACAGGCCACTATCCAGTGGCCGAGGTTCCCTTTGAATGGGGGGGGGGGGTTGCAGGTTCACTTCGAGTTGCCGTAAGCCCTGCCGTGCCAGTCGATTGTCTACTGGGGAATGACATGGAGCACAACGCTTGGAAGGAGGTGGAATACCGGACTCATACTGAGATGCTGGGTACTGTGGTAAATATTTCGTTACCGGTACTATTTTTTATGCGGTAAAATCTATCAAGAATAACTCAGTAAATATAAGAGGCAGAATCCGTGGTATTAGAGGTTTAAAAATGCTTTATTCCTATACAAAGGAAGGCAATTCGAATTGTGGGCCTTCTGTTCCATCACCACGAAAGTTCAGGAAGGAAGGGAGCATATATTATTGACAGTTAAGCAGTTTTATAGAAAATACATTACAGTGAAACAGATGCAAGAGGCGTAACAGCTGATAAAAGGTGTATACGTAGCTAATAGAGGGCGTAATTCAAGAAACGTCACTAAACATGATGTCATAAGTGGGTGGATCCATAAAAGAATCCTGCAATGTCAGCAGAAATGTTTGGCAAAGATGCGCACGCAGCCGCATGACGTGTGATTGACGTGCAACTAGAGGGTGAAGGGTACTTGACATTTAGCTCTACATGTGGAGACAGAAGTCTGGGGTTATGTCAACCTAATTCCAAATCATATCTAATATCCTATGTTTAAAGAACTGTGTTATCCAAAAGGAAAGGTCTCTTAGGATAGAATCTTATTCTATACTGACTATACTGACTGTTAGTGCGTGTACAAGCGTCTAAGTGTCTACACTAGATGCGAGGGAGTAGGAATATTCCATGGTAACGGGGCTATGAATTACTTGCATGAGGACAGCGAGGCCTGGCCCCTTTGCATGGTAGCTGGAGGAATGTTTACCTAAACTGCTAGACAGGAATGCATCGGATGAGGAGCGAAGGAGATAATCTCGAAGGTGAAATACAGTTTTTGGCAGGCGACAGGCTGGATCAGGCACCGTTAGCCGCGCAAGGAGTAAAACAAAGTTCATGGTCACAGATGCAGGCTCAGACTGGAGCTTTCAGAGGCAGAAGGCAGGAAAAGGCTTGATGACAGAATTCGGGCCTACTCGCCTGAATCTGTGAAATGTGGAAAGTGAACCACATAAAGTCGGTGGCCTTTCATACTTAGGAATGGAATATCTGACCCATTCATGGCGGATCTGAAAGAGGACATGTTGACGGTGGACGCACATATGTTTGCGTCTTCAGAACTGGAGCAGGAGGGAACATACATGTACTTATAGCATGCACATGGAGCCGTTGGGGTCTACGATAGGGGACATAACTGATCACAAAATTCATATTTCCTCATTCCCTCCTTGTCCCCTTCGGACCCTTAGGAGATATCGATCTTCATCAATCCATCGATCTGTTCATATAGCATCATTTGTTCTTCTTTCTTCTTCCGGGATCTCGAATGAAAACTTGGATGTGGGATACACGAGGTGGCACACAGACCACAAATCGCTGGCCCACATTGTAGACATAAGCAGCAACTGAATAGTATGAGAAAGCCAATACCTAGGAAGGATAGGATTCTCCATCCCCAGGCTGACAACACGCCCCAGAACCAACCGGACCAAGTCCAGGTGCCTGGACTCTGGTGTATCTGGCTTACAATCTTATGAAGGCGGGTTATGGCTTTGTATACTGACGGTGAATTTTCTGGTATGAAAATGCAGCAACTTGATCCGATGACCCTACAAGCTCCGCCCCTATCGGCCAGGATGACGTCAAGGACAAGACGATTTTGAAGCACAACAATCCGCATAGCAGACTGCTCTTCTGTTAAATTGCCTAAGGCGGAAATAGTTTCGTTCACTACTGCTTCAAGGGTTCTTGTTAATCTACGTATCAGCTTACTATTAGTGACTGTACCTATATAGGGAAAGAAACCTTTATTGAAATCTGTGTATTTCTCCCATGCTGTTTCAGTGTAATCGACAATTGGGAGATCTCTCTGCTGTCTATTGTGTACTAAATGAGTATTTCTATGATAATCAGGAGGAGCTAGGAAAACAGGTGGCAGAAGGAATGCTATGTAACAGGTACCATCCCAATCTAAAGGTAGACATATATATGCGGTCTGACCACATATGAAGTAGGAATGATGGGAAGCTCTAAATGTAGACTTGCCTTGATCACTGAATTTTATTACAGTGGTGCATTTACTATGGCCCATGTGTATGGAACCATTCTTTCTGATACATAATTCCCCCTTTACTGGGAATACTGACATGGCGGGCAAGATAGGTGTAGCTTCAGATTCAACGTTCAGGATCATGAGGTTAAGTGTAAAATTACCTAATCCATATACTTCATTTTCTAGATCAGTTCCTGTTCTTTTGGGAAGTCCCTCCTTGTTAGGGTAGCAGACTTTAAGCAAAACTAGGTTCAGATTTCCCCATACCCAGTTGTCTTGATAAACTGCGGAATTTGAATCTAGGGTATTAATCAAACTAAACCATGCTCCACAGGAGCCATTGTGTGTGAACGGATAGGGAAAGAGGGGCAAAACTCCCTTATAGTTCTGATAGGGAGGGAGTCGGCCACATATCCAACAATTTGTGGCATTGCTGGTTTGATGGGAATGATGTAGCATACTAATGAATGTGTTGTTGCGCAGCGCAAATCTATATGACAACTCATGCGGAGGAAATTCACTAAAAGAATGTTCTGCAGTTATATTGTAAGCATGTTTAAGAATAGGGTAATACATATGAAATAGTATGCTAAAAATAATAATCAGAAGACTTAGAAAGAACAAAATTAATAATGTTACTGTACAGTGACTACGAAGTGATTTACAATACGCATGCTTTTTCAGCTGCTTTCGCTGATTTCTTTCTCTATTCCGGTCTAGAGGATACATGTCAGAGACAAATTCAACCGATTCACCTTGGAGAGGACTTAAACAATCAAATTGTCTGACTTATTAGACCTCAATTTTAGTTTATAGATTTCTGAGTTCGATTGCTCAACCAAGGGGAGCTTTGAGTCTGTCTGTGAGGGAATACAGGGTTTAGTCTCTATATTGGATGGTAGTCCATAAAATTTCTTGATATGACTCGAGTGCAACCATCCTTTTCTTCCCTCGATTTTCACGGCTGTCCTTGTGGTGAGTAAAACTAACTTCGGTGACTTCCACCTAGGATCCAGTTGGGTCTTCCGGTCAAAGTTCCTGACCAGCACCAGATCACCAGGAACCACGTCATGGGGCTTCACCTCAGTATTGTCGGGAAAAGCTGCAGCTACCTGTGAACGACAAGATTGTAGTGCAGACATCAAGGAAGCCAGGTAATCTGTCAGCATATTACAGTCAACGTCAGTGATTTTACGAGGTATAGGCGTCCCCCACATATTTGGTGGTCTACCGAAGATCACCTCATACGGGGATAGCCCTGTTCGAGAATGTGCTACCATTCTCATGTAAAAGAGCGCAACTGGTAAGGCTACTATCCAATCAACTCCTTTTTCTCTACATATTTTGGACAATCTAATTTTCAAAGTTTGATTATGGCGTTCTACGAGACCTGCTGCCTCGGGATGTCGGACACAGTGAAATTTCCATTGATAGCCTAATAGAAGGGAAACGTGTTTCATTAGTTCGGATGAGAACGGCTGGCCGTTATCTGAGTAGACAACACGTGGTAAACCGTACCGTGGGAAGAATTCTCGAACTAACTGTTTGGCAGTAGTCGGGGCAGTGTAATCTGAAACCGGGTATGCTTCTGTCCAACGGGAAAGAGCACAGACAACTACGAGAACATATTTGAATCCTCGACATCGTTCCATCTGGATATAATCCATCTGGAGGACTTCAAAAGCATGATTAGGAGGTTGAAATCCACCCTGCTCTACGGGGATGCTTTTACCTGGATTAAACTGACAACATATCATACAGGTACGAACCTTTTGTTTAGCTGCGGCTCGCAAGTGTTTGTTAAACCAAATGTGTTGAATGCTGTCTAGCATAGCTTTCTCTCCTAAGTGCGCTGGACTATGTATAGTGTTAATGATGACTTGGACCATTGAGTCGGGAAGAAACCATATAGATTTTTCCTTCGTCATCCATCCGTGATCTGTTTGGATCCCTCCTAATTCAGTCCATTTCTTTATTTCTTCTGGTGTAGCATGTGTCTGTATGTCAATTACATCAAGGGCGGGATCCTTAACTGTCATGCAATGTGTTAGTATCGGGACTATTGTCTTTGTCGCGTCAATTGTGAGAGTCTGATTCTGAGCAGTCTGTTTAGCTGTTCTGTCAGCTAGGTCATTACCCTGAGAAATGATATCGGTAACTTTTGTATGGGCTTTGCATTTCATAATCGATATTGCAGTAGGTAGATGAATCACATCTAATAGGGCTTGAATGAGGGGTCCGTGCTGGATGTGGGCACCGTGAGAAGTTAAATAACCTCTCTCTCGCCACAGTACGCCGAAGTCATGGACGACTCCGAACGCATAACGTGAATCTGTGTATATGTTGACTTTTTTATTTTTGGCTTGAATACAGGCTTGTGTCAGAGCGATGAGCTCTGCTGCTTGAGCTGACAAAGTGTTAATACAATTTGTTTCAATGACTTCAGTGTCTGTTGTGACTGCGTAAGCGGCCACTAGCTCTCCTGTACTTGTTCTCATACATGACCCATCTACATATAATGTCAAGTCTGGATCTGACAAAGGGATATCTGTCAAGTCTTGTCTGGGTTTCGTCGTGATAGTAATAACTTCAACACAATCATGTGCCAATGGATCTGTTCCGCTCACTGGTAACAATGTGGCAGGATTTAACGTATTACAACGTCTGATTTCTATATGTGGCTGAAACAATGTTAATTCGTAACCGGTGAGTCTCGCTATAGTCAAGTGTTGTGTTTGTGTGCGGTTCAAGAGAACCTCTACTGCGTGTGGTACTTGTACTGTCAATTGATGTCCTAACACTATGGCATCGCTTTGTCTGATTGCTAAAGCTGTTGCTGCCACCGATTTCAGGCACGCAGGAAGAGCCTGAGCTACTGGATCTAATGTACTAGAGAAATAAGCACATGGTTTGTGTGATCCTGCTTGTTCCTGAGTGAGTACTGACAAGGCAGTACCTTCGCGTTCTGTAACGAAGAGTGTAAACTGTTTACTGTAACATGGTGTTGCTAGGACAGGTGCTTGGCATAAAGCTTTCTTTAAGCTTTCAAAGGCGTGTGTATGTTCTTGAGTCCAAGGGAGGACAGTCGATGTGGCTGCCTCCTGTGTTGTCAACTGGATGAGTGGTTTTGCTAGAAATGCATATTAAGGGATCCACTGCCTACAGTATGAAGTGAGGCCTATAAAAGCCCGTACCTCCTTTTGTGTCTTGGGTGGTGACATGTTAGCGATTAACTGGATGCGGTCGGATGTAAGCTGCCTTCCCTCCTTGGACAGCGAGTGCCCAAGGTAAACAACTCGCTGGACACAGAATTGCAGCTTAGAAGGGGACACCTTGTGCCCCTTGTCAGCCAAAAATTTTAAAACCGTCAGTGACGCTTTTTCACATTCAGGTTCGCTTCGGGCGGTGATCAGCAGATCATCGACATATTGAAGCAAGGCAGTGTTAACTGGCATGTGGATACTGTCAAGTTCTCGTTTCAGTGCTTGGCTATAGATGCTGGGGCTTTCTGTAAATCCTTGAGGTGCGCGTGTGAATTTAAAACTTCGTCCATTTAAACTAAATCCGAATAAATATTGACTTTCCGGATCAATCGGGACACTAAAGAAAGCATTCTTGAGATCAATTACAGTGAAGAACGTTGCTTCTGAGTCAATAGCTGTGAGTAATGAAGAGATATCTGGGACCACGGGGTATTGTGGCACAATACATTTATTTAATTCGCGCAGATCAATGACTAATCGATATACTGGTGGAGCCTTCGGATCCGTTCTTTTAAGAATCGGGATTATCGGAGAATTACATACATTGGAGTCAGTTTCGACAACCACTCCTTGTGCAATGAGCTCGTCAATGATTTGCAGTAAAGCCACAACAGCATCGGGTGGTAACTTGTATTGTCGTATTCGTGGTAGTACTATTCCTGATTTCAGTGTAACTCGATATGGTGTAATGTTCATGCAACCAACATCAGTGGGGCCTTGTGCCCATAAATGTGTAGGTAAATTCTGCAGTCGGTGATCCATGTCTCTGGATACGTAGTGACCTTTAAAGTCACGTAGAAATAGTCGTACTCCTTCCGGAGAACAACATATTATAGCTCCTAGAGCTTTCAATGTTTTTATGCCTAACAAGTTTTCTGGACATGATTTAGTAAGCAATAAATCTGTAGTACGTGTCAATGGACCAATCGTAAGTGGAAGAGGTTGTGTTACATCATTAATTATAGGTTTTCCTGAGAATCCAAGGGAAATATTCTGTGAGCCTGAGAGGGGTGCCCCTGGAACTTCACTACGTCTTATAGTTGTTCTGCTTGCCCCTGTATCAAGTAAAAACTTTCTGTCTTCCCCTAATAGTTCGCTATGTACATAAGGTCCTTCTTGGTCTACAGGAACCTCAATAAGGGGTAAGCCAACTTCCCTCTCTAGGCTATCTCATGAGTATCGCTGATAATCGGGATAATGATAGTCTGCTTGTGCATACTGATACATCTGTTGTGTCGTTGCTTGTGTTGCAGCAATAGGCTGCGCTTGTGGTAGTGCTACAATTTGTTGTGGAGCTGCCTGTTGCGGAGCTAGCTGTTGCGGAGCTAACCTAGGTTGTGCTTGCTGAGGTATTTGTTGTTGGTTCTGATCCTGTCTAGGTGGACGTGGTCTCTCATGTGTTCTACCTGTAGCAATATTATGTTTCAGGACTGGACAATCGTGTATATAATGACCTGGTTGTTTACAATAGTTGCATGTCCCTTTTGCAGGGCCTGCGGAATCACTCCTTTGATGACTATCGGCTGGAACCGACTGTGCAACAAGCATTTTCATTTTTGTATCTTTCATACGTCTTTGTTCGTGTTCTTGTTCTTCTTTAATTCTATTGTGATGATATTGTAACATCTGTAGCATCTGTGATGGGGTATTACCTTGCCAGGTACTTTCGAATTTCAATACTCTATTCTTAACTTGTATCAGAGAATTTTCAACTAATTTTGTCACAAACAGATGTGGGTATGACTCACTACTGGCTTTTATGCCACTATTTATACCAAAACATTTTTCAAATCGGGAATAGAAATCGCTAGTATCTTCATCTGGCTTTTGTTTACAGGCTGAGATTGCACCCCAGTCTTCCTTTTTCGTAGTTAATAAACGTGGCAGGACCTGTATTAGTAATCCTGCTAGTGCTGTAGTCTTTTCCCCAAGCCCTGCTCCTGCAGCCCGGGCCTTTTCTTCGTTTTCTAATGCTGTCCAATCTATCTTTTGGTCTCCCACCTCCCATTCTTTTTCTTTGAGTTTTTCGTAAACACCGGCGGGTAATAGGACTTTTAATATTTTCATAATGTCGGGGTAGGTATACTCTCCCATGAGTAACATGTCTTTTATCTCACGGTGGAAACCTGCTGGGTCTTTGTCATGGCTGGGTACTACTTTCTTCATTTCTAATAATTCTAGTTTAGTTATAGGTGTGTACACAAATACGCGTGTAAAATTATCACCGGCACCTCTAATTGGGTGTACTTCGCGTAACGGGTTCTGTCTATCTATGTGATACATTTTTCTTCCCATAATGGGAACTGGAACGTGTTCTGGGCATACGAAATTTAAATATTGGTTTCGGGATTCTAGGATTTCTTTAATCAAATCAGTACCTGACCCTTTCCATATGTTCGTGAGTAGTTCTGTCAATATGTCAGGTAAGGGTCCTGGATCGGAGTGTTGGCTTTTATATAATATAAGGAGGTGTTGGATCATGTATATACTAGCTAAACGCTGTTCATATGGATCTAAATTCAGAAACGTGTGTGCAAGTACATCGTCATTGTATTCGCTGGGACTGTCAGCCCATTGTACTGCTGACCTGGCTAATTCTTGTTCGTCCATGGAATCGAGCATGTGGTACCCCCTTTGATCTCGTAGTAATTTATCAGCGGCTTGGAATAAGTGTTCGGGGGATTTTGTATTTAACATAGGGTTTGGAAAATGTCTATTATATTCTGGACGTATTGGACGTACCGAATCATTAAAACCTCTGGTATTATTATGGGGTTTTCCTCTACTAACATAAGCTATCGTTTCTACTTGCTCTGACTCTTGCTCCTCCTCTTCTCTGTTTAGGTCAGTAGCGTCTACCTCTAATCTTTCTTCGTGTATTCGTTCTACTTCTTTGCGGATCTTTCGGTACATAGCTACTATACATAACTGTTTATCATGTCTCCCTTCTGATATATTCCGACCCCAAGTGACAAGTTTTTGCATTTCTTCCGGATTTACCCCAGGCCGGTCTTGATTCCTGATTACACAGTTTATGAGGAAACGTAACAGTTGTCCCTGTACCTCCGCTTTCTGATACTCCATGGCTCTGCTAATACTTTCAGGACTTCGCCCTGACTGGACAAAGTGATACATATTTTCTAAATGTGTAGTCATTCCTGGTAGCTTCGTTAAATATATTGCAGCTCGTCGAATACGTAATGATGACAGCAGCATTTCGTCCCGTTTGCCGGGCACAGGATCATATCTACAATCTACTAGAAGTTCCTTAAGCATGTCGGGAGTTGCTAGTTTGGGCGTACGTTGGAGGGCTAAATCTCTAAGAGTCTGTTTATTTCGCGGCGGAGTGGCAAACATGTCTGTCATACCTCCTGTAGCACCGTCTGAGGTGCTAGGCACGAAAGTATTCGTTGGGTGTAGGATA
This sequence comes from Triturus cristatus, assembly GCF_964204655.1. Taxonomy (NCBI): domain Eukaryota; kingdom Metazoa; phylum Chordata; class Amphibia; order Caudata; family Salamandridae; genus Triturus; species Triturus cristatus. The sequence continues at coordinate 86,123,456 of NC_140591.1, forward strand.
GAGATTGTAGACGCGGGAAAAACTGTAGAAACGGACGGGTCTGTTGGAACTTGTGTAGGAGTTTGTAATTGCGGGGATACAGACGGATGCTCTTGGTGTTGGGCACCATCGGCAAGCGGTGTGTGTGGTATGGCATTAGCATATTCGGGAGCAGCGTCATCTAAATAGGAGGAAAGAAAAACGTCCTTTGCTGTTTTGGGATGTGATTTGGGATGCGCTTTTATCGGAAACAATGGAGGTGGCAGGTCTTTTGGTATTTCCTGAGTAGCCTTAGGTAACCCTTCGGCCAGAAGTGGATACATACCATTCATAAGGGCGTTTCTTTGTCTATCTACTTGTTCTGAGTTTACTCGAGTACCTTCCTCAAGTAATAGATTTCCTCGAGTTTTATTTGAATTCTCTCTACTTTTCTCTTCCTGTCTGTGTGCTTTTTCTGTACGTCTGTATGATTCTTTACGCCATAATTCAATGGCATCTTTCTGTGACTGTCTGGCTTTCTTTTTCCATAATTCTTCTTCTACTCTCATGATGCAATCTGCATCCCAGGTCCCCGCTGCGGGCCATCTCTGACTCTCTGGTAATTCTTTGGTGTAGTCCACCCATAAATCAAGAAATAATACGGCATCTAGGCCATGCTTATGATACATGAAGTATCCTGGAGTATCCCTAGGTGGAATGGGAACAGCTTCTTCGAGTACACCTTTTCTAGTTTTGATCTGTCTTAGTTTCGAAAAGAGCGGCATTTTTAGATCTTGTTTCTAGAACACACTTTATACAAGAAAACACAATAATGAACAGTCATTCACACCACAATATATAGAACGTATTAAAACATTTAACACTTAATAGTTTTACGAACAATGATAACTAATAGAAAACTAGTTACTGACATTATACTGACACTAGATAATACTTATTTATATGCGAAACATACTATATATACTATATATACTGCTAAACAGTACAGATACACTGCTGAAACAGTGCAGACCGGATTTGTGTACCCAAAACCGTCTTGACCGGCACAGACTATGTGCTCGTAAAAATGCCTCCCCGATAATGGTACTCACCGGGTAGCTCGGAACGGAAGGCCTCGGAACTGAACTGAAACTGGACCGGACTGGACTCGACTCGACTGGACTCGGAACTTCGGAACTCGGTGGGACTCTGTATACCTCGGATCTTGCTCTCTCAGCTAGGCTCTGGTCGGGATACTTCGCACTTCTCACCGCCTCGTCTGGGTGTTGATCGCAGCCTCAGTCGTCCCCGCTTGGCCGGAGGGAGATACAGGAAATCCTGCGGGTACGCGTTTTTGTCCGTTCAGCTGTGGCAGGAGACCGGGCCTGCAACGCACCGCCGGCGCGTGAGATGAGAAAGTGTCCCTATTCGGGCGCCAATTTATGTGGTAAATATTTCGTTACCGGTACTATTTTTTATGCGGTAAAATCTATCAAGAATAACTCAGTAAATATAAGAGGCAGAATCCGTGGTATTAGAGGTTTAAAAATGCTTTATTCCTATACAAAGGAAGGCAATTCGAATTGTGGGCCTTCTGTTCCATCACCACGAAAGTTCAGGAAGGAAGGGAGCATATATTATTGACAGTTAAGCAGTTTTATAGAAAATACATTACAGTGAAACAGATGCAAGAGGCGTAACAGCTGATAAAAGGTGTATACGTAGCTAATAGAGGGCGTAATTCAAGAAACGTCACTAAACATGATGTCATAAGTGGGTGGATCCATAAAAGAATCCTGCAATGTCAGCAGAAATGTTTGGCAAAGATGCGCACGCAGCCGCATGACGTGTGATTGACGTGCAACTAGAGGGTGAAGGGTACTTGACATTTAGCTCTACATGTGGAGACAGAAGTCTGGGGTTATGTCAACCTAATTCCAAATCATATCTAATATCCTATGTTTAAAGAACTGTGTTATCCAAAAGGAAAGGTCTCTTAGGATAGAATCTTATTCTATACTGACTATACTGACTGTTAGTGCGTGTACAAGCGTCTAAGTGTCTACACTAGATGCGAGGGAGTAGGAATATTCCATGGTAACGGGGCTATGAATTACTTGCATGAGGACAGCGAGGCCTGGCCCCTTTGCATGGTAGCTGGAGGAATGTTTACCTAAACTGCTAGACAGGAATGCATCGGATGAGGAGCGAAGGAGATAATCTCGAAGGTGAAATACAGTTTTTGGCAGGCGACAGGCTGGATCAGGCACCGTTAGCCGCGCAAGGAGTAAAACAAAGTTCATGGTCACAGATGCAGGCTCAGACTGGAGCTTTCAGAGGCAGAAGGCAGGAAAAGGCTTGATGACAGAATTCGGGCCTACTCGCCTGAATCTGTGAAATGTGGAAAGTGAACCACATAAAGTCGGTGGCCTTTCATACTTAGGAATGGAATATCTGACCCATTCATGGCGGATCTGAAAGAGGACATGTTGACGGTGGACGCACATATGTTTGCGTCTTCAGAACTGGAGCAGGAGGGAACATACATGTACTTATAGCATGCACATGGAGCCGTTGGGGTCTACGATAGGGGACATAACTGATCACAAAATTCATATTTCCTCAGTACACCTGATTGGGCCTGTGTGAGCACAAGGTCCGCGACTACCCGGAGAGGGAGTTCGTTTCGGCTGGAGCCTGGAACAAAGGCCCAGCCAGCTGCCAGTCAAGGGAAGAACCGAGGACAGGAGGAGCCTGCCTCGGCGTCCACACCCCGTAGGACGGATAGGCCACCGGAGGTGGTGGACCAGGAGTCTGCGGTGGGGGACGTTACCAACCTGGAGGACCTACCCATCCCGGCCGAGTGGCACGTGGAGGGAGGCCCGTCCAGGGAGGAATTCTGCCAGGGCCAGAGGGAGTGCCCTACCCTTGAGGGGCTGAGGCGACAGGCCGAAGCCCAGGCAGCAGGGAACGTTGAAGGGAACTACAGTGTTTACTGGGAGGATGGCCTCCTCTACAGTGAACCCAAGGCACCCCTACACGGATCGTCACGAGCCTTGGTAGTCCCTCAACGTTATCGAGCCTTCCTTCTGGAGTTGGCTCACGAGATGCCATTGGCAGGACACTTGGGGCAAGACAAGACCTTCGCCCGTCTTGTCCCACACTTTTATTGGCCTCAAATGAAAGTGTCGTCCGATACCTACTGCCGGACATGTGTGTCTTGCCAAGCCAGTGGGAAAACAGGGGTGAAGCTGAAAGCTCCCCTGGAACCACTTCCTGTCGTTAGCACCCCCTTTGAAAGGGTGGGCATCGACATTGTGGGTCCGTTAGATCCGCCAACGTCAGCTGGTCACAGGTTTATCCTGGTCCTGGTGGATCATGCCACACGGTACCCAGAGGCAATACCTCTGAGGACCATAACAGCACCTGTTGTGGCTAGGGCCCTAATGGGAATCTTTACCCGAGTGGGTTTTCCCAAGGAAGTCGTGTCCGACAGGGGGACCAACTTCATGTCAGCGTACATGCGGGCGATGTGGAAGGAGTGTGGAGTGACATACCGGTTCACCACTCCTTACCACCCCCAGACCAATGGTCTGGTGGAGAGGTTTAACAAAACCTTGAAGGGCATGATCAGAAGTCTGCCTGAAAGCCTGCGGAGGAAATGGGACGTCCTCCTACCCTGTTTACTCTTTTCTTACAGGGAAGTGCCACAGAAGGGAGTGGGCCCCTTCGAGCTTCTGTATGGGCACCCTGTACGTGGACCTCTCAACCTGGTGAGAGACGGATGGGAAAGAACTCCCAGAAAGCTTCCCCAGGACGTGTTGAGCTACATGCTGGCCTTCCGGAGCCAAATGGCTAAGTTGTGGAAGCAAGCTTCTGACAACTTGGAAGCCAGCCAAGCAGTGATGAAGGCGTGGTATGACCACAATGCTCACCCGGTGGAGTTGGAGCCTGGCCAGAAGGTGTGGGTGATCGAACCAGGAGAGCTTAGTGCCCTCCAGGATCGCTGGTCAGGACCCTTTGAGGTGTTGGAGAAGAAGGGTAAGGCTACCTACTTGGTGGACCTGAAGACCCCTCGTCAGCCCCTGCGGGTGCTGCATGCCAACCGCCTCAAAACCCACCACGAGAGGCCCGAAGTCATCTTGATGATGGTGACTGACGGAGGAGAGGACGTGGAAAGCGAGCCTCTCCCTGATTTGTTTGCGTCTCAAGAAAAGGATGGGTCGGTGGAGGGAGTGATTCTCTCCCCATCTCTAACTCCTGAACAGCAGGAGGACTGTCGCCAGGTCCTGGGGCAGTACTCTTCGTTGTTCTCCCTTGTCCCGGGTAGGACTCACCTGTGCGTCCATGACGTGGACACAGGAGACAGCCCACCTGTGAAGTCCAAGATCTACCGGATGTCAGACAAGGTGAAGGCCAGCATTCATAGTGAAGTCACTAAGATGCTGGAGCTAGGAGTGATCGAACCTTCTAGCAGCCCCTGGTCCAGTCCGGTGGTACTAGTACCAAAAGCTGCACCACCGGGTGCCCAACCGGAACTGAGGTTCTGTATGGACTATCGGGGACTGAACTCAGTGACCAAAACTGATGCTCATCCGATCCCTAGGGCGGATGAATTGATTGACCGGCTGGGAGCTGCCCAATATCTAAGTACCTTTGACCTTACTTCTGGGTACTGGCAGATCTCTTTGACTGATGGAGCAAGCGAAAGGTCAGCCTTCTCCACGCCCAATGGCCACTACCAGTTCTGTGTGATGCCCTTTGGGCTCAAGAACGCACCTGCCACGTTTCAGCGCCTGGTAAACCAGATCCTCACCGGAATGGAGAGTTTCTCTGCTGCTTATCTGGATGACATAGCCGTCTTCAGTAACAGCTGGGAGGATCACTTGCGTCACCTGCAAGCTGTTCTCCAGGCCCTGAGACAAGCTGGATTGACGATCAAGGCCAGCAAGTGCCAGATCGGGCAGGGGTCGGTAGTGTACCTTGGACACTTGGTGGGTAGGGGAGCGGTGCAACCCCTCCAGGCGAAGATCGAGGCCATCATGGCCTGGGAACCCCCCAAGACTCAGACTGAGGTCCGAGCTTTTCTGGGCCTCACGGGATACTACTGCCGCTTCGTGAAGGGGTACGGAACCATTGTAGCCCCCCTCACGGAGCTCACGTCCAAGAAACAACCTCGACGGGTAGTCTGGACGGAGGCTTGTCAGCAGGCCTTTGTGAGATTGAAGAAAGCCATGTGCGAGGCCCCGGTCTTAAGGGCCCCAGACTTTTCCAAGGAGTTCATTGTCCAGACAGATGCATCAGAACATGGCATTGGGGCAGTGTTATCGCAACTCAATGAAGAGGGTCTGGATCAACCCGTGGTCTTCCTATCCCGTAGACTACTTCCCAGGGAACAGAAGTGGAGTGCAATAGAGCGTGAAGCCTTTGCAGTGGTATGGGCTCTGAAGAAGTTGCGGCCATACCTGTTTGGCTCACACTTCCTGGTTCAGACCGACCACCGACCCCTTCGTTGGCTGATGCAGATGAAGGGGGAGAATCACAAGTTGTTGAGGTGGTCTATTTCCCTACAGGGAATGGACTTTCAGGTGGAACATCGGCCTGGAGTGGACCACGCCAATGCAGACGGTCTCTCAAGGTATTTCCGCCTTAGTGATGAGAACTCCCAAGGGGTTGGGTAGCTCTCCCCACTTTCAGCTGGGGGGGACGCGTGTTAGACCTGTCAGCCCTTTGGGTGGTCCCTCCTCATCATTATTTATTTTGTCCCACTTTTGCCTCAAACCCTGTTTGAAGTTTTCCTTTTTGGGAACCACCAGACTTTTTAGTGTTGCTGCAGATTCAGGGAGCCATTTTAGCTACCCCTGGAACTTCTGTCTGAGGGCCTGGAGCACAAAATGGTGGCCACCTGTGACATCACCAGCACCCACTGGAACCTACTAGCACCTTCCAGAACATTCCAGAACCCTGTGACAGTTGGAGGCGGTTTAGAATGTTGGGAAGCTAAGACAGAGAGTTGGCAGTTGGAGCTGGCAGTTGGCACCTGACTGGTGAAGAGTGAGCAGCAGAAACCTGAAGGAGGAAGGAGTGAGGCAGCAGGGGTGGAAACTTGTGCCTGGAGTGGGGTCCATAAACCCACCCTTGATACTAGTCCCTACTGACTGAGCCCAGCCTGAAGCCCTGTGTGGGAAGAAGCAAGAAAAACCATCCTAAGGACCTGGACAGCAGGAACAGGCCTTAGAATCCAAGAACAGCAAGATCCTGACCTGGATACTGGTTTCCCTGGAGTCTGACGTCGAGTAGCCTGAGACCCGGAGCCCGAGGTGGAGAAGCGGCGCTGACTGGAAAAGCAGACGTCGTACCCGGAGCCGCCAGAGGTCGAGAGAGGGCGCCGACGGAGGTCGTGAGGAGTACCAGAGGTCGAGGAGGAAGTCACCCGAGGTCGAGTGAGCGGCGTCAACGGGGGAGTGAAGTCCGCCCTCCGGAGTCGCCGGAGACCGAGGTGAAGCGTGCCGGAGGTCGGGAGTGGAGATCGCACTCCGGAGTCGCCGGAACCTGAGAGAATCGTACCGGAGGTCGGGAGTGAGGTCGCACTCCGGAGTCGCCGGAACCTGAGGAGAGGAGCACCGGAGGTCGGGAGTGGGGATCGCACTCCGGAGCCGCCGGAAGTCGACATCGAGCCAAGGCCGGCCGACGTCATCGAAACTGAGGTCGCCATCGGACCGGAGCCGCCCGAAGTCGACATCGAGTCAAGACTGCCCGACGCCATTGAATCGGAGGTCGAGATCGAGCAGAGGCCGCCGACATCGAACCGGAACCGCCTACCGGCGTCGTCAAGAACTGACATTGCGCCGAGGCCGCCGACATCGAACCGGAACCGCCTCACGGCGTCGACACGACTCCAGCGGCGTCGGAACTTCAGAAAAAGGGCAGTAAGTGGAATAGAGGGCGCCAAAGGCCCTGTGGAATCCTAAGAGACTACTCTAGGGGTTAGAGAGGTGCTGGAACCAGCTGGACTGTGCCAGGGGTGAGCTGAGACTAATTTAGAGGGGTTGTGTAGAGTGAGAGAGCCAGGTCTCTGGTATTCCCCCCTTGATCTACCTCAGTTTAGGCCTCAGCCTTGTCCAAGCCAGGGAGTAGACACCCTCAAGCCTTCCACATCCCCACAAGCTGTGCCTGGGCCAAATCAGCCCATAGTAATCTCAAATGTGATCTGATTATATGAGTGACACTGTCAGCTTTTAATTATTTATTGAGGGCACTGTATTTATTGTATTTAACCTATTTATTGCTTCACTGTATTTATTGTTCCACAGTATTTATTGTTGCACAATATTTATTGGTTTACAGTATTTATTGCCTCAGAATATTTAATTGCCTGAATGTATTGCACTTATATTTATACCTTCCTTATTTATGATCACCCCTATTTATTGAATCATTAAGACAGTATTATTTGATCTGCACTATTTAAAAAGCTTTGTATATTGTGATTGTGTTATTATTTATCTAATCAGCAACTAAGAGAAAAAGAAGATAAAGAGAAATATTTTCATAATTTTTACGGTGTAGAGTCCTTTTTGGAACGGATGCACGCATGGTTATTGTATGGGTATGTCGTATGCTTAGCATGGTGCCTGTTTCCTGACCACTCGAGCCAAGCTACCACTGTATGTCCTGGAAAGACCCCGTTACCACCAACCCTTACCGGTGTGGGAGTGGAGTATTTCCAACAGACAGCAAAAAGAGTGCGTAGGTTAAGGGAAGTGGATTGGTGGGGCACAAAACCCGATTGGGCACGGGAAATTATTTTGTCCATCAATAGTGCGAGAAGCACCGCAATCATTTTTGCTAGTATTTTATAATTGAAGTTTAATAGCGAAAGAGGTATATACGACCCACAGTGCAGGGAATCCTTGCTGGTTTTGGTGATAAGACGATCGCTGATTCTTGTAACGTAGGAGGTAATTGGTTCCGTTCTAGAGATTCATTGTAGACTTCAATGAGCTTAGGGGCTAAGATGTCTTTATAGCATTTATAGAATTCGCCCGTAAACCCATCGAGGTCAGTGGCAGTGGAACCATTTAGCGTGTCTATTGCGTCAGATATTTCGTCTTTGGAGAAAGGTTCAGTGAGGAAATCCTGCATGTATTTGTCCAAATACACTAATGAGAATTCTTCGAAATATTCCTCGTGCTCTGCAGGAGAACGATGCAGCTTGGAGGTGTATAGGTGCTCATAATAGGACAGGAACTCGTCCCAGACATCAGCTGTGTCTGTTAACACAGCTCCTGATGCAGCTCAGAGCTCAGTGATGTGTGCTGCGGAATACTGGGGTCTGAGCAGCTGTGCCAGCGGGCGCCCAGGCCGCTTGCCCTCACCGTACCGACGTGCCGTCACATACTTGCTGAGGAAGTGTGCTTCCCTATCAGCCGCCTCATGAAACTCTAACAATAGCGTCAACCAGCGCCATTCCTCCTCGGGGGTGTCCGAGAGGCATCGCATCGAGGCATCTAGAGCAAGTAGTTGCTGTTCAATGTTGGCAAGAGTTTTCCTTAAATCCTTCAGGACCCCAGCGTGCTTGGTTATGGCGACACCCCTAATGTACGCTTTGAAAGCCTCCCATAGCGTTGCCCAGGTATCTGCTGAACCCGTATTGAGTTCGAAGTAGTCGTCAATGGCTTCCCTGAGTTCCGAGTCAAATAACTTGTCGTTGAGGGCCCTGCTAGGGAACCTCCACCTACGCTCCTGGCCATCGGTCCTGGGGATACGGAGCTGAAGCAAAACAGGGGCATGATCAGAATATGACCTGGGCAGAATCACGCTTGTAGTGTGCCATGAAACGAGGCCTGGGGGGAGCAACCAAAAATCCAATCTGGTCCAAGTGTTGTATGGGGCTGAGTAATGAGTGTTTCCCGGATTCGTCGGATTGCGTAATCGGCACACATCGGAGAGCTGAAATGTTTTGCATGTTTCCAGCAATACCTGTTGGGCCCTAGGCTTAAAGTCCTCTGCGCTAGAGGAGCCGTCAATATTACAGTCCATAAGTAAATTAAAATCCCCTCCCATTAACTGATTGCCAGAGCCCCAGCATGTGAGAGTGGTGTCTAAGTCGTGGAAAAAATCCGGACTGTCAACATTTGGGGCATAAACGCACATCAACGTAATCATGTGGCCCATCAGATTTCCCACTACTATGGTGTATCCTCCCTCCCGAACCGTCTTGGAGTAAGTCAGGGAGAATTGGAGTTGCTTGTGAATTAAGATCGCAGTGCCCCGTGCATAGGTGCTATAATTGGAGAAGTAGCGGTGCGCGCCCCAACTTGTTGCATAGTACGTGGAGTCGGACTTAGGTAAATGTGTCTCCTGTAGAAAGGCGATGTCGACTTTGTGCTGCTGCAGGTAGTGTAGGAAATGTTTTCGTTTCTTAGGGTTGTTAAAACCCCGAATGTTCCAGGTCATGAGGACTACGTTTGAATGGTCCACTAACTCAGAAACTGTGGTCTGTGGTGTCATATTGTAAAATAACTGAAACCATTGACAAGTGGTAAATGAGTATCGTGTGTGGAGCCGGTGATGAAACAACAACTAACGAATCGATCCCTTCCCCATCCCCCTACCCCCCCATCCAACCTTGCGATCCCACATGCAAGGTAAAGAACCAAATAGCCAAGATTCCAATGCATCCTGTGAACTTCCTACTTGGAAAGACATAAACATTACCTGATGCATTTACATCATTAAGTACAACAACGTGCTACGCACCTAGGGGGGAGACAACGCTCCGGCGGAGCCCAGCAAAAACAGAACATTATAATAAAACAATTTTCATACTATCTCAATTAGTGTTGATACATATGTGGAAGTCAGATACTGCCATAGATAAAAACAGTGTGTGCAGGGAACTAAACAAAGCAAGCACTAGGATCAGCCATTTGACAAAAGCTCTACACTGGCGGGAGAGCCGCTGTGGGCCGGAAAACTGCCACTACGGTCATCACTCCGCTGGGTGTTGGAGTTCTTGTATGAAGTGCAAAAAGCTTGTACATCACTCGGAGTCTCGAAGTAGCGAGGGCGCCCGTTGACGTCCACCCTCAGGCGGGCTGGATACAGCATTCCATATCGGAGGTCCAGATTTCGGAGTGTAGCCTTAACACCAGTGAACTTACGGCAGGCCTCCTGGACCATTCAAGTGAAATCTGGATATAACGAAACATTGGAACCCTGCCATGTAAGTCCACCACGCTCTCTGGCATGTCTTAGCGCAGTGTCCCTGCCCCAAAAATTCATGACACGTACTATAATAGGTCTGGGAGGGCAGCCGGGGTTGGGGCGTGGGCCCAGCGAACGGTGCGCTCTTTCCACAACAGATCCTGGGGTAAATACATCTTTACCGAAAATGTCCACCAGCAAGCTCTCAACAAATGTGACCATTCTGCCCGTGTTTGTTGATTCCGGAACCCCAGAAATGCGGAGGTTGTTGTGGCGGCTGCGAGGCTCCAAATCTATGTTCTTGATTGGGACTTCTTTTAAAATCTTCTCCACGCGCTTCAGCCTTTTTATTGATTGCGCGGCCCCATCTTCCAGGTCTGATATTCGGTCTTCTGCAGTGTCTAATCATCGGTCGTGTATCTCCAAACTAGCCCCAAACGTGTCTAGTCGTTTTTCCAGTGTATCGAACCTATGGTCAAGCGAGCTCTGATTTCAGCGAGCAAGTCCGGGTTAGAGGAGCCCATCTGCGGCATGGCGGAGGAAGCCTGTCCACCCTCAGCTATGGTCAAGCTCTGATCTTGTGCCGGGAAGGTTGTAGTCGTTGTTTAGGGTCCTTTCTGCCCATATATGTGTGGCCTGCTCCTGATGTATTAATCTCCCTAGGCAACAGTGTTGGGTAAAAGGGTGGCGCGCGTGTGCCGCAACTACTCAAGTGCAAGGCGAAAGGGCCACTGTTGGCAGACACGCGCAATGGATCGCGGTCTCCTGGTGTTTCAGTGTCCAGCAATTAGGGCAGTGGAGCAGGAGGGCAGCGGAGACGCATTTGGGTGCCAATGGAATCGCAAGGGAGTCCTCCTCCGGAGGTGGGTTCAAGGTCCGAGTTCGGTGGACGCCCAAATAGCTAGGCCTCCACAGGGAGCTTGAGTGTAGATTGCTCAGTACTGGCGATCTCTGGTGGCAGAAGGGTCGCACTAGCTTGCTCCACCATGAAATAGCGTAGTGAGAGGCAAAGTCAGCGGGGGAGCCGTGGCGTGGATTTGCGGGCAGGGAAGGCCTCGTTGTCTATGCTGTGTTTCAGTCCCTGTGGCCCGCCATGAAGGCCAGACATTTTTGGAGACCGCCTGACGTCCTTAACCCCAATCAGCCACAACACACAGCCGGGCGGCCGCCTCCCTAACACCACCGGGGCCCCGGTGGGCTAAGGGAGCACCGCAGCGTGCACTGCCCCCGAGGCAATCGTAAGGAGGAGATCACCGCAGCGGCACAGAAGTGTGGGGGGAAGGTGGCAGAACACTCACCGCCACTCCGGAGCAGACCAGGGGCGATGTAGGCAGACTGCTGCTGGTGGATGGCAGCGTGGTCTCGATGTCGGCAGAGCAAACGTTCCGGGCAGCCATGCACTAGGCTGCAGTCAGCTCTTCCCCCTGAATGTCAGATAGCGTTTTCAGCGGTAGAGGGCCGATCGGAGGGCAGAAATGGGGACTGCACGAGCGCCGTCATGTAGAAAACAGGTTCCCTGCATTTTGGCGGTTGTACTGGATCTTTTGGAAGAGATATTCGGATCTTTGCTGGGCCGTCGGACAGAGCTTCAATGCCGAGCGGCCATCTTGGTCCACGGCTTGGCCACGCCCCGTGCATGCTGCATAGTTTAATGACAAATAAGGGCCCAATTACAAGTTTGATGCGGTTGTGCCGGCTCTCTGCCGACACAGCTGTGCCAAACCCACGCAAGGCCCATCTGCCATATTACGAGTTGAACTAGTTCAACTCGTATTACTGCGGGCAGTCCTTTGCCCACCCAGGACCTTTGCGATAATATGGCAGTTTATTTCCATACCAAAATCAAGGACATTTACTCTGCTCTGGAGAAGTCAAACTCTGTGGGATCCAAAACAAACCTCCTTGCTGATCATCGGGTAGGCCCACCTAAGGATTATGGTCTGCGCTCCTTTCCTCCTATCTCTCAAGAGGAGACTGAGCGGTTGTTAAGTGGGATTAGATCTGGCTCCCCCCTTGAATCCTGTCCTCTTACGATTCTAAAACTAGGAAGGGAGGCCATTGTACCTCCCCTGACTACCATCATCAATACTGTTATTTCCTCTGGCCTGTTTCCCGCCATATGGAAAACAGCGGTGGTAAAACCCTTGCTTAAAAAGGCCTCTCTGGATCCTACAGAATAAAAAAAAAATTGGCCCATGCTGTGACCCATCAATTACTTGATGGGTCACAGCATGGGTTCAGGAGTGAACACAGAACGGAGACGGCCTTATCCGTAGCCTTTAATAACATCCGACAACAGGTTGATGCTGGTCATTCTACCCTACTGATCCTCCTGGATCTGACGGCAGTTTTTGACACCATCTCTCATGGTAGATTGCTGGGAAGGCTTCGGGAAATCGGGATAGAGGAGGCTGCATTTAATTTGCTCTCTCCGTTCCTTTTAAACCGATCGCAAAGAGTTAAGATGGGCCAATATCTTTCTGCCCCGACACAACTGTCTTGTGGAGTTCCTCAGGGATCCTCTTTGAGTCCCACTCTTTTCAATATCTACGTAGCACCGCTCGCTGCTGTGGTAAGGTCTTTCGGCCTGGAAGTGCTCTCCTATGCCGATGACACTCAGATTTTGATTTCCATCACCGAGAGTGTCTCTGCCTCAGCACTTAATTTTAAAAACTGTATGCGAGCGGTGGCTGCATGGATGGTGGAGAACTATTTGAGACTCAATGGGGATAAAACTGAGGTCCCTATTTTCGGTGGCAAGATTGATATTTGGTCAGAGGCCTGGTGGCCTGATTCGCTCGGTTCTTGCCCCTGCCCCTGCCCCTGTCCCACCGCCAAGAATTTAGGCATTATTATGGACTCCACGCTCTCTCTGGGTTCTCAAATAAATAGGACAGCTGCCACCTGCTTTGGGATGATATATACACTTAGGAAGATTTTCAGTTTTCTGCCCCTTTCTACCCGCAAACAGGTAGTGCTGGCCCTTGTGGGGTCCAGGTTGGACTACTGCAATGCTCTTTATTTGGGGATCAATAAAGGACTCCTGCATCGTCTCCAACTAGTGCAGAATGCTGCTGCCAGACTGGTGATGAACCTCCCTAAATTCCATTCAGTATCTGCCACTATTAGGAGCCTGCATTATCTCCCGTTGGGGAGGAGAATTGTGTTTAAAGCCTTGTGTCTGGTCCACAAGGCTGTTCACAAAAAAGGGGTCAGAAGTTTTCAATAAAATGTTTCAAAGATACTGTCCTGGGAGGGGCCTCAGATCTGGAAATAAGAACCAGGTCATTGTTCCTAGAGCCAGAAGAGCCAGATTGGGGGGGAGGGCCTTCTCTCTGATAGGGGCCAATCTGTGGAATTCCCTCCCTTCCACTGTTTCTTCCCTGGATTCCCATCTGGTCTTCCGGAAGTCCCTGAAAACCTGGCTTTTCACCTGTCCGATTGCTGTGTCCAATGTGAATCTTTAGTGCTTCACCGTGTGATATCTCTTACCATGATCCTGTTCCGCAGCGCCTTGACGCCCCTGGGCTAAGTTCGCGCTTTATAAAATTTATATTCATTCATTCATTCATTCATTCAAGGCGGGGCCTGGAAAACAGGCACCACAATGGGAACAGAAAACAAGGTTCAGCACGGCATGGACATAGACATCCATGCTGTGCTGGAACTTTGTGAGAATACAGACAGGAGAGCACATGTTGTGCCCTCCTGAATGTATCCCCATAGTGGGGTCGACATGGTGACCTTGTAGGGTCCCCTTTCTTCCTGCACGCCAGACTTTTCATGGTGGGGCTCCGCCATAAAATGGCTTGTGGTGCAGGATCTCGTAATATGCTGAGCTGGACTGCACCAGTCCCCGGTCAGCATATTGCGTTTTGGCGTCACGGAACGACAGTTCCCTGGCCCAGCCAGCGGTTTACCTCTGATGCAACGGTGAACATCATAATCAGCAAAACGGTGGACCGCCAATGCTGCCCCACCGTGAATCTGGTGGTTGGAAGACCGGCAGACTCGTAATCAGCCCCTAAGTGCTTTTGAGAATAGAAGCTAGGCTACATCCAGCAACGCCATGAGGGGAACGGCTGTATTCATTCATCCACCTTACCTTGCACACTTGCACAGCCGCACAGCCATGAGGGGAACAGCTCTGCCTCCACACCACTTTGTCGCCGGGACCAGCCGTGAGGGGAACGGCTTGAAAGAACTCCAGCTCCCAGCGGGCATTACTGGGCGCCTGAGGAAGGCGTCATCACAGGGAGTCTGAAGACCCTGTAAATCCAGCGTGGCCTTCACGCAGCGCTGGACGCACTAGGCTACATCCAGCAACGCCGTGAGGGGAATAGCTGTATTCATTCATCCACCTTACCTTGCACAGCCGCTCAGCCATGAGGGGAACGGCTCTGCCTCCACGCCACTTCGTCGCTGGGACCAGCCGTGAGGGGAACGGCTTGAAAGAACTCCAGCTCCCAGCTCCCAGCGGGCATTGCTAGGCGCCTGAGGAGGGCATCATCACAGGGCGTCTGAAGACCCTGTAAATCCAGCACGGCCCTCACACAGCGCGGGACGCACTAGGCTACATCCAGCAATGCCGTGAGGGGAACGGCTGTATTCATACATCCACCTTACCTTGCACAGCCGTGAGAGGAACAGCTCTGCCTCCACGCCACTTCGTCGCCGGGACCAGCCATGAGGAGAACGGCTTGAAAGAACTCCAGCTCCAGCAGGCATTGCTGGGCGCCTGAGGAGGGCGTCATCACAGGGCGTCTGAAGATCCTGTAAATCCAGCGTGGCCCTCACACAGCACGGGCCAGAGCCCTGAAGAGGCCGGGCTGGGCTACCCCTTCAACGTTTATCTTGAAGAACTGGGCTAAGTCAGTCAACACCCGTGGTTCAGTACATGAACCCGTAGGTAAATATCTTGATCGACATTTTCAACCTTTTGTACTTAACATGTCAACCTACGTAAGAGACACCACTCATTTTTTGAACATCATTCAAGAAAGTAACATTAAATGGGACACCAACACTTTGTTCTGCACCATTGATGTAACTTCACTATACACTTCCATTCCACACGACCTTGGCATGGAAGCCATCGAATTTTTTCTGTTACAATCTTCTATCCCTGAAGACCATAAAGTATTTTTACTTGAATTACTACACTTTACACTTTATCACAGCTATTTTTGTTACAATCACAGGTACTATCTTCAATAGAATGGCACATCGATGGGCAATTGTGCAGCTCCTAGCTACGCGCAGTTGTTCATGCACAAGTTTGAGCTTGACCACATTCTCAACAACACAGAGTGGAAACCACACATGTTATTATTCTTACGTTATATTGATGAAATTTTTTTAATTTGGAAAGGTTCTGAACATCTGCTAAAAACTGCTATTGAGGTTCTCAATGGGATCAATGATCGTTTGAAATTTACGTATAACATTCATAGTGACACTATCAACTATTTGGATGTACTGCTGTACATCAAGGAGGGTCGAATTGAGACTACTTTATATAGGAAGAGCACTGATAGGAACAATTTGTTACATTTCTCAAGCTTCCATCAGCCCTCTCTGAAGCAACACTTACCTTATTCTCAATTTCTGAGAGTTAAAAGAATCATTTCTGAACCGACACAATTGTCACAAGAAAATTTGAATATGGAAAAACGTTTCATCGATCGAGGATATCCAAAAGAAACTTTAATTTCCACTTTGGAAAGGGTTCAAATCAAATCTAGATCTCAATTGCTAAAGATTCGTGACACCAAGAAGTCTACGTCACGTTCAGTCATAGTCACTAAATTTTCCACAGAGAGTTTCAACATCAAGAAAATCATTTGAAACATTGGCCAATGTTACAGATAGAACCAGACTTCAAGGACATATTTCTGGAGAAACCTCTCTTTGCATATGAGAGGAGTAAGAATTTGTTGGAACTTTTGCATCCTCCACTCACCATTGATTCAGTTTCATCTCACAAAGGTACCATACCTTGTCATAACTGTGGGCATTGCAATAGTATCATCAAAGGAAATTCAACTCAACATCCCACACAAGGTTTTAACATTAAGCTACATGTCACAGCGACATGTGACTCAAAGAATCTTGTATACGTGCTAAAATGCCCATGCGGCCTCGTATACATAGGCAAAACCGAGAGGAAAATAAAAGTGCGTCTAACAGAACATAAAAGCAACATTCGCAACAAAAACATCAAATCAACGGTAGCGATGCACTTTTTATCCAAGAGTCACAACATCAGCCAATTGAGATTTCTGGTTTGTGAAATGGTTCCAATCAGAGAAAACAGAGACAACCGTAAATATCTTTTACAGAGAGAAACAGCATGGATTTATAAAATGAATGCCTTGGTCCCACACGGACTCAATGACCGCGTTGAACTTAGTTGCTTTTTGTAACTTTTGCTCTGTGCATTCTGGTTTCGTGAATTTATTTTGATCTTTGTGTCTATTTGACTTCATCTGATCATCTGTATTTATTAATGTTATTTTATGCAACTTTTCACAACTTCTCTTTGTTCATTATTATCTTACGTTTCTCTTTGGATCTTTTTTTATTTATTTTTTCAGTTTTTTTCAGCCTTCCATAACAAGAAATCTCCTCTTTTTTTTTTTTTCTCAAATAACTTTATTTGTCTCTAACTCAGTTAAACCGTCTCTTTTAATTTGGTTGTTTATCTTCTATTTATCTTTTATTTTTTCAAACACGTTTACCTTTTGTTATTACTTTGTACATCAGTATCCATTAATCTCCGTAGATACAGCATTAATGTCATTCCATGAACACCATCACAAGATGGCTGACCTTTTTTCCAATGTTATTCAGTCCTTTCTTACTTTTCATTACCTGGCTTGTGATATTTGAAGGCATGTCCTTTCTCACTTTCACTAACTGACCCACCCGTTGGAGCAGGATTGTAAGCACACACGCTGACTTTCACTGCATGTTGTAACCTCGGTTACTCAGAGTTTCTAATCTACCAGGTATGTTTTGTTACCACATGGTTTTATCTTCTTTACGCACCGGGGAATAGTACCGCTCCGTGGCTTAAGGTTCAATTAGTCATGTTTCACATGCTTGACTTTACAGCACTTTTTTCTTCAAATCCTTGTGGCACTGTTGTTTTTAATTAGAGTTCTTGTTTTGTTTTCCATAACAATTGCACACTTGATTTAACATCAATTTGTCTTGGTCCTCGCGGCACCGTTGTTTTTAATCACGCTTCCTTGTCTTATCCTTTTCACAACAAACCGCCACCCTATAAGGTTTTGTTTTTGAATGGTTACTTCTGTTATCTCACGTTTTTTGATTAGTTTCTAACTCACCAAACACTAATTTAATTATGTACATGACGCAACAGGTCGACACATCTCTCCTTTTTGTGTTCTTCTTAGGACTACTCCTGATGAAGGGTTATGTAAAACCCGAAATGCATTGAGTATACTTCACGAGTCCTTAGCTTGATTTCTTTGATGAATTTCATATCCCGTGAATAAAACGAGGAATATGACAACAATGAACAACTTGTCAGTTTACTTTTGAGTTTGAACAGTGTTTATTCTGCAACTTCGTTGCAATTTCGGCTGTGCTTAGAGGGACACTACTCAACTGGAATAGTGCATTCTTCATAGATAATATTGTGAACATTGTTTCAACCAGTATTAAAGGCCTGATTGATAAACATTCAACTACCCTATGGAAACGCTTAGACCGATTAGACACTTCGTCTAATAATATAAGTTCACAAATAAAATCCATCAAACAGGTAATGACTGTGGGGGGAAGCATCAATGGGACTATTTGTGAACCTGCTATTATCACAAATCCAAATTCACAGCCATTGTTGTCCTCCTCCATTTCTAAGGATACTTGTGTTACCTTTACCAAAATTAAGGGATGTTTTACATTGGGAGTGGTACCAACATCATTAGAAACACAGCCTAGCAGAGATCCTCCCAGTGATGCTGGAAGTATAGCATCAGGGCCCGACCAATTCAATTGCGGAACTACAGAGAGAGGGTATTTCATCCCCCGAGGCCTTAGATGACTTAACACCCTGCAATGAGTTATTAAACTTACCACCCGCTGCTTGCCCATATGTGCTAGTTCTAGCCGGAGTACCCCCTCTTAGAAGTAATCAGGGAGAATCTTGGGACCAACTCCGAAATAAATGTGCAGACTGGCTCATAAAAAATAGGGGCCTCCGGGTGTCACAGACTGGAGAAATCATTATTGCCCGCAGG
Organism: Triturus cristatus; assembly: GCF_964204655.1. Classification (NCBI taxonomy): domain Eukaryota; kingdom Metazoa; phylum Chordata; class Amphibia; order Caudata; family Salamandridae; genus Triturus; species Triturus cristatus. The sequence goes on from NC_140591.1 coordinate 86,141,893, forward strand.
GTTGGGTGGGTTGGGACTCACATTAAGGACATACAGGGTGACTGCATTGTTATTAATTTCCGTCACCCAAATATGGTGAGGACTCTGTTGTCATGATATGGAACAAACATTGCCAGAACAACTAAGATCTGGCCGTTGCACCTAGGTAATTTTTATAAGCCCTCCACTGAGCATAAAATTATAGCCCCATTCATTACTATAACACATAATAGGTTTTCTCCCCTATCGGACCTGGACCAACAAGATTGACTGGTTTTACCGGCATTATTAGATAACACTTTGAATAACCACTGTCCTTTAAATTTGTCTACCCCCATATTACCTCTTATTGAGCCTGTGGATCGCCACATTGTAACGCCATCACCTTTGAACATCCATGAGAAAATTTTGTCGTGGAATATAGCGGGCCTAAGGTCAAAAAGAGGCCTTTTAAATTGGGAATTTTTTTTAGCAGCTCATCATATCATTGCCTTTCAGGAAATGTGGGAGATAAATGACTGTTTCTATTTAGATGGTTTTAAATCCTTTTGTAAATATGCTATTCCCTCCAATATGGATAGAACTCGAGGGAGTTTACTTTTAATGTTTTCACTAAAACTCTCCTGTAAATTCTGAATGGTTGATTGCAAGTCTCATCACTTGCTAGCGGTAGAACTCTCATTTAAAAATTGTGCTACTTTGCTAGTAGTACATTTCTATAATTCCTTCTCCAGAGATTACGAGCTGGAACACTTGCTAACCCTAGAGGAGTTTCTGGAAACTTATGAGGAGGGTAAATCTAATTTCTAATTTCTAATTTAAAATACTTGTAAAGCGCAGCATACACCTTGCGGTTTCTTGGCGCTGGGGAGATCGGCAACTGAGGTGAAAACAAGAAGACCAGGGAAAGAAGAAAGGGAAATTTGAAGGGGTTTAAATGGGGAAGGCTTGGTTAAAAAGGAACGTTTTCAGATCTCTGCGAAAGGGGAGATACTGGGTGGCAGACCGGAGGTGGTCAGGGAGTGAGTTCCAGAAGGTTGGAGCTAGGGTGGAGAAATTAGCCCCGCCCCACTTTTTGCGAGTGAAGCGAGGGATCTGGAGGAGGGACCTGGAGGAAGATCGAAGTTCTCTTGTGGGTAAATAGGACTTGATTAGTGAGGAGATGAAGGCAGGGGCGGAGCCCTGGCGGGCCTGGAAGACCATGCACCCGATCTTGAATAGGGCCCGTTCCTTTATGGGGAGCCAGTGAAGCTCTCTAAGAAGGGGGGTGAAGTGGTGATAACGAGGGAGGCCGTACACAAGCCGAGCTGCTTGATTCTGGACGGTCTGGAGTCTACGCAAGCTGGAAGCGGGGATACCGTGATAAAGAGCGTTTGCGTAGTCCAATTTTGATATCACGAGTGCGGCCATAATAATCTTAAGTGCCTGGGGGGAAAAGAAGCGGGAGACAGTGCGGATAGTGCGAAGAGAAAAGAAGCAGGAGGACACCACAGAACTGATTTGTGAGTGGAGAGTGAGTTGGTTGTTTATTTTGACACCAAGTGTTTTGACTGTGGTGGAGGGGGTCGGTGCAGGGCCAAGAGAAGGGGGCCAGAAGAGAGAGTTCCAGGGACTGGATGAACCACCGGTGAGAACCAGCTCGGTTTTATCCGGGTTCAGCTTAAGATGGTTGTGGTTCATCCAGTCACTGATGAATGTCAGGATTGACTGGAAATTGGAGACCGAGAGAGGAGAGGGGGACAGATCAAAGATGAGCTGGAGGTCATCCGCGTAGTTATAGACGGTGACCTCCAGCTGCTGTAGTGCAAAGATGAGAGGAAAGATGTAAAGGTTGAAAAGTAAGGGGGAGAGCGAGGATCCCTGGGGAACACCGCAAGTGACAGGAAGGGGAGTGGCCGTGAAGTCGCCTAACCGGACCGCCTGAGTGCGTTCCCTCAGAAAGGAGGAGAGCCAGATCAGAGCTGATCCCCCGATACCGGCCGCCTTGACACGGGTGAGTAGGATGGTGTGGTCCACCGTGTCAAAGGCGGCGGAAAGATCAAGGAGGACCAGTGCCTGGTGTTTATTTTCGTCCAAACCCTTTCTGAGTTTGTCCAAGACTGAGACCACGACTGACTCGGTCGAATGCCTGGGACGGAATCCGGCTTGGCGGGAAGCCAGTCCCCCGTTTGCCTCCACATGGGCGCTGAGCACCGCGGTAACATGGCGTTCCATCACCTTGCCCAGGAAGGGTAGCAGGGAGATGGGGCGATAGTTAGCCGAGATAGAAGAGTCAGCGCCAGCTTTCTTCAGGATGGGCACTATGGTAGCTGCTTTAAGCGAATAGGGCACTACGCCCTGTGCCAGGGAGCTGTTGAGGAAGGCAATGGGGGGGTCAGGGCAGCTGGAGTATATTTGCTGCAGGACTCGTGCTGGGCAGACGTCCGCAGGAGATCCCGACTTCACTTTAGGGAGTATCTCCAGAAAAGAGTCCTGCGTGAGGGGGGGGATAGAGGTAAGGAGGTGGGGGAGGGGAGGGGGGGCGGGATCGACGAAGGCAGAGGAGGGTGGAGGGATATTAAGCTTGATGGTTGCTATTTTGGCCAAAAAATAGGTATTAAGCTGGTCGCAGAGAAGTTGGGAGGGAGGAATAATGGGCGAGGTTCGGTCTGAGAATGCCAGGTCATTCACTATCTCGAAGATTACCCTGGGTTTGTTTTCGGCAGATGTAATTTTAGACGAAAAGTAGGCGGACTTAGCAGCCAGGATTGCTGATTTATATTTGTCCAGAGCTGATGAGAAGTGGGTTTTTAATAGGGGATCGTAGTTTTTCCTCCAATGCCTTTCTGCCTGACGGGCGCTCAGTTTGAGAGCTTTTAGGTGGTCGTTGAACCATCTATTAGAGTCCTTTGGTCGGCGGACGGAGATGCGGCGTAGGGGCGCCGCAGAGTCGCAGCCATCCGCCAGCCAGGTGTTAATGGCCTTGGCTTGAGAGGTAGATGTTAAGCCAGTAAGAGTAGGAGTAGAGTCGCAGAGCATGGAGGTCAAGGAGGGGTAATCCAATCTATTCCAGTTCCGTGCCCAGGTGTTTTTGGCATACGGAATTTTAGGCATCACGTTGCGAGGAATAGAGAAGGAAATGAGGGCATGGTCGGACCAAGGGCACGGCGAAACAGTGGCCGAGGCCACGGGGAGGTTGAGGGACCAGACCTGGTCCAATGTGTGTCCATGGGAGTGAGTGGGGACAGATATGTGCGACACGAAATTAAGGGTTGATAGGCAATCTGTAAACTCTTTTGAGGCTGAGCACTCGAGTGGGTCAGAGGGCCAGTAATTAAAGTCCCCTAGCACCAAGACCGAGGCATAGTTGACCGTCAAGTTGGCCAATAGGTCTTGAAAGGCCGGCAAAAATGAGGGCGAGGGCTGGGGAGGCCGGTACATTAATAGGCAGGTAATAGGGGGGGAAAATGAAAGAGAGCGGGCTACCAGGAAGTCAGCAGGGGGAATGGGAGGTGAGGGAAGTGGTTGGTAGTTCAACTCCGACCGAGCGATCAGGGCAACCCCACCGCCTGCCTTGCCCGCCGGCCGGTCGGCTCGAAGGGCCACATAGGTGGAGGGTAGGGTGGCCAGGAGAACGGGGAGGGAGGTGTCACAGTACCAAGTTTCGGTCAGGAGCAGTAGGTCCGGTTTCTCAGAATCGAGTAAGACGAACAACTCATGGTGGTGCTTGACCGCTGACCTGGTATTGAGTAAAAAGACAGACAGTGCCGGCGAACAGGGGGAGAGGTCAGGGGGAAGGGGGCAGGGTGACGGTGGAGCGTGTAACGGGGGATGAGGGGCTATGGGGGAAGTGGGGGCAAGGCCTAAAAAGGAAATCAATCTGCGGGTGGAATCTGGAAGTAGCCATTTACCTTGAAGGGCAATAAGATCCTTAGAAGAGTAGGATGTAGATTTGGCATGGAGTCGTGCCCCTAGCCCCGTCCGGCCGCGGACGGGCGCAGACGGGCTTGCCTTAGGCGCGCCTTCGGCGCGCAAACGGCGCGCCCGCTGCGCTCGTCCGCTGCGCTTCCTACAAAGACACATACTTTATGCCGGTGAGATAGGAGGTTGGAGGGGGCGTGTCTCGCCTCGCCCTCGGGAATGGCGACTGAAGGGAAGAGGTCGTTGCAGCGGGAAGCGCTGTTCTAAGATGCCAAGATGCAGGTGAGAGTGAATGGCAGTTTAAAAGCACAATGAATGTTACACAGACTACAATTTTTAAAATCGTCCCTGCTCCCGGCTTTCCGCCTCAGGAGCCAATCAGCAATGCAGCGCCTAGCGTCGGCGCGCGATATTTGTAGTCGTGGCGGGGGGGCGTGGCCAGCCGAGGGGGCGTGTCTCGCCTCGCCCTCGGGAATGGCGACTGAAGGGAAGAGGTCGTTGCAGCGGGAAGCGCTGTTCTAAGATGCCAAGATGCAGGTGAGAGTGAATGGCAGTTTAAAAGCACAATGAATGTTACACAGACTACAATTTTTAAAATCGTCCCTGCTCCCGGCTTTCCGCCTCAGGAGCCAATCAGCAATGCAGCGCCTAGCGTCGGCGCGCGATATTTGTAGTCGTGGCGGGGGGGCGTGGCCAGCCGAGGGGGCGTGTCTCGCCTCGCCCTCGGGAATGGCGACTGAAGGGAAGAGGTCGTTGCAGCGGGAAGCGCTGTTCTAAGATGCCAAGATGCAGGTGAGAGTGAATGGCAGTTTAAAAGCACAATGAATGTTACACAGACTACAATTTTTAAAATCGTCCCTGCTCCCGGCTTTCCGCCTCAGGAGCCAATCAGCAATGCAGCGCCTAGCGTCGGCGCGCGATATTTGTAGTCGTGGCGGGGGGGCGTGGCCAGCCGAGGGGGCGTGTCTCGCCTCGCCCTCGGGAATGGCGACTGAAGGGAAGAGGTCGTTGCAGCGGGAAGCGCTGTTCTAAGATGCCAAGATGCAGGTGAGAGTGAATGGCAGTTTAAAAGCACAATGAATGTTACACAGACTACAATTTTTAAAATCGTCCCTGCTCCCGGCTTTCCGCCTCAGGAGCCAATCAGCAATGCAAATCTTCACACTATGACCTAATAATTTTAGGGAATTTTAATATTCATTCGTGCACCCTAAACTGTATTATCGAACTGGACCAAGGGGAGTTTCCCCCTACGCTAAATCATTTTGAACATACACCAGCTGGAACTTATTTGGAAAATACCCTTTCAACCCATAATTTACTCTGTCCTTGGCAAAAAAACAGCGTGGAGTCAGTACCAACTTATACAGGGAACGGAAGGTCTAGTACCATTGACTATATTTTTTTGACTGCATCACTAGCCTCAAATATTGTGGACTTAACAGTTTCTTGGTCATGTTACAGTGACCATAATCCCCTTATACTTACAATCTCACTTTCTGCGATTGAATTCGAGGGGATTAATTACCCATATTATAAATAAAGATATCACAACCAAAGATCAAAATTGCAGGTTAAAATGGGACAGGATTATCCCAGATAGCTTCCTTGAAAACCTGTACACTTCTTGTGCTTCGGAAATCCAACTCTGCCTAGATTCATCTACGGCTGATTATACCATTCTAGAAGCCTTCGAAACATTAACAAAACATATTTCTACAGCCCTTACTGTTGTGAGCAAGGTCAGCTGTTCGAAGGCCGAAAGATGGTTTGATAGCTCTTGTTCTAAAACACACAGGGAACTTTTACAGGCCATCAAGCGTATCCCTAGAGATACAGTAGAAATTAGAGCTAAAAGGACGGCTTATAAATCGGCTATTCAAAACAGAAAGAACCAGTTAAAAGAGCAGGCATGGGAAGCTCTGAGCGAAGCATGCGTATTGAAAGATAGTGCAAATTTCTGGTCAGTAGTCAATACTAGCCCTTTCCTCTCTGGTTCCAAAAATGTAAATAATGAGGGGCAGATTTACTACTTCAGGCGCATCTCTGCTAATCAGCAGGGATGCGCCAGAAGAGTTGCGACGCATCTGCCCACCCGTGCGCCACCACTGATGCGCCGCATTTACAATGCGGCGCACCGTGGCGCACGGATGGGCAGATGCGTGTTGCATCCCCCCCCCGCGGAATGGTGGCGCATTGCTGGAGTTGCGTCGCAAGCGCGTCGCAGCTCCAGCAAGGCTTGGGGTGACCCTATCCCTAACATGCTGCGTCAATCCTTACGCCTGCTTCAAGCAGGCGCAGGGTTTTGACGCAGCATGGCTGTAAAAGTGACTGAGTGAAATCTTGTAGATTTTACTCAGCCACTTTTCGGAGGTGTTCCTGCGCCGGAACGCCCCCCGTGCAGGAACGCCCACATGTGGCGCAGGGCTTTACAATGTGACGCATCTCCCTAGATGTGTCACGTTGTAAATAGCCTGCAGCATGGTGCTGGCTTTGCGCCGCCGCTGCGTCATAAAAGGGACGCAACGGCGGTGCAAATCTGGCGTAATGGGCTTGTAAATTTGTCCCAGAGTGTTTAATTCTAGCTGACCAATGGGCTTCGCATTTTAGCCGTATTTTTAATAATGTTAGTATAGAAGAAATTACAGAGCCCGTGGAGGATGAGCATATTAGTGCAGGGCTTATCTTTAGCGTAGAGGAAGTTTATAACGCAATTTTATCCACAGTGGGGGGGAAAGGCTCCGGGCCCCGATGGGGTACCAGCAGACCTGTTTAAGGCTGACGGTAATGTTTGGTCGAGAATTTTAGCACATGTTTTTAATGCAGCGTGTTCACAAAGTCTCCCGTCATCCTGGGGAAAGGCAGTCATTGTCCCTATTTTTAATAAAGGTGCTCGAGACTACCCTATAAGCTATAGGCCGATCTCTCTTTTAGACTCTGCTGTTAAAATTATGGGCAATGTCATTTTAGAGCGCCTGACGACTTGGTTAGACTCTTTAAACGTTATTTGCGATCTACAGTATGGATTTAGGGCGGGCAAAGGGACTCTGGACCAATGCCTTAACTTACATTTAGTCATAGGAAAGTATACGATTGCCAAAAAGGGAGTACTACAATTGGCTTTTATGGATCTGACAGAAGTGTTTGATTGAGTAAATAGGTCCAAACTATGGCTAATTTTAAGGGATATGGGCCTTGAACCCCAGTTAGTGGCATTTTTATTCAAGATTCATGAAAAAAACACGGCCGCAGTCAGATATAATAAAAATGGTGAATTGACAAGCTCTTGGGATGTAAAGAGGGGGGTACATCAGGGATGTATATTGGCCCCCCTCCTTTTTACTCTGTATATAAACAAGCTGGGGGATATTTTAACAACTAGCTGTATAGACATCCCTAGGGTTGGTGACAAGAAAATCCCTGCATTGTTATATGCAGATGATACGGTTTTACTTGCAAGAACAGCTGTGGGGCTCCAAAGATTTCTAGATGGTTTTATAGTTTTTATGGACTCTTTAGATCTATCAAATACATTTTAAGAAGTCACATATAATGTCTATTGGTTCCCGAAAACCCCCGAAGTTCAAATTTCATAACAAGGGGGTTGAACTAACAAAAGTCCCAACATTTCCATATTTGGGGGTACTCTTTGATGACCGTGGGGAGCACAAATTATACAAAAAAATAATACCTTGACCAGAGCCACGGGGCTATCCTAAATTTTGCAAAGAAACTAGGAACCAAACCTTTACCCGCCCTGTTGAAAATTTATAAAGAAAAGTGTTTCCCCATGGCATCCTATGGTTGTGATATTTGGGGCTATAAGGAAGGTAAAGAGATTCAAAGAGCCGAAGATACGTTTTTACGTAAACTATTGGCGGTACCTTCCACCACCACGGCGTTTATTTTACATGAAGAGGTTGGGGTGGGGTATATCGAGGATGAGATAGCGATAGCCCCTTTGCTACGTTGGCTCAGAGTTTGGGCTAGCCCCAGCACAAAATTAAACCAATTGGTAATCACGGATTGTATAGGTTTGGATAGAGCCTTGGATATTCCATGGTTGAAGTATATAATGGACCTGACTAAATGGCTAGGTTTCCCAGATTTATATAACAGGCCGAAACCGATGCGCAAATCTAAAATTAGAGCCATTAAATCACAGGAGAAACAACAGGGCCTTAGGGAGGAAAAGGAGCTAATAAAACCAACGGTTAGAAGATATATCACATTACCTTTGTACAATCAAGTTCAACCATATTTACTTATTGTAAATAAGGTTTTTCATCGTTTTTTGTTAACAAGATTTCGATTACATTTGATCCCTTGGTTTTTAGCTGTCCCACAAGGTTTTGCGATACAAGGTACTCGCAAACCTTGTCCTTGTGACAAATTTTCAGAACAATATACCTTACATTTTATCTTTTTCTATGACTTTTATGTTCAGCTGCGTAAAAGATTTATACTTCCCCTTCTTAAAGATTGTCATTTTTCCCAAGTTAAGCCCGCTTAGTTATTCCTCCAAATGCTATCTTCGCCTATGGTTTGTTTTAGGGTTGCAAGTTTTTATCAGGAGCCACCAGATGTAGAAAAAAGCTGTCATTTTAACAATTACTATCAAATCATCCTTTTTTTAAATGTAATCATGATTATTCGAATGTTTACTGTTATTTAAACTGTAAATTTAGCACGTTGCACTTTATACTACAGCATTTTGCACGTCACTGGATACCTCCTGTTCTATTTAATAATTTTAAATTGCAGTGTCTACTATACTGTGAGTACTAAATTAACTTCTTAAATATTAATATGTGTCCAATTGTTTACGATAATGTGAATGTAGAATTTTATACTCTATCAGTTAGTATTCGACATTTTATATGTTATCATCTTCTCCAGCCAGGAATTTTAACTTGTCTCCTTATTGTATATAGTAATATGAATTTGGCACTATGCACTTTATATGAAACACTCTGCTCTATCCAATAATTTTAACTTTATCTTCTGGTTTACAAAAACTTTAAATTTTAAATGTCATTTGTAAAGCAATGTCTTTTTTTCGATGAAATGTTTCCTTTTCTATGTTCACTTTTATGGCATTGATTTGTCGAATAAAGTATCTTTGACTTGACTTGAATAGAAGCAGTGTTAAATTTTTTAAGCGAGCAGGCTGAGTATGTTTCCTATAGATTTTGATACTTTCATAACATGCATGTGGTCTATGGAACCTTGACCATATCCACGGCTGATGCAAGGTAAAGCTTTATCCTTGCAGGACAGAAAAAGTGTTATTTTGAGTGCATGGGGAGCACTCCAGCAGGCACAATACAAGTTTACCTTGTGAGCTGGAATCCAGGCACAATTCAAGTTTACCTTGAGAGCTGGTAATCCTTGCATCATTTGTTAATGTTTCTTCCAAGTTTCGAAGGTAGATGAATTATCACATTTATTGTGAGATACCAGATGACAGTTTTTTAGGCATGTCATGTCCTTGATCTGCAGTAAGTAAGCCTTATGCAAAACTCCTACAAACTACTTTGTGAGAAAGCAGCCTTATCAGTACTATAGTCCAACTTTTTTCCACAGATAAATTTAGCAGCCTTCAAAATGACAATGACAAGCCACCCAGCCACCCCCGCCCTTATTTTCTTTTTCAATCAATCAGGATTTATATAGCGCAGCTAATCACACGGTAGGGTATCCAGGTGCTTGCAGGTCTCGGAGGCTTGTTCGAACAGCCAGATCTTGACGACCCTTTGAAATTCCAGAAGTGGGGTGATGGTCCAGAGGTGGTTGGGAAGGCTGTTCCAGGTCTTTGCTGCGATGTGGGAGAAGGAGCATCCTCCACTTCTGCTTTGGTGGATCCGGGGAGTATAGCCAAGTGAAAGGGAGATGGAGCGTAGTCTTCTCGATGGTAGGTGGAAGTTCCGGCGGTAGTTAATGTAGGCGGGTCCTTGGTTATGTAGAGCCTTGTGTGCGTGGGTCTACCGCTTGAATTGACATCTCTTTTTCCCGGGGAGCCAGTGGAGTTTCCTGAGGTGGGCTGTGATGTGGTTTCATTGTGGAAGGCAGAAGCAGAAGAGTCTGGCTGCGGCATTCTGTATGGTCTGAAGTCTTTGTAGAAGGTGTGCGGTGATTCCTATGTAGAGGGCATTACCATAGTCCAGTCAGCTGGTGATGAGGGCTTGTGTCACTGTGTGTCAGGTGTGAAGGGGTAGCCACTTGAAGAGCTTATGTAGCATGCACAGCGTGAGGAAGCAGGCCTGGGAGACTGTTTTGATCTGTGATTTCATGGTGAGCTTGTTGTCAATGATGATTTCGAGATTTCTGGCATGGTTTGAGAGAATGGGGGAAGGTTCTAGCTCTGATGACCACCAGGAGTCAATATGTTCCTGCAGTTGCCAAAGAACTTATTCTTTGGCAACAGCAGGAACAAACTTATGCTTAACTGAGACAAAATCCTAACTTTACGACTAGGATTTTGTCTCAGTTAAACTTAAGTTTGTCTTAAGTTTAACTTAAGACCAAAACTTAAGTTTAACTGAGATAAAATCCTAACTTTAGTACTCCTAAATGCCTTCTGTGAATACCGAAAGTCGTAAAGTTAGGATTTTATCTCAGATTACTTTTGTGAATCGGCCCGTCTGAAGTCTTCCCTGCAAAGTCTTAAAGTCAACTACTTTAAATGCTCTGAAGTGAAGAAATCTTGTGTGCTGTGCTCTCCTTAGCCAAAACAATGGCTTTGTTTTCATGGGTTGCCTATTTGGCCTGTGTACCATGACCACTTCTGTATGTAGTGTTTGGTTTCTTGACTGTGTGGATGGTATATATATTTGGGAGGGAATTATCAAAATATATATTTTTTCTACATTGATAGTGTTTCCTCTAACGTTAGGAGTTGGCTCTTCAATACTCTTTTAGAATGTTTTAGTGCTGTTGACACTACCTCAGCACCAGCACACCACCTCTGCACCAGTGCAACACCACCTAACTACCAGCGCAGAACTACTCCAGCATCAGTGCAGCAGCACCACCTCAGCATCAGTGCAGCATCACCTCAGCACCAGGGGCGGCATCAACTCAGCATCACTCAGCACCACCTCAGCACCAGCACAGCATCACCTCAGCACCACAAAAGCATCACTCAGCACCACCTCAGCATCACCTGAGCACCACCAAAGCATCACTCAGCTTATACCTCAGCACCAACGCAGCTCGACTTCAGCATTAGCGCAGCACCACCTCAGCACCAGTGCAGCATCACCTCAGTAACAGGGCAGCGCCAACTCAGCATCACTCAGCACCACCTGAGTACCAGCATAGCATAACCTCATCTCCACCAAAACATCACTCAGCACCACCTCAGCATCACTTGCGCACAAGCGTACCACCACCTCAGCACCAGCAAAGCACCACCTCAGCACCAGCAAAGCATCACCTGATCACCACCACCGCACCACCAGCACGGCACCATATCAGTATTAGCACAGTACCACCTCTGTATCAGAGGACCACCAATAGTGCAGTCCCACCTCAACACCAGCGCAGCCCCACCTCAGTAGCACCTCAGCACCAATGCAGTACCACTTCAGCATCAGCACAGTACCATATCAGCGCAGCATCACCTCAACACAGCACCAACTCAGCACCACCACATCATCGCTCGGCACCACCACAGCATCATTCAGAGCCACCTCAGCATTATCCGAGTACCACGGCAGCATCAGCGCATCACCACCTCAGCACCAGTGCATCAGTGCAACACCGCCTCAGCACCAGCACAGCACCATCACCTCAGCAGCAGCGCAGCACTAGCACAGCATCACTCAGTGTCACTATACTATCACTTAGCACCACCTCAGCACCAGCACAGCACCACTTGAGCACCACCTCAGAATCAGCACACCACCACCTCCACACCTAGGTATCAGTGCAATACCACCTTAGCACCACTGCAGCACCACCTCAGCACAACACAGCACCACCTCAGCACCAGTGCAGCACCACCTCTGCACCAGCATAGCACCATCTCTGCACCAGTGCAGCACTACCTCACTACCAGCTCAGCACAATGTCAGCATCAGAGCAGGACCACCACCTCAGCATCGGCGCAGCACCAGCACAGTATCAATCAGTGCCACCACAGCATCACTCAGCACCACTTCAGCATCAGGGCAGCATCTCCTCAGCATCACTCAACATCACCAAAGCACAACCTCAGTATCAGCACAGCACGGTCTCAGCATCAGCACGGTCTAGGCATCAGCAGAGCACCACCTCGGCACCAGTGCACCAGCGCAGCCCCACCACAGGATCAGCAATGCATCACTCAGCACTGCCTCAGCACCGCCTCAGCACCACTCAGCACCACCGGAGTGCCACCTCTGCAAAAGCACACCACCACCTCAGCACCACCTCAGTATCATTCAGCACCACCTCAGCACCAGTGTAGCACCACCTCATTACCAGCCCACATTAGCACAGCACCACCTCAGCATCAGAGCAGCAGCACCTCAGCATCAGCACAGCACCACCTGGGCACCACCTCAGCATCAGCACAGCACCAACACAGCATCAGACAGCACCACCTCCACTTCAGTGTACCACCACCAATGCAGCACCAACTCAGGATCAGTGCCGCAACATCTCAGTATCAGGACAGCACCACCTCAGCACCAGCGCAGAACCACCTGAGCATCACTAAGCAGCCCCTGAGCACCACTGAAATACCAGCACAGCACCACCTCAGCATCATGCAGCACCAGTACAGCAACATCTCAGCACCAGCACAGCACCACCTCTGCGCAAGCACAGCACGACCTCTGCTCCAGTGATGCAATACCTCACTACCAGCACAACACAACATCAGCATCAGTGCAGCACCACTACCTCAGCATCGGCACAGCAACAGCACAGCATCACTCAGTGCTACCACAGCATCACTCAGCACCACATCAGCGTCAGCGCGACATCTCCTCAGCATCACTCAACACCACCACAGCACCACCTCTATATCATCACAGCACGGTTTCAGCATCAGCACACCACCACTTATGTATCAGTGCACCAGCACAACCCCATCACAGCATCAGCGCAGCACCTCTTCTGCACCAGCGCAGCATCACCTCAGCAGCAGCTCAGCAACCAACACATCACCACTTCTGCATTAGCACAGCACCACCTCAGCACCAATGCATCTCATCAGCACCAGGGCAGCACCAATTCAGCATCACTCAGCACCACCTCAGTATCACTCAGCACCACCTGAGTACCACCTCCGCACAAGCACACAGCCACCTCAGCACTACCTAAGTATCACTCAGGACAACCTTAGCACCAGTACAGCACCACCTCTGCACCTGCACAGCATCAGCACAGCACCACCTCAGCATCAGATCAGCACCACTTCAGCATCAGCACACTACCACCTGGGAACTACCTCAGCATCAGCTCAGCACCATCTCAGCATCCACACAGAACCATCTCAGCATTAGCACAGCACCACCTCTTCATCAGTGCATCGCCCCCAGTGCAGGACCAACTCTATGATCAGGACAGCACCATCTCAGCACCAGCTCAGCACCACCTCAGCATCAGTGCACCACCACCTCAACATCAGCACAGTACCATCTAAACATCAGTGCACCACCACCAGCGCAGCCCCACTTCAGCACCAGAGAGGACCCCATCTCAGCACCAGAGCAAATAACCGACCTCAGCAGCAATTCAGCACCAATGCATCACCACGTCAGCATCAGCGCAGCACCACCTCAGTATCAATGCAACATCACCTCAGCCCAGCACCAACTCAGCATCACTCAGCACCACATGAGCACCAGCTCAGCACCACCACCTCAGCATGACTCAGCACCACCTCAGCACCATCACAGCACCACCTCAGCATCAGCACATCCCTATCTCAGTATCAGCACAGCACCACTTCCTCTTCAGTACTCCACCAGCAGTGCAGCAACATTGCAGCACCACCTCAGCACCAGTGCAACACCACCTCAGCACCAGCATAGCACCACCTCAACATCAGCGCAGCACCACCTCAACATCAGCGCAGCACCATCTCAGCATCAGCGCAGCACCACCTCCGCATCAGTGCACCACCACCAGCGCAGCTCCACTCCATCAACAGTGTAGCCCCACCTCAGCACCAGCGCAGCACCAACGCAGCACCACTTTAGCATCAGTGCTGCATCAGCACAGATTCACCTCAGCACAGCACCACCTCAGCACCAGCAAGGAACCACCACCTCAGCATTACTCAGCACCAAAGCATCACTCAGCACCACCTCAGCATCACTCAGCACCACTTTAGTATCACTCAGCATCCCCTGAGCATCCCCTCCGCACCAGCACACCACCACCTCAGCATTATTAATTATTAATAATTATTATTAATGATACCCAGTTAAAATGTAACTCCGATAAATCAGAGATTATCTTTTTTGGCTCCCAACCGCATGAAGCTTGGCTTTCCTGGTGGCCACAGGATATGTCTCCCCCACTTTCGGAAGTGACGACCGTGAACAACCTGGGGGTCAAATTGGACTCTGCTCTCTCTATGAAGACGCAGGTCCAATCTGTCACTGGCACCTGTTTTTGGATTTTGAAGATGTTAAAAAAATGTCTTCCACTTCTCCCAGTATCACATCGTAAAACAGTGGTTCAGGCCCTGGTGTTATCAAGACTTGATTATGTTAATTCTCTGTACTTGTCTTCCAGAGTATCTACTGAGTCGGCTCCAAATTTTCCAGAATGTGGCTGCCAGGGCTATTTTTTTTAACTAAGCCCAGAACGCATACCTCACATCTGCTGTCCTCACTCCACTGGCTCCCGGTGAAAAAAAGAATTTATTTTAAGGCCCTGGTTCTGGTTTTTAAGGCCCTCCATGGGATCGGGGCCCCGTACTTACGGGAAAGACTTCAGCCTTACATGCCTCAACGTTTTTTAAGATCCTCCTCCCAGTCACTGACCTTAATCCCAAAATTCAGGCTTACGCGGGTTGGAGGAAGATCATTTCAGGTCATGGCTTCTCGTCTCTGGAATGGCCTCCCCATCTCATTACGTCAAAATTCTAATCTTTTGAGCTTCAGACGAAACCTGAAGACGTGGCTTTTTCAGCTTTAGTTCTCCTCCTTTTTTTCTCCAGGGCGGCGACTAGGGGCGTCTTTTCGTTTGGTTGGTTGTCTGTGGTCTCCTGTAGCGCCGGGACACTCTTTGGAGTAGCCGTGCGCTGTACAAATCACGAATAACATAACATAACAACATTATTCAGCACCACCTGAGTATCATTCATCATCACCTAAGGATCACCTCCACACCAGCACACCACCACCTCAGTATCACTTAACACCACCTCAATCTGCCCTCCACCCTCCTGTTGTTTATGTCCCTCCCCATAACAAAAAAAGGTATAACAACATGTATTAGAACAGGCAGAAAGAAGTTGCCAGCACTGCAAGGCCAAAATAGTAGAAGACATTTTTTATGTTAATTTTTTTTTATAGGGTCATTCAGTTGTACAAAATGTATTCTTGGTTATATGTAAGGTAACAAAAACACTTATAACACTTCTTTATTATATCTCTTCAACTTGCTTCACAGCAGGCACACTGCTCTACATCATAGCTCAAAGACATTAGCAAAGCCAATAACTCTGGCTTAACACTTATAAGGTGAGACCTATTAGCTATACCAATGCTTGTTTCAACTCTAGTAGTAAATAATAGATTATTTTTCACTATGAGTATACTGAAAAACGGGCAGAAAATAATGACAATGGAACCTCCCTGTGTTCCTGGCACTAATTTTACCACCTCTGAGGCCAGGGTTCGCAAAGGCAGTGCCATGGGCTGCAAAGGGCAAGCCATGGGTTGCAGCTGGGACCCCTGGCAGCCCCTAAATGACGTCCTTGACTATGACCGTCCTCCAGTCACCCTCCATGTATCCACTCAATACGCTTTGACCAGCACAGGCCTGCCACATTTATTTAATGCTTGCTCACATGCAAAACTCTCCCGACTCGGGGAAAACCTGCCTAAAAGGACCTGGCCATTCCCAGTCCAGCAGGTTATTCCCCATTCTAAGGAGTTTAACTCATGATCACAATTAGCTAAGAAAGAGATTCCCGCAGGAATAATTTATTCTGGTCATAGTATCTTCTCACAGAGCTGACAGGAATCTCAGAATGGGGTCCTAAGTTGATAAAGGGGTACCTTGGAGCTTAGCAATAACATATCCTATTAACTGTCTTGAGATATAAAAGTGATGTACAATTGTTATCTGTTTCACCTGCACCAAATAGCTCACTCTTATACGTCATTGTTTACAGTGGGATCAATGAAGTCCTAAAAACCTATCTGAGCATGGAGGCCTCTGTGTGCTGCATAAAGATAGCTTCAGGAGAGCTGACAGCAAATCAATGAGCTGAGCACATGTCCCGGAAACTGTGTCACCTGCTAGATGCTGGAATCAATCACAATGACACAGGTCAGATGAAATGTCTCCTGCAGAGACCTGCGTGCGACCAATAGGACCCAGGCTGCAGTGCCAGTGAAACTGGGTACAAACACCCGATGGGCTGCTGCAGGACGGTGGATGCGCGGTTGTATTATTTGTGTTGAGGATTTGACATCATTTCAACCTTTGTTCAAGAACATTTTTCATTCCGGCAGGAGTATCCTAAACACGAGGCGATGGCTGCAGGGCTGTATTGTGTGAGGAATACAAAATATGCATTAGGTGTTGAGAGACAATAGCATCATTTACCTGGAAGAGCACTAGAAACCAAAATTTACAGTGTGTTCTGACATTTAACTTTCTTTAGGTTACATGGTTGTGTGTATAGCTATATGTATATACATATACATATATATGTGTGTGTGTATGTGTATGTGTGTGTATATATATATATATATATATATATATATATATATATATATATATATATATATATAAAAATGCAATCGGTGCCTCGTTTTATATATGTGTATGTGTATAAATATATATTCACTGAAAAAACCATAGGTTTCACACATGTTATAGTTAGCGGAAATTTTACTGATAATGGCACTGTTCTTCTGTTTGTTCCAAAAGAAATAATTAAATTTAGACATGATCTGAGTTTAATAAGATAAAGAAAATTCTCCAAATAGAAGTTAACGCCATCATGTATTAATACATAGTATACCTGAAATGGTGCCTTAGCCAGGTGTAGATTGCTGATAAATGTATATTTGTATATAAACTATGTTAATATGTACATAGTATATTTTTTTCTATCTGTGTGGTCATTCCATGTAACCAATATTCTTCACACTTAATCACATTAATTTGCACATAAATGATTTGAAACATTAATAATTTTTTCAATCAGTTCTGCTATGCACTTTAAAAACACGAACAAATTACTTTTGTACATCGCCTTCCGAAGTCACAAGTCTGTTAATGATTGTATGCATTTATGCAGTTATAATGAATGAATTGTTTACATTTTTTATAAATGTGAAATTGGATTTATCCAGGAATTTTTATATTACCGCTATGTATTCAGTACATGGGGTATGTTTATGAAGTTTGTTTTCTATGTCCTTCGTTAACTTTTGTATCATGTGACTATTGTGGGAAGGGCGTATTATTTAAAAATGGCGAAATTAACTGCAGCCTTTATGTGAACAAGGGCGCTTGAGCCCGAAACGCGTCATCTGTCGAAAGCTGCTGGGTATGAAATAAAACATCTTGCCTGAGAAACCAAGTGGTTCGTATCTCTTTCTTCGCTGCCGTGGTAGAGGTGGAAGGAGTAATTTTTGCAGTGTGTGTATATATATATATATATATATATATATATATATATATAAAAATGCAATCGGTGCCTCGTTTTATATATGTGTATGTGTATAAATATATATTCACTGAAAAAACCATAGGTTTCACACATGTTATAGTTAGCGGAAATTTTACTGATAAAAAACCAATGAAATTCCCCCGTTATAGTTAGTGCAGGCAACTATAACTCACGCGACCGCAATCCTCTGCTGATGCTAATACTGTATTTAGACACTTATTTGCCCATGTCTTCTTCCATACATTTTTAGCTATACATATATTACAAATATTTTTTTTTCATAAAGACACATATGTCATCAGCAGAAGATTGCGGTCGCGTGATTTATAGTTGCCTGCACTAACTATAACGGGGGAATTTCCTTGGTTTTTTATCAGTAAAATTTCCGCTAACTATAACATGTGTGAAACCTATGGTTTTTTCAGTGAATTTGCAAGGTTTTTTAAATGCTAATTCCTAACTATAACGTGTGTGAAACCTATGGTTTTTTCAGTGAATTTGTACGGTTTTTTAAATGCTAAGTTACTTTACGCCATTCGTGGCGTGCGCGCCCACTTAACGCAGTTCGTTCCGTGTGCGCACCGTGCGCGCACAGTGAGCACGCGGTGCGCTTCGCGCACCGCGCGCCCACTTTACGCAGTTAGTGCCGTGCACGCACGGTGGGCACGCGGTGCGCTACGCGCACCACGTGCCCACGTTACGCTAGATGGGCCATGTACGCACGATGCGCTTCGCGCACCGTGCGCACATGGAGGACATATGATGCACTTCGTTTTGAAAGGTAATATTTTAATTTTTCGTATATGTTATAAGCCATGCACAAATGGTGCCCTTCGGGCACCATTTGCACACGGGGTGGAGAGAGTGTGGATAATTTATTTTTTTATTATTTTTTTTTTAAATATTTTAGTTTAACTCATCAGTAATAAGCCATGCACAATTGGTGCCCTACGGGCACCAATTGCACATGGGGTAGGGAGAGTGTGGATATTTATATTTTTTTTTATAATTTTTTACCGTACGCGTACGGTAAGCGTAATCGGCGAAATTAGCGAAAAAATAAAAATTCAGTTTTTGGCCTTGGGGGATCTTTGGGGACTCCCTCAACATTGCTATGTGTGTGGGAGCTGTCTAAACAGCCCCTTTACATGTTTTTGTGCTTTAGATTTTAAACATCACTCTCAGTGCGAGAGAGAAAATGGCGGCCGCCGCTTCCTGGTTTCGGCCGATTCGAATGTTTACTAAGATCTAAGAGCCAATCAGAATCGCGCTCGCACACGCCACCGTACGCGTACGGTAAGCGTACCGTAAGCGCACCGTAAGCTGGCTCAGATATATATATATTGATTTAAAGGCTATTTTCTCAGAATCTACTGAACAGATTTACACCAAACCTACAAAAGGCACTTCCTTGACCTGAGGACTACCTCTCTGCCAAATTTCTAGTAATTCTGTTCAGCCGTTCGGGCTGTAGCCCTGTCTAAAGGTCCTATGGAAAAATGCATGGGAAAAACACGTTTTGGGACCCCCCTTTTATCTCAGCCCCCGCTAGACGAATCCCCCCGAGACTTTCAGGGAAGGAGCGGAGTGTAGCGCCCCACCTATTTTGAAAAATTCGCGAGGATTCGTCGACCGGCGCCAAAGTTATTCAAAATAGAATGTTGCGGATTTCCTATGGAAACGTGGTCCTAACTATAACTACCTACTGGCGACCGCCAGTAGGTAATTCACTGAAAAACCATAGGTTTCAAGCACGTTATAGTTAGAAATTAGCATTTAAGAAACCTTAGAAATTCACTGAAAAAAACATAGGTTTCAGGGATGTTATATTTCACTCGTACAAAATCAGAGAAATTCTGCCGTTATAGTTAGTTCAACTAACTATAACTCACGCCCCTGCAATGCACTGCTGATGACGTCACATATTACATCATTCATGACATGGTCAGTGACATCACTGATGACATCTCAAATGACATCACTGATATCACTGATGACATCATCCAGTTACTGTGTGTTTCTTTAAAGTTTAAATATGTTTTATATATATGCCAAAGTGTATTGAAGAATGAATGGGTGTATAAGTGTCTGGATCGAGGATTTAGTAGGTGCGTGACTGACTGTTTAAGTGAGTAATTAAATGTGTCTTACTGAATGCATGGGTTAGTGACCAAACTGCGTGAATGTCTGTATCAGTTTGTCTGTTGTTGTATAAGCTGCTGCATGGGTTGGTCAGTAGCTACATGAGTGTCTATATGGGTTATCGATTGGTTGCCTGAGTATTTGTATGGGTGCCTGAGTGTGTGTGTGGGTGGATGGGAGGTGTGTGACTCTGTGCATAGATGTTTGAGTGGTTGATTCACTGGGTGTATTGGTTCCAGAAGTGCGTGTGGAAACAGGTGTATGGGCAGGTGAGTATGTGTATGGGTCTGTTGGTGAGTGAATGGATGTATCAGTGGTACATGTCCAAGTAACTACATATGAAAAAGGCAGTGTATGTGAGAGTTGAAGTATATAAATGACTATACGTGAGAGTCAGTGATTGTGAGAGTGGCTGTATAGATGAGTGTGTACTTATATCAGTGATTGTATAAGAGAGTAAGTATATGTGTGTATCTGTATGAATAAGTGATGTGGTGTGTGTATAACTGTATAGGTGAGTAAATGGAAGTGTGATTGATTCTTTGCATGACTGACTAGGTGTGTGAGTAACTCTGGATAAGTGGTAGTGTGTGAGAGTCTGTATAGGTGTATGAGTGCATATGATAGTGTTGTATTGTTGAGTGACTGCATGTATGAGTGATTGTATGGGTGAATGAGTAGATGAGTGTGTAGACCTAGAAATCAGTCAGTGCGTATGTAGTAACTGGTATTGGTGTGTCGATGGTTTCGAAAATGGTAGTCTGTATTTTACAGAGGGTCATCCAGGGTTATATTAGGGTGTGAGGATTTTCACATGGATGATGTCATCAGTGACGTCATCAGTGAGGTCATTTGAGATGTCATCAGTGAATTCACTGACCATGTCATGAATGATGTAATATGTGACGTCATGAGCAGTGCATTGCGGGGCGTGAGTTATAATTAGCTGAACTAACTATAATTGTGGAATTTCTCTGGTTTTGTACGAGTGAAATGTCCAACTAACTATAACGTTCCTGAAACATATGGTTATTTCAGTGAATTTGTAAGGTTTTTTAAATGCTAATTTCTAACTATAACGTGCCTGAAACCTATGGTTTTTTTCAGTGAATTTCTAAGGTTTTTTAAATGCTAACTTCTAACTATAACTTGCCTGAAACCTATGGTTTTTTCTGTGAATTTCTAGTTTTTTTAAAATGCTAATTTCTAACTATAACATCCCTGAACCCTATGTTTTTTTCAGTGGATTTTAAAGGTTTTTTTAAATGCTAATTTCTAACTATAACATAGCAGTCTCGTTTTCAGAGTGGTGGAGAAAGGTGAGCGTGGCCTCCGATCGCCTTTAAGCAATCCCACTGTGTGGGATTTACTGGAGGTAACAGGAGGGGTAGTTAGCCCCCAACATCAACCTTGTGGGCCAACTACCCCTTTTATTACCGCCAGTAAGTCCCACACAGCAAAATTGCTAACTTGTTATAACAGGCCCCACTCCCTCGCTGCACCACTGTGAAAACGCGCCCCCTGGCACATGGTAAATTGGGGGATTAATTCCACTTGAGTCCTGAGGGTCCTTGGGGCCAACTAGCCCACCAGGTACCTCCAGCAAGCACCACAGAGCTGCGTTGCAGAGAAGTGTAAAAAGGGGCATGGCCTCAGAACACCTCTCTGTAACGCAGCTCTGTGGCGCATACTGGAGGTACCTGGTGGGCTAGTTGGCCCCCAGGGACCCTCAGTATTCTAGGGGAATTAATTCCCCAACTTACAATGTGCCAGGGGGCGCGTTTGCTGAGTGCTGTAGGGGGGGCGGGACCTCCGGCGCGATGCCAGCTTTTTGTTTTTTTAGAAGGGGGCAGTGTGGCCCCCTTTCTTTTACAATATTTGAGGCCCTGGGCACCCCATCCCCCAGGGCCTGCCCTGTTTTTTACAGTTAAAAAAAACAGGAAGGGGGCCACGCGGCCCCCCTCCCAAGGCCAATTTTGGCCTGGGGACCCCTGTACCCTGGGGCATGCCCACATATTAAATTTAAAAAAATATTTTTTTTTAAGGAGGGGGGCTGTGTGGACCCCTCCCAAAGCCTCTATTGGCCCCGGGGACCCCATCTCCTGGAGCTGTGCCTCTATTTTTTTTTTATATTTTAATGACAGAGGGGTGCCGCGTAGCCCCCCTCCCAGGCCACTTCTGGCCCCAGGGACCCCATCCCCCATGGTCCCGCTGGAGCCAGCATTGCTTTTAAGCAAGGGGAGCTGCTGATATGCAGCTCCTCTTGCTCAAAAGCAATTCTGCTTTGCTTCCTTGAAGTCAGAGCAGGTTTCCCTGCTCTCACTTAAAGGAAGCAAAGCAGCGTTTGCCAAGGCAGGGTGGGAGCCGCACGGCTCCCGCTCTGCCATAGCAAACAGCAGTGTCCCAGGGTGGGCACCCCGGAACACTGCAGGAGCCGGCCCTGGGGGGTGGCGGTCCCCAGGACCATCGAGGGCTCCTGGAAGGGGACAGCGCGGCCCCCCTCCCTCCATTGCAAAGCAACGGACCCCCGCATTTAAATATTAAGTGCCCTGGGGAGGTGGTGGTCCCAGGGCAGTGTGGGGGGACTCATTAATTATTCTGTATTGCCCCAGGGAGGTTGTGGTCCCCGGGGCTCGGGAAGGGCCCGCGAGGCTCCCCACCCATTTTCATCATTGCCCCGGGGAGGTGGGGTTGGGACCCCCACGCATTTATTTTTAAAGCCCCGGGGAGGTGGTGGTCCCCGGGGCTGCGGGGGGGCCGCATGCCCCCGCTTATAATTACTATAGCCCCGGAGAAGTGGTGGTTCCCTGGGATGCGGGGGCCCCTGCAGGCCCCCGCAAATTAAATACACATTGCCCCCAGGACCTGGTCGACCCGGGGGTCTCATTAAAATGAAGCGCGGGAGCATGCGCTTCATTTTCTTTTTATTTCCGGCGGGATTCACAACCCCAATGCAAATTCTGCCAAAACTATAAAAATAAAATGCTTTTTTTGGCCCTGGGGGTCCTTGTGGGACCCCCTGAGCAGGCCTAGGGGGTCAGGGTGTTTCTACCCTGCGCCCTTTTCTTTTTTTTACCCTCTTTTTTTTACTGTTTTCTTGTGACACAGTTCTACCGAGTGAAGCTCGTGCCCGGAAGGGTTCGCAAACCCTCCCCGGTGCTCAGATATACAATTTTTTTCTTTCTTTAATTTCTCAGCAACTACTGAACGGATTAACACCATTTAACAAAAAGGGCTCTTTCTGAAAAAAGGGCTGCCTTTTTGCCAAATTTGGAGCAGTTCGGGCTCTAGATTTGTCTAAAGTTTCCTATGGAACTTAACATGGGGAAAACACGTTTTGGGACCCCCCTTTTTTCTCGGCCCCCACTTGAGGAATCACCCCGAAACTTTTAAGACAGGAGATGACCGCAGCGGGTGACTAGTTTTGAAAAGTTCGCGAAGATTCATCTATCGACGCCAAAGTTATTGGGAAAACAAAAACCGCTTTTTGAATAGAAACGAGGTCCTAACTATAACTACCTACTGGCGACCGCCACTAGGTAATATATGTATGTATATATATATATATAGATATATATATATATATATATATATATATTCACTGAAAAAACCATGGGTTTCACACACGTTATAGTTAGGACTTAGCATTTAAAAAACCTTGCAAATTCACTGAAAAAACCATGGGTTTCACACACGTTATAGTTAGGAATTAGCATTTAAAAAACCTTAGAAATTCAATGAAAAAACCAAAGGTTTCACACATGTTATAGTTAGCTGGACATTTCACTCGTAAAAAACCAATGAAATTCCCCCGTTATAGTTAGTTCAGCTAACTATAACTCGCGCGCCCGCAATGCACTACTGATGACGTCACATATTACATCACTCATGACATGGTCAGTGACATCACTCATGACATCACTGATGACATCTCAAATGACATCACTGATGACATCATCCAGTGAATGTGTGTTTTTCTGAAAATTAAATATGTTTTATATATGTATATCTCAAGGTCGATGGAAGAATAAATGAGTATATAAGTGTCTAAATTGATGATTTGTTTCTGAAAAATTGATTGTATAACTGACTGATTAAGTGTATCTTAGTGAATACATGGCTTAGTGAGTAATGTTTAAATGTGTAAATACCTGTATCAGTCTCTCACTTTGTGTATAAGTGGCTGCATGGGTTGGTGAGTAGCTACATGGGTGTCTATATAGGTTATTAGTTGGTTTTTTGAGTATCAGTCTGAGTGTCTTCATGGTGCAGTGGGGGGTATTACGTAGTGCATAGGTGCATGAATGAGTGACTCACTGTTTGTATGTGTTGAAGTCAGCATGTGTGCAGGACTGTATGGGTGGATGAGTGTGTGCATGGGTGTGTTAGTGAGTGAATGACTGTTTCAATAGTGTCTTCATAAGTAACTACATATGTTTTAAACTAGTATATGTGACTATTGTTGTTTATAAGTGAGTATATGTGAGAGTGAGAGATTGGAAGAGTTCCTGTATGAATAAGTATGTGTTTCTATAAGTGATTGTTAAAAAGACTAAGTATGTGTAAGTTTCTGTTAAAGTAAGTGTGCTGGTGTGTGTATAACTGTATATGCAAGTAAATGGATGTTTGTTTCTTTATTAGCATGAGTGACTATGTGTGTGAGTAACTCTATGGATGAGTGGGATTGTGTTACAGGATGTTTAGGTGTATGAGTACATATGATGTGTGAGTACATGTATGAGTGACTGTATAGGATTGTTGGTGGATGAGTGGATGTGTATGTGGATCTTAGAATTACTGAATAGGTTGTTGTAACTGTTATTGGTATGTCCATTGTTTTGAAAATTTTAGTGTCTATTTTTGAATGTTTGTATCAAAGGTTATATTAGGGTGAGAGGAGGTCTACCACTCTGTCACAAGGATAATGTCATCAGTGATGTCATTTGAGATGTCATCAGTGATGTCATGAGTGATGTCACTGACCATGTCATGAGTGATGTAATATGTGACGTCATCAGTAGTGCATTGCGGGCGCGCGAGTTATAGTTAGCTGAACTAACTATAACGGGGGAATTTCATTGGTTTTTTACGAGTGAAATGTCCAGCTAACTATAACATGTATGAAACCTTTGGTTTTTTCATTGAATTTCTAAGGTTTTTTAAATGCTAATTCCTAACTATAACGTGTGTGAAACCCATGGTTTTTTCAGTGAATTTGCAAGGTTTTTTAAATGCTAATTCCTAACTATAACGTGTGTGAAACCCATGGTTTTTTCAGTGAATTTGCAAGGTTTTTTAAATGCTAATTTTTTTTTTTTCTTCTATTTTTTTTTTACATATTTTTATTTTAATTTTCTATCCTTTTTTAAAGACTATGGTTAAATTTTTAAAATTCTATAATATGTTTTTTTTAATATATTTTATAAAATAAACATGTAAAATTTATTAGCAATACATTTTTTCCTTTTTTTTTAATTTTTTTTTTTAGTACGCGTACCGTAAGCTTACGGTAAGCGTACGGTTTACGCAACGTCCGTAATCTATCTACGCTGTTTGCGTATAGTTACGCAATTTGCGTAGCCGCGCGTCCTCCGCGTGGGACGCGTACGCGTGTACGCTACACGCGCACGTTACGCGGAAGTGTCGGGGAGTGACTGTTAAGCGCATGCGCGCAAGCGCGTGTCTTTTTTACGCGCATGCGTACTTTTGCCGTAAGCGCACCGTAAGCGTACCGTAAGCGTACGGTAGGTCATGTGATCATGAAACACAACTTTTGATTGGTTGAAACTACTTTCAGTTCTAGAACTCTCCTACACCACACCCATTCCCCTCATTTCTGCTTGTGATCCCTTAGGAGAAGGAGCTGGGTTGTCTTTGTGATACGATGGCAGAACAGCAGAGCCCTTCTGAGAGTGAGGCTAGCAGCACTACCTTGAGGCAGAGAGCGAGGAAACAAAAGACCTCTTACGTATGGGATTATTTTACTTTTCCAGAAGGCCAGCAAAAGGTAAATGCACCCTTAGTGACTTGCAAGCTGTGTAAGCGTGTACTTTCAAGAGGTAATCCTGACAGGAAGTATTCCTTTGGGAATCACACCATGATGAGACACCTTAAGGATGTACACAGAAGGACACATGCTCGACTTACTGAAGGTAACCCTTCAGTAAATCAACCAAGCACATCCACAGCAGCTCAGCCTGGACCATCATCTGCAGAGCCGAGTCCTTCTTCTGCAGGTCAGGTGAGCCCTTCATCTGTGGGGGGAGCATCTCCTTTTTCTGGTCCTCTGGAAATTAACCCTCGGTTTGCGAGGGTTGAAGTACGGTGCGCCCATTGTCACGATCTAATTACTTATAGGGAGACCAGTGTTTCCCTAGTGAACAGTAAAATAGATCAGCACACTTGTCGTACCGTCTAATATTCCCAATCTTTCTTTCCTCTGTCCCTGCATGAACACAACGGCTCTTTTAAGAGCCAACCTTACCTTTCATCTATTTTTTCTATATTTTTTAAAAAACTTTTTTTATTTTTTTTACCGTACGCGTACGGTACGCGTAATTATTTTTTTTTTAAAAAAACACTAAAAATCAATTATCACATTACAAGGTCCTTGAGAGACTACAATTAAAAACTGCAAATGTGATTGTAGAGAAGTGGAAAAAAGGGACCATGACATTATTGACTTACCATAGCCACTCAAAAAAAGATTTATTCATTTAATTTATTTTTAATTGCTTTTTAAATGGTTATAGTTTTTGAAAATTTTCTATCTCAATCTGAAAAAAAAGAAAAAAGTATTAATATTTAATAAAACATTTAATAATACAGTACACATATTTACATATTTTTCAAAAAATATTTTTGCCTGTTTTTTTGCTGTTTTCAGAAAATATTGCATTTCACTATAAATTGTGAAAGCAATTGCATTCATCATTTTACAGCAGGCAAAAAAAAATTAACAATCTCAAAGATTGTTTTTAAAAAAGCCCAGAATCTCTTTTTTCATAAACATAACTTTAAAGAAATGCATAATATTCTAAAAAAATATCATCTAATATCTATACTTATTTCTTTAAAATACCGTCTGATATTTTTGTTTCAGAAGTATAATCACAATAATATATGTCAAATAACTCCACAATACATCTGGTTCCATTTCCTTTAGGCCAAATAGTAATTTTAAAATTCTTTTTTTTTAAATTTCCAATGGTAATCCAATAAAAAACAAAAGTTTAAATTGTACAGATGTCACCGTTTCTCTGTAACATTTTGGTTTCCGAAAGATTAATTAATAATTAAATAAGTCCACAATAGAATTGTTTACTTTTCTGCATGGCCAAATAGTAATTTTAAAAATCTTTTTTGAAAAAATTTCCAATGGCAATCCAATAATATTCCAAAATTTAAATTGTGCAGATGTTACCGATTTTTTTCTAAATTTTTGGTTTTCCAAAATTTTCTTAAAAAATGGAAAAATTCCACATTACAATTGGTTACCTTTCCATTAGGCCAAATGATAATTTGTTAAATCTTTTTATTTGTAAATTCCAAATGGTAATCCAATAAAATGGTAAAATTGTTTTCTCCAGATATTGTCAAATCTCTCTAAAATTTAGGTTTCAGGAAGATTAGATAGGAATTTGCTAAATCAAAAGGCAAACGTTGCTTAAAAATCAATTGGGAATCATTACACAGTGTCCAGCCTTTTTCACATTTAAGATAAACTGTGTAATGACCAGAAGTTACAGTAGGTCCATCATGGAAAATTATTGCAACTGTTACAAAAGTTTTTCCTGAAATTGATAATTGATGTCCAGTAAACTTCTTTATTAAAGTATCCAATTTTGAACCATCAGCTCTACATCGTTGCATCATTAAAATTACATACTGTCTGTATTCCTTTAAAATTAATGTTGAAAACATGTCAGATTTACACTCACTGCATTGCATGCTATGATTAGCATCTTTAACTAATTTAGCAAAAGTGACTGTTTTACTCTCTGGCAATGTTAAATAAATAAACCTTTCAGAATCAACATTAGAGCCACATATATTATAACAGTTTTCACAACTATGTTCCCATTTATAAGAGAGACCAAACATATTTTGTATTTGTACCCCTTCCTCTTCCAGTACCTGAAGAAAATACATCAAGAATTCCTGTGCATCTTGCTGTACATTTTGAGAAAACTGTGTTCGTCCTGAACATACATCTAAAAGTTTTCTAATTTCAGTAGCACTTTCTCTTTGAGTTTTATCATTACTCAGCTTTTCAAAAAGGAGACTCAGCACAGTACAGAATCTTTTTCCCTGATTTACTATTATCTGCTCTTGCAAACTTTCCAGATAAAATGCAACATTCAGCACTACATTAGCGTAGCAGTTGACACCAGAGCTATTTTCAAAATGACATCCTACAACCTGTTCTTCATTTTCCTTATTCTTTTTGCTTGCAATTACATCACTCCTCTTTTTTTTCCTCCTCTCTACATCTTCATTACAGATATTCTCATTTCTCCTTTTACGAGAAACTACACGTTTCTCCAACACAGGATACTGACCTAAATGAGGAGCATTGCTTCTTCTTAATCTATTATACTCCTTTACACAGTTTGTATCAGCACTAACTTTTGAATCATCAAAGTCTATCATGAATAAACCTGATAATGTTTTCACTCGTGACAAAGCAACATATGCCATACCTTCTTTGAACACAGTTGAACCAATGTTCACAAATGCACAATCTACAGTCAATCCTTGAGACTTGTGAATAGTTACAGCATATGCTAGAGAAAACGGAAACTGCTTCCTACGTACATATAAGTCTTTCACAAGCATGAAACGAACTGTACAACGACAAATATCTTTAACTTCTTCTATCTGATCAAATTTTATTTTTAAACATTCAATTCCATCTTTTTTCTGATAATTAATAAAACCCACAACTCTTCCCATAGCTCCATTAACTAAACCTTTTTCAACATCCAAATTTCTCCTTAAAAATACTCTACAGTTCATGCAAACATATAGATTTTTTTCTAATCCAGCTGTTTTGGAAATCTTCTTCTCTAGTGAATCCAATTTATTTTTCAGTGTGCCTGTTAATGTGACAGTAATTCTTCCATCCTCAATTTTGTCCACTGCTTCCAATTTCCTGATATCTTCCTTTTCCAATTTCAAAAGCTCCTCATTGAATATTGAGCACTCACGTAGAGTTGGCATTAAGCAGATGACACTTTTGTTTTCTGCAATGTTCTTGTATATCTTCTCTGCAACTATTTCTTCCTTTCGAAATAAATTATGTAGCAGCCGAGTCTGTAATGCTTTTTTGCCAGCTTCTGTGAGTAGTCCAATCCTGATATCTTTCAGAATACTTCCATATTCTTCATCGTTTGCTTGCCTCATATTAGTTGTAAGTTCCTTGTACTCAAAGAAGGACCAAATATTTGCATTACCGATGCTTCCCAATGACTTCTTCGTGTCTTCATGTGTCACAGTATTAAACACTGGTTGTCCTTTAACTGGAGTAAGTTGCAAAAGATCTCCAAAAACTATGACGTGTTTTCCTCCAAATAACACGTCATAGTCTGACTTCAGAATTTGCTGCATTCTTAAATGCACAAAGGCAAGCATTAAGTTCGATACCATGCTCACCTCATCAATAATGAGAACTTGCATCTTCTTCAATACTCTTGAAACTTCCAAGCATGCTTCTCCAGTTAGCTTGTTGTATTGTATTTTGTTCTCATGCTACACTGGTAACATTAGCAAACGATGTAAAGTGATTCCTTTTATGTTATATGCTGCTAACCCAGTTGGAGCAGTAACCACACAAGACAAAGTAGAATCCGTTTTTTGCTGTAGGTAGCTTCTGATGACTTTTATAAGGAAACTTTTTCCAGTTCCAGCTTGTCCGCTTACATACATCCTGATTGGATGAAATGATGTGCATGAGCACTCTTTTTTTTCATGTAGAAATCCGTGATCAATTTTGTTTCTGATCTCTTCATAAATTTGTTGCTGCTCTTGATTCAGTTGTCTTTCCAAATTTTGTAAGTCTATAAATTCTTCTTGAGCTTGATTCATAGCTGTTTCCACTTCATTCATGGCTATTGATGCTTCATTTTCAACGATTGGTTGTCCTAGGGGATCTTGACTGAGTGTTCCTGAACTTTGGCTTTCCTGAGAACTGTCTCTAGCTATTTCTGCTGCAATTGTAGTTTCCTGTTCAATTTCTTCATTTAACATTTGCAGATAAGTTGTGAATGTTCTGCATTGTATGCTGTCTTTGCAAGCATTAAATGAATCTTCATAGCTTTGAAATTCTCCCAGTAGTTCATCCTCTGTACGCCATGGTTTAAACAGCTGTAAAAGAGCCAAGTAGTAAAATTCCTTTTTGTCAGTAGTGTCGCAACTCAGCTTCCGGTGATTTATCAAACTTCCTTTTGTTTGCTTCACCAAACATCCTTCCTCACCAATAACTTTATATTTTCCATTGTTGATGTCTTCTGCGGCTTTCCGTGAATAAATGTAGTTCTGCAGCACTTCATAGAGACACATGTTCTCCAGATGATGACTTCTCTTTGGGTAATATGTATCCAACATGTTTGATTTCAAAATATCTGTACTTTCTGGGTCATTCTCGGCCAAATATTCAATTTCTCCAACAGATTTCAGTACCCGATTTCTCATTGCTGCAAGGCCTAAACTTGCCCAAATTATTCTTCTTGATTTCGAGTAGAGACTTGCAGAAGATAACCTATCTGAACATTCGTAGGATCCAATTTCTCGATGCGATAACATCTTCAAACTGAAACTGTACAGCTTCTTACTGACAGTTTTCTCGTGAGAAATCTCTTCCCACATTTCCTTCAATTCTGTTTTTTATGATTTCGTAATGTAAGACGTTACATATCGAGCAACAGCAATGGAATTGTCAGCTACATACTGTATATCCATGTTAGCGTTCCACATGGATAAAATCACTGGGTTGTAGTCATTTATATTTTTTGATTCTTCTTTTCTTTTAAGGTTGTAGGTATTCTTAGGTGATTTTCTTGTGATAGTATGTCTCACAGCTGACATAAAACTGTTAACTCTTCCTTTTGAAAGAACAGGTCTAGGAAATCCAAATCGACATTTAGTGTAGTATTTATCTTTGCTCTTGTATTTCCGTCGACAGTATTTTCCACACCGATGACTTTGGAAACGTAAAACTTGCTCCTTTAACTTTTTCTCTTCTGTGCTTTTTGGTATAGCACATGTTGCATATTCTTCAATGTAAGATAACACTGCTTCATCAGTATCTGTTCCAAACTTTGGGGCATCCTTGATCCACAACAGCATATGAATATGAGGAGCACCTCTTGCCTGGTACTCTTTTCTCCAAAAGAAATCCACTACTTCTCCTAGAGGTGGA
Organism: Triturus cristatus; assembly: GCF_964204655.1. NCBI lineage: Eukaryota > Metazoa > Chordata > Amphibia > Caudata > Salamandridae > Triturus > Triturus cristatus. Next base: position 86,173,188 of record NC_140591.1, read on the forward strand.
TTTTTTTTATTGCAGATGAAGGACATCATAGCCTCAAATCTATGATTGAAATATCTGCAAACATTAACCGGATCCAATGAGCACAGTTCTCCTGCTGTTATGTATTCGATGTTTTTAATGTTTGAATTTGCCTCTCGTAGAAAATCCAGTAAATCATCCCAAGCGTACTCAGCACAGCTTAGGGTAAGGAACCATGTTGGTGTTCCTAAATTCCGTAACATGCATTTTAATTCACCATGGCGTCGGTACCAATATTCATTTGTCCCACGCTGACAAGCCATCAGATTGATCAGTTGTGTTTCCAAATGATCATCTCGGTGCTGCACTTTCTCCATAAAATCCTTAGCAGACACATTTTGTAAATGTACTCCACTTTTTAAAATGTGATTTACTGCATAAGACAGTGCAGACAAGTCGCTTTCAAATAAAAGATGGAACAAATAAGGAATACTTTGTCGAAATCTGGGATCTTCAGCATATAGTCTTGTAGTCCGATACTCAGAAGCTGGAATCTGTTCCGGACGTTCATCGTATCGTCCTCCTTTTCCTTTAGGAAACAGCTGGGGAAAACATCGAGCTTCCAAGCTCTCCTCCCATACACTCACGGGAGTTCCTTTTGCTTTCTTCATCTGAAATAGATCAATATTGTCTCCCATAACTTCTTTTGAATGAAGAGGATGTATGCTAAAATGTTCATAAATTTCTTCTTCCTTTGACTTGTCCACTTTTTCAATTTGTCCAGTTGGTGTTTCTGTGTCTTCTTGTAAATCTTCTTCTTCTTCTTCTTCTATATAAATTGATTCATACCATTTGTTATTCCTTTTCAAATACAAATTTGCTCTTTGTACTTTCCGTATATCTACCAGCTCCTGCCAAATCTTCTTATTCTTTGTAGGTACACCATTAACCAGAATAATTAATGGTTCAGTTTCCAAAGTATCCGCATCAATAGTTTCCATATTTTTTTTCAAATCCAAGGGCAAATACACCACTCTACCTTTTAAACCTCTCAGTAAATCTGAAGGAGGTAATTTACCAGTTTTGGGCTCCATACGTACTATGGTCTGGAACGGATGAACACATTGAATGAGTATAGACTCATATGTATTTAATTCAGAAAGTTCAGCAGGAATAGCATCCAATTCTAAATTATTATGTACAGCTCTGGTCGGCATTCTATTTTCCTCTACCTTGTTGTAACAGTATTTACAAATACGCTGAACTTCACCCAATTCAAAACAATTTTCAAGAAATATATAGGTGGCAAAATCCTTCCACTTATAATTATCTTCATTTTCACTCTTTCTGTAGAGATCAACATACCTGGTTTGTTTTCTATAATGAGTTCTGCGGCAACAAATACAAGTTATATTTGGTCTTTCATTAGAGATTATTGCAAATTTTGTTATGTGATCATTAAATGTCTTACTTACAAAGGGTTCTACATTCTCTTCCACTTCTTCCTCATTTACTGTGTCCTTCTCTGCACTGTTTTGTTCAGGACCAAAGTAACAAAACTGAATTTCATCAACAACCTTCTCTACATCTGATACCGTTCCACGGAACAGAGCCCTATTCAATTCATCTAACTTTATTGCTGGACTTTTAGCAAAATACAACCGTTTCACAAACTTTCTCATTTCAGTATGATGAACAGCCAGCATCCTAAAATGATGGAAAACACTATTACACACTTTTCTAGATAGACAAGCCAGAGAATGACCCTGCAAACCAGTATTCTCTCTCACTCTGCATGGATCTAGACTTTGAAGCACCTTAATCTTCTGTTTCACACTTTTTTTGCTATATTCTCTTAGAAACTTACGAAATTTATCAATAGATTCCTGACGCACAGTGCAAATACTACTACAATTCCAAGTGTACACTGGGGCTTTAGGACGTCTCCCCATAGCCTCATCCGCCATCACTTGTACCTCATCTCTTGGAACCATTATCTCCTTCTCCATTATGCAACCATTTTTCACTTCGTAAGCACGACCTCTGGTGTCAACTGCATGCAGCAAACTATTACTTTGAAAATAGCTCTCTTCATTAAAAAAAGGTTCACTACTTGAACTATGCATCCATTTTCCTAAAAACACTTTACAAAAGTTTGTTCTGTTCACTACTCTTTTCCTTTTGCTATGTGATTTCAGTACATTAACCATTTTGTCTAATGTACGCATCCTATTCAAAATTAAAATGAATAGTTTCCTTTTTAATGCTAATGCCTTTGCTGCAATGGCTTCAATTTCTTTTTTGCTCTTAAAAAACTTTGCCTTTTGCTTATATTTCTTCACATCCTTTATCAAATTGGACATAACTCTCTTCTGAAACATTTTTCTACGTATCTCTTTAAACGCTGTTTTTCTGTTTAAGTTTATCTTTTGAGTTGCAGAAGGTATATTTGCATTAACTAAATTCTCAATTTTTTCCTGTCCTTTTCGATTCAAATCATTCTTTCCAGTACAGACATTTTGTACATTTTTCCTTTTTTTGAATATGTTCCTTAGAAAATCTTTTTTTTGCTTACCAGAAGATTTTTTCTTCTTCCCAACATGAGCATCTTCAACTAACTTAGGTCCTCCAGTTGTCTTCAAATATAGGTTTTTTTTCTGCTCTTTTTTTGCTCTGGATTTTGTAGGCATACCTGAAAAAAACTAAAAAAACATTCCTTTATTTTATTTAAATATATTACTACATTTGTTTTCACATTAGTCACAAAACGAAATTTCTTTGCCAATTTGAAAGCACACTTACTGCTCTTTTTTTTGGCAAGTGATAAACACTTTTACAGACTGACACATTATGAATCCACTTTTCAGATTTTTTACAAAGCACATGTCCAAACTGCTTTTTCAGACCAGCATCATTTCTAACCTGGGTGTCTGCCTACACTCCAGCAAGGGCAACCAGCCTTAGTGATGCTGAATGTATTTACATTACTGACTGAAACCTCAAACCCCACTCGCTTGTGAATACTGTGCATGATTCCACATGGTAAGCAGCTACCTGTGTGCTAAGAGTCTGCTTCTGCACCAAAAAATGGCTCCCCCTTTCCATCTAATGCAACTGTGAAATCTCCAGAGCAATACGCAATAAATCTCTGCCTGTAATTCCTATTTGTACAACTGAGTCATGTTTTCACATTAGTCACAAAACGAAATTTCTTTGCCAATTTGAAAGCACACTTACTGCTCTTTTTTTTGGCAAGTGATAAACACTTTTACAGACTGACACATTATGAATCCACTTTTCAGATTTTTTACAAAGCACATGTCCAAACTGCTTTTTCAGACCAGCATCATTTGTAACCTGGATGTCTGCCTACACTGCAGCAAGGGCAACCAGCCTTAGTGATGCTGAATGTATTTGCATTACTGACTGAAACCTCAAACCCCACTCGCTTGTGAATACTGTGCATGATTCCACATGGTAAGCAGCTACCTGTGTGCTAAGAGTCTGCATCTGCACCAAAAAATGTCTCCCCCTTTCCATCTAATGCAACTGTGAAATCACCAGAGAAATACGCAATAAATCTCTGCCTGTAATTCCTATTTGCACACAGAGTCATGTTTTCACATTAGTCACAAAACGAAATTTCTTTGCCAATTTGAAAGCACACTTACTGCTCTTTTTTTTGGCAAGTGATAAACACTTTTACAGACTGACACATTATGAATCCACTTTTCAGATTTTTTACAAAGCACATGTCCAAACTGCTTTTTCAGACCAGCATCATTTGTAACCTGGGTGTCTGCCTACACTCCAGCAAGGGCAACCAGCCTAAGTGATGCTGAATGTATTTGCATTACTGACTGAAACCTCAAACCCCACTCGCTTGTGAATACTGTGTATGATTCCACATGGTAAGCAGCTACCTGTGTGCTAAGAGTCTGCTTCTGCACCAAAAAATGTCTCCCCCTTTCCATCTAATGCAACTGTGAAATCACCAGAGCAATACGCAATAAATCTCTGCCTGTAATTCCTTTTTGCACACAGAGTCATGTTTTCACATTAGTCACAAAACGAAATTTCTTTGCCAATTTGAAAGCACACTTACTGCTCTTTTTTTTGGCAAGTGATAAACACTTTTACAGACTGACACATTATGAATCCACTTTTCAGATTTTTTACAAAGCACATGTCCAAACTGCTTTTTCAGACCAGCATCATTTGTAACCTGGGTGTTTGCCTACACTCCAGCAAGGGCAACCAGCCTTAGTGATGCTGAATGTATTTGAATTACTGACTGAAACCTCAAACCCCACTCGCTTGTGAATACTGTGCATGATTCCACATGGTAAGCAGCTACCTGTGTGCTAAGAGTCTGCTTCTGCACCAAAAAATGTCTCCCCCTTTCCATCTAATGCAACTGTGAAATCACCAGAGCAATACGCAATAAATCTCTGCCTGTAATTCCTATTTGCACACAGAGTCATGTTTTCACATTAGTCACAAAACGAAATTTCTTTGCCAATTTGAAAGCACACTTACTGTTCTTTTTTTTGGCAAGTGATAAACACTTTTACAGACTGACACATTATGAATCCACTTTTCAGATTTTTTACAGAGCACATGTCCAAACTGCTTTTTCAGACCAGCATCATTTGTAACCTGGGTGTCTGCCTACACTCCAGCAAGGGCAACCAGCCTTAGTGATGCTGAATGTATTTGCATTACTGACTGAAACCTCAAACCCCACTCGCTTGTGAATACTGTGCATGATTCCACATGGTAAGCAGCTACCTGTGTGCTAAGAGTCTGCATCTGCACCAAAAAATGTCTCCCCCTTTCCATCTAATGCAACTGTGAAATCACCAGAGAAATACGCAATAAATCTCTGCCTGTAATTCCTATTTGCACACAGAGTCATGTTTTCACATTAGTCACAAAACGAAATTTCTTTGCCAATTTGAAAGCACACTTACTGCTCTTTTTTTTGGCAAGTGATAAACACTTTTACAGACTGACACATTATGAATCCACTTTTCAGATTTTTTACAAAGCACATGTCCAAACTGCTTTTTCAGACCAGCATCATTTGTAACCTGGGTGTCTGCCTACACTCCAGCAAGGGCAACCAGCCTAAGTGATGCTGAATGTATTTGCATTACTGACTGAAACCTCAAACCCCACTCGCTTGTGAATACTGTGTATGATTCCACATGGTAAGCAGCTACCTGTGTGCTAAGAGTCTGCTTCTGCACCAAAAAATGTCTCCCCCTTTCCATCTAATGCAACTGTGAAATCACCAGAGCAATACGCAATAAATCTCTGCCTGTAATTCCTTTTTGCACACAGAGTCATGTTTTCACATTAGTCACAAAACGAAATTTCTTTGCCAATTTGAAAGCACACTTACTGCTCTTTTTTTTGGCAAGTGATAAACACTTTTACAGACTGACACATTATGAATCCACTTTTCAGATTTTTTACAAAGCACATGTCCAAACTGCTTTTTCAGACCAGCATCATTTGTAACCTGGGTGTTTGCCTACACTCCAGCAAGGGCAACCAGCCTTAGTGATGCTGAATGTATTTGAATTACTGACTGAAACCTCAAACCCCACTCGCTTGTGAATACTGTGCATGATTCCACATGGTAAGCAGCTACCTGTGTGCTAAGAGTCTGCTTCTGCACCAAAAAATGTCTCCCCCTTTCCATCTAATGCAACTGTGAAATCACCAGAGAAATACGCAATAAATCTCTGCCTGTAATTCCTATTTGCACACAGAGTCATGTTTTCACATTAGTCACAAAACGAAATTTCTTTGCCAATTTGAAAGCACACTTACTGCTTTTTTTTTTGGCAAGTGATAAACACTTTTACAGACTGACACATTATGAATCCACTTTTCAGATTTTTTACAAAGCACATGTCCAAACTGCTTTTTCAGACCAGCATCATTTGTAACCTGGATGTCTGCCTACACTCCAGCAAGGGCAACCAGCCTTAGTGATGCTGAATGTATTTGCATTACTGACTGAAACCTCAAACCCCACTCGCTTGTGAATACTGTGTATGATTCCACATGGTAAGCAGCTACCTGTGTGCTAAGAGTCTGCTTCTGCACCAAAAAATGTCTCCCCCTTTCCATCTAATGCAACTGTGAAATCACCAGAGCAATACGCAATAAATCTCTGCCTGTAATTCCTTTTTGCACACAGAGTCATGTTTTCACATTAGTCACAAAACGAAATTTCTTTGCCAATTTGAAAGCACACTTACTGCTCTTTTTTTTGGCAAGTGATAAACACTTTTACAGACTGACACATTATGAATCCACTTTTCAGATTTTTTACAAAGCACATGTCCAAACTGCTTTTTCAGACCAGCATCATTTGTAACCTGGGTGTCTGCCTACACTCCAGCAAGGGCAACCAGCCTTAGTGATGCTGAATGTATTTGCATTACTGAGTCCAACCTCAAACCCTTAAACTATTCTTTTATTATACCAGTACACCTTAATGTATTGTGAAAACATAGTCCATATTATTTTACATGTTCCTCACATTTAAATTTCTCCCAAAACAGAAAATAATAAACACAACTTCAACAAAAAGAATTGCATTTCTATTATTCATTTCTTAATTTACCATATACATCCCCTCTCAGACTCTAAACTCACCTTTAAAATTAGTTAGTTGTGAAAGAAATGTGGCACTCAAACAGCAGATTATCAGAGCCAGGATCTCTGTTCTCTACACCTCTCTCCTCTCAGCAGAACCAGATAATGGCAAACTTTCCCTCTCTTTTTCCACACATATACATGTTAGTTTCAAATCTCAGTGCTTGCCCCTTTTTTTCAAATGTAATCACACATTTCTATTGGTTGAAAACCCAACCCTTTTCCAAAAGTACCCTTCCCCCAACTTGACTTCTGCCTAGTACCCTTCCCCCAACTTGACTTCTGCCTGCTACCATAGCAACAGCTCATGGAACACTGCTGTGTGGAGTCAGGTCAGAAGTTCGCCAAACAATGTTTCAATTCCAAAGAGCAAGAGTGCTTGACTTTTCAAAACTAACAGCAAATCCATAGTACTGTTCTTTGGTAACACATTTTTCTGTACCAATACAAAACATGCTTCTATTAATTTACACATACAGCCTAGTTTTTATTCTAGAATGGTATGAAACAGCCAATCAGTTCTTTTTTTAAAAAAAAATATATGTATGCCTGTTGGAAACAGCCCACTCCCACTCCGCAGGGTGGTGGTGGACTCCCCGAACACACTGTGGTAGCTTGGCTCGAGTGGTCAGGAAACAGGCGCAGTGCTAAGCATACAATATACCCATACAATAACCATGCGTGCATCCGTTCCAAAAACGACTCTACACCGTAAAAATTATGAAAATATTCTTTCTTTATCTTTTTCTCTTAGTTGCTGATTGGAAAAATAAATAGGTCAATCACAATATACAAGTTTCAATTAGTGCAGGTCAAATAAATATTGGCTGTTTGATGAAATAAATAGGGGTGATCATAAATAACAGGGCATAAATACAAGTGCAATATATACAGACAATTAAATACTTTGAGGCAATAAATACTGTACCAATAAATATTGTACACCATCAAGTCCTGTGGACCTATGAATATAGGGCAGCAATAAATAGGTCAAAATTCAATAAATACAGTACCCCCAATAAATAATTAAAAGTATACAGCAACCCTCATATAATCAGATGACACTTCAATTCTTATGGGCTGATTTGGCCCAGGCACAGCTTGTAGGGTTGTGGAGGGCTTGAGGGGGGCTACTCCCTGGCTGGGACAAGGCTGAGGCCTAAACTGAGGTAGATCAAAGGGGGGAATACCAGTGCCCTGGCTTTCTCTCTCCACACAACCTCTCTAGGTTAGTCCCAGTTCACCCCAGGCACAGTCAGGTTGGTTTCAGCACCTCCCTAGCCCCTTAGAGTAGTCTCTCAGGTCTCCACAGGGCCTTAGGCGCCCTCTACTCCACTTACTGCCCTTTTTCTGATGTTCCGACGCCGCTGGAGTCGTGTCGACGCCGTGAGGCGGTTCCGGTTCGGTCTCGGCGGCCTCGGCACAATGTCAGTTCTTTGACGACGCCGGTAGGCGGTTCCGGTCCGATGTCGGTGGCCTCGGTTCGATCTCGACCTCCGATTCGACGGCGTTGGGCAGTCTCTTCACGATGTCGACTTCGGGCGGCTCCGGTCCGATGGCGCTCTCGGCTCCGATGACGTCGGCCGGCCTGGCCTCGATGTCGACTTCCGGCGTCTCCGGGGTGCGATCCTCACCCCCGACCTCCGGTGCTCCTCCACACAGGTTCCGGGCGACTCCGGAGTGCGATCCTCACTCCCGACCTCCGGTGCTCCTCTACCTCGGTCTCCGACGACTCCGGAGGGCGGACTTCACTCCTCCGATGACGCCGCTCGCTCGACCTCGGTTCACTTCCTCCTCGACCTCTGGTATTCCTCACGACCTTCGTCGGCGCCCTCTCACGACCTCAGGCGGCTCCGGGTACGACGTCTGCTACTTCAGTCAGCGCCGCTTCCCCACCTCGGGCTCCAGGTCTTCAGGCTACTCGACGCCGGACTCCAGGGAAACCAGTTCTCAGGTCAGAATCTTGCTGTTTTCTTGGTTCTAAGGCCTGTTCCTGCTGTCCAGGTCCTTAGGATAAGTTTCTTCTGTCTTCTTCCCACACAGGGCTATAGGCTGGGATCCATCAGTAGGGACAAGTATCAAGGGTGGGTTTATGGACCCCACTCCAGGCACAAGTTTCCACCCCTGCTGCTTCACTCCTTCCTCCTTCACTGTTGTGCTCCTCTCTCTTCACCAGTCAGGTGCCAACTGCCAGCTCCAACTGCCAACTGCCTCTCTTATCCTCCCAACATTCTAAACGGCCTCCAACCGTCACAGAGTTCTGGAATCTCCTGGAATGTTCTGGAAGGTGCTGGTAGGTTCCAGTGGATGCTGGTGATGTCACAGGTGGCCACCATTTTGTGCTCCAGGCCCTCAGACAGAAGTTTCAGGGGTAGCTAAAATGGCTCCCTGAATCTGTAGCAACACTAAAAAAAATCTGGTGGTTCCCAAAAAGGAAAAATTCACACAGGGTTTGAGGCAAAAGTGGGACAAAATAAATAATGATGAGGAGGGACCACCCAAAGGGCTGACAGGTCTAACACGCGTCCCCCCCAGCTGAAAGTGGGGAGAGCTACCCAACCCCTTGGGAGTTCTCATCACTAAGGCGGAAATACCTTGAGAGACCGTCTGCATTGGCGTGGTCCACTCCAGGCCGATGTTCCACCTGAAAGTCCATCCCCTGTAGGGAAATAGACCACCTCAACAACTTGGGATTCTCCCCCTTCATCTGCATCAGCCAGCGAAGGGGTCGGTGGTCGGTCTGAACTAGGAAGTGCGAGCCAAACAGGTATGGCCGCAACTTCTTCAGAGCCCATACCACTGCAAAGGCTTCACGCTCTATTGCACTCCACTTCTGTTCCCTGGGAAGTAGTCTCCTGGATAGGAAGACCACGGGTTGATCCAGACCCTCTTCGTTGAGTTGCGATAACACTGCCCCAATGCCATGTTCTGATGCATCTGTCTGGACAATGAACTTCCTGGAAAAGTCTGGGGCCCTTAAGACCGGGGCCTCGCACATGGCTTTCTTCAATCTCTCAAAGGCTTGCTGACAAGCCTCCGTCCAGACTACCCGTCGAGGTTGTTTCTTGGACGTGAGCTCCGTGAGGGGGGCTACGATGGTACCGTACCCCTTCACGAAGCGGCGATAGTATCCCGTGAGGCCCAAAAATGCTCGGACCTCAGTCTGTGTCTTGGGGGGTTCCCAGGCCATGATGGCCTCGATCTTCGCCTGGAGGGGTTGCACCGTTCCCCTACCCACCAAGTGTCCAAGGTACACTACCGACCCCTGCCCGATCTGGCACTTGCTGGCCTTGATCGTCAATCCAGCTTGTCTCAGGGCCTGGAGAACAGCTTGCAGGTGACGCAAGTGATCCTCCCAGCTGCTACTGAAGACGGCTATGTCATCCAGATAAGCAGCAGAGAAACTCTCCATTCCGGTGAGGATCTGGTTTACCAGGCGCTGAAACGTGGCAGGTGCGTTCTTGAGCCCAAAGGGCATCACACAGAACTGGTAGTGGCCATTGGGCGTGGAGAAGGCTGACCTTTCCCTTGCTCCATCAGTCAAAGAGATCTGCCAGTACCCCGAAGTAAGGTCAAAGGTACTTAGATATTGGGCAGCTCCCAGCCGGTCAATTAATTCATCCGCCCTAGGGATCGGATGAGCATCAGTCTTTGTCACTGAATTCAGTCCCCGGTAGTCCACACAGAACCTCAGTTCTGGTTGGGCACCCGGTGGTGCAGCTTTTGGTACTAACACCACCGGACTGGACCAGGGGCTGCTAGAAGGTTCAATCACTCCTAGCTCCAGCATCTTAGTGACCTCACTATGAATGCTGGCCTTCACCTTGTCTGACATCCGGTAGATCTTGGACTTCACAGGTGGGCTGTCTCCTGTGTCCACGTCATGGACGCACAGGTGATTCCTACCCGGGACAAGGGAGAACAACGAAGAGTACTGCCCCAGGACCTGGCGACAGTCCTCCTGCTGTTCAGGAGTTAGAGATGGGGAGAGAATCACTCCCTCCACCGACCCATCCTTTTCTTGAGACGCAAACAGATCAGGGAGAGGCTCGCTTTCCACGTCCTCTCCTCCGTCAGTCACCATCATCAAGATGACTTCGGGCCTCTCGTGGTGGGGTTTGAGGCGGTTGGCATGCAGCACCCGCAGGGGCTGACGAGGGGTCTTCAGGTCCACCAAGTAGGTAGCCTTACCCTTCTTCTCCAACACCTCAAAGGGTCCTGACCAGCGATCCTGGAGGGCACTAAGCTCTCCTGGTTCGATCACCCACACCTTCTGGCCAGGCTCCAACTCCACCGGGTGAGCGTTGTGGTCATACCACGCCTTCATTACTGCTTGGCTGGCTTCCAAGTTGTCAGAAGCTTGCTTCCACAACTTAGCCATTTGGCTCCGGAAGGCCAGCATGTAGCTCACCACATCCTGGGGAAGCTTTCTGGGAGTTCTTTCCCATCCGTCTCTCACCAGGTTGAGAGGTCCACGTACAGGGTGCCCATACAGAAGCTCGAAGGGGCTGAAGCCCACTCCCTTCTGTGGCACTTCCCTGTAAGAAAAAAGTAAACAGGGTAGGAGGACGTCCCATTTCCTCCGCAGGCTTTCAGGCAGACTTCTGATCATGCCCTTCAAGGTTTTGTTAAACCTCTCCACCAGACCATTGGTCTGGGGGTGGTAAGGAGTGGTGAACCGGTAGGTCACTCCACACTCCTTCCACATTGCCCGCATATACGCTGACATGAAGTTGGTCCCCCTGTCGGACACAACTTCCTTGGGAAAACCCACTCGGGTAAAGATTCCCATCAGGGCCCTAGCCACAACAGGTGCTGTTATGGTCCTCAGAGGTATTGCCTCTGGGTACCGTGTGGCATGATCCACCAGGACCAGGATAAACCTGTGACCAGCTGATGTTGGCGGATCTAATGGACCCACAATGTCGATGCCCACCCTTTCAAAGGGGGTGCTAACGACAGGAAGTGGTTCCAGGGGAGCTTTCAGCTTCACCCCTGTTTTCCCACTGGCTTGGCAAGACACACAGGTCCGGCAGTAGGTATCGGACGACACTTTCATCTGAGGCCAATAAAAGTGTGGGACAAGACGGGCGAAGGTCTTGTCTTGCCCCAGGTGTCCTGCCAATGGTATCTCGTGAGCCAACTCTAAAAGGAAGGCTCGATAACGTTGAGGAACTACCAAGGCTCGTGACGATCCATGTAGGGGTGCCTTGGGTTCACTGTAGAGGAGGCCATCCTCCCAGTAAACACTGTAGTTCCCTTCAACGTTCCCTGCTGCCTGGGCTTCGGCCTGTCGCCTCAGCCCCTCAAGGGTAGGGCACTCCCTCTGGCCCTGGCAGAATTCCTCCCTGGACGGGCCTCCCTCCACGTGCCACTCGGCCGGGATGGGTAGGTCCTCCAGGTTGGTAACGTCCCCCTCCGCAGACTCCTGGCTCACCACCTCCGGTGGCCTATCCGTCCTACGGGGTGGAGACGCCGAGGCAGGCTCCTCCTGTCCTCGGTTCTTCCCTTGACTGGCAGCTGGCTGGGCCTTTGTTCCAGGCTCCAGCCGGAATGAACTCCCTCTTCGGGTAGTCTCGGACCTTGTGCTAACACAGGCCCAGTCAGGTGTACCCAGCATCTCGGTGTGAGTCCGGTATTCCACCTCCTTCCAAGCGTTGTGCTCCATGTCATTCCCCAGCAGACAATCGACTGGCACGGCAGGGCTTACGGCAACTCGAAGTGAACCTGCAACCCCCCCCCATTCAAAGGGAACCTCGGCCACGGGATAGTGGCCTGTTCTGCCGTCAGCCATCGCGGCTGGGTGGAGTACATCGGGAATTACCTGCTCTGGAGACACCAGCTGGCTACGCACCATAGTCATACTGGCTCCTGTGTCTCTCAGAGCCTCCCCTCTTTGGCCGTTGATGGTGATCCACTGCCCATACTTTGCGGTATTTGCGGGCACCTGGATCTTAGGAACCATCTCCCGTTCTCCCAGGGACACTAGAGTGACACCCGCCCACTCCCTTCCCTTAGTTAAGGGCATCTCCTCCCCGAGCACTACACTAGCTACTCCGGGGGGCTTTCCTCCAGTGGGAGGGGGTGATCGTTTCTGACACTTCGGATCTCCTTTATAGTGTCCAACGCCACCGCACTCGTAGCAATGGACAACCCTTGGCTGCTGACTCTGGCCAGGATTAGGGTTTCTGGGTGGGTTAGCCCTAGGGGTGAATCCTGTTCCCTTTCCTTGGAAGTTATTTTGGGGGCCTTTGGAGAACTCCTTTTTCTTTTCCCCTCCCTCTTTCTTCTGGGGGGCGCCCTGTCCGGCCTTTTGAGTATCCCCTCCAGTCCCCCTTGTGGACACCCGGGTACTAGCCCAAATGTCCGCCTCCTCAGCAAGCTTCCGGGGACTGGTCAGCTTGCTATCCACCAGGTGTTGCCGCAGTTCAGGGAAACATTTCTCGAGTAGGTGTTCCTTCAGTACTAGGTCAAACAGCTCCTCGTAGTTCCTTACTTCACTGCCCTGAATCCAACCTTCCAGTGCCTTCTTTGCATAGTCCAGGAAGTCCACCCAATTCTGTGTGCCCAGTTTGTGACTACCCCTGAACTTCTGTCTGTACTTTTCAGGTGTTAGTCCAAACTTTCTGATGAGCGCCAGTTTCATGGTGGGGTAGTGGGTCTGCTCCTCCTCTTCGAGGGCCAATAAAGCATCCCTACCAGCTGGAGGCATGTACCTATACAATCCTCCTCCCCAATACTTCACTGGAACCCCATGGGCCCTCAACGAGACCTCATAGGCTGCTAGCCACTTGGCGATGTCGTCACCCGCCCCATAGCTAGCTACTATGTCCTTTGGCAGGTAAGGTTTGGATTCCCTGGTGATTTCTTGGTCTTTGCTGCCACCATTAGGAACAGTTGGTGCCCCAATTCTTAGGATCTGAAGCTCTATCTCTTTCAGTCTTATCTCATGAGCCATCTTCTGTTTCTCCGTCTCATGAGCCATCCTCTGTTCCTCCTTCTCCTTCTCCAGCTTTGCCAAATCCCATGTGAGCTGTCTTTTCTCTCTCCGATCTGCTAACTCCACGCTGGATAAGCCCCCGCTAGAGACAGTGCTGCCCTTCCTAGAAAGTGTCCTGGGCCCTGCTGACAGGTTCCCCACCTCAGGTTGGTACATCTCAGCCCCCTCGGGGTCAGGCTCTCCATCCCTGTCTTCCTCCTCAGCCTTGCTTTCTCGGCGTGCCTCCCCCCAAGCCCTTAAGCTGGTTTGGAGTGCACCCTTCTTTGCTCCTGGGGGACAGTACACCCCCTCCCGCTGGCAAAACTCCCTGAGTTGGGCCACAGTGTACGTGTCTAAGTCTTCCAGTACAAATTCCATCTTGCCCACTCAGGTTAGAGGACAGGTTTTGTGCAGTAACAATGTAGGGTGGTACCTTTAATAATACCTCCTCCCACCACCAGAGTAAATTTGGAAAAAAACAAAAACCCACAATTAGGAAGGCCGCTGTGAGAAAACTCCCGGTGTAGGCCTATGGACTACCCACAGTTATTGTTGAGTATATGTAGGCACAGCTCTATCCCACCACTGAACACCAATTTATGTTGGAAACAGCCCACTCCCACTCCGCAGGGTGGTGGTGGACTCCCCGAACACACTGTGGTAGCTTGGCTCGAGTGGTCAGGAAACAGGCGCAGTGCTAAGCATACAATATACCCATACAATAACCATGCGTGCATCCGTTCCAAAAACGACTCTACACCGTAAAAATTATGAAAATATTCTTTCTTTATCTTTTTCTCTTAGTTGCTGATTGGAAAAATAAATAGGTCAATCACAATATACAAGTTTCAATTAGTGCAGGTCAAATAAATATTGGCTGTTTGATGAAATAAATAGGGGTGATCATAAATAACAGGGCATAAATACAAGTGCAATATATACAGACAATTAAATACTTTGAGGCAATAAATACTGTACCAATAAATATTGTACACCATCAAGTCCTGTGGACCTATGAATATAGGGCAGCAATAAATAGGTCAAAATTCAATAAATACAGTACCCCCAATAAATAATTAAAAGTATACAGCAACCCTCATATAATCAGATGACACTTCAATTCTTATGGGCTGATTTGGCCCAGGCACAGCTTGTAGGGTTGTGGAGGGCTTGAGGGGGGCTACTCCCTGGCTGGGACAAGGCTGAGGCCTAAACTGAGGTAGATCAAAGGGGGGAATACCAGTGCCCTGGCTTTCTCTCTCCACACAACCTCTCTAGGTTAGTCCCAGTTCACCCCAGGCACAGTCAGGTTGGTTTCAGCACCTCCCTAGCCCCTTAGAGTAGTCTCTCAGGTCTCCACAGGGCCTTAGGCGCCCTCTACTCCACTTACTGCCCTTTTTCTGATGTTCCGACGCCGCTGGAGTCGTGTCGACGCCGTGAGGCGGTTCCGGTTCGGTCTCGGCGGCCTCGGCACAATGTCAGTTCTTTGACGACGCCGGTAGGCGGTTCCGGTCCGATGTCGGTGGCCTCGGTTCGATCTCGACCTCCGATTCGACGGCATCGGGCAGTCTCTTCACGATGTCGACTTCGGGCGGCTCCGGTCCGATGGCGCTCTCGGCTCCGATGACGTCGGCCGGCCTGGCCTCGATGTCGACTTCCGGCGTCTCCGGGGTGCGATCCTCACCCCCGACCTCCGGTGCTCCTCCACACAGGTTCCGGGCGACTCCGGAGTGCGATCCTCACTCCCGACCTCCGGTGCTCCTCTACCTCGGTCTCCGACGACTCCGGAGGGCGGACTTCACTCCTCCGATGACGCCGCTCGCTCGACCTCGGTTCACTTCCTCCTCGACCTCTGGTATTCCTCACGACCTTCGTCGGCGCCCTCTCACGACCTCAGGCGGCTCCGGGTACGACGTCTGCTACTTCAGTCAGCGCCGCTTCCCCACCTCGGGCTCCAGGTCTTCAGGCTACTCGACGCCGGACTCCAGGGAAACCAGTTCTCAGGTCAGAATCTTGCTGTTTTCTTGGTTCTAAGGCCTGTTCCTGCTGTCCAGGTCCTTAGGATAAGTTTCTTCTGTCTTCTTCCCACACAGGGCTATAGGCTGGGATCCATCAGTAGGGACAAGTATCAAGGGTGGGTTTATGGACCCCACTCCAGGCACAAGTTTCCACCCCTGCTGCTTCACTCCTTCCTCCTTCACTGTTGTGCTCCTCTCTCTTCACCAGTCAGGTGCCAACTGCCAGCTCCAACTGCCAACTGCCTCTCTTATCCTCCCAACATTCTAAACGGCCTCCAACCGTCACAGAGTTCTGGAATCTCCTGGAATGTTCTGGAAGGTGCTGGTAGGTTCCAGTGGATGCTGGTGATGTCACAGGTGGCCACCATTTTGTGCTCCAGGCCCTCAGACAGAAGTTTCAGGGGTAGCTAAAATGGCTCCCTGAATCTGTAGCAACACTAAAAAAAATCTGGTGGTTCCCAAAAAGGAAAAATTCACACAGGGTTTGAGGCAAAAGTGGGACAAAATAAATAATGATGAGGAGGGACCACCCAAAGGGCTGACAGGTCTAACAATGCCTCCATTTCCAAACTGTCTTTCTTTTCATATTGCCATTCTACTGAAAGACACCTCCTGAGTGCATCCAGTTCTCCTTTGAAGATGTTCACAGTGTGGATTGTAGGGCACAGCTATGTCTTCTGGAGTGAAAAGTATGCAGAGAAAACAGATATGGTGAGAGACCTTGCTTTGCCAAATGTAGACATTAAATGGATTGGTCAGAGAGGGTTAAAGTGGCACCAATTGATGCCATTGGTGAAATCCTTCATGCACATCCAACACCCTGACCTCATAATAGTGCACTGTGGTGGCAATGACCTAGGCACTTTGACTGGGGTAGGTCTGGAAATGCTTATGAAGGAGACCTTTGCACAACTGTTTTCACTTTTCCCTAAAACTGCCTTTGTGTTTTCTAACATATGCCAAAGGCAAAAATGGAACTGGTCCAATCATTTCTGTCCGCAGATTGACAAAGCAAGAAAGCACGTCAACAAATCTGTTTCTGCTTTCCTCCGTGACTATGGTATGGGTTCCATTTACCACAACAACTTGCGTTATGACATGCAAGACATTTATAGAGGAGATGGTGTACACTTCAATGATGAAGGGAACAAAGTCTTCCTCTTGAACCTTAGACTCTGCATCGGTACTTACTTGTAGGTACCACTAAAAAATCACTTAATAAACACAACGGCTCTTTTTAGAGCCCCCTAAAATCTAAACACTTAAATCTGATTTTCATTTCTTTTTTTATTTTTTTTTTCTACCGTACGCTTACCGTACGCGTACCCCGTGATTTTTTTTAAAATCAAAAAATGTTTTCTTTGTACTTTTCTGCCCTTCTTTGACCCCCTTACAAATGTTAGGGGGTCTGTAACTCTCCTCCTTGCCCCCTTTTCTTGTTATCACTCTTTTTTTTCTGAGTGAAACACACGAAATGGCGGCCGCCGCTTCCTGGTTTCGACCGATTCGAATGTTTACTAAGATCTAAGAGCCAATCAGAATCGCGCTCGCTCACGCCACCGTACGCGTACGGTAAGCGTACCGTAAGTGCACCGTAAGCTGGCTCAGATATATATATATTGATTTAAAGGCTATTTTCTCAGAATCTACTGAACAGATTTACACCAAACCTACAAAAGGCACTTCCTTGACCTGAGGACTACCTCTCTGCCAAATTTCTAGTAATTCTGTTCAGCCGTTCGGGCTGTAGCCGTGTCTAAAGGTCCTATGGAAAAATGCATGGGAAAAACGCGTTTTGGGACCCCCCTTTTATCTCAGCCCCCGCTTGACGAATCCCCCCGAGACTTTCAGGGAAGGAGCGGAGCGTAGCGCCCCACCTATTTTGAAAAATTCGCGAGGATTCGTCGACCGGCGCCAAAGTTATTCAAAATAGAATGTTGCGGATTTCCTATGGAAACGTGGTCCTAACTATAACTACCTACTGGCGACCGCCAGTAGGTAATATATATATATATATATATATATATATATATCAATTCAGTGAAAAAACCATAGGTTTCAGGGACGTCATAGTTAGAAATTAGCATTTAAATAACCTTAGAAATTCACTGAAAAAACATAGGTTTCAGGGACGTTATAGTTTGAAATAAGCATTTAAAAAACCTTAGAAATTCAATGAAAAAACCATAGGTTTCAGGGACGTTATAGTTAGTTGGACATTTCACTTGTACAAAACCAGAGAAATTCGAACGTTATAGTTAGTAGAGCTAACTATAACTCGTGCCCCTGCAATGCACTGCTGATGACGTCACATATTACATCACTCATTACATGGTCAGTGACATCACTGATGACATCTCAAATGACATCACTGATGACGTCATTCAGTGCATGTGTGTTTCTGTAAAGTTAAAATATATTTTATATATGTTAATGCCAAGGTATATTGAAGAATGAGTTGGTGTATAAGCGTGTGGGTGGAGGATTTAATAGGTGTGTGACTGACTGTATAAGTTAGTGATTAACAGCCTCATGCATCAAGCCAAAATCCAGTCGGTAAAATACCGAATCGCTAATAACACCCGTTAGCGAGTAAATAAAACCTAATCCCAATGCATCAACCCAAATACAAAAATCGCTATTTAAGGAATCCTTAAATAGCGATTCCTTAAATTGCGATTGCATTTAAGGAATCCCAAATTGAGATTCCTTAAATGCAATGCATTAAAGTTAAAAAATTAGCGAATTCGCTAATAGGGGGAGCAAATTACCATGAAGATGAACTGCATGGTAATTTGCTAAAAGTTTGAAAAATGCACTTTTGTGCATTTTTCAAAGTTTCATGTTGCGCACACACATGCCCTTAGAGCATGTGTGTGTGCAACATATGTGCACATATCAATTTCAGGGGTGCAATAGGGTGTCATTTTGACACCCTTGCACCCTTGAAATTGCATGAGCAATTTGCGAGAACCTACTGGTACTCGCAATTTGCTCATGCAATCTCCAATTTATTCCTATGGGCCTGGAGGCCCATAGGAATGATTGGGACGGCATTCCTTAATTGCTACTCGCAATTTGCTAGTCGCAATTAAGGAAAGTTAAGGAATCGCTATTTGAATAGCGATTCCTAGATGCATAGCCTTTTGCTATTCCTTATTAGCGATTCCTTATTTTTCGCTAATAAGGAATCGCAAATGGCATTGTTGATGCATGTGCCCCTAAATGTGTTATTACTGAATGCATGGGTTAGTGACTAAACTGTGTGAATGTCTGTATCAGTCTCTTAGTTGTTGTGTAAGCTGCTGCATGACTTGATGATTAGGTACATGACTGTCTATATAGGTTACTTTTTGGTTGCATGAGTATCTGTATGGCTGCCTCAGTGTTTGTGTGTGTGGGTGGGTGGGCAGTGTGTGACTTTCTGCCCACATGTGTGAATGGATAATTTACTGGGTGTATGGAGTCACTAGTGCATGTGGAAATAGCCGTATAGGTGAGTGAGTGTGTGTATCACTGTGTTAGTGAGTGAAGGTATGTCTGACTGGTATATGTGTGAGTAACTACATATGTGAAAGGCAGTATATGTGAGTGTTGGAGTATATAAATGACTATATGTTAGAGTGAGTAATTGTGAGAGTGGCAGTATAAATGAGTATGTGCTCATGTCAGTGATTGTATAAGAGAGTAAGTATATGTTAGTATCTGTATGAATAGGTTAGATAGTGAATGTATAACTGTACAGGTGATTACATGGCAGTATGATTGATTCTTTACATGTCTAGCTAGGTGTGTCAATAACTCTATGGATGAGTGACAGTGTATGAGTGTTTGTATAGGTGAAAGAGTACATATAATAGTGCTGTATTGATGAGTGACAGCATGTTTGAGTAACTGTATGGGTGAATGAATGAATGTGTGTGTATAGCTAGGAATTAGTCAGTGGGTATATAGCAACTGCTATTGATTTGTCTATGGTTTCGTAAAATGGTAGTCTGTATTTTAGAGTGGGTGTATCAAAGGTTATATTAGGGTGTGAGGAGGTACCTCAGATTATCACGTGGATGATGTCATCAGTGATGTCATTTGAGATGCCATCAGTGATGTCTTCAGTGATGTTACTGACCATGTCATGAGTGATGTAATATGTGACGTCATCAGCAGTGCATTGCGGGGGCGCGAGTTGTAGTTAGCTCTACTAACTATAACATTCGAATTTCTCTGGTTTTGTACGAGTGAAATATCCAACTAACTATAACGTCCCTGAAACCTATGTTTTTTTCAGTGAATTTCTAATGTTTTTTAAATGCTTATTTCTAGTTATAACATCCCTGAAACCGATATCGCCAGTTTTCCAGCAATAGCTTCCGCAAAAAAAATCACCACAAATGAGAGCAACAACTAACGCTAATAATATGCACAGTAGGCGTTCCTGTGCAAAAGTAACACAAAAACACCACTTACCGATACTTTCAACGAGCAGCCAAATCTGCGGTGCGATCCAAAAACAGGCGATGAGCTGCGTTAGCAGTAGGAAGGTAACATCTGCCTTTTACTAGTGTAAAGTAGGACGACTACCTACAGTGTGAAAAGGAACCCAGCCCAGAATCACATCTGAAGACCAACATGTCATAGAGCTACTGATCATGCACCACTGACCCACAAGAAGGCCACAAAACCCACTGCCACCACCCTCAGGACCTCCCCCACAGACAACCCCCCCCACTACCACCGAGGCAGCGCACAACAGGACAGCGGACTTTCCAAAAACAGCATGGCCCCTCAGCTACACAATAGCTGAATGTTGGGAGATGTAGCAATCAAACATGTGTGAAGGACGCAAGTCACCCACCAATAATAATGCAGACAATACCAAGTGTAGCGGTGATGTTCTGGACAGACCTCACTATGCAGAGCACAAACCTCTCCATGTGTACATATACTGCTGGTGCTTGTAGTGTTGTGGACAGTGGATGCAACCATGTTACCTCAGGCAGTGGGGAAGATCTCAGTCATGTATCTGTATCGTCGTCCCCTGTAAGCGGAAGCGCAGTGGGCTGGTCCAACGTACGCCACTCCAGCGTAGAAGTGTGAATAAATAGGCTGGGGCTCTGGGCGTGGTTCACTTGTGTGAAGGCCAACGCGCCTGCCAGAGCGGCGGCCCTCACCCTGCCACGTGGCTGCCGCCATGTCTGCCGACCTCCTCGACACAGGTCCCCTGCGAACACAGCAGCACAGCACCGCAGACTTATGTCTGACAAGACTACTGCCTTCGATCTACACTGCGGGCAGCAGGGCTCACAATTCAGATGGAGTGGCGATTGCAGATGACGCAGTCCAGTAGGCAAGACACATTGCTCCCAGTGCGGCCGCCCGAACCACGCATCACCGCAGGCTGCGCACACACTGAGCGCCAGAGGTACCACTAACTCAGTGCACCACAAGTCAACGTCACGTGGCCCTATTAAGGCAGTATTCATTAGACAAAAGACATTGCTACCAGTGCGGCCCGCCCGGACCACGCATCAGCGCAGGGTGCGCACACGTTGATGGCTTCAGGTGCCACTAACTCACTGCACCACAAGTCATCACCACATAGCCTTATTAAGGCAAAATTCAGTAGGCAAAAGACATTGCTACCAGTGCGGCCCGCCAGGACCACGCATCATCGCAGAGTGCACACACGCTGAGTGCTTCTGGTGCCACTAACTCACATAATCTCCTTTTTCAGCATAATCATTGGTTAATCTCAGGTGGGTACTGTACAGCGCCAGGACACCTCTGGGTAACAGAGCGCTATAGAAATTATTTTATCATAACATAACTAACTCAGTGCATCACAAGTCATCGCCACGTAGCCTTATTAAGGCAGAATTCATTAGACAAAAGACATTGCTACCAGTGTGGCTCGCCCAGGCCATGCATCATCGCAGGCTCCGCAAATGCTAGTTCCTTCAGGTGCCACTAACTGTGCAGCTCAACTCAACGCCACATGGCTTTGGGCCCTTGCTGACCGCTGCCTCCAGCCTACACTGCGGTCAGCAGGGCTCACAATTAAAATTGAGTCATGATTCATTAATTACAGAGTCCAGTAGGGAACTAACTACAACGTCTTCAAAACCTACATAATATCCTTTTAGTATCCTTGCTTCAAGAACTTTTTTGATATCAATTATAGCTTTAGTACAATGACCAAATTCATCTTTCAAGTCCAAAGGAACACTGAATGGCAGTCTACACTGCGGACAGCAGAGCTCACAGTTCGTTTAACGTCCCTGAAACCTACACATTTCGACAATGTATTCCATGCATATTTCATCTTTTGTTACCTACACTGCGGTCAGATGAGCACACAATTTACATTGAGACATGATTTATTAATTACAGACAGAATTGTACTCTATGTCCTCGGATTTTGTCAGGAGGAAGTGACAAAAAGCATTCCTTGATGTCTGTGCTGACTACTGCCTTCCATCTACATTGCGGACTGCAGGGCTCACAATTCAGATCGAGTTGCGATTGCAGATGACGCAGTCCAGTAGGCAACAGACATTGCTATCAGTGCGGCCCTCCCGGACCATGCATCATCGCTAGCTGTGCACACGCGGAATGCTTCTGATGCCCCTACCTCAGTGCACCACAACTCAAGGACCCTTTATGATAGAATCTTTTGTGTATGATTTCAGATCTGCTGCCCCTACCTCAGTGTACCACAAGTCATGAACCCTTCACAATAAAATCTTTTGTGTATTATTTCACATCTGGTGCCCCTAACTTAGTGCAGCACAAGTCATGGACCCTTTATGATTGAATCTCTGTGTGTGATCCGATGATTACTGTTGTACTTGTTACCAGCAACAACCATTCCCGGAGGGCTGTCTTACACTCACCCCCCACACATCCAGCACAGGCATCACTGGACATGTGACCCTGGTAATAAAAAGGAGTCGAGCGCACGTGCCGGTACCCTGTTCCACTATCTATCTGTGTCCGTGTGTTCATTATGTATGCAAGATACTGCCCCTGGGCCCTACCACATTACATTGTGTTGTGGACAGCGTATGCAACCATGTTACCTCTGGCAGTGGGGGAAAACTTTGGTTATGTAACTTTGTCTAGGTCATTGCACACTAGTACGTACGTAGAGACTGGATCATTAGAGTACTGCAAGGAGAGTGTATAGTGAATTTATAAGTTCTTGGGGATTGGCGGAGTGATTGTATAACTACATATGTTGGCGCAGCCTAACCCCGAACACGAGCTTGGCTCTAATTGGCTGCCCTCCATGTGCCAAAAACTGATCTTGAACTTTCCATGGCCCTGTATTGCTACAGCTGCAACACTCCGTTGAATGTGCAATAAACATTCATATCCACACAGATGTGTCATGTCCACCATCTTTCATGTGTAGAACTATGGATGAATGTAGGGTCAGTGGTTCCCCGTACCTTCCATGTTGGCCATGTTGTGGGACTTGGCTCACAGAGTGACACATTGGCACTTGCGACCCGGGTGACGGCAGCACTACAACACAAACACTCGCATCAGTTGATTCCTCATACAGCTCACGACAGAGCCACGCCCATAGCTCCAGAGTCATTCTTCACAGCCTCACGCAGTACTGGCATACGCCAGGCCAGCCCACTCTGCCTATGCTTACAGGGAAGGACAACAACGTGGGCCAGGTTTTCATTGCAGTGATCTGCTGGTCACAGGCCTAGTTGTCAGTACGCCACAGCCACTCCCTCATGGCTGGTATACACCCACACCACACCCATCCAGCACAGACCTCACAGGACACGTGACCCTGCCAATAAAAAAGACTGGGCGCACGTGCTCTACACCATTTTAGAGTGGCTCGCACCGGATGCACTGCGGCCGGCAAAGGCACACCGGCATGAGACGGTGACTTTCTGTCCAATGAGGTACAGGTACCGTAACTGCTGAGCGGGTGTGCAGCCTGCGGTGATGGCCCGTCCCAGCGGTGTGGACAGCTAAGGTTTTGTGTGCCCTGCTGGACCGCAGTGTAGGCCTGAGCCATCAGACAGCGCAGGCCTACCGCCACGTGGCGTCGTCTCGCTGGTCACTGAGTTAGTGGCACCGCAAGGGTTGAGCAGGTGTGCAACCTGCGATGAAAAACCAAGTGCACTGGTATGTCCTCTGCCATGGCGAAATCAAGTCTCAGCACCAAATGT
This sequence comes from Triturus cristatus, assembly GCF_964204655.1. Lineage (NCBI taxonomy): Eukaryota > Metazoa > Chordata > Amphibia > Caudata > Salamandridae > Triturus > Triturus cristatus. The sequence goes on from NC_140591.1 coordinate 86,197,013, forward strand.
AAGACCTGGTGGCCTGCGGAGCAGGCTGCATGATGTGGAGGGTGCCCTGTCCGCAGGCCCAGGCTTGGGTCTGCAGCGGCATGTGGTAGGCCCTCTTTTCTACACGCAGTTTTCAAAAGGTGAGCAGAGAGGCTTGTTTGCGCAGCGGCGGGCAGTCACCTCCGGGCAGTGGTAGTGCATGGGGTGCAGCAGCCTGGGTGCGCAGCAGCGGGCAGATACCTCTGGGCAGTGGAAGTGGATGGGGTGCAGCGGCCTGGGTGCGCAGCGGCAGGACAGCGATGAAGGCGTGCGCAGTTGTATGTACTGTGCCATTACTGATTCCATACTACGTTTCAGATGAGTAAGCTTGTGGGCTCCACTATGTCCCGGCACGTGGTTGTATACACACCAATGGTGGAAAGGTGAGCTGTGAGGGCTTTGTCCACAGTGTGGGCACTCACTCTCCCTCTATATCTCTTCCTTTCTCTCCCTCACACTCTTTCTCTCTTTCTCTCTCTCTTCCTCTCACTCTTTCTCTCTCTCTCTCTTTCTCTCTCTCTCTCTCTCTTCCTCTGTTTCTCTCTTCCTCTTTCTCATACTGTTTCTCTCTTTCTCTCTCTCTTACTATTTCTCACTGTTTGTCTCTCTCTTCCTCTCTCCCTCTCACTCTTTCTCTCTGTCTTCCTCTCACTCTTTCTTTCTTTCTTTCCCTCTCTCTTCCTCTCTCTCACTCATTATCTCTCTCTCTCTCTCCTTTAATGGGCGCATGAAGCACAATCTTATCTTGCTTTTTTTCTAGCAGGCTGTGATTCACAGATTGACGGCCCCCCGCCATGGCCCTCCCGCCACGAGGCGATGACTTCAGTTCTACTGAGTTACTGCCACCAGAGCTGAGCACGTGTGCAGCCTGCAATGATGCGTGGCCATCCTGGCAATCAACATCTATTTTGAATTGTGAGCTTTGCTCCACCGCTTGTACACAATGGGTGAGGAGGTTGCTTTGGCATGTGGTGGACCCTCTTCAACACACGTTGGTGGTGGAAGGTGCGCAGAGAGGCTTGTTTGCGCAGCGTCAGCCAGTCAGTGGATGGGGTGCAGCAGCCTGGGTACGCAGCGGTGGGCAGTCACCTCCAGGCAGTGGGAGTGGATGGGGTGCAGCAGCCTGGGTGCGCAACGGCGGGCAGACACCTATGGGCAGTGGGAGTGGATGGGGTGCAGCAGCCTGGGTGCACAGCAGCGGGCAGACACCTCTGGGCAGTGGAAGTGGATGGGATGCAGCAGCGGCGGGCAGACACCTCTGGGCAGTAGAAGTGGATGGGGTACAGTAGCCTGGATACACAAAGGCGGGACAGCAATTTAGGCGTGCGCAGTTGTATGTACTCTGCCATTACTGATTCCATACTATGTTTCAGATCACTAAGCTTGAGGACTGCACTATATCCTGGCACTTGGTTGGAGACACACCGGTGGCAGAAAGGTGAGCTGTGAGGATTTTCTCCAGTGTCAACACTCACGCTCCCTCTCCATCTCTTCCTTTCTGTCACTCACACTCTTTCTCTCTTTCTCTGTCTCTTCCTCTCTCTCTTATTCTTTCTCTTTCTTTCTCTTTTCCTCTCTG